>NC_137960.1:29088448-29688448 GCF_963924665.1 Micromys minutus | reverse complement strand
GAGCCGCTGATACCAAGGCAGGCTGCCAGACCTTCTGTTGGTTATTTTTTAGAGGAAATAGGTTGTACAACCTGTTTGGCCCCAATTCCTGTCTCTCTAAAATTGCTTTCTCTTGATGGATTTTACTTTTTTTTTCTCTGAAAGAACAAGAGCAAACTCCTGAAGAGTATTTGCTTGACAGCCTCAAACAAATGCTATTATCAAAGAAAATAAAAGAACAAGACGTGAGATGGTTCTTAGAACAACTATATACGGAGATAGAGATGATATGCACTTCTATATTATATAGCCATATTCACATTTATGTGTATGTGGTTATTCTATTTTATATGTTGTTCTTTAAATAAACAATTGGGGTTTGTCATTTCTTAGCATCATCTATGATTAGATTATAGTCAGATTCATATTCTACTCTGTTGCCTCATGGTTAGAAACGGGGCAGAAGTAAAGAATCCATAGGAAGAGCATTCAGGATCAGTTGTCTGATTCTGGATCTCAGTATGTAACCTAACATTCTGAAACATTCTGAAACTTCCTCTTATCTCAGCCTTCTGAGTGCTGGGGTTACAGCAGCCTATCGCCCTTCTGACGTTTATAATGATGTTCTGTTTTGTTTGCTGCGCTTTGTGGTGCTACATATTTGGCCTAGGGTCTTACTCATGTTATGGCAGCAGCAAAAACACTGATATCTTAGCTACACCCACAGTCCTTTTATATTTGCTATTTTGTGACAGACCTCAATACATTTCCCAAGATTGCCTTGAACTCAGCATTATAATAGGGGCAGGTCTCAAACTAGTGGTAGCTGGAATGAATAATTGCCTTTACCTCTCTCCTAGCCCAGGGTGGTTTTTTTATGTGTGTACTTTCCTCTCTCTCTCTCTCTCTCTCTCTCTCTCTCTCTCTGTGTGTGTGTGTGTGTGTGTGTGTGCGTGTGTACAGGTGCCTGGCTTAATTAGGATTTTCATTGCTATGAAGAGACACCATGACAAAGACAACCCTTATAAAGGAAAACATTTAGTTGAGGCTGTGTTATAGTCTCTGAGGTTTAGTCCATTATCATCATCATGGTGTAAATCAAGGCAGCACACAGGTAAACACAGTGCTGTAGGAGCCAAGAATTTTACATTTAGATAAGGAAACCAAGAAGAGACTTTTCTCTACACGCAGCCAGGAGGATCTCATCTGCACTAGGAGCCCTCAGAGCCTGCCTACACAGTGACAAACTTCCTCTAACAAGGCCACACTCCCTGATAGTGCCACTTCCCATACGCCAAACATTCAAACCACCACATTGCCCAAAGTTCCACCAGAACATATTGCAAATGAAAACATAAAGCTGTCTGGCTATAGTTTTCCACTTTACATATTTCTCCTGAGATCCAAAAAGACATTAAGCTACATGAGCTTATAAGTTGACATTCATTTTTCCTGATTTCAAGTTAAGTCCCTAATGTTAACAGGGGTATATTTCGACGAGCTATGTGTGTCATTGTAAAACACAATACTAATAAATCCCCAGAACCTTTAAGATATCTTTTTGTCTTCTAATCACAAAATCAGAGATTTTGAATACATGAAAAGTACAAAAGGTAAGATGTAGTAGTTATACAGCTCATAAGACATTAAAAGTGAAACCTTATAATAATCTCATAAATACTTTGGCTTTAATTATGGAAATTTTTGTAATTGATTGTCATGTAAAAGTGACCAAATATCAGGTAAAATTAAAAAATACTAAGCTTCAAAGGCACACTATTTAATAAATCCTTGAGTCTTTTCTAAGTACAAAGAATCAGAGGAAATTGTAAATCATTTTAAGGATGAATATTTGTTTTTGAAGGCATATTATGTCTTCTATCTTGGGGACTAGGGCTGTATTTCATACAATTCTTCTGTGCCTCCTGTTTGTCTGATAACAGAGAACAACCTATGGGCTGAAGAAGCAGGATCCATCCCTGAGACTGAAGTAAAACTAGACTTGGAGAAAATGTTTGTAAACCTGATTGTTTAACATTTTCTCATAATTGGTTTGCTCCTAATTTGCCCACAGATACATTCTAAATACGTGTCACTCTAGTTTGCAGAGAAGAAAGGTTCATGATACAGTAATGGGAGATTCCAAATAGAACTGGACATTCTTCTCTGCAGAGGGGTTTCTTATCTCCTGTTTTTACATCAGCTGTAGTCTCAGCCCTGTCACCCCCTTTAAGGCTTTTATCTCAGAGGTGAAAGAACTTGGCATGTAGATAAAATCTGGACAAAAGAAATTATGTAGCAAAGTATGTAATTTTATTGACATGCTTGTTTTATAAAAGGCTGATTGTTTTGTGATTCATCAGTTGGTCAAAAGAAATCCTTTGTCTTTACCTCCAGTCCCAAGTCAAAGCTTTGATTACAACTGGGAACATAGGAAAGTCATTCTTCCTCTCTTCAGTGACCACTGAGTGCTGACTTTTGTGATGGACTGTGGACATACCCATAATCCTTTTAAGCCCCATTCAGGACAGAGAATTATAGCCTGCTGTTCATAGAATTGCTGATTTCACTCCAATGGGTCTGACCAATGGTACTTTTAACACGTGCTTCAGAGAACCATGGGTTGCTTTTGGAATAATTTTCTTAAAAGCTTTGTGTCAACATAACAAATACTACAATGAACACATAATAATATGTAGCAAGGGATAAATTACCTGGCTTAATGCTTTCTCTGTACCCATCTGAATCTTGAAGTTGTGATTTTCCTGCCTCAGTTTCTCATGTGTGTGTGTGTGTGTGTGTGTGTGTGTGTGTGTGTGTGTGTGTGACCAAGCTGTGGAGTGGCCATTTTAGTTTATAGATAGCGGAAGTATTAACAATTATTTTTGCTTCATAACCTGACATATATAGTCATAGCTCCTAAGTCCAAACCTGTACTGTAAGAGTTGTTGCACTTTTCAAGACCCCTAGAATTGCTCAGGAATTTAGTTATTTGGATAAGTGACTCCTGAACAGTTCTGCACCTCTGTACAGATGACCAACAGAAGGACGATTGGAAGTCAAGAGTGAAAGATCTAAATTGGACTTTGTTAGTCTGAGTACTACCAGAGAGCTCCTCTGTAAGGATGTCTCAGATTTCCATTCCATTCTACTAGAGAACTAGGGCACCCTGAGCAACTTAGACGTAATATTACTCAAATAACTAATAAAATTCTGAATTTGCATCCTAATCTTTATGTCACCCTGTGGAATTTATTGTGTTTCCCATTGTACCTAACACATATCATTCACCTCCAGTTGTGTATCTTTATTTCCTTTTGTAAATGCTAAGAATTGCATTTTAATGTGTTTTCATTTTCTTTGGTGTCTTTGACTTACTGGCTACTCCATGTAGATGTGATAACTGGGATAACCCATGGCATGAAAAAGCAATAGAAGGTTATGTGCCCAATTAGAATATAAAAGAATTATCACACAGCTAATCTTAGCAGTTTGAGATGGAATCCACTAGGAAGACAAACATGGATATCTGAATTAGGTGCCTTTACATTGAGGAAGAATCCTAAATTATCGCATGGTCTTTCCCTAGAGCATGTAATGAGGTACAGAGATACAGGAGTCAAATGTGTCTCCACTGTGTTGAATGTGATCATATTGAACACATTAGAAAACCTGAGAAGGATAACAGCCTGCTTTTGGCTATGTTAATACAGAACAACAAGCTAAGAATATGAACTCCAATTTCAATAACCTATAACCTACTTTCTGTAGAAACCAAGGCACACAGGCAAACTGGGCTGAAATAATTCTTGGTATCATTTTCTATAGGCATCTTTTCTTTTCTGGTCATTAGTAGTTAATAGATTTATTATGAACCATGTTGCCTAAATCATGGATTATCTCCCACAAAACAATGTCTGAAAATGTAGTTGGAAGCTGAAAGAAAGAAAGAAAGAAAGAAAAAAAGAGAAAGAAAGAAAGTAAGTAAGAAACAAAGTATTGCTACTGAGCAAAGCTTTAATAGTTCTTTGAAGGAAGATTTGTAAAACCTGACTGAAAATTTTCAGCTAACTAGACTAAATGGAGATTCATTCTTCTAATTCAGATTTAAAATCTATAAAAATTAAGTATAGATCTGTTATTGTAATTTTATATTTGATCTGCAAAACAAATTAGTTGGCCCAGTCTTTTTTGCATAATTTTTAAAGTAGAAAAATAATTGTATGTATAATTGAAACTTTTCTTTCATACATATAGTCTTATATCTCTGGTCAAATATTTTGTTTGTATTTGTCCAAAATAAAGCAACTAGACAGTGTAGATTTACATTTGGTTCTATCATATAGAGTAATGATTATCGTATCCTTTGGGCATATGGGTTAATCTGTCTGCGGGACTTAAAAAATCAGACTCTAGTGCGTGAAAATTTGGATGGCATTCCTGAATTTGCTTCTTAAGAAGTGCCACTTGAGCCATATTTTAAACTATTGCAGACACTGGAGATACTATTTTGTAATTTAAGTGTAGGATGATAATTTGTTGGAAGTGTTGAGATTTAGCTTGCTATGTTTGGTCTTGTGAGACAAGGTCTCCTTATTTAGTTCAGGCTATTTTAAAGCTACTCTTCTTACTGGTTATAGTAGTAGTTAAATAGAAAAAATGTATTTATATAATTTTTTTCTATAATTTTAAAAAATAATAAAGAGATTATAGATATACAAAAAAAGCTACTCTTCTTTCCTTACCCTACCAAATTCTGAGACTGCTCCACTGCACCCAGTACCAGCATTTGACTTGTCATTAAATGACATCAAATGACTTAACTGCTTCAACTGAGATCAAATATTCAATTCATAGCAAACTCGTGAAGCAGATCTTTGTTATTTGATGTCAGGAGCACATCTAAGAAAAGGCAAGATGAATGAGTGCTCAGAAGTTATCTTAGACTGGAGAAGTGAAGAAGGTAGAGATAGGAGAGTCTTGTCCAGGATGTAACAAGTGTCATAGCCATGGATATGTGATGTGGGGGCCATTGCTGGGCTCTGTTCTGGTTTACTTTCTGTTGCTGTGTTAAAACACACTCAGAAGTAAGGTGTATATTATATTATATTAATTATATTATATTATATCATATTACATTACATTAAATTACATACATTAGAGCCCATCATCAGGAAAGCCAGAGCAGGAGCCAGATGACTTCCGAAAGAATTTTTCCTCGCTAATGATGCTGATCGTTTATTAATCAAGCCAACTTCTCAGCCCTGGCTAACTAGCATCCAGTGTCTCAGCAAAGAACAAAAGGATTTACTTCGCAGGTTCTTAATCCAAAATATTTCACAAATGGCCTTTGCTTTACCCCAATCATCATAAGCCAGGCCTCCATTGCCTGTGTTGTTCTGAGCATTATCTTCCAAATTTCCACAAAACTCATTAGGGTCTGAGAGCTCAATTTCTTTTCCAGGTCTAAGTTCCAAAATTCTCTACCCTGGTCACATAAAACAGTCTAAGGCATAAAAGTCATATCCATCAGAGGAAATCCTCCCACACGCAGTGTCAATGTTTTCCTGTTTGTTTTGTTTTGGTGATAAACACCATAACTAAAACCAGCTTGAGATTAGTGGCTCCCTGGCTTTGTTTGTTCGCTATGTTCAGGTTTCAGAGTCAGAGGAGAGGGTCTGTAATTGACATTTCTCATCAGATCCCACATGAAATCGTATTTTGAGGGGTATGTTGAAAAGGGACTAAAAATTACATGCCATTCAGAGTTAGAACAATCTGGTTTCTTCTAGCAAAATAGGCAGCAGAAGCTGAAGGGGCAGCCAGAAATCATCTCAGGTGCTCTTTCTACCTTCTTCACACCAGTGATGATATTATCACTTTCCAAAGACAATGTTCTCCTAATATATCCTGAAAAGGAATAGGGAAATTGTCATCTACTAGCCCATGACAGATACTAAAGATGACCTCTAGAATTATTAATATTTTCTCTGTTACAAAATACCACACACACACACACACACACACACACACACACACACACACACACATGTATGCACAGTCAGAAGTCTATAGCCAAACTTTAAATATCCATAGAATGAAAATATCTGTAAAACAAAAAAAATTCATCTAATAAGTATATAAACTTAGTTTTGCCTGTTAATTCGGCAGTATTTTGTATTAAAAAATGTAATCATGTGGATTTAAGTATTTAGAGATGTGTTTTAACGAAATGTAAGCAAGGACTGTTCGATATAATCAATAAAATATAGGCTTGTGTATACAGACAGACAGAAAGAAAGACATACACACATACACACACACACACACACACACACACACACACACACACACACCCCATAGGCAGCAGTAAACTAATGTTCTATTGAGTCTGGGGAACCATGGAGTTCAAAGTAATAAGATAGTGTTGAGCCAAAAGTTTGGAAAGTTTTCTTGACAGGGAGAAAGAAAGGAGTGAGAACAACAAACCTCAGTGCTGGAGGAATAGCTAACACTAATGTGCTTCCTTTGTAAATAAGATGACCTGAGTTCAATTTCTAGAACTCACAATTAAAAAAAAAAAAGCCAGGTTTGGCTATGTGTGCTTGTAATGCTTGCTCTGAGGAGAAATACGAGCAGATCCTTGGATTCTTTGCCCAACAGATTAATCTTCTGGGTGAGTTCTATGCCAGTGAGACCCCGTGTCTTTAAAAGGTGTTAAGGTACCTGCAGGGTAATAACTGCAGGTGTCCTCTGGCCTCTATATGCCCATTGCACACACACATGTAACTACACACAGACATGTGCATATACAAAATTGCACAAATCAACAACACTGAGAAAATATTCTTATCCTAAAATGGCCTCTTTTTAATTTCAGATTTTGGTGTTTCTATACCTTCAACCAAGGGTAGATATCAGTCAGGATTCTCCAGAGAGACAGAAGTGATAAGAGGACAAGACAGACAGATGATTGTTTGAAATCAGACTTTTCAAGGGAGTTGGCTCATGTGATTACGGAGGACAATAAAAAAGGAAAGAAAACCACAAAAAGCTGTTTGCCAGGTGGAGACTTAGAAAAGCTGGTAACGTGGCTAACTCCAAGTGTGAAAAGCCCAGATTTGGGGAGAAGCTGGCTCAATTCCTAGATAGAGTCAGGATTCTGGAGAACCCAGAGTTCTGATGCCCAAGGGCAGGAAAAGGGGAGCACCCCAGCTCCAGGAGAGTGAGCCAGTATGTCTTTGCTCCACTATGCCCAGGCCCATACACGTGCTTTTCAGATCTTCCATAGCCAGCCTGCTGTCTCAAGAGTTAGTCTATTGAAGAAACATTCCCAAAATCTTGCTCATAAACAAAATCTGCCCAGTCTCCTCATTGCCCCTTTGCCTAGTCAAGATGACACGGAAAATCAGCAGTCACAGAGCATTCATACAGCACTGGTCACAGCTGTTCCTGTGAATGTTAGACTCCTGCAGGAGGAAATTTATTCCTTCTCTCTGAAGAAGAGAAGCTAAGAGAGGCCTGACGAAGCTCTCCTCTGTCACTATCTGCAGCCAGAGCTGTAGACCATCTTTCTTTCTTTCCTGTTCCCGGGGTGATCTTTGCTACTAGAAGCATCTAGCATTTGTTTTTTGCTATATCTAAGCAGTAGGGAAGGTGAGGGTGATGAGGTTTATTCTAGGGGAATTTTTTTCTTATACCACTCAAGAATATTGGAGGATATGCAACACTCCTTTGGTCTGTTCCTTATCCCTGGAAACCCACTGTGCTTTAGGAGTTCCCCAGATACTGTCTCATGCAAATCTTAAAGCAGGCTCATCATCAATTAAAAAAAAAAAGACTTTAGTTAGAAAGTTAAATTAGCATAATGGGGTGTTGAAATTTGTCAAATGCTTTCTCAGCATCTAGTGAGATGATCATATGTTTTTTTTTTTCTTTGAGTTTGTTTATATGGTGGATTACAGTGATGGATTTCTGTATATAGAACCATCCCTGCATCTCTGGGATGAAGCCTACTTGATCATGGTGAAGGATTGTTTTGATATATTCTTGGATTTGGTTTGCAAGAATTTTATTGAGTATTTTTGCATCAATGTTCCTGAGGGAGATTGGTCTAAAGTTCTTTTTCCTTGCAAGGTCTTTGTGTGGTTTAGGAATGAGAGGAATTGTTGCTTCGAAGAATGAGTTGGGTAGTGTTCCATCTGACTCTATTTTGTAGTTTGGAGAGTATTGGTATTAGGTCTTCTGTGAAGGTCTGATAGAATTCTGCACTGAACCCATTTGGTCCTGGGATTTATTTGTTTGGGAGGCTTTTGATGACTGCTTCTATTTCTTTAGGTGTTATGGGACTGTTTGGATGGTTTATCTAATCCTGATTTAACTTTGGTATCTGGTATCTGTCTAGAAATTTGTCCATTTCCTCCAGATTTTCCAGTTTTGTTGAGTATAGTCTTTTGTAGTAGGATCTGATGATTTCTTAAATTTCCTCAGTTTCTGTTGTTATATCTATCTCCCCTTTCATTTCTGATTTTGTCAATCTGGATACTCTCTCTGTGCCCTCTAGTTAGTCAGGCTAAGGGTTTATCGATCTTGTTGATTTTTCTCAAAGAACCAGCTCCTGGTTTTGTTCATTCTTTGTATAGTTCTTTTTGTTTTTACTTGGTTGATTTCTGCTCTGAGTTTGGTTATTTCCTGCCATCATCTCCTCGTGGGTGTATCTACTTCTTTTTGTTCTAAAGCTTTCAGCTCTGCTGTCAAGCTGCTAATGTATGCTCTCTCCAGTTTCTTTTTGGAGGCACTCAGTGCTATGAGTTTTTCTCTCAGTACTGCTTTCATTGCATCCCATAGGTTTGGGTATGTTGAGCTTTCATTTTCATTAAATTATAAAACATCCTTAATTTCTTTCTTTACTTTTTTTTCTTGACCATGTTATCATTGAGTAGTGCATTGTTCAGCTTCCATGTGTATGTGGGATTTTTGTTGTCCTTGTTGTTATTAAAGACCAGCCTTAGTCTATGGTGATCTGATAGGATGCATGGGAGTATTTCAATATTCTTATATCTATTGAAGCTTGTTTTGTGACTATATGGTCAATTTTGGAGAAGGTGCTATGAGGTCCTGCTAAAAAGGTATATTCTTATGTTTTACGATGAAATGTTTTGTAGATGTCTGTTAATTCCAATTGGTTCATAACCTCTGCTAGTTTCATTGTCTCTCTGTTCAGTTTCTGCTTCCATGATCTTTTTATTGATGAGAGTGAGGTGAGATAACCCAGTTACGAAAGAACACATATGATATGCAGTCACTGAAAATTGGACACTAGCTATAGAAAGCTCCGAATACCCAAGAGACAACTCTCAGACCATATGAAGCTCAAAAAGAAGGAAGACCAAAATGTGGAAGCCTAAGTCTTTCTTAGAAAAATAAGAAAGAAAAAGAAAAAAATGTGTATTCTTCATATATTATTTGTAACAATTTTTTGAGCTATAATAATATTTTATAACATAAATAAATTAATAAAAAGAAAGTTTATTTAGAAAGGAACTGTACAGAACCACTGAACAGAAAAAAACCTCACCATTTTCTTAGACTTCTGCACAATGTTTAAATTACAAAGTACAGTGATTAAAAGAAAAAATATTAACAATAAATATAGTTTATAAAAAAGCCCTGGATATTCATTATATATACTAGAACTGGTTTTGGGTCTCTATATCTGATTGAGACAGTTGAAAAACTATTTTAAATGATGATAGAAAATTGTTTTCATTTAATAAAATTGTTTGTCACTCTTCCAGATAGAACTGATATGGACCATATTTTACTGATAATCATTTTTCCTATTTTCTTGAAGTCAATTAATGCTTTTGGGTAGAAATTAACCACCCTATGTACACAAGACTCTTCTTTTGGTCCCTCTTGGGGGACTATTTCTTCATTATGTCAAGGTCATCTTAAATTCTCAGTTCAAATTTGAATTCTTCACATTATCTTTAAGGAATGTCTTAAGGACTGACAAATGTTTTTTATACTTTTCATCTGAATACCATGTTGACTTGAATAACGGAGACAGGAGAATCCAGACATCTTATTTAATATATTTTGGACAGGCACCTTCCCCCTAGAAAATGTCTAGAATCAATCTAAAGATGTACGATGTCCTACTAAAATTCCCTAGCTAGCAAGAGCTATTTTTTTTCTGAAGCTCCATCTTGCCAGTCAACTCTGACAGCTTTATGAGACACACTCATAAATAAAGCAGAAGATAGTCATACCAATAACTTGCAAGCATCTTCACTGGCTTGTCTAGGTAATATCTAGTTATTAAACCATTTTCTGCAGCAGGAATAATTGTGCTTATTTACCAGTTCTGAATGGTTGAGAAAGTACAGCTTACTTCAATTTGAGTACTTACAAGTGACCTCTGTCTTTTGTGTCTGAAGGAAGAAAGACTCCCAGCACACAGCAAGTGAGATTGATTTATGCTGAAATTTTCATGTAATTAAAGGCAACTTAATTGGTACATAATATATTATGCAGTGAGGGTTAAGGGAATCTAACAGAGAATTACTAAATGCAAATTGTATCTACCTTCAGACAGAGGGAAAAAAAGCCAAAATTCCAAGGCAATGGCAATACACACTAAATCTTACCCAGCGAGTTTTATTTCCAAGTGGCATTTACGTTACTTCTGTGGCACAGAAGGTGTGAGAACATAAATCTTGCCTCAAGAAGCTGAAATCTACCTTTTAAAATGATGGCGAATTTGATGTTCTTCCATAGGAGCTTTGCACAGGAACTCTACCTGTAGAAAAGCATATGCTTATGCATATATCCTGAACACATGCGTGCATCCATCTTGGTCATTAAAATACTATGAATCCCTTCCTATTTTACCACCCCCACCTGCTAACCTGCATGCCTGCTTCCCAAGTTATGTTTTAAATAGTTATAGAAGTTTCTTCTAGTAGCTAATTCCGTATCTCTAAATAACACAACTTTCTTGCTATTACCTTTTAAGGAAAAAATTAAAGATATCATCCAAACTTTTTGTTAAGATGGGTTAAGCCTTCTTATCACAGGCCAATTTCAGTCTCCCAGGCTCAGAATGTACTGGTATTACCATATATACTGTAGATGCTGAACTTATCTGAGCTAAAGTTGATTGCTAATCTGTAATGGTGATTGATTGGGGGATGTATGCCAATAGCATCATATGCTATTGGAATATGATAAACCCTCAGAAAGTCCTTAGTATTATTACATTAAGGTAGCCATACACTAAATATGGTATTTTAAGAATGAATAAATGAATAATACTACCAACTATACATTTAGATAAAACGAGTAAAACAATTATAGAATCTGCCATGTTTATTTATGGAACCTAACATCCAACTGACTGTAAGTGAAACATTATGAAATCAAATGGACACATGTTAATATTGTTAACAATATTTGGAGGTATTTCCTGCTTCTATTGCTTAAATAATGATAACATATTTAATGTATTTTTACATGTGGCTGCAAAAGTATATTTTAAGAATATCACTTACTCCCCACTGACCTATCTAGCATAAGCCAAATTCCTCTTTTATTTGCTAAATAGCCCCACAAATTTTAAATATGTATATCAGTAATATGAAAGAGTTGATTATATTGCACTTTAGGAAAAGAAATATGGCCAATATTTATTGCTCTGATGTCAGCAAATCCAGAGAAAATCTACCATCAAAGTTGAAATATTGCCTATTATATAAATCTGATTAATTTTGTTTTCCATGCATCAACATTCAGTTTGTCCTTCACTGTCCCAAGTACACTCTCTAGGAAGCAAATAGCATTGCACCAGAAATTGTGATAATTGCATTCTATTCCCACCTCTATTGCAGACTGTCAGTGTGTCCTTTCTGCTCCTTGGAATGTGTCAAGTGTTACATCATAAGAGGCTATTATGCTTTATTCAGATTCATCATTGTTGCCCCCCATGCTATCATGGGGTGACAGAGGTGGGAGGAGTCTGGTATTGCAGTGCACTGCTGTATTGCTGGGC
Organism: Micromys minutus; assembly: GCF_963924665.1. Lineage (NCBI taxonomy): Eukaryota > Metazoa > Chordata > Mammalia > Rodentia > Muridae > Micromys > Micromys minutus. The sequence continues at coordinate 29,676,417 of NC_137960.1, read as the reverse complement.
AGAAGCATTATACTAGACGGTGCTTCTTGGGCCTGGTGCCAGGGTTTCTCTGGAAATCCTGTATCTGTTCCTGAACTCCTACAAGGCTCACCCAAACTTTGACCTACTGGATGCTTGAATACTTGTCTTTGTTGCTGGAAAAATTATTCAAGATTCTGTTGTCATTAGTTCGGGGATCAAATGATATGTTTAAGGCTCTAACAATTTAATACAGTCTGAAGGAATCCAATCTGGTACTTTTTCATAGACCCTCAGGCTCACAAAGTGAAGATGTGGGTACTTTTGAGGCTCTATATTCCAACTCTGCTACCCAAGTGTTGAGGCTGGCTTTCCAGTGTGTTGTTCACACAGCTGTGTTCTGGTATAATTTTATTGAAGGCAGTCTGGGGGTGGGGTGATGCTCTGTCGTAGAAAATGTGTTGGCTTGGTGAGATTTTTAGGTCTGTAAACTAATTTAGTTGTTACTCTATTTGGAGTTCCTCTTGAAACTACCATTGGTATCTTGTCTTTGTTGGTTAGGATATAAACAGGCTCGAGCACTTCTTACTCTTACTATAATTCTTTGTCAAGCAGGTTTACTTTCTTCAGTGCTGTTACATTAATGATGATGCAGTATAAGATTCAGTCTACATAAAATGGAAGCTAGTGTTATTTATAACAAAACTTTTATCAGTTCTATGTTGGCAGCTTGTAGCATTATTTAATAATCTACCAGATACTGTCTGAGGTCATACTTTTTTTTTCTAGAAGTGCTTAAAAACTGTAAATATAGAGGTACTGAGTTTAATTTGAAGCTTAAGATGACAAATATTGTAGTAATTTGCAAAGAGCTGCAAAATCCCTATCAATATACTAGTTAAAACTGTGTTTGTACTTTTGTTTTTATATTGGTCTTTGAGTTGCAGGGTACACTGATACACTAATGCAATTAATCTTGTAAACAACCTGCTAGACTTTGGAGATGATGTTAAGATATGTATCAGTATACACAGATTTTTGCTTGTGCAAGAGAATAACAATATTGTCTTATTTATCCATATTTTTCTCCAAGACAAAAGTGGATTGCATTAATATTTTACATTCATCTACCCTATGTTGTTGTGTTTGTTGTTATTGTGATATATGTCTGACACAAACAACTTAAGAAAGGCAGATTTACTTTGGCTCATGGTTTCAGAGGGATCAGTCCATGGCTGCTTGGGCCCATGCACTTATACAAAACATCATGATGATGGTAGTGTGTGGTGGGAGGTAGGGGAGAAGTACTCAAGGATTTACCCATAAGGAATCATTTTCTTCAAAAGGTTCCCACTTCTTACTTTCCCCTACTTTAGTGTCATCTTACTATGACCCCATCAAGTGATTAACCATTGACTATATCAGATTACTTAAGATCCACGCACCTCCCTGAGCTCACAAGCTGTCAGATGAAATGTCAATCTACCAGCACATTCAAACTATGGCTCCCAGTCTACCAGCCATATCTAAGCCATAGTTGCCAGTATACCAGCCATATTCAAGCCGGAGATTTCAATCTGCCCACCATATCAGCATATAGATTCTTGTTTACCTACCAGCGATATTTAAGCCATAGATCCCAGTTGGCCTACCATATTTAAGCTATAAATCCCAGCCATATTCAAACTGTAACAGGTTTTTAAAAACTCAACAACAGTGAAATGGAATTCTCTTTAAGAATGTGAAATATTTCACCCTGAGTCACTGGAGATGGTGTCACCATGTTCATGTCTATACATCCCCACCTCTTTTAACACAGAGGCCTGGTGTCACCTTTCCACTAAAAAGTTCTGTTGGAAGAACCAGAGTTGTTTGCTATAGTCTGAAATTGCTCAGTTAAGGTAAAATTTGGACCCGATGCCTGCTTGATTTTTGTGGTTTTTGGATAGTGCTTGAAAAACTTTTCCCAACACCAAATTACATTGTTTTCTATATATTCTTCGGGTATTTTATGCCTAATGTTTATACTTAAATATTTAATATGCTAAAAATTTATTTTTCACATAACATAAGCTAAGAAACTTTATGTAGCTGTTATTTCCAACATTGTTAAGTAGTTCATATTCTCACCATAAAGTAGAAATCCTGTTTTTTATTTTGTAATAAATTATTAGATGCAGTCATATATGCTGCTTCATAGGTAGGCATTCTTTCATGCTTTAATTGTTCCAGGCTTATAAACCTCACACTTATTAGAATATAAAGCCACCTTTGTTTTATTTCTTAAATATATATTGTCTGGTTTTGTGCAACTATACTCTAGGTTTATTTTAAAATTATTTCTCAAACCTCATTCCTCTCATTTATGTAACAGCTCTGTTTCTAAATTCCACCTTCAAAAGGAAAAATTAAAACTTGATATTGTTATGAATTAATAGATAATCTTTAGGGAATGTAATCTAGCTTTGAGTATGCATAAATCATTGACACATTCTTTATAATGACTAGAAAAATACTAACAAGATAAACCCTCAGGACTGCCCAGGGGGAAAATATGTTCAGCAGCAAGAGCCTGCCCAAATCAGTGTCAGAGGCTAAGGCAAGTCTCCACAAAGATTGTTTTCTCCTCTGAGGTTTATAGGTGAATGTAAGCATCTACAGGCAAGAAAACACCAATACAGAACTCCTGGCCCATGCTATGCTATAGCAAGACACAGTGTCAGCTGGGCAAGAACAAAACCAGACTTTAATATTTGACTGTCTTATACAAGCGATTAGTAAATGCTCTTTAGAATCTAAGTAGAATAAAGTTCATAGGTCTGTTTACTGGAAATTAAATACAAAGAATTCTGTCATAGTTTTATTATAATGACCCACCCCTTTTAATATGAAGTGACTTTGGGGGAATTTACTTTATCAGTAACAGATATGGAAGTTGGTATCTAGTGCTCATCTTAAACAGAGTGATATGTGATCACTAGGTAGTAGACAGGACTAAGATGGTTGTGATACAGGTACAACATCACAGTCTGCCAGTTACAGCATTCAGGAGGCTGAGGCAAGATGAATGTCTGGGATATGTAGAGAGACTGTCTCTCTGAAGCATTCACTTTGTGGTCTATTCCCCATACCGAAGACTACACTGAAACTGCAGATGGCCTCACAGCCTCCGGGGCCAGGAGAATCTTCAGGTGAGACAGACATAAAGAAACTTCACTGAGAAGTAAAGAATTCCCCAAAGCTCTGAAACCACATAAACCCACAATCCAGGACCGTGTTTTTCCATAAATGTATTACATAGGGCATTTTCCTTCTAGTCTGGCTGTGTTTAATTTTCTAGCTCAGCAAGTGTCTCAGAGTAGAGGGTTAGGCTTACCACTGATAGCCAATTTAAGTTCTGCCTCTTGAGAGTAAAACAGTATGTCAGATGGTAGGCATCTCTCTTTAATTGATGTCCTATGAAGATCTGGGGTTGTTTGTTTTTTCGTTTTGTTTTTATGGCTTTCCATATTGGGATATAACCTCAAAGTCATGGCCCAGATAATGGAAACATTTATTTTATTTTTATTTTTAATTCCTGGGTGAGAGAAATATTTAAAACTCACACTCTCCATATTAGAGTTGATAGAAAGAATGTAAAGCCAAAGGTGTTTCCCGGTACAAAGATAGTTCAAACTAAATGCAGTTAAAAGAGATGGGAAATGTGTGGGTCACTAAAGAAAATGGATGGGATTTAGCAGCTTAGAAGGAGGCACAAACTCATTCTGCTTCAGTGGCTTAATACTTCCGAAAGTGTTTATAGTATTAAATGTGTTGAGATATTAAGAGAAAACAAAAGCAATGCATACCTGCTGCTAAATGAAACCCTAGTGAATAGAGGCCTTCAAGCCAACTGCTGGGTTCACTGGGACACTGGCAGTATTAAAAAACAAAACAACAAGACAAACATGAGCAAACAAAACACCCTTATACAGCTGATCCTATCCCATCCCTTATACCTGTGTCCTTCAATACGAGTCAAAAGCTTGTCATTTGGAAGTATTTCACTCAGAGTTTGGGTTGAGTCTCCTTCACCCTAGATGGCTTCAGAACAAGCACAGGAGGAAGCCCTGAATCTTTTAAGCACGGTGCATCTTGATGGAAAGATATCTGGTGCCCTTCTAACCTTGCAGGCATAGTTTGGATTCCTATGAATCCTTTGTGAAAATGTCCATCTGCCTACCTGAGTCCTAGGAGTTCTGAGATTTCGGTGCTTGATTTTTAGCATATTTTATGAATATCTACCGTTCCTGCTATGGCTTTTAGACATTTCATCTCTTGTCCTTTTATGAGGCCACTGGGGTAAATGTTGAAATGTGTGTGTGTGTGTGTGTGTGTGTGTGTGTGTCTATGTGTGTTTGTAATAAAATATACTTACTATAAAGTAACTGCTTTAGCCACATTTAAGTATAAAATTTAGTAGCACTGAGTACATTCAATCAATATGCATCTGTCACTATTTCCAGAATTTTACCCTTCTCCTAAATATAAACCCCGAAGTCATTATTTCATACTCTGCTTTTCTCTCAACTCTATTAACCTACATTTTGCTTTCTATCCATCTGAATTTGACTTGGTGTTTCATATTTGTGGATCTTATACTATTCATTATTTCAAGTCTGCTTCATTTACTTAAAACATATTTTAAGGGTCATCCATGTAGCATGTATCAAACTTTAATCCTTATTTATGAACAAAACTATTTATTTGCATGTATATAGCACATTAGGCTTATCTATCGAACTTGGTTGTTTCTGCTGCGTGGTTATTTTGATAGTGCTGCTGCAAAAGGTAGTGTACAAGGTTCCACTGTGTCTCTTGTTTCACTACTTTTGACCATATATGCACAGAGGGTTTCTTAAGTGGGGTTTTACTGCTACGAATGGACACCATGAGCAATGCCTTATAAGGACAACATTTAATTGGGGCTGGCTTACAGGTCAGAGGTTCAGTCTGTTATCATCAAGGTGGGAGCATGGCAGTGTCCAGGCAGGCATGGTGCAGGAGGAGCTGAGAATTCCACATTTTCATCTGGAGGCTGCTAGGAGAAGACTGGCTTCCAGGTAGCTAGGATGAAGGTATGAATGTCCATGCCCACAGTGACTGACTTACTCCAACAAGGCCACACCTACTCCAACAAGGCCACACCTACTCCAACAAGGCCACACCCACTCCAACAAGGCCACACCTCCAAATAGTGCCATTCCCTGGGCCAAGCATATGCAAACCATCACAGAGGAGAGATTTTTTTTTTTTTTGTATCAGTGATAGTTTGTATTTATTAGAGACATAAAACCTAGAAGCTGCTGACTCCACATTTGGCTGAAGCGGGCAGCACATCCTGATGTTGCCTTTGCATCTGTTCGGTTCCATATTCTTTCTGGTTTTCTCTTGTGTGCTCTTGATGTTGGCTGAATGGGATCCCTTAGGTGCTGCTGCTGAGATGTTTTCTGAACAAAGGGGCAATTTGTCATGTGACTTTGTCCATCCTTTTTTGGTTTGATGCCATTTAGGAGTGGGTCGCTCACATCTCTCCTCTCTCATGTTTATCCTTATCCACCCGTTGAAGACTTCCAATTTCCTATTCTTGTTGTCAGGTATATGTCATATACCCTTGCCTTTTAGGTGGATGCATATCAAAAGGTGCACTCATATCTTCATTTTGTTCTTAATATGTAAAAAGCACTTAAAATTTCCAATACTTGTTTGTTTCCCCAAAACTCAAGTCTAAACATTAAAAAAAAAAAAAAGCTTCATATTTAAGCCTGGAATCTAACTCTTACTTCTTAGATAATAACAAAGCTCTGGAAATAACAACACCATCAATTCAATAAATAAAGAGTTGCAAGATAAGAAAAACTGTGTGAGTGCTCACTGAAATGCATGAGGTCTGATTTGAATGAACACACACCACAGTGGACAGTTGCTAGGACCACACTGTGTATGGAGGGCTCTGGAGACAGCCTTCAAGTGTCTGCCTCTCTTATTGCTATACACTTGGGCAATTTTAATTTCAGATATGGAGTAGATTGCAGGTCAAAACACATTGTGGTTCAGTCTTGAATATACATATTATAAAGTAGCTCAAGAAAGCTAAGAATGACAAATTAGATGCTCGTTATATATATTAAACAATAAAAGTTCAAATGACTATTTTGTCTGATTTTGTCTGATTATTGATTTCTAATGGCATTGTTATAACCCTAATTGGGATATTGAAGGCTAAGCCAGGTTTGAAAGAAAATCATGGTGCTTTTAGCATCTGTAGGCTTCTGGGCTGATAGGAAAGGTGATTGATAAGGCAGTGGGAATCTTCACACATGTGCTTGGATTCCTAGTGGCTACAGAGCCATAATGTGTCATTACTATGCGTGGAGACAAGGAGCTATCATGAGTGGCATCTCCACTGCCTTCTGCCCAGAGAATAAGAAGGAAAACTATGAACAGTCTGTGCAGAGGAAAAGCCGATGGGGAAATAACAGACTTGCTCCTATGACATTAGTGCCTCTGCTTACATTGCCAAATTTCCTGCAAACTCTAACTTCTAGATCTTCTGTCTTTGCTTTCATTCTTATTGTATATTCTGGGTTGCTGACATTTGCGCCAGAAACCTTGCTACAACTGAGAAGTTAGTGAACCATTGTTGTTTTTTTCCAACTCAGGGTCCCCTAGATTCCAGACTAACCTTGAATTTGCTGTGTGAGCAAAGATGACCTTGGAGTCCTCCTGTTGCTGCCTTCTCTATCCTGGAAGTGTTGGGATTGCAGTTGTGGGCCACTATGCCTAGTTTATTTTCTCCCAGTGCTGAGTGTTGAACCCAGGGTTTTGTAGATGCTAAGCAAGCACTCCACCAGCAGAACAACAACCGAAGCCTGAGCCAAAGTCTCTCATCCCATCTCTTTCCAGTGGCTAATTTTCAAAAGTTCAGAGCTTCAAGTAGAATCTTACATTTAGGTCAGAACATGAAATTATCTGGCAATATTTGTGTCCACAAAGTAATGGCCAGGACAATGAAATCCAGCACTATAGTCGTGAACTTTTTTTGTACATCCTATTTCCTTGGCAACACTGGACTTGTTCTTATCGGTTGCAATCTGGTCCACTCCCCAGCCTGCTTTTACCATGCTTCATGCACGTGATAGTGCAAGCAGATTCTTTTCAGTGCCTTCTAAAGCCCTTGTTTTTTCCTCAGGCTCTCTGCTCCGATTCTGCAAAGTGGCTGGAAATATTGATTCACAGAATGCGCTTTGGCTCATCTCATAATGTGAAGTTCTTACACTTGGCTGGTCATGAGTATCATCTGGGGATCCGTAAAAACTTTTAAAGATTCATTAAATCAAAAATTTTCATGATGCTCTCTCCTGGAGCTGCGTTTAAGGATTGATTCAGATGATCAGCCAAACTGGGACCTTTCATTATCCCATGTTAAAGGAAGATGCCTGTCTAACGTAGGAAATGTCTAAGCCTTGCACACACATGCATGGAACACACACACTCGAGCACACACACACACACACACACACAGATGAAACTACTGTTTTACTATGTTAAAGACTGTCTCTCTGAGCTTTTCAAATGGACCATTGGCATTAGGTCTAAATAGCTGTCATATTTGTGACAACTGCACAAGTGCTATTTGTCCTGGATGAGAGACACCAGGACATTCAGCACCTCCAGATAAGCACATAGCCAGAATTGTTTGCCTAAAGGACACTCTCCTTAGTTTTGGGGACATTACCTATCCTCTAGGACCACTGAAGTACAGTGTTCCCTAGGGGAACAGGTGAGAACTAATTGGTGAAAAAAGGGGGAAACATTCCCTAAAACAACAAAGCAAAATATTTGCTCTATTGACCTAAAACTGCAGCAGTCGTTAAACTCTGTAATGGGCAGGGAGGCACACATCATGCAGTTCTGGGGCAAGAACAGTGAAATTCCTATTTTTGTATTTCTAATGGCCCATGGGAAGGACAAGCGACCAAAATGGGGCCACACCTTACAACAGGTGCATTGATATAGTAATGAACGTGTAGACAGCTATTTTTAAAAAGGGCTTATAATAAACCTTCCAAATTTACCTGTGCTGATTCACATGGGAAGTAATAAAGACTATATGAATCTTATATATGCATATGCAAATATGCTCATACACTGAGATTATGACCTTGAACTTAGGCCATCCACACTGTCCCAAAATCTGTTTAGCAATGGTTAATAAGAAAAGAAGAAATGAGGAAATGTTCAAGCTCAAAATGTGTAATTCAAAACTCATTAAAATCACCCCTGAAGTATTTCTCCTCAGATATCAAAAGCAAGTAATTAAAGCAATCCTTTTCATTGGCTCCAAGGATGCCTTCATGACTTCATTATAAAGTCAAGGTCGAAAAACAATGTACAGTTTGTTCCTGTATTATATAATGTGCCCTTTAAAAAGGTTTCCTGATAGATTCTGATTGGTATTTGGCAATATATGTTGTACCTAACGTCTGGATGCAGATGAACAATTATTTGCAACTTAGCTATCATGAATTAGCATCCTTTAAGGGAGCTTGTCATTGCTTCTTCACATTATGAAAGATATATTTTTTCTCTCCTGTGCTGACACAAACCATCTTTGCTGTTTTCAAGATCGAACAGCTCGTATTTAGGTCACTGGAATGAAATGTCAAAACCTCCAACATTCTGCCTCCTCTTTATACACGACACAGGGTGGATTAGTAACAAAGTGACAGATACCATTCTGAGCCTTTGCATGTGCAGTTGTTTCAGTCCGAAGGCGTCCAGAAGAGAGAAATGCTCTGACTGCCTTGCCTTGCATACAAGACTGTGTCTTAGAGAACCTACGTAACATTCAGAGTCACATGGCTAGTAAGTGTTGGCACCAGGATTCCATCCTACATTTGTTTGCTCTCAAAGTTCTAATCCTTCATCCCTCCCCAGTCTTTTCCCTCTCTTTATCTCTTGTTAAACCATGATTTTATTAAATTAAAAACAAAGGTCATTGAAGCCCCTAAATAAAATAAAGGAGTCTGACCACACAAATCACCTATTTCCCCAATCTAATTGCTTTTTAATATCAAATTGGAACAGAAACTTTGGTTTTATAGCTACATATTTATAACTATTTCTTTTTTTTTACTTTTAAAATTTATCTATTTATGTACTGTGGATCTCAATATCAGCCCTGTCTCCTCCCAGTACCATTCTTCCCTTCCCTTCTCCTTTGAGAAGGGGGAGAACCCTTCCCCCTAGTCCCTGGCACATCAATCACTGCAGGACTAGGCAAATCTTCTTCCTCTGTGGCAAGACAAGGCTATCCATTTTGGAGAATGGGATTCACAGGCAGGCAGTCAGGCAACAGATGGAGGGAAGCCTCTTTTCTAGTTGTTGAGGGACCCTCTCATGAAGGCCAAGCTACATACCTGTTACATATGAGCAGGGAGCCCATGTTCCTCTTGGTTGATGGTTCAGTCTCTGAGAGTCCCCAAGGATCCAGGTTATTTGACTCTGTTGGTCTCCTCTGGAGTCTCTGTCCTCTTTGGGTCCCTCAATCCTTCCCTCAACTTTTTTACAAGACTTCCCAAGCACCATCTAATGTTTGGCTGTGAATCTCTGCATCTCTTTCCATTGGCTGTTGGGTGGAGCCTCTCAGAGGACAGTAATGCTAGGCTCCTGTCTGCAAACATACCAGAGTATTATTAATAGTGTCAGGGATTGTTTCTTGCCCACAGGATGGGTCTCTGTTTGGAGTAGACCTTGGTCGGCCATTCTCTCTACCTCTATTCTATTTTTGTTCCTCCACATCTTGTAGGCAAGAAATATTTTGGCGTGAAAGTTTTGTGGGTGGTTTGCTGCTCATATCTCTACATTAGGAGTCTTGAGAGGCTACAGGAAGTCACCACTTAAGCATCCATTTCCCCCACTGCTAGAAGTCTCAGAGTTGCCCCCATAGACACCCTGGGACCTTTCCCTATCCCAGATCTCTGGCACATCCTAGAGATGTTGTCCCTTGAGTTTTTGATCTTAGCCATTCTGAAAGATCATAGATATTTCTAAATCAGGCAAAGCTGCTATTTAAAATTATCACATCACTCCTTGTTTGCTAATGTGTAAAATTAAATATGAAATAATTCCAGTACCTTTAATACTTGACTTTGTAGTTGAGAAAATGAGACATTTTTGCCCGGCCTAGGGTCACCTGAAAGCAGAGTAGAAACATTTTACCCAAAGAGAAGAGTATGTGAACATACTTCAAGGTCCAAAGAAAGGAACTTTAAATGGCAAGATGATGGGTTCAGAGAACTGAGGGAGAGAACTAATAGTCTGATTCTTCTCTTTCATGGACAAAAGAGAAGAGTGTCTTACCAAGGTACATACGTGCCCAGTGTAGGGTTTCTTAACACTGATTTTCAACTTGACTGGACATAGCATCACCTAGGAAACAGGCAACTGCTTATTCCTGTGCTGGATTAACTAGATTATACTAGCCCTTGGGCTCATCTGTGACGGCTTTCCTGGAGGATGCTAATTGAGATGTGAACACACAGGCTTACACTGGACCAAATACAAAGGAGAAAAATCTGAGTGTAGACGACCATTCATTCTCTGATGCCTGACTGCTGATACAGTGTGAGCTGCTACCACCACACCTTCCCCACCACGGTGATGGACTGTACCCTCACACTGTGAGCCAAGATAAACTCTCTCTTCTATAGGTGGGTTTTTTCCTGGCATTTTATCATAACAATAAGACAAAAAACTGATATGTTTGGCTTAGGGTCAAGCCTACTGGACAAAAACCACACCCGCCTTTGTCAGAGAGCCGTCTAGGCCCCCAGTGATATCTTTTTGTTAGGGAAAAGAAAAAGTGTGTTTTGGGACTGGAGACCTGATAGAAGTACAAAATAATTACTAAAAAATGTAGTATGCGGTGTGCTTCAAAGTGGTAGTATTGCAGCAATACCCATAAATAAATGGGATTCAAAGGTCCATGATCCTGTGTGTGACTTTGTTGGTGACGAAAGGCTCAACTTTGGGGAGTGGATTATTAAGTTATTGGTAGATAATGTCAGAGGAATTCCAGCTTGGGCTCCAAGGTAACCAGAGCCCCATGTCCATAGGGAAACCCACTCTTTTTTCCTAGCTATTATCATTCGCACTGAGGTGATGCTCATAGCTGGTTTATCCATTTTTAGTTGAGATCACACTGCCTGGTGTCTTTGTTGCTGTTCTTTTGCTATGACAAAACCAAGGCAACTTATAAAGGACAGCATTTGCTTGACAGTTTGCTTACAGCTTCAGATAGTACAAAACTATCATGGAAGGAGTACAGCAGCGTGCAGGCATGGAGGCGAGACACTGGAACAGTAGCAGAGAGCTTCCACACCGAGACAAACCATGGCTGCACAGGCAGAAGCAGTCAGAAACAGATTACTGGGAATGGCATTTAAAACCTCAAAATCTCCAACAAGGCCACAGCTCCTAATCCCAAGCAGCCCCACGAACTGCAGAACATGCATTCAAATATATGAGACGAAGGTCCATTCTCAATTAAACCACCATACCTGGTATGAGCTAAAATGAAAAATAGCCTTTTACAAACCAGGTTTGATATATTTGGTTCACTTCATGGAGCTGTTGATTAGATGTGTATTCCGTCAGTGGGACTTAGTCTCAAGATCCAACATGCCGACCATAAAGCTTGGATTTACAACGCACCCTAGATGCATTTAGAGGAGTTACGGCTAATAGAGGATTATGTTAATAACCAGCCACCAAAAGTAATGTTTCTCATCATGGGATAAATTAGGTCACAAAGTCAAGCATTTCGATGGATTCGGGGCCTGCGTTGCCTGGGAGACCCTTTCAGTTCTGATATTCTACAGTTCCATATATTTCGAATTTTATTTAGTTAGTTTAAAATTTTTATGTGGTTAAGTATTTGCCTGGATGATATTTGTGCATCACGTATGTGCCCATGGAAGCAAGAAGAGGGTATTAAATCCATGGAACCGGAGTTCTGGATGATCGTGAGCTGCCGTGTGGGTCCTAATAATTGAACCTGGTTCTCCTGAAAGAGCAGCCAGTGCTCTTAACTGCTGAGCCATCTCTCCATCCCCAGTTCTATGCAGTTTTCTTCACAATGACTCCAAAATGACTCCTCATCACCCCGTAAATGCTGACAGGTCCCTATATGAGGAATCCCTTGAAACTGTTATCCAATGTCCATCTCTGGCTTGTTAAGACCTTTTCCTTCCGGTTGGTGAAGATCAGACCAGCTTCTGCCATCTCCTGTCTCACCTGCCTTTTCTATTCCTCTGCTTGCTTGAAGGCCGGTGCCAGCTGTGCCCTGCCCATTTGTGAGTTATGCTGTAACCCCTGTGATTCAATTCCCTGCAGTCAAGACTGCTTGGCTTCACTCAGATGAGCAAGTGCTCTCTCTAATCCTTCACCTCGCTGGAATGTCAGGTCTCCTTTGCCAAGACTCAGTTCCTGTCCCTGCACTTAAGGTCCTCTCCATGACAGACAGCGAATCAGAACAATGGCGGCTTCCCTGTTGTTAGGGAGCACTAGAGCATTAGCACAGAGTGGGCCCCACTTCCTCTGACCTTCACCATTGCCACTTTAAGAAACTTCTGTTACTGACTCAAAGTTCACTGTGGCCTTTCATCTTCCCATGCTTCTGTCTGCCAGACTGGCTTTTTTTTTTCTTGCCCTTATGTCTCTTTCTCTCCTCACTTGAGAGCAGCACTGACCTCTGCCTAGGGTGTCTGATGACCACTGCAAGCATTTTTGCTAAGCTAAATAGCAGTTGTGGAGAGATTTTGTTGTTGTTGTTGTTGTTTGGCCTCTTTCTTTACCCTTTGGAGGTAAAATGTCAGCAAATAGAAAAGATTCTCAGCATTTCAGGACCGAGTTCTACCTACTCATCTAGAAAACAGTGCAGGCACATGCCCTTTCATTCCTACAACCTTCTGTCAAAATGCTCCTCATCAAGTAAGCTTAATTCAGATGCTGCCATAATTTTCTAGACTTATCCAAATAAGATAATTTGTCTATATGATGAGTTAGTTGTCCTAGGTAGTTGCAGTTATCAACTTAAGACACCCAGGAATAGGAAAGTTTAATTGCAGAATTATCTCCATCAGATTGTCCTGTGGGCTTTCCTGGGTAACATTTTCTTAATTTCTAATTGATATACTAGAGGGAACACCCCATGTGGGTAAAGTGTCTGGGCTATAGAAGAAAAGTAGCTAGGTAAACCAAAGGAATCAAGCCAATTGCTGCTGTGGTATTCCTCAGTAGATGATGGCTTTTAACCAGTAAGACAAATAAATAAATAAAAGGTTTCTTCTCCCAAGGTGCTCATGTTCATGATTTATCCCAGAAATGGAGGTAAATTGGGATCATAAGACATGTGCACTTTATGCTCTTGCTGGGCTGCTATTTATCCAGTGCTTTGTACTGGTAGAACATCTGGTAGACACTCTTTGTTGTCACAGTCACCTTACCTACCCTGAAGCACCTAGCATTTGCTTTGAGCCTGGAAATCACTCAGCATGTGTTGAGTTGGTTTAAATCTTATTGACTGGAAATGACTATCAAAGCAGTACACATTGAAGCTGCATTCTACAGTGGCAAATATCCTTAAAAGTACAGTACAACAAATCTTTGAGAATGCTAACAGAAATCACCAACCCATTTCGGTAGTTTTACTTTTAATGAGGGTTAAAGTATCCAAATTAAAATGTGCATCTTTTCCTACATTTTTTTCATGGTATTATTTATTCTAAGTGTTAATTTTATATTTGTTACTTTTGGAGGATTATCTTTGGACTCATTGATTCATTAATTGTTCCTTCCACATTCATTTAATAGCTCCCAAATGAACAGAAGTGAAGGATATTGCATAGTCCTATTCCCGGGCCCACAGTAAACAGTAATTTCTATAAACCGGCTCACAGAAGATTCCTTTTATTCCATCTTTGTAAGGTTTTCCTCCGATCATCCTCACTCAAGTATTTTCCTGAAAAGTAGTCCATTTGAAAGAAACATTGAGTTTAGCAACCGGGCAGCATTGCTTTTAATTTATCTTGTGGCCTTTTCTCCTTACACTTCATTCACAGACGGAATCGTCCATTCACTTTGTACCGTAGTGAGTACTCACAGAGCACCACCATTTAAATATTTTCATAAACGTGAACAGAATACGGTGAAAGAGAATAAGGTGAACAAGAATAAGGTAACACTGGACATACAGCAGCAGACTGTGCCACCAGACAGAAGAACTGCTAAGGTTGTAGCAAGTTCAGAATCCTGATAAATTCCCTACTTGAGAATGGCAGGAGTTTGAACTAGCTCCTGACCAGGTTACTACCCTGGAGCACGTGACCACAACACCCCACTAAGAGAACCATGACAACTGGTCACAGCATAAAACCTAGAGTTCTCCGTGCAAATGAAATGTCTAAATACACCTTAAGGGTTTGGCCAAGCTTTTTGGGCATTCCTTTCTGCAAAAGGTATTTAATTCCTCATTTGCCCTGAGTAAAAAGTATGCATCCTCATCAGCCATGAATAAAACAGTTTGGAAAAGCAAGGACGATCTCCTTCATCAAGGACCACTGTTGGGTGGGGGTGGGGGGGACACTTTGTCATACAGAGCAGTGTCCAAGCCTCCCATGATGGCCTCCCTTCCAGGCACTCCATACATTTAGCACTCACTGGGAGCTAAGCTGGTGTGCAGACTCCAAGGCTTCTGTTCTCAAATCTTTGTGGTCCCAGTGGAATCTGGGTACAGAGGAGTTTGAGAAGTCTCAGTTCCTACTATTTCCACCTAGAGAAAACATGGGCTGGAACCCGATCTTAGACCCGATCTGACTGGCACATTGACAGCGTTCCACCAACAGCAAGACAGAAATGCAAACCACAAATGGAAGGTACTGGGGATAGGCAGCCAAGTAAAAAGGCTTTTTAGGTTGTATACTGAAAAGGGGGTATTCAACCAAAGGAGTCATGTCATGAAGCAGGCATCAGACCAATCAAGCATTATCAAATCATGTGCCCTGTTATAAAATGGAGCAAGGGAGGTAAGGAAAGCCCTTTCCTAATTAGCATAATGGCTCTTTTCATTTATTAATCCTTGCATGGTAGGGTTTCATCTACCCTATATGTTCACCTTTTATTATTATTATTATTTTGGCAACTTAAGAGATCTTGTGGAATAGCAAAGGCCATGGAAGTAGCAATGCAGCAGGTGTATGTGTACAGTTTTTAGCAAGATTAGAATCAGAAAAGTCAGTTAACAAACTCCTACATAATTGCAAGAAAAGTCATTGTTCCCAATACATAATGGTGTTACTGGAGATGTGACTAGAAGGCCTTTTGATTAACTAGAAATATGTTATATAAGAAGATAGGTGAATTAAGAGGGAGCCTGGAACTCTTAGGTGGCTATTGCAGGAAAAATTTAAGAGTTATGTTTTAAGGGGCTGAAAGGAGATTTCCTATTTTATTCATCATTGGATCCCCCTATAAAGCGTCCATGACAAGTATTATCTTAATGTGTCCAAAAGCCTAAGAGAAACAGAAGAGCTTATGATAGGATTTTTGACAAACCATTTGACATCTCTGGACCTCTTGACAATGGAATTAGGTCCTCATTATCTTCAAAGTCCTTTCTTGCTATAAACATAGATGTTATTTTCTATTTTCTTTTGTTCATCTTGGTGACATTTTCTGCACAGATAGAGGTTGGCAATAAGTGTCAGTAAAATAATGCAAATTTTTTCAGCTGAAATGACAAAATCAGAAACATATAAAGAGCTACATTGGCATTTAAACAATGGTGATAGATACTTTGAGACTTGAGGATCCAACTGCAAGCCTGTATTGCCTATAAAATGCTGTCTCTCCACCATGGATTTAGGAGGATCAAAGGCTACTCTTCTAGATAGCCACTAGCCTCTAATTTGACTTTATAAAATTGGAAGGAAAGTTCTTTTTTTATGAGCCAATTTCACAAAACACAAAACAATGCCTTCATTCTTGACTCAAAGCCGAAAAGCTGCAATCATTCCATAAATGATTAAAACAGCAGCTGTTAATGTCTTGGAAACAGATTGGTCCATTGGAGTGCCTTAAAATGTATGTAGGTTCTATATGACTTTGAGCAATATGAACCAATTTTGATGTGGTACTGAAAATGGGGACTTGGAACCTGAAGATAATTGAAACTCAAGAAAATTGTGAGAGCCCTGGTAAGGGCTGTATCTGTCTTAGGTAACTTATTAGCATATTTTAATATTTTAAGGAATTCCGTAAAATTTACAAGGTTTTTTGTGTATGCAAATTCACAGTGGCTCCGGTTTAACTGGACAAGATGCTTGAAATAAAATATCTGAGTATTGTTACTTACCTAATGAAAATTAATTTCATGTATCCAATATGCATCTGCTATGGAGTGGGTAGTGGTATATGATATAAGGTTTCTACCCTCACTAAGCCTAAATCATGGTATAGAGAAACTGATAAATACCTATTAAACAAATGATATCTAATAATTCATATAATAGTAAGACCTGTGCTGGAATTAAGGTAAAGTGTTGGGAAACTATATTAATGTAATATATCCAGAATGATTTTCTAAAATATACCATTTGAAGAGAGACTTTAATGGTCAGAGAAAGGGGTGCTGACCCATGCATGAGAAAGGGGAGAGATAATGGTTTGATATTCCTGCCAAACAATAAGAAGACAGGTTAGACTAGAACCTGGTGAGCAAGCAAAGAACTGTGGGAAATAAATATAAAAGTTTGGAAGTATCCAGGGGATGTTTTGCCTTCTAGCTCATGAAAATGTTGGATATAATCCTGTGGGAAATCAGTAGTGGGCTGTAACAGATGCTAAACAGGAACAGGACTGATCAAATTTGTTAAAAGATCCTTCAGAGTGTTGCATAGAAACTGGGCTTTAGAAACCTTAAATAGCAGGAAGAAGACCACAGGAATAAGCTCAGGAAAAAGCAGATGGAGGCCTTGAATTGTAGTGGAAGTGGAATGGTGCTCAGAAGTTGGCGAACATGGGTTAGTATGTAGAGGAATAGCTGACAAGACTCAGATTTTTGAACAGGAGCAAAAGAGAGAGAAATAAATATCTATGGCCTGCTTAGAGGAAGGGAAGATGGAAAGATGGCAGAGATAAGGAAAGACTAGGATAAAACAATGTCTTCTGTATATGCAGAATCTTTGTACTCATAAACTCACAGCTCCTTGCCTGCATAAGACCTGAACAAAATCAAGCAGTTCAACATTCTAACAATGAGTGTGTGTAAGGATACCCTGACTCTCACCTCAGTTGGGAAATTATTGACAGTTAATGGCTGCTGTGTAAGAAAAGTCAGTTTTTCTAAGGGTATGAACTGTGGTAAGTTGAACATGTCATGGTGGATATGATGAATAGATAAGCAACATACATTAGACTCAATTTACAGGGAAAAAGGAGGAGGAACAGGAGGTGGAGGAGGGAGAAGAGGAGGTGAAGAAGAAGAAAGTTGGAAGGGGATTCAGATCTGGGAGTAGCTGGAAGGATGTGAGAAAGACTATAATTAAAATATATTGAGTGACATAGAACAAGTACACTGAAACTATTAGAAGACAAAGTGAGGAAGAGCTAGAACACATAGGCACAGGGGAAAATTTCCTGAACAGAACAGCAATGGCTTATTCTCTAGGATCAAGAATTAACAAAGGGGACCTCATGAAATTGTCAAGTTTCTGTAAGGCTAAGGCCACTGTCAAGGAAAAAAAGGCAGCCAACAGATTGGGAAAGGATCTTTACTAATCCTACATCTGATAGATGGCTAATATCCAATATATACAAAGAACTCAAGAAATTAGAATCCAGAGAATCAAATAATCCTCTTAAGAATGGGATTCTATTAAAAAAAATTCTCAACTGAGGAATACTGAATGGCTGAGAAGAACCTAAAAAAATGCTCAATATCTCTAGTCATCAGAAAAATGCAAATCAAAACAACCCTAAGATTCCACCTCACACTAGTCAGAATGGCTAAAATAAAAAACTCAGATTACAGCAGATTCTGGCAAGGGTGTGGAGAAAGAGAAAAACTCTTCTACTGTTGGTGGGATTGCAAGCTGGTACAACCACTCTGAAAATCAGTCTGGCAGTTCCTCAGAAAATTTGACTTAGTACTTACTGAGGACCCAGCTATACCACTCTTTGGCATATACCCAAAAGAAGCTCCAATATATAACAAGGACACATGCTCCACTATGTTCATAGCAGCCTTATTTATAATAGCCAGAAGCTGGAAAGAATCTAGATGTCCTTCAACAGAGGAATGGATACAGAAATTGTGGTACATATACACAATGGATTACTACTCAGCTATTAGAAAGAATGGCTTTACAAATTTCTAGGAAAATGGATAAAACTAGAGACTATTATTCTGAGTGAGGTAACCCAGTCACAAAAGAGCACACATGGTATGCACTCACTTATAAATGGATAATAGCCCCAGAAGGCTCTGAATCCCCAAGAAACAGTTCACAGACCTTATGAAGCTCAACAAAAGGAAGGCCAAAATGTGGATGCCTCAGTCCTTCTTAGAAGGGAGAACAAAACACTCATGGGATGAAATACAATGTCAAATAGAAGATGAGGGATTCAGGAAAAGATAATTCATAGACTGCCTCACCTTGGGATCCACCTTTTATGCAGTCACCAAACCTGAGCACTATTGCTGATGCCAAGAAGTACTTACTGGCAGGAACCAGATAGGGATGCCTCCTCAGGGGCTCTGCCAGAGTCATACAGATACAGCTGATCATGCCTGCAGCTAACTATCAGACTGAATGCAGGGACCCCAATGAAAGTGCTAAAGAAAGGACTGAAGGAGCTGAAAGTGTTTGCAACCTCATCAGAAGAACATTATCAACCAACAAAACCCTCCACAACTCCCATGACTAAAACACCAACCATTGAGGACCCATAGAGAGACCCATGGCTTTATTTGCATATGTAGCAGAAGATAGCAGTGTCTGGCATCAATGTGAGAAGAGGCTTTTGGTTCAGTGAAGGCGTGTTTTCCCAATATAGAAGAATGCTAAGACACTGAGCTGGGAAGGGTGATTGGGAGAGGGTGCACCTTTGTGGAGACAAGTGGAGGGGGAGGGGGCATGGGAGTGGGGTAAAGGGGGTATTTTCAGTCACTAACCGAGGGCTAAATATGGCTCAGAGTTTACAGTTGAACACCAGAGAAAACAATGTCCACACTAGCCAACTTAAGCAAGTTCAGAAAGAACTCAGTAAGTAGATGACTTTGACCTCACTAAGTTGCTTCCAATTTGGAGTAAAACATGAAAACAAAACAAAACAAAACAAAAAAAACACATCATCTAAAAATGGCACAGAAAATAGTATTTAAATTGAAAGAAAGAGGAAAATATTTTTTTCTGGGAAGGTAGGAATATTAATGGTATAATCAAGTGATCACAAATATATATATATATATATATATATATATATATATATATATATATATATATATATATATATATGATCATAAATCTGAGTTTATGTTTATTATTTCAGACTGATGTAATACTAAACAAATAACATGATATTGGGCAAAGGGATGTATAGACACAGGATGCATACCTTTGGACATGACATTTGAGATTCTTATGAATTTTATTTGTAATGGTAGACTGTGTTTTCTATTGGGAAAGATGACTATACATATCAAATTAGAGATCAGGGTGGATAAAATTTGTCCTGTTTTTCATAAAAATATGTATATGTGTATATGTTAATGTGGGTATTTGCATGTGAGTACAGGCATTCAGAGTCCAGAAAGAATGTAGGATGCCCTGGAGTTGGGGTGATAGGTGGTTGTATGCTTTCTGGTATGGGTGCTAAGACCTGAACTCGTGTCTTCTGCAAGGGTAGTACACACCTTCAAACACAGAGCCATTTCTCCTGCCCTGTTTATTAATTTAATTTAATATTATAATTTTTAAGCAGTCTTCTTCAACTTGTTTGTCACTGGGTAAACTGATATAGAAACCACTTATTTTTTTAATGAGGCCATTTACCAAAAGAGTTAGATACTCACTGCCTAATATAAAAATTGTGGGTTTAGTCCACAGTGAGTCCTGAAATTTTGATGTTTGTAAGGAAAGTAAGATCATAGGCTCCTTTTCATTTCAACTTGACCAGATTGAGGATTATGTAGGAAACCTCAGAGCAAGAATTTGAGAGAGTCTGAATGGGGTGAATGTGCATGGTACCACCCACGGGCTCAGGTGTCAAACTCAATATAAAAGAGAAAACAAGTGTCTCACCAGCAGTCCTCTCTTTGCTTCTTGACTATAGAGACAATGCGACCAGTTTCCTCAAACTCTTGTCACTATATTTTCCCCACCACAGTGTTCTCTTGAACTATAACCCAACCCATGCCCTGTCTCCTTCCATATGTCTCCAGTTACTGTCACAGCAACTAGAAAAGTAACTGTTATTATGGAGTTCTCTAGCAACATCAGGCCAGACATAGGCCAAAGCCAACTCAGGATCACCAGTTGTCATAGTTGGAGGGACTCTAACTACCCTAAGCATGACAAACATGACCCCAACAGACCTTGCCCTTCTCCCCACTCCCTCTGCCTTGCTAAAACCTATTAGATTACATTCCTAAAGCTAGCCACCAAGGTCTATTCCCTTATTTGGTCACTTTCTCCTCCTGAGGACAACTACCAAGGTTCATCTACCAAATTAGTAAAATCCAGCAATCAGAAGTCCTGTTTGACCCTCCTAATTACCGTGCCCAATTAATGTTAAACACATCGTTCTAACATGGGGTTTCCCCTTTTCCTTTTATTAATTGTCATTTTCCTATGGGCCATGTCTGCCTTCTCTCTATAATGAGGCAATCCCTGTTGTTACCCCATCCCACTCCCACCCTCGCCCCAGAACAAATGCACCTTCCCTCTCTCCCTTGTTCCCTTCCCTTTCTCCCTTTTCCTCCAACTCCCATCTTTGTTTCCTATTTTCTAAACTTAATCCTTTTGGGGTAAATAAATTTTTGTGTGTGCTGAGAACTTGGACTTGGGGTGTCCTAAGCCCATATAGTTCCCTACTTTAGTCACTGTTCTGTTGCTGAGAAGAGACACCCTGACCAAGACAACTCTTATAATAGAAAGTTTTAATTGGATGCTTGCTTACAATTTTAGAGGTTAGTCTATTATCATCATGGGAGGGAGCATGGCAGCACACAAGCAGACATACTTACAGGGAATTAGCTCAGAGTTCTGTATCCTGGTCTGCAGTTAACAGAGGGAGAAAGATGGAGGTGGAGAGAGGGAGAGAGAAAGAGGGAGGGAAGGAGGGAGGTACGGGGGGGGAGAGAGAGGAGGAGGAGGAGAGAGAGAGAGAGAGAGAGAGAGAGAGAGAGAGAGAGAGAGAGAGAGAGAGAGAGAGAGAGAGCACGAGCGACTGGACTGGCATGGCCCATGCCCGGTGACACATTTTCTCTAACAAGGCCATTCCTCTTAATCTTCCTAATGCTATCAAAGTGGTTTACTTTCTGGTAACTAAGCCTTCAAATATAATAGCCTATGAGGGCCATCCTCAGCCAAACTCACACACAAAGAGAAGCTGAAATTATTCTTAGTGGAATAGTAGCATGAACATGAAAGTAAGACTGAAAGAAAGCAGCAGGCAGATACAGGAAGAAGTGAAACAAAAGCAATAGAGAGACCAAAAGTGGCAGGAAACAGACTAGATGAGGTCATATGCAATATCCCAAGAAGCTGCTCTAAGTTTAGGTGGGACCTTTGACAAAATTTCACCATCACTAGTAGAGTGTGAAGTCCTGGACCAGGGCTTCCAGTTTGCAAAATTTGACAGAGAAGTAATGTAATATTTGGCTCCACATGAAAAGCATGGTCTTGGGTTTTCCTGCACTTCCCCAGACATGGGCAAGTTGCAAGATCAAAATGAATGAACGACTGGAATGTTACGAATAGATCCTGAATTTTGTGTTCCAATCTTATCCCACAAATTCAATCAAGCAATTTTTTATTACAGCTGAATAAATAAAAGTAAAAGGATAGAACATGGAGGAATATGGACAAATAGACAGGAAAGCTTCAGTATCATTTGGCCTTTGAACTTTGTACTACATAGCTGTTCCCTCCTCCTTTTGTGGAGACATCATAGAAGGCAGCAAACGTGATCTGTAAAGAACAAAATCACTCCTGAAACAAATTCTTGTAGACAAACTGCCTTTTTAACCACCTTAGATCTTTGCTTGAAAAAGCCAGGCTATAAATAAATGGCCGTAGTGTTTCAGCTGAGTTTCTAGCAATTGGGCATTCAGCGCGTGGACGGACACACACTGAGCATCTCCTGGTCGTTGTGTATTGTCCTGGCATGCCATTCAATCATACAATAGACCTACTTTCATTGTGCTTCAAAAGCTTGTCAACTGATTGCCAAGGCTCACGGTTCATCTCCCGTCTTCTTTATTCTCGGACTTGACACTGAGAAGCTTCCGGTGTGCTGAAGAGGATGTGACACCACCTTGCTTTGGTACCATTTATTCACGTGCTGCCTAACGATCACTGCAAGATAACAGAACTGAAAATGTAGAGCCATGGCAGAATGCATATTCTGTTATTTGTGACGTTACTGACTTATGTCCTAAATGTGCTCTTTTTCTCCTATGTTAATATTCCCTGGCTCATGCGGAAGACTCATTTTTTTTCTTTCAACCAAAACAGCACTGGTCATAGAATTCTATCAGTTCCACATTCTGAATTTGCTGATCTGATCCTTCTGTGTCTTCCATGCTTCTGTTTGGGATCAAAGAAGGGTTCTCTCTTGGTTGTCAGGCCTTCCTTTATTTTTCCTTTTAAACCTTGTTTAATTGTTTTTGTAATTTAAATAAAAAAACTGTCTGTCTGTCTATGTATACCTGTATCTATGTGTCTCCGTGTCTCTGTATCTATGTATCTATCATCTTTCTCTTCCTTGATTTAATGACTCAATCTCTGTGCATGTGTGTACATGTGTCTGTGTGCATTTGTATGATTTGTATGTGCTCATGTTTGTGTTGTGTATGTATGTGTTCACATGGGTGTTGATTCACATGTGTACTTGAGTGTGAATCACAGAGTCTGAAGGCAAGTGACATCACATTAGGTTTTGAGCCAGGATAGTTCCTTGAGTCTGGAGCTCCTTGATTCAGCAGTCTTAACTGGCCAAAAGCTCCAGGGTTTCTGCTCCTCCTTCCAGGTGCTAGGATTATAGGCACACACCAATCATGACTAGCTTTTACATGGGTACTGGGATCCTCAGCTGACCTCCTTATGGACGCGTGGCAAACGCTTCGCTAATTAAACCACCTTCTCAATATCTGAGATTTACCTTTGAAAAGGTGAATTTATAAACAAACTACAATAGTAGACATGTGTGACATACAATAAAACGATTATTTTGTGTGATTAATGAAGCTAAACAAACTACAATAGTAGACATGTGTGACATACAATAAAACTATTATTTTATGTGATTAATGAAGCTTAATAATAGTTATATAAAATAAAATCCACATAACTGGTTCCAATTTTCCCAGGTTAAAGTCTTACCCTGAATCTGACTCATACACTGCTTTCTCTCTCCAAGGTCTCTCAGCTCACTCTCCCACCACCCCCACCTGCCTTCTTGGCCAGTCCAGCTCTTATGTTCTCCAGGCCAAGACCACACTACAGAGTGGAAAATGGTATATAATACAGAGTGTTGTAATGTTATCCTGACTACAGGGTGTAGATGACCCCAGTTGGGAAGGTTACCTGTTTCTTTGTGACATCTCCACTTCATTTCTGGCTGTCCTTGGTCTGAGTATTAAGGCCTTTCTACTTTCTTTTAAGTAGATTTCCAATCATTTAGGTCCCAGGGATGGGTGTGTATCTATTTCCCTGATAGACCAGCCAGCAGAGAGTGATGGAAGCCATTTTGGTTTAAATGTCAGCTGTCGTGAACTTGATGTTGGAATGCATTTCTAGAGCTGACTACTAGAGAGCGATATTGTTTATTGGGAGATTGATTTATATAGAAAAATGTACTCAAAACATAAATCTCATTTAGAGAATTATTTTAATTTACTAGTATCAGCTACAACTGCTGATAATGCCATGGCGGTCATTCTTTTACCAATTAACCAAACTACATCAATCCAGTAAAAGCTTGGGGCTTAATTAAGTCCATACTAAATTTTCAAGATACTTACCAATTCCCTAGTAATTATCATGGAGTGAAGTTTTCAGTCTCACCAAGTGCGTAGGTACCTGTGTGTGTGTGTGTGTGTGTGTGTGTGTGCATGCGTGTGCACACATTTGTGTGTGTGTTGTGTATGTGGGCATATGTGTTCATGTGGGTGCAGATTCCCATGTGTACATGAATGGGAAAGTCAGTTTGATGGCAAGTGTCTTCCACTTAGGTATTCCTTAATCTTCTCATATCTAATTATAAACAATCTGTTTGTAGAGTTTTTCTTTCTAAAACTAAGTCTAGTCTAGCTATGTGTGCCTTGGAATACATCGGTAGAAGGAAACTGACACTGATATCAGTCCTCTTAAGTGATAACAAAAGGACATCAATTGGCTCAATTCATTCTTTCTGAGTATTATGTACCATCACAGTGTTAACAAATGGATCAGTGGGGTTCATGGTGTTACTTGCCACTTGTAAAGAACTGATGGGTGCACACACACAGCTAGTTTAAAATGTCACAGCAACATCAGCAGATAGACAGGATTAAATAATTGTCATCCTTTCATAGTTAAGGCTTAGACTGCCGTGAAGATTGAAAGAAAGGACACCTCACTTGGAATAATAGGGGTCCCCAGTATGTGGGAGCTGATCCTGGTTGCATGCTCTAGCTCTCCCAATGGCCACAGTTTCTTGAGTCAGAAAGCCTACACTGGGCAGCAGTGGTCCCCCTAGTCTTCTGTTGGCTTCTTGTTCTACATGTCTCTGCCCAAGACTTTCTGATCTGAAAGCAACCCCACTTGGTGTGACACTGTCCCAGAGCACGGTGCTTCTTAGATGATAAAGCAGAGTCTCTGAATAAAGTCTTGTTAAAACAGACTGCAGATCCCCACCTCGCAGGGTGTCTGAGTCGGAGACTGATGCTGCCAATTGGGGGATTGTGCTTTGAAAACTATTGATTTAAATGCTACAACTATCAATTAGGAGAGGAATATAACCAGGAGACAATATGCATTAGGTTCCTCGTTCTTTTTACCTGTCCTCCTCCACTTCCTCCCTTCCTCTACTCTGCCTTCAGCATCCTTACAGCTGTCTTTTATGCAGTGGCATCCACGCAAACTTCCCCCTCCTTTATTTCTTCTCCTTGTCCTCTTTTTCTCTCCTTAATCTCTCCCTCTCTCCATTCTTCTGCTCCTCTTGTCCTTTTCCCCTCCTTCTTTTCCTCTCCTCCCTCCCTTCCCTCCTTTTCCTCTTGTTTCTCGTGCTCTGAAGATTTAAATCTTGGCCCTTGAAAAAATAGTGCTGTATCCCTAGACTGTATCCCTTGACATTGATTGTTTTTTTTAGTTTTGTTTCTCAGACAAAGGTCTTGCTGTGCAGCTCAGAGTGGACATTAACTTTTGATCTTCCTTTAACTGCTGAGAGCTAGGATGACAGCCGTGTACCATATGAGGACGAATAGCTTATGCAGTTTTTCATGTAAATAGAGTTTAGGTTACAAAATACTTGAAGGAATAGATCTAAGACTTTACAAAGTTCTGCATGAACTCAAGTTTCAAGAAAAAAGAAGGGGAAAAAAAAAGAAACACTATGTTTAACACTTGTGTTAAAAGATTCTACAAGGTAAATTGACTGAAAAGAATTTCATAATTGTGGAGAATTGGAATGTTACAAATCCAGAACCAAATTATTTCTGGCTCTTTAGCCCCTTTAATAGATTTTTATTGTCCAGCTCTGAATCTGACTGAACATCTTTTCAAGTATCAGATGAAACCTTTGGAATATTTAACTTTAAAAAAAATTATTTAATTTTTTGTTCTTTACACTCCAGATTTTATTTCTCTCTTGGTTGACCCTCTGACTATTCCACATCCCATACCTCTTCCTCCTCCCTCCTGCACCCCCATGAGAAGATCCCTACTGAAACCCCACCAGACATCCCCACTCCCCAGGGCCTCCATTGACTCAATTCTTTTTTTTTTTTTAATGTATTTTTATGTAAAAGTTGGTTTTATGTTTGAACTGAACTTTCTTTTTAGATAGTCTGTATTTACATTTGAGATTTTACTCCTTTACCCTGCCTTGCTCTCATTCCCCCCAGTTTCCTTCACAAAGATGCACTCCCTTCTGATCCCCCTCTTGTTATTCCCCTGCATTGAGACAACGTGCCCTCTCTGGAACAAAAGCCTCTTCTCACATTGATGCTAGACACTGCTATCTTCAGCTACCTACACAAGTGGATCAATAGATCTCTCAAAGTGCTAAGAGAGGTTGGTGTTTTACTCCATAAGAGTTTTGGAGGGTTGGGATGGTTGATAATGTTGTTATCTTCCTATGAGGTCACAACCCCTTTCAGCTCCTTAAGTCCTTTCTTTAGCAACTTCATTGGGATCCCCAATGGTTCAGACTGGTGATTAGCTGCAAACTTGTTTAGCTGTATCTATATGACTCTAGCATAGTCCCTGAGGGGGCATCTCTGTCTGATTCCTGCCAGTAAGAACTTTTTGAGACCAAAATTAGTGCTTGGATTAGGTGAGTGCATATGTGGTGGATCTCCAGGTGAGGCAGCTTCTGAGTGATCTTTTCTTCAATCCCTGTTCTTCTATTTGACCTTGCATTTTCTCCCATAATAATTCTGTTCTCTTTTCTAAGAAGGACTGAGGTATCCCCATTTTGGCCTTCCTTCTTTTTGAGCTTCATAATGTTTGTGAATTGCTTCTTGGGTATTGGGTATTCTAAGCTTTTTGGGCTAGTATCCGCTAATCAGTGAGAACATACCATGTATGTACTTTTGTGATTGAGTTACCTCACTCAGGATGATAGTCTCTAGTTCTATCCATTTGCCTACAAATTTCAGGAAGTCATTGTTTCTAATAGCTGAGTAGTATTCCATTGTGTAAATGCACCACACTTTCTGTATCCATTCATATGTTGATGGACACCTGGGTTCTTTCCAGCTTCTGGCTATTATAAATAAGGCACTATTTCTTGCCAATCCAAACCTGTGGTTATCATCAGATAACATTAAAAACCCATCAGAAAGTTTTCCTGCTCTGCTCTAAGCTGCCTACCTGATATTCCCACCCATGTGCTTAGAGAATGCCTCATTTATATCTTACTTCTTTACTGTCCCTGCAAAGCTATCTAACCACTTCTGTACGGGAACATGCTATTTGGGACAAACTGAGTCTTCTGTTCCTGGGCCATCATCATTCTTATTGGCCTCAGATTCTATCACTGTTCCCTTTAAAGTTAAATCTGTGCTTTGTGGTCACATTGCAGTGGCCACCAGCCCATCTGAGGTCAGTCTGTTTATTATCTTGTATCTCCACGGGGAATGAATGCTCCATGCAGGACTGTGGTTCCCCAACAGACATGAATGATTTGTATAATATCTTGGTTACTTTTCTATTGCTGTAACAAAATACCATGGTCAAGGTAACTTTTAGAAGGCAGGGTTTATTTGGAACTTACAGTTCCAAAGGAATCTAGACTCCATCACAATCCTAGTGGGGAATCATAGCAGCAGGTACCAGGCAGGACAGCTGGAACAGCTGAACCTTCATATCTCCAAACACATGAGGAAGTAGAAAACTCAACCTAGAATGGTGCAAGGCTTTTAGGTCAGAACCTGCTCCTAGTGATATATAACCCTCAGCAGGGATGCTCCTCATAAGCCTGCCCAAGCAGGGCCACCAACTGGAAACCAGTGTCCAAGATGTCCAAGAATGTAAGGAACCTCTTATCCAAACTCACCACAGAGGGGCATTTATTATTGACCCTGTGTGCTCTAAAAATGCAGTAGAGTCAGCCTAAGACTGACTAAGAGTTATGATTCAACACTATTGTAAAGCCGAAATGCTTCTGCTATGTACTTCTTGGTTCCTTTATCAGAAAAAAAAATCTGCATTTGTTTATATGAAGCAATATCTGCAAACATTCATGCGCAATGCATTTCCCTCACAACAGCCCTTTAAGAAAGCCATTATTAGTAGTACCATCTTTTCACAGATGAAACACCTGAGGCATAGAAAGCTTAAAACCTT
Organism: Micromys minutus; assembly: GCF_963924665.1. Lineage (NCBI taxonomy): Eukaryota > Metazoa > Chordata > Mammalia > Rodentia > Muridae > Micromys > Micromys minutus. The sequence goes on along the minus strand of NC_137960.1, from coordinate 29,648,083 downwards.
GCCTCATGCCATAAGCTCATGCCATGAAGACAACAGGTAAACTACAATTGATAATGATGATGATGATGATGATCGTGATGGTGCATACATACTTTCCTGTGGCTTATAAATTAATGTAGGAGATGATGGAACCGAGAGAACCTATAGGCCTTTAAATTAAGAGCCAGATTGAGAATCTCCATCTATAGCTGGTACAGGAAGTGAAAACAGTTGGGGCAGAGTATTTGTAGAGGGGAGTAACAATTAAGGTACAAGATTTGAATGCAGTAAGCCACTGCTGGACCTGAGGCTTGTGTGTAAGCATTACGTGAGACTGGTGTATGTTTATCCTGACCATGCAGCTCGACAAAATAGCCCTTAAGTTTGAAACCCATTGTGGTGATTAGTCCTAGTTGTCCTGTTGAGTGGATTGAGAAGTACCTGAGGGTTGTGGAGGTTCCTCTCTAAGTGGGTCTGTGAGGATAACTCCCGGGAGGATGAGCAGAGTAAGGAAGACCTTGCTGCATACAGTCTAGCACTGTGCAAACAACACAAGACTGCATGAATGCAGACTCCGCCTCCCACCTCTTTCTGTGCCTGGCCAGCACTGGGGGTGAGCCACTCTGCCTCAGAAAGCCTTCCTCATGGAGGACAGAAAGCTCTGACCCTATGAGGACACGCATCTTGCCCTCCTCCATTATTTGGTAGGGGTATGTGCCACACTAATGAAAACTCTGTCCAAGGAGAAAACTACCCGTTGCTCATCAAACTAAATGTGAGTGTACTCCCCTCTACACATACTCTGCCCCAACTGTTTTCACTTCCTGTACTAGCTATAGATGGAGACTCTCAATCTGGCTCTTAATTTAAAGGCCTATAGGTTCTCTTGGTTCCATCATCTCCTACATTAATTTATAAGCCACAGGAAAGTATGTAGGCATCATCATGATCATGATCATGATCATCATCATCATCATCATTATCAATTATAGTTTTTCTGTTGTCTTCATGGACATGTCAGCCTCTCAAAATCAAAGTTTAAAATTTCTCAGAGTGTTGCTAGCCAGAGAGGCTCATGGGAACCTCGGTGTTCTGAGTTTATTTACCATTTTCTATATAGTTTTGTTGTATTGAATCAGTTGCAGCTGATAATCTCAGGCTCTAGTTTTTTTTCTCTTCCCTGGGGCACAGCTGGTATGTGATACCGCATTTTTATTCATTTGTTTCTGGTGACGTTATGCCCCCAACTAGAGTCCCCTCATTAACATAGAGCAGCACCCTTGGTCCAGAGCCCCACCATGAAGAGTAAGGCTTCTCTCTGTTGGCCAAGGAAATCCCAAAGATTGAGAGAGTCTCCCAGGAACCTCAGACAAAGGCCAACTAAATTCTATTATACAGAAGCACAACCCAGAGAAGTTGTAGAACCAGATGGTAGTTCAGATGTATGACATCATCTAGGTCAGCATCTCTATTTTTGTGCCAGGCAATAGTCTCAGTCTGGTAGGCAGAGAAAGAATTTCTCCTGAAATTTCTGTAAATATGCAGCAAGCCAGGATAGGTAACCCTGGAGGCTGAGTACTTAAATCAGGAAGCTGGTGAGTTTTGTGCCTCGAAGGCTCGTATACAGATGAAGAGAGTAGGAAGGGGGGCTAGCCATAGGGAGAGATCTCTGCTTTGTGGGAGGGTATCTGCTGTGTGAACTGAGGCCCACAGGACCCTGCCTTGTGAAGTTTTTATACACCAAACATGTAAATCGAAGTGCGTGTGAATGGGTGTTAGTTCCCATGTAAATGAGAAATTATTTCAGTTCCTCAAGTCTGGCCTCTGAAAAGAACAGCTATCTTGGGACTAAAGACTGTTCTAAGGTAGTTGCAAATAACAGGGACAGAGAGAATGTTGCTCTAATGCCAAAGGACTTGGACAATTGAAAATAATGAGGGGTGGGAAGCAGGGCAGGGAAGGGGAAAACATCACAGGAAGCAATCCTCTGGTGAAAACCCGCCTGGGTGCTGTTAGTGTGTGTCTTTCCAAGTAAGAGCAAGCAAATGGGAAAAGGGCAGAGTTTGGAACTACTTGCTGACTGAGTGTAGTGGGAGGTGTGCCCTGTGTGGACAGAGTCTTTGCATGTAAACAGGTGGCTCTGATAGCAATCCCCTTCTTATACAGTGTTTGTGACCCCATCAGCATATGGAGTTTCCTATTGTACTTAAGGTCTCTCTCGATTTTTTCTGAAGCTGAAACCTCTCCAGTCTGAGGAGTTTAAACAGGATTGCAGGATTGCAGGCACAGAGGAAGAAAGGTAAAGAAATGCCTAATTTGGCCTGACTTTGCACTTGAGAACCCTGGCTGCTGCCAAGGTTAATTAGCACTGCCTCTTCATGGGCAAGTCTCCTTGGCTCCTCACTTGGATTTGGCAGGGATGGGCTTTGATGAGAGTGAGGGCAGCTTCTGAAATGTTTGTTTGGCCCACCCTATCAGGTCAGGCCTTGATTTAAGCAACACTAAATGGTACCCAACAATCATGGGTTAAAAAAAAAAAGAGTAAGTTCCTCCAGTCCTGAATTCTCAGCTAAGGTCTGTTCCTATCAAGTCATGGGCAAACCTTAGTAAAGGACAGAAAGGAAGGAGTCTCCCTGAAGGCAAGCACCTTATTCCACACAGGGAGTATAGGGCTAGTTCCTGACTAGGAAGCCTGGGGTCATGTCAGAAAGCCAGGGAGTGAAAACTTCGGGGCATGGGTCTAACTCAGGCCTCTATGAGGACCTTAGCTTTGCACTTAACAGTCTAGGCAAGTTATATCCTTCTCATACCTCCATATCCATGCTAATTGAGTGATTGATAGTCCTGTTTCCCAAAGTTGTTTTAGAGACATCAGTATTTCTGCTGTTCCCTGGCGAATCAAACACCTCCTTCCTGAGAAGACTATATAGACTATCAAGTGCATGGAAACCTAAGGCAAAGAGAAAGCACGTAGAGGTTATCTTCATCTTCAATAATTGATGGCCAACGTGTCTCTTGAATTTTCAGGTTATTTTCTCTTGCCTAGGAGATCCTTGGGCCCGCACCAGTTTGCCCCATTACCTGCCCACTCAGAAGGCAAGGCCAACACCGTGGCTGGGAAACAACCACACGTGTCAAGATTATGAACATCCTGGTCTAGGCCATCATGATCTATGCTCGGGCCTGGTGTGCTTGGGGGGGGGGGGGCACATTTAATCTACTAGCCAAACACACTGTCCCAGGAACAGCAGGGGTGCTAGCCTCCCTCTGCCCCCTTTCCTTTGCCAGAGAAGGTAGAGACCTCTGACTGTCCTTGCTGCCCCTTGGTTAAGGAGTACACCATGTTCCATCTCCATCAATCGTTCTGGCAGCCTGGAAGGACTTTTTCAGTGTAAGAATTTCATTTTTCATTTTCAAGTCTGCTGCCATTTATTTTTTAAGTGATCCTGTTGTAGTAAATATTAAAAAATAAAAAAAAATGGCTTAGCTTATCACTTTATTGGCCCCGTGGGCCCAATTTTAGTACAGAGCCACACGTCTCTGTTGCCCGGTCCAAGCTGCCACCCCAGTCTCACTCCATTCCCACAACTCCCTTCTCTTGGAGGTTTTCCTCTGCCTGTTTTCTGTCTCTGTCCTGGGGTGTTTCTTTACCCTCAAATCCCACACAAGCATGACTCTATAGCCCCATAGCTTTTCCTACAGGTTTATGTATTCAATTCTCAATCTACAAACTTCTCTACACAACAAGATTGCATCAAATAGACAAAGATACAAACTGCCCTTCTGTATGAGATATTAGACCTATAAAATCCTTAATGTTCAAAGCTATATAATGCCAATTAAGCCCACCTGGATCTAGCTGGTCTTTATGGGGGTTCATCTTGGACCTCTTTCCTTCCTCCTCCCTCCTCTGACCTTTCTGTTCCTCTCTCCCCACCTCCCTTCCCCCACCCAATCACTGGTTTTCCTCTATTTTACTAATTAAAATGAGAAGGTTCAGATGTAGTCACCTCTTGAGTATGTGACTGGGCAGTCCTTCTTGGGGGAGTGGAATTAACATTAAAATATGAACAGCTTCAGAACAATCTACATGATTCCACCTCAAAAGTCTGCAGCTGGTCACTATATCATACTAGCAGGCACTCTTACACACTCATGGAGCACTGCACATCCCATTAAGAGCCGGTCAGAGTCTTCTCCAGAGTGCTCATGAGCATACCAGAACACCAGTGTTGTCTGTCTGTTTTGTCCTTCCCCCATCTCTCCCTTCTTCCATTCATTTTTCTTTCTTGCTTCTGCTTTCCATTTTATTCTTCTTCTCCATCTGTTGGTACTTGTATCAAATTCCTCCATTGGGATATTTAGATATTGTATTGTATATCTGATGTGATTCAAAGGCAGGATGAGATACCAGCATAACAACTAGAAAAATACTGACTGAGGTCAAAATGAGAGACCATCACTTATTAGTAATTCCTGTGCAAACTCTATTGTCTGTGGCAGCATACATGCACACACACACACACACACACATATACACACATATATACACACACACACATACACACACAAACACACAAACAATGTAACAACCATTGTTCTTATAGAATCCTTGTGAGTTTTTGATAATTCATGAAGCCAAGTATCAGATATGTAGTAAATGTTCCTCAAATGTCAGGCAATAGTTTCTGTTTTCACCCAGAATTTCATGTGATTTACTATTTTTGTGGTATGTGTTCAATTGTTCTTTCTTAGGCATTACAGAAAAAGGAAAAGAAAAGAGAAAATGAAATCCTAGGCATCTCTTATTTTTATGTTTTGCAAACAAAGTACTATAAATAAAGAGAATATATAATTCTGGAAAGTCTAGTTACTTCTCCTGAAAGCGAAGCTGTACAGCTTATGGGCCTGAGCTATATCACCCCTGGCTCTGCATCCTTTAGTTAAACAGCCACATGAGGCTAAAACTTCTCATTCTTTCTCCTCTAAACCCTACAGAATAAACACTTCTCTCCATGTCTGACTCTGGTCTCTGTACAGCTAAGGGGCTGGAAAAATTCTTTACTCACAGGTGGCTTTCCTGTCCTTCCTTCATTCTATCTTCACAACCTGAGTCCAAGGTTGTCCTTTTTCCTGCTTGTCTTTTTTCTGAAGACATTGCTTTGCTTCTAGGCTTCTCACAGATCAGTTGAGTTTGACCTCCTGTATCTGGTTCTTGAGGCAGACATTGTGTTAGCTTCATCACAGTGAGCTGTGAACAAATCCCTTTGCGCTTGACATTCATTAGTTTCCCCTTTTCTTCCTCTCTTCTTGTCTCCTGCCTAGTCTTGTTCATGCATTGAAGTTGGAAAGAACCCAGATAGCCTTCAACAGAGGAATGGATACAGAAACTGTGGTAGTAAATATACACAATGGAGTACTACTCAGTTATTAAAAACAATGACTTCATGAAATTCCTAGGAAAATGAATGAAACTAGAAACTATTATTCTGAGTGAAGTAACCCAGTCACAAAAGAACATTCATGGTATGTACTCACTTGTAATTGGATACTAGTCCAAAACTCAGAATACCCAAAAAACAATTCACAGAACTTATGAAGCTCAAAGAGAAGGAAGGCCAGAAGGTGAATGTCTCAGTCCTTCTTATAAGAGAAAACAAAACACTCATGGGAGGAAATAAAGGGACAGATAGAGGGACAGGGATTGGAGAAAAGATTACCCAAAGGCTGCCTCAACTGGGGGTCCACACCATATGCATCCACTAAACCAATGCACTATTGCTGATGCCAAGTACTGCTTCCTGGAAGGAACCTGATATGGATACCTCCTCAGAGGCTGTGTCAGAGACATACTGATACAGAGGAGGATGCTTGCAGCTAACCACCAGACCTCAATGAAGGAGCTAGAGAAGGGATGAAGGAACTGAAAGGGTCTGCAACCCCATGGGAAGAACAAAATGACCAACTAACCAAACCCACCATAGCTCCCAAAGACTAAAACACCAACCAATGACTTGTTATGGAGAGTGAAAGACCTCCGAAGGGAGACCCTCACTCAAATCTCAGGAGAGGCGCGCACCCAGCGAGGCACCAAGACCAGACTTGCTGCAATCGCATGAGGAAGTTTATTGAAAGTGAAAGAGTGAGATCTCAGGCCAGCATGCTGGGGTCGAGACTCATACACCACACAAGGGTAGAGGAGTTCGACCCCGGCCTGAACTTGTAACAGGCTTATAAAGGCAAAAATTACAAAGAAGGGGGAGGACAGGCAGAATGAGGAAATTCAAAGGGGAAGAATCATACATTTTTTTATCAGTACACCCCCAGGCACACCTAGGGCGTTGGGACATTCCACAGAGGTCATCCGGACCTTCTGTGGTATTTTGGGAACTCAAATCTCAAGAAAGTGGGATTTCCTGGGTGGGATTTCCTGGGAGCGGCAGAGGAAATCCCTAGGGCAAGGAATCAGTGTCCTTTGACAACCTTTTACTCTTCAAGAGAACCATGGCTCCAAGTACATATGTACCAGAGGACAGCATTTTTGGCATCAGTGGGAGGAGAGACTTTTTGTCCAACAAAGGCTTGTTTTACAAGTGTAGGGGAATGCCGAGGTGTTGAAGGGGGAGAGGGCAGTTGAGAGAAAAAGCACCCTCGTGGAGGCAATGGGAAGTAGAGGGGCGATGAGATTGAAGGGAAGGGAAGGGAAGAACACCTGAAATTTAAATACAGAGAATATCCAACAAGAAATATTTAAATTAAAAAAAAAGAATTGTTATGCAGACCTCCTTTAGAGCACATCTTAAATGAGCTAAGGGCCTTTCATGAGGGCTCACCTTTTATAGCATCTTTAATTGGCATCACTACTGAGACCATGCCTTCAACACTTTTGGAGAACATTCTTAATCTAAGCTCTAATAGGTTTTTTCTTATCATTCCATCCTCCACTGGAATGCCACCTTCTCCTGAAGGCCTTCTCTAGCTATTGTATATCTCCAAAGGAAAAGAAAATTCCACCTTCCAACAATTGTTGGCATTGTTTTCTTTATTACATTACCAACTGAAAAATCATATTTAATGCCAAAATATTCACCATCTATTTCTGCTTTTCCCACATAGGCATAGACATAGAAGATTAGTAAAGGATGGGGATCTAGCCCATTTTTTTGTTCTCTGGTGTTTAGTATATAGTATGATATACAGTAAATGCTCAGAATTTACTTTCATTATTCATATATTTATCAATTTGTTTTATCTTGATGTTGTTTGTTTTGAGACACCATCTTGTCATATAGCCTTGGCTGACCTAGAACTCATCAAATAGCCCAAGATTATCCCAAATTCACAGTGCTCTTGCTTCTGCCTCTCCAGCACTGGAATTACAACACTAGCATCCCAAGCAAGAACTTGTGTATGTGTGTGTGTGTGTGTGTGTGTGTGTGTGTGTGTGTGTGTGTGTGTATGTGTGTGTGTGATGAATAGTTAGATGGACAGAATTCTATTCTCTTCTAAATACTGAAAGTTGTTGACGTCTGTTCCTCTCCAAGGAAAAGGAAAACATGAACATAATATTTCTTTCTAACAACTTCTATCAGTTACTGCTTCATTTTTTTTCCTTCCAATTTTATATCCTCCAATCTCTTCTTAGAAATGCTTTCTCTCTTGTCAGGCTGCACACAGAGCTGGAAAGAACATGGAGCACATGGAAAAATAACCACTTTTTATAGCTATTTGTTCCCAAATAAAATGCTGGCAGATCTTGTAATAGTACATATGTCAGGGAATATTCTATTCATTGTTCAATGAAGCTAGAAAAAAAATGACATATGGCGTTCGATATTGGATTCATTTGGGTCCTATAATTAACAGGGTAAAATTTTGACCAGTTTGCTTTTTTTGTGTGTTTGTTTGCTTGCATACAAAAGGGTTTTGTTCATACTCAACTATTTTTAGAACTAGATTATAAGGTAGACTCAGGTGCCTACACAAACACCTTATATAAGTAAGCTGTGTGTGTGTGTGTGTGTGAGAGAGTGGGGAACAGGGAATTAGAGAGAGAGAGGGAGGGAGGGAGAGAGGAAGGGAAGGAAGGAGGGAGGGAGGACTTGTGTAGGACTAGTCAATGGAGAAAGTAGTATTAGTATGCAAGGTAATCAAAGTAATGCAAAGTAGTATTAGTATGCACAGGATCAAAAAACTAATTTAGACCTTCTTGGTGGGGGGTGTCAAATAAATCTCTAAGCCTTTCCTCAGACTGCAAAGGGTTTTGACTTGTCTACAGCTTTATCAGTAGGAGATCACTGTCTGCCCCTAGTTTCTACAGGACTCTAACACAATGAGAACATTTTGATTGTATCCTGAAGTGTGGAGCTTATAATGCTTTCTGAACCATGGATGAGTGATGGGAAAATTTCAGGGGTACAATCAGCACCATTATGGGAATGGCATTTTGTGTCTGGTGTACATTGTAATTCTAATATTTAATTCACAAAAACTATTCTACTGCCCAAAACAAAAAAAAAAAAATATTGTTTTTTTTTTCTCCCAGGCTGCCTTAACTTGCTGGAACTTGATATTTACCTGAAAACATTTATTAATTCCATAAACATTCTTTCATTAAAGTCTTAAGTGAGATTTTATCATAGCCAAGGCTCATGTATATCACCATCATATTGACTCTAGTGCCCAATCATCTTGGTGGTAAATATAAGTCACCGAGGGATTTTTAATGCTGATTTGTTTTGGATAGTCTGCCTGTTTTTCTGTAGCTTCCTGTGGTAAGAAAAGCTAGAAAACTCTTTGAAAAACAAAGATTCTCAAAAATACCAGTAATGCCAGGGGCCCTTTGTCTGTGGTTTTAAATGTGCACAGATAGAATTAGCTTGGGTGCACGAGTAAAGGAAAGACATTGCTGGACTGTCTTTGCTCAGGAGCACTTGCCTCTGTGGAACCCTGCCTCTCTTTCAGTCCCCGGACACTGTCAGTGCAGGCTGGACAATGGCTGCAGCCCATTTATGACAGGCTTTCTCTATGCTGAAAACTACCAACCAACTACTACTCATTTCATTTTCTTTCTTAGCAAACAAAACCGAAGGAACACATTTAGCTTATATTTCTGTGACATTTTATGGGCATATTATTTCCTCGGAGTGGGAAAATGAAACTTCTCATAAGATTCAATTACAACGCTTATTGCTTCTTTGTTTTGAATCATCATAAAGTCCTCTCTCCCTATGCCCCTTTGAAATCTCTCCAGTAAATTAGAGCAGCTTCAAGGAAAAATATGAGAATGTGTAGAAAAAGCTAATGAAGAAGAATATCTAAGGAACAGAGTAATTTAGAAAGGTTTTCACTTGTAGGCACAAGTTCCTCATTAATAAAGAATCACAGTGAGCAGAGAAAAGAAGAGTTATGGGAGAAGGTGCAAAGTCTCAAAGTGACATTAGAGGATTTGAAACATTGATATTTAAAAAGTCTGTCTACTCAGTTGAAAGAGATATTGTCTATATGTGGAGAAAGTCGACAAATTCACTTTTTCAAAGGCTTATAATTGTGTCAGGTCCTGACCATGGTGGAGATGGCCAGGAATGGTATGACCCTGAACCTATTGTTAGAATTCTCACAGCATGGCCAAGACCTCAGACACCGTTTGCTTTTCCACCTTGAAACTTTTATTCTTTCTCATTACAGACGTGCTAAGGTTGTTGTCCAAGACTCATTGTCATGTTTTTGAGACAGCATAAAGAGAAAAAAGTCAGAAAGAGATCAGATTCTTACCTTCAACAGATGGGACTGTTTATTAGCATACATACCAAGGAACAGGCTCTCTCCCATGAGAAACTGAGGGTCTACAAGAGGAAAGAGCTGGTTGCAATCCTTTATAGAAGAAGTGTGGGTGTTTAGGAATAGGAAAATTGTGGGAGCCATAGTAGGCTACTGTGTGTCTCTCTTTCCTGAAATTGTTTTCCCATGGGGATGCAGGCTACTGTGGGAGACTCTCAATAAACATTCTTTCTGTGTTGATGTACAAGGCAATGAGTGAGCTAGATCATTGAAAATCTCACAGGAATCCTATGTTACAACTCATCATTCAGCAATAACCTTAACCTAACATCCATCTAAAACTGAAAGTGCCAGATTTTCTTTAGATAATATTCACATTCAGCTTCAGTTGAATATAGACATTACATTAGACCTTCAGAATCTGTTGTTTAGAATTCCAGATGTTGGAGAACATATTTACTGGCAGAAAATCAAAGACTAAATTTGAGCTAAAACCTTGAGATGAGTTATATGGTAGAAAGAGGGTTACCTTAGTTTACCTAGTCTTACCATAGGAATAGCCCACCTAAAGTCAAACTTTATATATATATAGCCAAGGCTCATGTATATCACCATCATATTGACTCTAGTGCCCAATCATCTTGGTGGTATATATGAGTCACTGAGGGATTTTTAATGCTGATTTGTTTTGGATAGTCTGCCTGTTTTTCTGTAGCTTCCTGTGGTAAGAAAAGCTAGAAAACTCTTTGAAAAACAAAGATTCTCAAAAATACCAGTAATGCCAGGGGCCCTTTGTCTGTGGTTTTAAATGTGCACAGATAGAATTAGCTTGGGTGCACGAGTAAAGGAAAGACATTGCTGGACTGTCTTTGCTCAGGAGCACTTGCCTCTGTGGAACCCTGCCTCTCTTTCAGTCCCCGGACACTGTCAGTGCAGGCTGACACACATATATATATATATAACCATGTTAAAGTGGCAGAGTTCTGACTAGAACTTGGCTTTACTGGTTTCCAGAACCCAAACAATAAACCACTGTGTGTTACTTTTCCTGTTTATAAAACCTGTATTTTTCACACATCCATTTTCTATTTTCTGTTTATTATACAGCCTGTGACACTGGAATATTGTAGTTACTAAGGGGTTTATACCCTCCATATATCCCCCCTGGTTTCTTATTTTCAGCGTGTCCTGTAATGTGTTCCTTTCTTCACTTGCAAACTCCTTCCCTCATCTCACCCCTGTGTTTCTAGCTCATATTCCTGTCCTCTTATTCACCAGTTGAAGAATTTAACTGGTGAATATAACTTACAGCCTCTCCTTTTTATTCTAGAGCTAATGCGGAAAACGCCACCTTGTTATTTTAGATAGAAATCACAATCTAAAGGCAGTGAAGAGGTAGGTGATTAGAAATATTTGATGTTTTTATTAAATGTAAGCAAATAACCACCTTTCATAAAGTACTATGGTATGCTGGTTGGTTTTAACTGTCAACTTAACACAACATAGCATCACCAAGAAGGACCTCTCTATTGAGTGTCTAGACCAGGTGGGCTTGTAGGCATGACTAGGGGAATTGCCCAGATTATTAATTGAGATGGAAGATACATCCTGAATGTGAGCAGTCCATTTTATGGCTAAGGACTAAACTCTGTAAGGGTGATGGAAGCTAGTTGAACAGAAGCAGCCAGCAACCAAGAATGTGTTTATTTTGATTTCTCTTGTGAATGTGATGTCACATGCTAATTGAGTCCCTCTGTTGACATTTGGGAAAAGATTGACTAGAACCTAGACTTGGTACCTAAATAAAACTTTTCCCCATCAATGTTGCTTTTAGTAAGGATATTTTACCATAGCAATGAAAATGAAACTCAAACAACTTCTATAGGAACCATATAATTTGTGTTATTCTCCAAGTAGGGCTGATAATGGAAATAAGTAAAAGTCATTTGTTAAAGAAGTTGGCTGTTCTAGATTGTGTGTGTGTATATTAATCAGGGTTCTCTAGAGTCACAGAACTTATGAAATATCTATTTATATTAAGGGAATTTATTGGCATGATTTACAGTCTGTAGTCCAACTAATGCAACAATAGGAAGCTATGAATGGGAAGTCCAAGAATCAAGTAGTTTCATGATGCTAGTTGTTTCAGTTGACTTTCTGTATAAGATAGAATCCTGAAAAAGTAAGTTCCAACAGATGTGCTTGCAAATAAATTAGAGAAGGCTAAGATAAATTCTTCTTTCTTCCAATGTCCTTATGTAGGCCTCCAGCAGAATGTGTGGCCCAGGCTAAATGTGTGTACCACACCTGGATTTGGAATTTGAATTTGTCCCAGACTGGTCTTGGATTTAGAGATTTGTTTACATTTGTTTTCTGGGATTAAAGAATGCAGTACCTTATCTGGGCCTAAGCTCTCCATGGCCACTATGCCTCAAGATCTCTATGTTAAGTTCTGGGTCAGAAACCTGTGTCTTCCAGCCTTGAGATCTAGAACACAGGTGTGCCCTCCATTTCTGGATTGTGGTTCATTTCAAATGTAGTCAGGTTGACAACCAGAAATATCTATCACAATGTATCTGACTTTTGCTTCCAATCATTAGATGACTTTTAACCTGGCATTCTGTTGTGAGAGCTCTTGCTTAGACAATGATGAGAGTTGGATTTCTTGCCTTCACAGTTCAGCATCAATACAAAACAAAAACTAATAGTAATTAAAAGTTGTTCCTTCTTCAGACATGTGCGTGATTCAAATGTACTTTTTTATAACTACTGCTCACAATAAGTGTCAATACGAGGAAGTGAACATTTAAGCATTAATGAGGCAAAGCAGTGGTTCTCAACCTTCCTAGTGCTGTGACCCTTCAATATAGTTCTTCATGTTGTGGTGAACACCAAACATAACCCTGTGTTTTGGCTACTTAAATGCTATAGTTCATAACTGTAATTTTGCTACTGTTATTAATCATAATGAAAATATCAGATCAATGGGCAGAATATCTGTATGCAACCCCTGTGAAAAGGTTGTTTGGATACCATTGGGTTTTTGACCCACAGGATGAGAATTTCTGGGGTAAATTACTCATAGAAGCAGCATCTCATATAAGTCTTTTAGTGAAACAAAATTTCAGAGTATGTGCAACAGAAAAGGCTAACCTTGGCCTTGAACATTGTCACCAAGGCCATTAGCTATTGTTCACAACACAACATTGTTTCAGACCTTGTGGCTGGTCAGCAGAGTCTTCCAGCCACAGCTCTATTCATAATTTTTTCACTGAGGAGATTTCTGTAGCTGCTGAGGACAAATGGTGCAGGCTTGGGATATGTCAATGTTAGCTGTCATCTGTCTGTAGTGACAGAGGAAAAGGGAAGATGTGTGCTGGAATAGTGGGCACCAGAGATGGAAGGTAGCAATGTGCACTGAGCAGAGAGTGTCTGTGCCCTGAGCACTTGTCAGTGAACAAACAGAAGGGGAAGGAGAGTATCAGAAGTAGACTTCTACCCCATACAACAGCTGAGGCAGTGGGGGAGTCAGGGTAGGATGGTGGTTTGAATGATCGTTATTCATTTTGTTCTAGATTAAAACCATTCATAACTGTGCTATTTTAATTTCTGTACAATATTTGACACGAGTTGCTTGTTTAGATTCAATACCAGCTTACACAGGATGACATGGTTTATAGACATTGCAGATGGCTAAAAGGATGGTTTGTCCACTGCATGTTCAGCCCATGATAAATTCAAATGGTACTTAGCCTCATCTCTCAGATTTCCTTCAAAAGCTTCTCATGCTTCTATGCAACACTGGTAGCTTAAAGTAATTTGAGAAGTGTAAGAAAGAACAGAGAATAGTTCACAAAATGATGTGCTATACTCAACTGAGAAAAAAATCACATGTAATTTATCATTTAAAAAAAGCCAGTAATTATTCGGCTTCTGTAGTTATTAAAGGCATAAATGTTAAATGCTAATTTAAACCGGGTATGATAGATGATAGCACATGACTTTAATCCCAGCATGCAAAAGGCAGAGGCAGGTGGATCTCTGTGAGTTTGAGTACAATCTGGTCACAAAGCAAGTGAGTTCCAGGACAGAAACTCACAACGCTGTCTTGTAAAATCAAAATTGACACAAATTAGTAAATAAATAAATAAATAAAGTTAATTTAATTGTTTTTTGTAAGTCTAATTGTAAACAAGTTACACTAACTCCTTTTTAATATGGATCAGCTGAAGGCAAATGATATACTAGAGTCAAACACAGCCTCTTGCACTTTTGACAAAGGTTGAATATGCACCTGAGTGGTACTCATGCCTTGATCAGGAGTTTCAGCCTGTCTTCATGTGCAGCACCAAGCATGCCTTTTGGCCAAGGTTTCTGTCTATTGTAAGGAGAGCAGTGTTGGTGGAGGTAAGCAAACCATCAGCCCGACAGTAGATCCAGTTAGGAAAGCAACATATAGAGGCTGCTGGTCTGTGAGTTGATTTTCTTCAAATTGGCCATCCTTTCAAACTTTAAGAACATTCCCTTGGGTATAAATGCCCCATTTTGAAGATCACAGTATGTTAGGACAAATGACTATGTGCTTAATATTTTACAACATTGTGGTAAATAAAAGCTCAAGAAGCATTTATAAAAATAAAGCCCTTTTACCGAGGACATTAAATATGTATTGGCTGAATGCAATAACCACTGCTGTGATTGAATTCAAGGCACATTTAGTAAAATTTAAGACACAGAATGAAGAATGCACGCCAAAATGAAGGACTCGACAGTTTATATTATTAAAGAAGTTTATTAGTCCCTAACTCATTCTAAATGCAAGAGATAAATAAGTTAAGCCTCACTAAACCATGGCTTCGCTGTTCTCTGAAGACTTTTGTCTTTTCCAAAGCAGTCTCACTACGTGGTCCAGACTAGCTTTCAACTTGCAATTCTGCTTCCTCTACCTACCCAATGCTGCAATTTTAAATGTTCACCACCCTAACTGGTTCCCCTTTTTAAAAAATAGTGAATTAAAAAAAACATCAAAAACATTGAAGAATGGTAAGGCCATGTGATGGTTAATGCACTGTAAAAGAGAAACAAGGCTTATGCTTTCAGTGTGAGCCTAGACTGTAATGACTGAGCTATCTCTCCAGCCCAAGGGCCAACAAATCAAAGTGCATAATTCCATCATAGTTGGATCTCACCAGACAGTTTCCCTTCTGAGCTTGTGCTAGATCTCTCGCAGTTCACTTGTATTGCAATTATTTTACTATATACCCACTGGGAGTTGGGTAGCACTGCCAGATGCCAGGCACTGTAAGGAGAGGAAGATCTGCTACCCACAGGCAAGAAGAAGTGAAAGGACACAGAATGGAATCGTTTGTCATTAGAACACTTGATTCACACCCCAACCTCACTGAGCCTTTCCATCTACCAGAAGTCTTTGTTGTGCCAGAGCCTTAGTTTCCTAAGTGGAAAAATGACAAGATGGTTCCTGAATTACTGCCACATTTAAGCACACCCTGTCTGTTGCAAATCCATGTTTGTAACACTTGAACCTTGTGAACTACCATCAGTGTTCAGTCTGTTCTTGTATTCCTTCTTTATCACAGCCTCTGAGCATCTTTCCCTGCATCTTCACGTCTCTTTAGAACTCCCAGCTCTTCACAATATATGCTTTAATGTAGCTCTTTGCCCATGGATTTCTATTCCCACTTTGTCTAAGTGCAGTAAAGTCTACTCCTCACCTTTAGATTTAGGCTGCCCAGTTTTTTTTTTTTTATTTCTGAACTTTCAGGAGGGAGATGCAGGGTATAAGATTAATCTATTAAATACATGCCATTCTTGATACCTGTATCTGCCCAAACAGCCTCTTACCACACATTCTGCACACGTATCTGTAAACACTCAGTTGACCATCCCTGCACTGGACAATTTTGCTTTACTGTTTACTCTTAGAAAACTACCAAATGGCATGTGGCATGATCGATCTCTCTCTCTCTCTCTCTCTCTCTCTCTCTCTCTCTCTCTCTCTCTCTCTCTCTCTCACACACACACACACACACACACACACACACAAATACACACATACACTTTCTAATATTTCCTTCTCCACCATCACTGTTGCTTCCCTCTCCAACATGAATTCATCACATTATCTTCAAAACTCGTCTTAAAATTAATGGGAGGAAGTTTCCGAGGGCACAGAGATACTACCATGTTCACAGCTGCAGTATCTTTCCCTTTGTAATATTAAAAATTATTTCCTAAGGAATTATTTTTGAAACATAGTGTCTTGTTGCCCAGGCTAATCTTGGACTTCTGATCTTCTTTACCTGCTGAATGTATGGATTATGGATGTGTATTAACACTCATCTAGTTATTTGATTTATTATTTTTTAATGAAAAATTTTAGAATTTCTATGCATTTGAGTGTTTTTGCCTACATGTATGTATGTGTGTCATGTGTGTCCCAGATACACATGGAATTCAAAAGAGAACACAGATTTCCTGTAGCTAAAATCACAGATGGAGATGAGTCATCATGCTGAGAACAGAATCTTTATCCTGTGCAAGAGCAACAAGTGCTCTTATCTGCTGAGCCATCTCTCCAGCCTGTAAGCTCATCTTTCAAATGATATAAAAACATAAAAACATAAAATTGCTCATATTTTTGAATTCTGTGGATGTTCTAAAATACATATATGTTCATTGTATATTGGTTAAAGAAGGTTAATCACATATGTCTTCTCAAGTATTTATCAGTTGTTTATAGTGAAACCATTCACAACCGTTCTTTCTTGTTTTTAAAAAGTATACCGAGCCTTGTCATTATCTATAATATCCCCACGGTACAGCACTATTTTCTCACTCTAAGTCCTTTTTGTTCAGGATATCCAACATTTTCCTTAGCCCAGCTTCTTGGTTCTTGGTGGCCAACTTCTCAGACTTAACAAACCAAGTACACAGTGGCCAATGGTTTGTTTCCTGTGCAGTTTCAGCAGTGGTGGCTGATAATTCAATTGAAGGTCCCTAGTAATTTAATTGAATACTAGTATGTCAGCACTGAGACTTTAGGGAGTCAGATAGTCTCACCTATCACTGGTCCTGTACTAACACCAGTGACCCTGCACTCCTGTGTGTCTAACCTCTGCATCCTTATTCGAATGAAAGCAGATAATTCACAAGGGCACCCATTCTAATTTTAGAGCTCATCTTTGCACTTACGTAAACACTGGTAACTTGAGCAATCGAGCTTTATTCTGAGCTCCGAGACTCATACCATTTTCAAACCTGCAAAGGGTGAATGATTTTGCCTTATTGCTCCAACAACTGTCTGCACAGTTGATTCTAAGCATTATCACCTTTATAAGGGTATACATTTTCAGAAGGCTCTTCTGAAGAATGTTAATTCAATGCTTAAGTGAAGGAATGTCCATCCATCTCTGGAGAGTTGCTTAGTCCTCTAGTGACAATGAGATTATTGTTTGTGAAGTAAGATGGAGGGAGACTATATGCACAGGTGCATTCTAAAGGCATAAAAAGAAGGAAAAGTAATTCTGTGTTTCATGAACACAACCACAGAAGGGGCTTCTCAGATCATCAGAGTTATTTCCTTGGTAACAGGGTCAATAATTTTATTTTAACCATATAACTCTGTATAAGGTGGAATGAATGAGAAAGATAGTTCAGGGTAGAGAATATTTGAGTGTTATTTACATGCAATAAATTTATTTTTGTAAAGTGCAATTTGGTGTTCCATTGCAATAAATCTCTTCAGAGTCACAGACCAAGGCACGCACTGGTTTCCCTTTCTAGACTTTCACTTAAGCGCCACACCATACTGTGTTCACTTGTGTTATACTTCTTTCATTTAGCATCTTGGCTGTAGTTCATTCATTTTGCTCCATGCATCACTTTTCCATACTGTCCTCTTGCTGAGTAGTAAGGATATAACACAGCATGTTTATTCACCAGTTGATGAAGATTCAAATTGTGTCCTTTATGCATAATACCACTATGAACATTCATGCATTTACTTTTGTGTGAACCCAGGAGTGAAATACTAAGAGTCAAAATTGTAGCTTTGCCTGAAAAATGCTATTGTGCATTCCCACCTGTGATACATGAGGTGTTCAGTCACTCTGAGTGTTCCTCGACCTTCTGTGTCAACAAGTCTTTATAACCTTGAGTTAGCTAGGGTGGCATCTTTAGCTGTCTTTCTGTAATGGTTAGGAATGCACACATCTTCGAACGTGTGTCTTGTCCATCTACCACCACCCCTTCCCTGATAGAGTTCCTTTGTATGGGCTTAGCTATCCTGGAACTAGCTCCGTAGACCAGGCTGGCCTTAAACTCAGAGATAAGCTTTCTTCTGCCTCCCTAATGCAGGATTAAAGGCATACACCACTGGCAAGTCTTTTACCCTTTAAATTACCCTATTTTTTTTCTTAAAAACTTTTTTTTTGAACAAGGTTCTCTCTGTGTAGTCCTGGCTTTCTTGAAACCCATTATGTAGATGAAACTGGCTTTAAACTCATAGAGGTCTGCCTGCCTCTGCCTCCCATGTGATAGGATTGAAGGCAAGCACAACTAGACCTGGCTTAAATTGACTTATTTTTAAAATAGATATGGGAGTCTCTGAATTTGTCCAATACTTTTGAGTATAGAGAAGTGAGAAATCTCGTGGATAGACAAAGCAGAACTCACTCCAGGAAGGGAACAGGCATGAGCTAATGAGTCCCTAGTAGCCCCACTGTGGCCAGTGGCATCCCTGTGCACACTAGACTGTTGATGCCCATGACAAGATGTAACTGGGACTTACCGTAATAGCTTTGTTTCTCGATTTCTGCTTATTTGTTTTTTAAATCTAAGTATGGTTGTACTTCTTCATTGCTTTTCCCTCTTTCCTGGAGTCTAGAGTAGGACTATGTTAAACTAAAGAAAATGCATAAGCTGTTGTGTTGATAATGTAAATTACTCTAACACATTGTAAATCGATCATCAGACTTAAGCTACTTGAGTAGATCTTAAGAGCTATGTGAGGATAGATCTCAGAGCACAAACCTACCTGGCATTAAGTAAATGTTGCCTGATAGTTATCACCTCTTATGCCTGAAAAAAGAAATAAAAGCATATCAACTCTTCACATTGAAAATAGGACATTTATGTGCATACGATGCGACATAAATTAATCCAGCAGTAATGGTATTTTGTAATACAAAGAGCACAAAGACTTCCACATTATTGGCTAGTCTATAATAATGCTGTCTAATACACAGTAATTTTCTACCAAGAAGTTATTACAACACAATATTTATTAAACGTCATTGTGTAATAGCCATGGGAGCTACTCAGTATGACTTTAATAATTTTGTCCATTTTTTCTAAAATGTATAGGACGTATAATATTATGCTCATTTTTACAAATTAGAAAGATAAGTACATATTTATTTTTGATAGACATTCCAGAAGGTAGTGGCGCTTCTTTTGTAGGTTTCCAATTTAAATGACACAATGAGCTTTCACTTGGTACTTGTATAGAGTATCCAGTAGATAGAGTGACTTGAGATGAAATGAATTGGGAAATCAAACATGATGAAAGGCTTTGTAAAAACAATGAGATCATGTATTGAATAGAAGAACCTGGGGGTGGGGTTGGGGTGGGGAAGCGCAGTGTCTAGTCACAGCACTAACAATAATTTGTGCTGCAGTCTCAAGTTGGAGCATGTGAGGCTCCAGTTTCAGGTGCATATCTTCATTCATTTCTTTTGCATTTATTTGGTGGCCAATAGTAAACTCACAAATGCTCTCCCGTAATGCCTGGCTTAGAGTAGCCAGTCAGCACAGTTTGGTGTGCTACATGGAAGAGCCTAAAGAAAATAAAGAGCATCTTAATCTTTGTTGTTTTGCTTTTTCTTTTGTTTTGTTGGTTTGTTTAATCTCTTTATCTGCTACAAAGTAGAATAGTGACAATCAGACAGACCTAGCTGCAACCGGGCTAACGTACTCTGAAATACATGGGGCATTTCTGAAAATCTGCTTTGGAATAGAAATATGTTTTTATAAGACATATCTGTCTGTGCTGTATGTATAGGAATGACTGTCACAGGCTCATGTGCTTGAATGCTTGGTCATTAGGGAGTGGTGCCACTTCATAGCGATTACCTTGATGGAGTAGGTGTGGCTTTGTTGAAGGATGTGTGTCACTGTGGGTGGCCTTTAGGGTTTCAAATGTTCAAGCCAGGTCCAGTGTCTTTTGCCTTCCTACTGCTTGTGGAACTGGCTGTAGAACTCTAAGCTCCTCAAGTACCATGTCTGCTTGTGTGTTGCTAGGCTTTCTGCCATGTTCATAGTGAACCAAACCTCTGAACTGTAAGCAAGCCCCTTTATAGGAGTTTTCCTTTATAAGAGTTGCTATGGTCATAGTGTCTCTTCACAGCAATAGTACATTGGCTAAGACACAACAGTGTTCAATGGCTTTTCCATCATAAAATCCCATTTTCTATTCTAAGAGTACTTGAGAATGTGTACTGTGTCAGGGGTGC
This sequence comes from Micromys minutus, assembly GCF_963924665.1. Lineage (NCBI taxonomy): Eukaryota > Metazoa > Chordata > Mammalia > Rodentia > Muridae > Micromys > Micromys minutus. Next base: position 29,627,792 of record NC_137960.1, on the reverse strand, counting down.
CCATTGCTATGGGATAAAATATTCTGATGATAAAAGATCTCAAAGCTAGGTACATCTTTTAATATCTGTCTAGGGAAACTGAGAAGGGAAAGATTTGATCAAGTTATCCCAAACCTATCCAACCCTTTGTTGACACAATCCAATCCTTGTAAATGTGTGTTAGATGGTCTGTAATATTGGCTTATGTAAATTTCTCACCTTTTCTCAGCATAAATTTCAAGATATGAGTGAGGGTCCCACCCACAAACTCATTAAACTTTAATAGTGAATAATTGAATGGAGAAAATTTGAAGACTGAAAGTGATAAGTTGAAGTCTCAGGAGAGGATCAGCAAGCCATAGGAAGATTGCACACAGTGATAACACAAGTAACATGAATTGAGTAAGAGTCTTAGGTTATTTGTTAGGGGAAAGAGCTTTGTCTTGGGTACTAAGACTCTCAAGTTAATTCCAAATGTCAACTGCATTGTCTAAAAGATTCTCTGTATTTCTGGCACAACAGTAGGGTATTTTGTTTTTTCTTTCTTTCTCTGCCCTTTAAGTCTTTTTTTTTTTAAGTTTACAATTTATTTACAGTCCTATCAAAAATACATATTTTGCATTTCATGTGATCTCAATTTTTTTTGTTAAAAGTAAAATACTAGATAAAAATAACAAGATCTTGTAGGGATGAAAAGAAGTTTATAACACTAGAATCTTCCCAGGCCCAGGACAGTGAGAAAGGCAACAGGAGAGGATGAGACAAAACCCAGACAAACAAAGGCAGCAGAGAACGGAGCTACAAAGCCGAACTTCAGTTCCTATCGGCTGAATGTACCTCCTCCAGAGACAGTCTCTATGCTAACCCATTGAATGTGCCACACCTATGTTCTTAGAAGACAAATATCACAGACTTGGCTGATGAGGAAGCCCATAGCAACCGCAGGTTACATATTACCCCAAAGCACATGGACAGGGACAATAAAAATTACAGAGCTTCATTATAATTTTTCTTCCCCCCCCCACATAGAATTCCCCTGTGCAACAGAGCCCTGGATGTCTTGCACCCACTTTGTAGACCAAGCTGGCCAACTCACAGAAATCCTTCTGCCTCTACTTCCAGAGTGTTGGGATAAAAGCATGTGCCACCACACCAGGCTTTCATTATCATTTTCTAATGATGATTTTAATTATCATTTTGTAATCATACTGAATCTCTCTAATGAGACACCTCAACCCAAGAAGAAATGCTGATACCTGTGCCTTATACAATGGTAGAGTGACTTCAATAGCTTCGTCTAGCCTTCAATAGCTCTCCAAATAAAGTGGCCCGTCTCCATGTTTAAATGAACTCCAACAGTTCTTGGTTCATAATTTTAAACCTACATAATTCCAGGAAGATGCCCTATAAAAGATCAGCGGCATTGGAGCAATAGTCAGCATAGATACCAGTGTCTGATCTTGAGGACATAGTTTCCAGTGGGAATGGTGTAGGGCGATGATAGTTTTGGAATATTATAAATGGACACCAGGTTTGTTTTTGATTTTGTTGTTGTTTTTGTTTTGTTAGAAGAACAGAACTCAGACTATTCCTTCTAACACTTAAGTTTCCTTATAAGTTAGTCTGCACAGTTAGTTCTATTGGGAACAAACTCATAAATGAACACATTTGCTTTTCCTGCACATCACACAGAATATTTTAATTCTTCACTTGCTTGGTCCATGACTTGAGTTTTCTGAAGGGGGACAGGTCACATTTTTGACTCACCCGACATTGCTAGTAGATCTGTTGGTTTGGTGTTTGTTTGTTTGTTTTGTTTTGTTTTTGAGCAGGGTCTTAAGTAGTCCACTCCTGTCTCAAACTTCCTGTATTGTTCAGGGCAACTTTAGATTCTTGATCCTCCTGCCTCTACCTCTCGAGTGCTCGGATAACAAACTTAGGCTGGCATGGCTAAATAACTACTTTTGTTTTAAAACCTGTCTGCTGCCTGGAAGATAGTTACCTTATTCATCCCATTTGCAGATGAAGAAACAAAGACTCAGAAAGACCCACAAACTTGTCCAGGTCACTAGGAAGATACAGAATCAGAATTTGTAAAGAACAGTGTGAGAGCAAAGCTTCTAGAATGTTCTTGCTGTCTTCCCCATGGATAAAGTGCTGCGAATGCGTTCCAGCAGGTGATGATGGTGTGAGGCAGGGTTAATAAGATGGTGGAGGACCCTGCCATCTCCCAGAAGCCACTTATGCCGAAATGCCCGTTGCTAGGTGCTCCTCACTGTCACTCATCAAATTAGCAAATGCAGAGAAAACATTAGCGAAATCTCTACTCTAAACCACTATTTCCATTGTATCCCTTTACAAGAGAGTAAATGAAGCACGCAGTCTGATTGTGTAGAAAGGAACTAAGAACTAAACCAACTGGTGGTAACCATTTGCAAAGGCTCGCCCATACCAGTCACCCAGCTCCCATCAAGTCTCCTGACAGTGTGGGCCTGGACAGGTCTAAAGCAACCAGGCAGATGTTCACATTTCAGTAGGTGCAAGGGATTTTGATGACTGCCCAGCCCCCTTCCCCACTAACAGCCCAGCTTAGACTGTCTGCAACAGTTCAAAGAGAGGACTTTGGAGTTTGACCATAACCTGCCTGATTTCAGCTCAGTGGCAGAGGCAGCCGTCTTTGGGAGCCAGCCAAACATCCTCTGGTCTTCGCTGTGGGGGCTTCCAGGTAACATTTGGGGAGAGGACTCAAGCAAGACTGGTGACGTTTGGCTTTGATGAGGTGTGCTGCATTCAGGTGGTGGATATCCAGACACGCATCTGTCTAGCCACCTGGTGCACATATCCAATGTCAGGTCGGTGGTCAAAGTTGGGGTAGATACACATACTGACCAGTTCCCAAAGCTTCTCAAAGTAGTGCTCTCCAGGGAGAGGCGGGAAGTCACACTGCTCAGTCTTTTGGCAGAGGGAGAAGAGATTCATCTTAGCTCCATAGAAGGGGCTCTGGAGAGCTGCCATCTCACACAGCAGGCAGCCTAGGGACCAGATGTCTGACTTGATGTTGTAGCCATTCTCGTGGATTCTCTTGGGTGACACGTACTACGGTGTTCCCACTAGTGAGTGGGCTGCAGTGGTCTCCGAGCTGAAGAAGCGGCCCAGACCAAGGTCACCAAACTTTACCATGCCCTTAGCTGTTACGAACATGTTGGCATGTTTGATTTCTCAGTGCATCACTGTCGGGAATGCATGTGCTCCACCGCGCTGCACAGCTGCACAAAGTACTTCCACTCGGTCCTCTCCGGAATAAGCTGCTTTTGTTTCTTGAAGTACTTGATCATCTATGAGAGGTCACCCGCGTCAGCCAACTCCAGCACAAGGTTCAGTTCATTGTCTTAGATGAAGGAGTCCAGATACTTAATGGTGTTCGGATGGTTCAGTTGCTTTAGGAGACCAATTTCTTTGACACAGTCCTGTCTGGCTTTGGCATCCATCATTTCAAAAATCTGCACCTTCAGAGCCACTGTCTTCCTGTCCGGCAGGCAGGTGGCCTTGTAAACCTCCCTGAACTGTCCTCAGCGAGTCTTCTCACTTTGGAAGTCTGTCAGCAATCCGTGAAAAGACAGGGTGTTTGGGTGCCTCTGTGGGTCTACAGGGGGTTCAGGCCCCAGCCCATGGCAGAGGTGGTTGGGGCAACCTCCATGAGGCATGAGGCTGGGCTGTCCTGCCATTCAGCTTGCCAGCCTCAGGAGGTCACAGGAGGCACTGGCAGCTCTTGGGGGGGGGGTGATCACAAGTCCCAGGGGTTGGTGACATTGCAGCCAGTTAGTCCACCGGGTTCAGCCGCTACCAGACACCAGGTTTTAAAATTAATTGGCTATGATAGTGAATTTTATGTGACCTTTATCTAGATTAAAAAAACAAAACAAAAACAAAATTCTCAAAAAGGGAAAAGAAGAAAAAGAAATTTATGGTAATAAGCTATGAAAAAGCCAAGGGCTAGGCAAGTCTAGCTTATCACTGATTTCTTGTATATTTTTACTCATTTATAACGATACCACCAGCTTGGGGGAAGCTTACAACTTTATTTTTATTAGATTATTTTTATTAGATTCTCAGAGTAGCTACTCGAGGTGCAAGTTAGACTATCTGTGATGATCCTCTGCTTTTAGAAAGCTGAACAGAACCTTATTAAACATAATTGACCTTATTGAAAACACATAGTGATCTAGTGTGAGAAGAACATCTTCCTTGGTTCCACATCTAACCTTTACGAAGCTGTTGGGCACCATTACCTTCATCATGTCACTCTTGAGAAAAGTGGATCTCATAGAGGCTGTGTGCATCATTTAAGGTTATCACAGTTACAGAGCAGAGAGTTGAACAGTGTTCTTGGCTTTGTTCTTCTGCACCAAACAGATCTCTTTAAGGAGTAACTCAATCGAACAATCTTTCACACATAGTCATATTTAAGTTATCCATAAAAAATTTATTTTCAAGGACAATACCATCCTTTCTTTAGGAATGCATTGTGCTGGTTAGTAGCCCCATCAAAGGTACCAGATACTTCCTTATATCTACATTTATTTCATACACCTGGCCAAAGTCCTTTCTCGTTTGTCTTTTTCTCCATTGAAGAAGAGACTTTCAGGCATACCAACTATATAAAATGGTAGACAGGAGGGAAAATGCACTTCTCATTTCTCTATATTCTGAAATATTCTAACACCAAATGGTTTAATGCCAAAAACGGCAGAGCATTGAGATTGGTGCTTAATATTTGCAGTGTTTGAGCAGCAGCCCTGCCTCTCAGAATCAAATATTGCCATCAAATCCCACGAGGAAGAGACAGCTCTCTTCAAAGTTATATTTTCCTTAAAATGGAACGTTACCCTTAGAAAAATGTGAACTATCAATAAACGTGAATTAAACTCTTATTCCTAGTGTTCAGTGATATTTTATTTTTGTCCCTCCATTGATGCAAAATAATGATAATCTATCTTAAATAAAAATTTACCTTGGCATTTTTGTATGTCCTATGTAAAAGCATCTTTGTTCCTTGATATCTTCCACAGCTCCACTTCCTTAATTCAAGGGGAAAAAATTGGAAATGTAACAGAAACATTAACTAACTCCATCACTATGTGTGTAAACCACACATTGCTGTGGTTTACAGTGTGGTGAACTTGGGACAACGTGGTACTTTGATTTCCAGGCAAACTGTCCTGTCCTTATCAGTGTGAAAAAGTTCAACACCAAGCAAACTACTCATTGAACAGGCTTTCCTGTCACAGAAGAAAACACCCAGTGGGATGATGACATCTTCCATTTTAACACAAGGAAGCTTAGATTTATTGTACATTTTTAAAAACCTACCTTTGCTAACCAGAGCTTCCAGCTAATAGACTTCAGTTTTTTTAGACATTTATCTCAACCCCTGTCCTTCCTCTACTCATGAAGAAGCTAGAAGGAGTGAACTGTACATGGCTGTACTATAGCCAAAAGGCAGGCAGCAGGGAAGAAAGGGAGGGGGGCAGAGTCTATTTCATTCCAGACCCTGGCTAATTGACATCCAAATAATTAAAGAGCTTGCTTTAAGAATAACCAGTACCTCATGGAGGCTTTGTGATGAAATGATGAACAGGACACAGGGAAGAGCTCCAAAAAAATTGGAACATTGATCAACTAGTAAATACCCAAGGCTGTGGGCTAAGAGCATGAAGTGAGACAGAGAGACAGAGAAAGGCATCCCCAATAAAAGAGAATAAATTAACAGCTGGCTGGCAGCAGCAAGCTATCTAATAGTTGGGACAGAGATCAGCTTTCACTTCCAGTGAAGGGAAGGCCAGTAATTGGTAGTTTGAACAATTTATTCTGAAGAGACTTTTTAAAAAGCTTGTATTGTGTTCCATTTATGTTATATAATAACTATCTATCTGCAAACCAAAAAATAAAATCCTACGCAAAGAGTTTCTTTCTTTGACTATTTCTCCAGGTTCAGTTAAACTGGAGGGTGACAGCAATTACCCAGATCTAAAGAGAAAAAAATCTTACTTTTGCTTAGATCAACAGACAAGTTCAACCCAAAGTTATACTTCTCTTTAACTCCAACACCTAAAGATCATTGAGTAGAACTGACCTACACAGGTAATATATTTTATGGGTGTTAAAAGACCCATCTTAGAAGTTGAATAATGAGTGATAACATATTTAACAATTACCATGCAAATAGACTGTATACAAAATAGATAAAGTATTTAATAAAAGGTTAAAAAAAGCAATTGCCCCAATGTATTATAAGTGGGTGCTTCTCTCCCAGATTCCTAGTCTATGTGCTAAGGTCCTGGAAAATGCCAAAATAGACTTGATGCTTCTCTACAATCCTTGGTTGTCCTTGATAAGGATGATAGAGATTTGTAGTTACCGTGGAAAACACTTCTGAATGGGGCCATGCAGTACAGAGGCAGCTCCCCTTTCTCATCAATACAGTGACTATTCTCGGAAACAACTTGCTTATCAGCTTTTGTGCCCATCATGAGAGGTTGTGAAAATTACGTGAAATGGAAATTTTGTGGCATTTCTCCTTAGATAGACCAAGTGAAAGGACTTTCAGAAACCTGCTCAGTGGGCTCTGGGTCAGCACTGTCAGTCAAGTGAACCACCATCATTTGGTCCTATGTGGAGCAAACCGACTCTGTAACTGCAACTCAGGCACATTCATGAATCACCGAAAAGAAATGACTTTGCAGCAGAATTTATCTCCGAACGAAACTGTGGTCTTAGGATATGTCTTTTGTTTTCAAATCCACAGTACTCAGGAATACACCAAGAGATGGTGTCTGAACTTCAAAGTAGAATACTGGAAACCCAGTACTAGCAATGCCTTTAGCCTGTTATGACCTTGAATTTTTCATCTAGTCACTTTGACTTTTATTTTCTTCAGCTTTAGAATGAAGAGGTTTGACAATTTGAATTTTGAGGTCACTCAGCCTCTTAGAATCTTGTCCTCTTACATTAGTGTATAATTAACCTATGATCTCAGATGCTAGGAGTGTTAATGTTAAATAAATTAGTTTACAGGATAAAGTAATGGAAATGCTGGTGACAATTTTCTTCCCGTGAACTGTGCTGTCCAGGTTGGGAGGCTAAAAGACTTTTTTATGGTCCTGGGCTCTCCCATCCCCATCTCTCTTTAGAGAGGGAACAACAAGATATAAACCATTATAGTAAAAATAATCCTGGAAGATGGAGTCTCCACGCTCTGTAACTTCTTCCATTTGACTGGCATCTTTGCTACTGTGGTGTCATTGAGCCTAGCCCAGGTCACGTGACCAGCTTCAAACGTTGCCTTAGGTCACCTGTCACAAACACCTGAAAACCCACAAAAGCCTGAACACATTGTTTACCAAATGTGAGTAGGATTCAAGCATGTATTTTCAAATTTTATATCTAGGACAGCTCAGAAAAATGTTAAGGTATAACTAAAATAACTTAAACAATAAAAGGGACCAGCAGTTACAATGATAAATATAAATTTTTGGCTTCTGGCCTATTCTTTTCTACAACTCATTATTTTCCACAATATGCAGGAGAAAATGCTGCCAAGATGAGTGAACAGCAAATTGTAATGAAACAGAGCTCAATCAGATTAAAACCACATGTAAAGAAAAGTTTGATTTCTAACAATTCCACATTCCCGAATATGGTCATCTCTTTGAATTTGTATTTTCAGATAAATAAATGTATAAATAACTGCTTGAAGGCATATGCCTATGTGCTAAAAGAAAAAAAAAACCAAGAACCCAGTTAGTTACAGAAAACAAAAAGAAAATGGTGTTTCAACGTTTGGCTCTCAAGATTTTTGTTCAGCAGCTAATTTAATGCTACTGGGTAAAATTTATTTTTATGATATAAAGTTGTCTCACCTTCCCTTCCAGTCTGGGTTACACAATTACTTAAGAAATGTTACCAATCATATACACAAAATAGCAAAAAAAAAAAAAAAGTCTTTATTTATGGGTCTTTGGTTACATGCTGCTGATGTGGTATACTTTTATAGTGAGACATAGTTATTCAGTGAAATTCTTCTGCAAAATGAAAGCTTTAGAAAGAGCAAACACTAGATGGTGATTGCCCCTGCCTATTTGTGAAAGAGTCCTGGTAATCCATGTTTTTCTTGAGGAATTGTCCTCACACCTGTCCCAAGAATTGGCTTCTTTGTTAGCATTCGAGAAGTATAAGAAATTTCCCAGATACCCAGTAGACAACCTTGTATGTCAGACCCCATGCTGAATCCATCACTGCCTGTTTCCAAGATGAGGGTTTTTCCAGGGTACCCGAGCTGAAGCAAGCCAAGCCAGGTGACACCTGGGAGTTGATGAGATTTAGAAGAGAAAACATATTCAATACATGACCTTGTTAATACCATTAATGCCCATTGTCAGCTGACCATCTCAGTGATGGAGGACTTCCAGGGTCCTGGAGTGACTCTTGGGTTACTGCCCATTGATAATTATAATTCTTTCCCCCCGCTAGTTCATTTGGCTGAGTTCCGAGGGCACTAAATATGCATGCTGGTGTTTTATAGGATTTTCTGGATAGAAGGAAGGAGAATGGTTTTAATTTCTGAGCTCAAATATACTTCTTGGTAAATACAACTAAGGTTTGAGTGGTGTGCACTTCACTATCACTGTGAATAAATTCCAAGTGTTCTCATCAGAAAAATACTAGCTATCAGGCTAATACATATATTAAATCAAACATCATTTTATAATCCAGGAATATGTATAGCTACAATTTGTCAATATATAAAATAATAAAAATTCAAATTTAAATCTAACAAAAAGTGACATTGGATAAGACAGTTTTTACAAGATAAATTTTGTGTTTGCTTCAACTGAAAAGAAATGTTTCAGGGAAGGTTAGCATGGCTTGCCAAGAAGGATTACATGCAAATTTTTGCTGCATCCCATATTAAGTAAATTGGGGGCCATTCCAGAGCTCAGTGGTAAAGCACCTACTTAGCATGCATGAAGCTTTAGGTTCAATTCTGTGTCACAGAAAAATATTATTCAAACTATATACAATAGAAACCTTTCCTGAGATGCAACACAGTTGGCATTTAATCCTTCAAAATGGTGGTATCACTACACCCTTCCCGATGCGGGACTTTTAGAGGGGCCTCATGTGTCGTCAGTTAAAGGAGGATTTAATAATACTTTCTTCCTCTCTTAGGATTGGTCAAACACACTCAGGTCATTTTGAAAATAACGTGTCATATAAATTTTGCATTTGAGTACATGTGAAATTTTATCTTAGAGTTTCAGTGTGTTAACTTTGAGTATTTGATGGCAATAAATAAATAAACAATATTTCAACAGACTTGGCTCCCTATCTAGGATTTCTGAAGGTTGTTATTGACCTATTGAAATGGTTATTAGTTTTTTTTTTTCCATTGAGAGCAAGGATGGAGGCAGGGTGAATTACAGATGCCTGACCTCTGACATCACAGTCCTTAGTGTCTCCTTGGGGTGACTGATAGTGCATAAGTAAGCAATGAAGAAACCACACAGTGTTAGCCTCTTGCATAGAGGGTATCTTGAAGTTTAAGTGAAGTAATTATAACTTTCTGTAATAGTTTGCCACGTATTATGATGTCAATATGTTTGGAATATTGTTTCATTAATCTACCCAGGATTTTTAGGAAACGTGGTCCTTAGTGGTTTTCATCAGCAAAATGAAAATAGCTTCTACCACCAAATCTAGTGAAGTCTGCTTGCCTGCGGAATACCATGTCTGTCATTTAAAAACATAGTTTTAGGCTTTGAAGTGAATTACAGCAAATGTATAGCACATGGCCTGTTATATCACACTATATCCAATGTTCAGAAGCCTGGGAATATAGACCATTTATGGCAGTATCTGCCTCCTGCCTCCATCCCAACTGTGCCTACTCTTTTGTATTCAAAAGACTGCATAACTATATCTACTTAGTACGCACGAGGCACCAATTTTTCTTACCTATTTATACTGTGCTAACGATGTGAAAGGATTTGAACAGAAAAGGATTGCAGCTTATAAATCATCTTAATAAAAGTTACAAAACTGGAGGCAATAAAAGGAAAAAAAAGCTATATAACAATCGTACAAAGATTTTGTTTTTGATAACTAAGAATTTTTCATGTAGTTAATTCAGAATATTTTACAGTCTTCCAATTAATAATCGTAAAACATTTCCCATGAAAGTAATATGAGTGTGGTATTCCAGCTAGTATATATATTATAGTGTCCTGGTCCAAGGTCACCCTTTCCCCCAAACACACAAGTGCTTTTGTTTTAAATCTATCACATTTTCCTTTCATTTTCAAGTTATTTCACGATTTAACTCAGTAAGTGAGAATAGATTTAATGGTAAAAATATATTTATTGATCAATCACTAGAAAGCAAAAATTAGTCAAAGACCTGCTAATGTACATAAAATATATTCACTTTTAGTTACATTCGGAAATCATTTCTAAATATTTTGCATTTGGTATTGTGGGTTAGTCATTTTTATAATGTGCATAAAACATATTCACCTGTAGTTAATATCCAGAAATCATTTCTAAATATTTTGCATTTGGTATTGTGGGTTAGTCATTTTTATAATGTGCATAAAACATATTCACCTGTAGTTAAGATCCAGAAATAATTTCTAAATGGTTTGCATTTGGTATTAATGAGTTAGTCAATTTTATATCGTCACAGTTCTTTGGGAAATGATATAAAATTGCTGTGTACTATGTAATCAGGTCAATCATGACTTAACGAAACATCAATTTACAGCAACATTTTGGTCATTTCTGGTATTTTACCATATGTACAATGATCATGAGTCTATTATTCCCATCTTTTTTTATTACCTTAAATTCTCATAAATGACATGACGAACTGCAACAAAGAACACCAGCACCAATGTTGCTTCTTAGTTCATGCAAGAGTGTGCCAGCGCTGCCCCCGTTAAATCTCAGTTCTCATTTCCTACACTAGTGACTGTTACACGGAGAAATGCTTACATGTGCTGATAAGTAACTCTAACTTTTACATTCAGACATTCAGGAAAGAAAAGCTCACTCTTTCTCATCCTTTTTTTTATTATATAATTATTCTCACCAGTGTAAATCTTTAAAAATACATATTAGTAATACCAGCTCACTGACAATTTATTGCCATGCTAAAAGCCAATGGCTTTGTGGGGAGAGGTGTTAAGTATGTGCTTTCTAGAAATATGTAATATTATATAATATTTTCAGTCTTTTGCTAAGAACCTTCTAAAGAGTTGGGCACACACCCCATCCTGCATATGCTGTTTTGTAAGGGCCTCAAGAGGCAGAGATGCAGAGTTAGTGAATAATTTAAAGGACAGTCTGTGCTCTTTGACAGTTATTTTAAGAAACAATAATCATCCTGAGTGAGGTAACCCAGTCACAAAAGAACACTTATAGTATGCACTCACTTATAAGTGGATACCAACCCAAAAAGCTTAGAATACTCAAGACACCATCCACAGAACTTATGAAGCTCAAAGTAAAGGAAGGCCAGAAAGTAGAGGTCTCAGTCTTTCTTAGAAGGAAGAACAAAACGTTCATGAGAGGAAATAAAGGGACAAATAGAGGAGCAAGGATTGGAGAAAAGATCATCCAGAGACTGCCTCACCTGGGGATCCACCACATATGCACCCAATAGACCCAAGCACTATTGCTGATGCCAAGTAGTACTTACTGGCAAGAACCTGATATGGATGCCTCCTCAGAGGTTCTGCAAGAGCCATACTGATACAGAGGAGGATGCTTGTGTAGCTAACCATCAGACTGAACATGAGGACCCCAATGAAGAAGCTAGAGAAGGACTGAAGGAGCTGAAAGGGTCTGCAACCCCATGAAAAGAACAAAGTTATCAACTAACCAAAACCACCATAGCTCTCCGGGACTAAAACACCAACCAGTGAGTTAGCATAAAAAGACCCATGGCCTGAGGTACATATGCATCAGACATACATATACATTTTCTTCTATCAATGGGTGAAGAGGCTTCTAGCCAAGCAAAGGCTCCTTTTCCCAGTAAAGGGGAATGAGAAGGTGCTGAGGTGAGAAAGGGTGGTTGGGAGAGGGAGCACCTTCATGGAGGCAATGTGAAGGAGAGGGAGGATGAGATTGTGGGAAAGGGGGATAACACCTGAAATGTAAATTTGAGAATTTCCAATTAAAAAAAGAAACACAAGCAGATACACCAAGTGTTTCCTGAACTATGTGTCCTTACTCCTTCCTAAGTTCTCTCCTCACCCTTTCCCATCTCACATCATTTTGTAGTCAAAAAACATAGGAATCCTAGGAGTGAAGACTTATGAGAGCAAAACATATGATTAAAACAAGAAAGAAAGAAAAAAAGATGACGTGGAGATTGAGAGATGGCTCAGCCATTAAGAGCACAGGCTGGCTTTGCAAAGGTCTCGGGTCTAATTCTCCACACCTACACAGGAGCTTACAACTCTCTGTAACTCCAGTTCCAGGGCATCCAGTGCCCTTTCCAGCCTTCTCCAGGCTCTCAGCATGTGTATGGTGCACATACACACATGTAGACAAACACAAATAAAATAAAAGACTGGTGTGTTTGTGTGACAGACGTTTCTGTGTCCTTGGCATGTGGGTGTGGTGTGTAGATTTATTGGCGTGGGCTATGACAAAGAAATCACTTGCTGATCTCAGCTTGAGTTTGGATTTCATCATTTGTGTTACATGTGCATAAGGTTTGGAAAAGGAGGGTTTTATTTCGGACAGTAGTTTCAGAGTTTTTTGTCCACCATGACTCAGGAACGTGACATGGTGGTACAGACAGTTTGCCTGAGAGTGATCAGGATGGAGAAAAGGAAAATCTGACAGTGTGCTACAGAATGGTACAGCCAACATTCACATTGGGTTCTTCCTTAAAAGAAATTAATCCTTTCTGGGAATGCCTTTACAGACACACCCAGAAATGCATTTTACTAATCTCCTAGGACTCCCTCAGTCCAGTCAAGCTGCCAATCAAAATCACTGTCAAACAAACACTAAGGGACGGTAGGGTAAGTTCATATGAAACCTTTAACGTGTTTGGTGCTTTCTGATTACTACATGAATGTTAGATATGATTGTCATTGTCTCAGTAAGAACTGAAATCTTCAAAATGACTTATTTTTCTCAATCAGGAATGATTGGGTATTCATTTTTTATTCTCTTTTATTGTTCAGCATATTTTAGATGCTCTGAGATATTTGTTCATAGGGTATGATTTGAACAATATCTGGAAGATTTTTTTTCTTCAAAGGTACCATGATTTGTCAAGCTCCACAGCTGCAGCAATGTTTTTCCTGTTCAGTTATGCCCTGCACATCTTCAGAGATACACATGGTGACACATTAGCATTGGCTTGGATACTCTGTATTTTCTTGAGTTGCTGAGGTCCAGACAGGGTACCACACTGCTTCTCAAGGTAAACACAGGTGGAACAGGAAGGCTGAAAAGGACTTTGAGGCTGACATGTTTCTTCATAATGGAAGGAAGGAAGGGGTCGACAGCTGGTTCCAGAAGTTTCCTTGAAAGTTGTATCTGGATTTAAGATGTGCCAAGAGTAGATCAGGAGCTCTGTGAGGGTCAGAGACAGAAGTGATATGGTTTATCTGAATAAGATGTGATCGAATTATACCTGAGTATTTTTTCATTATCAACAGGACCTGGGATCCTGGGGAAGATTCGGGCCCACAGAGCTCTGTAGGCAGAATCTGTTTGATAGCAAAGGAGAAAGACAGAAAGGAAATTGGGGGGAAAAAGCACTAAATGACACCAGCTGTAAAAGCATCCTCCCTCAGTGCTGTGAATGAACAGAGAGCTGGTGCCTCAGCCTAGAAGCCTTCTCCTTCCAATTTTAGAGACAGAGCTATATTTAGTTTAAAAAAATGCTGTCATTTATATCCAATAATACTAGTTCTTAGATGCATAAATGGCAACATTTCTAGATAGAAAAAATGAATTTTAACAAAGAACAAGTTTATTGAAAGGTTAATCATATTGTTAGAAAAAATGGGTCAATCTTTACTGCGAATACTTATTCCAGAGCTCAGGGTTACCAAAAGGGAGATAGCTTCTCCTGATTTTTGTTCTGACTCAATTTTACAGAAAACAACTTTCAAAGCTCCAGTAGAGACAATTGGATTTTTTTTCTTTGTGTAGTACATACTTAGAACATTATTTTTATTTGTATTCATGGTTACAAAGCTTTAAAAATATTTATTTGTGTGTGTGTATGTGTGTATGTGTATGTGTGTGTATTAGTTTGCTTATTATCACTTTAACAAAACACCTATGAAAAGCAGCATGGGTAGGAAAGGAAGGTTTTATTTCTTCTTACAACTCACGGGGAACGAGGCATCGCTGTGGAAAGTCAGGGCAGGAACTCAAGGCAGAAACCAGTAAACAAAAACTAAAGCACAAGCTCTGTGGCAGCTTTCCTACCGCCTTGCTTCCTCCGGCTTACTCATTTGCTGTCTTAGTTAGCCTAGTACATATAAGTAAGCTGAGCCATCCCACATTATTCATTAATCAGGAAAACACCCCACCCCTAGACTTAATCATTAATCAGGAAAACACCCCACCCCTAGACTTGCTTACAGGTAAGCTGATAGAGGAGTTTTCAAAATTAACAATTCTCTCCTCTCAGATTAACCTTGGCACTCATGAAGTTGACAAAACCAACTAGCACAATGTATACATTGTGTGTGTGTGTGTGTGTGTGTGTGTGTGTGTGTGTGTGTGTGTGTGTGTGTGTGCATGTGTGTGTCTATGTGTATGTGTGTGTATGTATTTGCATTAGCACATGTTTGTGTGCATGTGTGTCTCTGTGACTGTCTCTGTGTGTGAATGCTCTTTTTTCACAGAATACTGTGTAAGTGTACAAATTTTGCTCAGTCCTTGCCTTCTATCTTGTTTGTGGCTTCTTTACACACTCCAGGCTAAATGACCTGTAAGCTTCCTAGGAATTCTCTTGTTTCTGAATTCCTAGGAATTCTCATTTCATTTATAAGGCTGCTGGAATTTCAGTCACATACATACCATTGTGTCTGGCATTGTTCTGAGGGCCTGAATTCAGGTTGTCGGGCTTGTGAACTTTTACCCACTGAACCATCTTCTCTGGCCCTGGAATTTAAACACTATTAAACAAATTGTTCCTCTAGTTTATTGGTGGCTCCATATGCCTGCTATACTGGTTTTTTGCCAGCAATGGAAACTTTAATCATCTGGGAAGAGAAAACATTAACTGGCACATCATTTCCATCAGATTAGCCTGTGGCCATATCTGTGAAGCATTTTCTGATTACTAATTGGTGGCATAAGGGTCTGTTGCGGGCAATGCCATCACTTAGCTGGTAGCCTGGGTTGTATAAGAAGGCTAGATGAACAAGCTTTCTTCTTTGGTCTCTGCTTGAGTTTCCACCCTAAGCTCCTGCTCTAATTCGTCCC
This sequence comes from Micromys minutus, assembly GCF_963924665.1. NCBI lineage: Eukaryota > Metazoa > Chordata > Mammalia > Rodentia > Muridae > Micromys > Micromys minutus. Next base: position 29,612,288 of record NC_137960.1, on the reverse strand, counting down.
TTGGCTATCCTTGAGTTTGTATTGCTCTTGGTCAGTGTTGTCATCACAGCAATAGGGATGCTCAAATTCCTGCTATAGCCTGGGTTGTCACAACCTCTATGGCAAGGACCTTAGAATTTTGAGCATACCCTAGATATCCAGTACCTGTCACTGAGTGGTTCCACAGTAGGACATGGTGCCCACCTTCCTAGACATACTGCCTTTCTCTTTATGGGGAGCCTTCATGCCTAACACTTGTTCCTTCTATCTAGGTTTCTTTCTCTCATGCATGTGCCTGAGACCCGCAGAGCAGTCTAACAACAAGTGCCATGTGTTAGTATATGTCCTTCTACCACCTCCACATAAGATAAAATGACTCACTCTTAAAAGTTCAAAGCCTTATAAAATTTGAAGTTAGTGAAGATACATTAGTAGGAGGACACAGCCAGCTTCATCAGAAGGAAAAATTGCCAGTGTAGTACAGGACTTTATATTGTGTTGAAAGGTTATTTGCTTAAGGGGATGGTTGGAACTTAGAGAAAGGCACCTAGCATGAAGTGTCGAGAAGAAAGCAGTGTGGCTGCACCTTCTCATGAGTTATCACTGACTAAAAATATTCCTCACTGGCTGTGCAATCCTTGCTCTCAAGTCGGTCAATTGACAACAGGGAATTAACAATCCTGGCTGCCTCAAACTCTGATTCAGCACTTTAAAGCATGAGAGTCAGGAGAAGTATGTTAGTTCACAAGTATGCTGTCCAGAAGAGCAGGTGGCTGATGAAGACTAGTCCCTGTGAAATGCTCAGTCCCATGATAACGTTACAGGGGAGGGAGAGTTGAATGAAGGCAACACAAAGGTGACTTAAGTAGTCACTTGATATGGTCAATAACACAATGCTTCTTTGGCCTCGGAAGGCAGCCATGCTAGGTAGGCTCCTGTCTGTAAACACATTATAGCATCATTAATAATGCCAGGCCTTGGAGCTGCTCCTTGAGATGGATCCCAATTTGATCCAGTGATTGAACCTCCTTTCCCTCAGTCTTCTCCATTTTCTTTTGTCCCTGAAGTTCTTTTAGAGCAGACCAATTCTGGGTCAGAGTTTTTGACTGTGAGATGGCAACCCCATCCCTCCACTTGATGCCCTGTCTTTTTACTGGAGATGAACTCTACAAGTTCCCTCTCTCTATTGTTGGTCATTTCACCTAAGGTCCTTCCCTCTGAGTCCTGAGAGTCTCTCACTTCCTGAGTCCTCTGGTACATTCTAGAGCCCCCACCTTCCACCTCTTGAGGTTGACTATTTCCATTCATTCTGCTGGCCCTCAGGGCTTCACTCTTACCCCCCACACCACAATACCTGATCATGTTTCCCTTTCCCCATTCCTGTCCCCTCTCCCACCCAGGACCTTCCCTCCTGCCACCGCCATGATATTCCAACACTGACATGCCTCACTAGTGGCTTAGAAATGAAGTATGAAGTTTTAGAGACTTGCTGTCCCTTTCCTCCATCATATAGCAAAAATGAACACTAGGGCAGCTAAGGAATATGATCTCTTTCCTTTTCCTGTTTCTCTTCATCCCAAACCCAGAACTTCCCTCTTCCATGTAGTTTAACCTGAGAGCACAGTTGGAATTCTTGCTTCATCTTGAGTCAAAGTGAAGGGAAGTTGGAAAGGCTCCTCTTTAACCTGGTTTATACTGAGACCATAGGTAAGCAGAGCCTGGTCTGTAAAGAACATCAGAAGTATTCCCTCTCTATTGGATTACGAGTAAATAACTATTCATCATTTGCTATAACTCTGAAATAGGAGGACACTTCATAGGGTACTGAGAAAGCACACCGGCCCCGCCACTGTCTTTAGTATTGAATTCTGAAGACAGATAAGCTCACCAAGTACTGCAAGACACCCAACTTTCAGAACTGATATGGATGTGCCAGCAACTCAAGAGGTTAATAATTATGTCCTTCAAGATTATTCTCCACACTGCATTCTCTCTTAAGCATGACATTTCCTCTAGATCACCATTTATGAACTTCTGTGCCATTTAGATTTTGTTTCTATGAAGGACCGTTGTATATTTTATTTAACCAAATGTTGCACATGAAATAAAAGAAAGGTTTTAAATGTTATGAAAGCCCATCGTCAGAAGCAATTAGATATAGGTGTCGGTCTTCTGTGTGGGACACTATCCAGGCCCTTCATCTAACTTAGCTGCTATGTAGAAGTTTCTACTCAGTTTTGTGTCTAGCTGGATTTTTGCCTCTATCTCTGAATGTACGGATTAAACAGCTGCTGGTTTCTGATCCCTCAGAACATATCTGTTGCTTATAGAATGAGGGGCAGTTGAAGTTTGGGTGATTTCTGGTTTTTCCTGCAATTAAATATATAAACTATCCAGATTTTATATTCTTTGCCAGAGTTTTTTTTTATCTCTAGTGTACTCCAGGTGTTTGTGTAAAGGAAGGAAAGTGCCAAGTGTGTTCTTTTATGCCACATGGTTGTAGAAAAGTCCTCAATCAAGTATTTGTTCCTAAGCTTAAAAGCTATATTTTTACTTCTACCTGATATCCTATCAATGTGGCTCTCCAAGTTACCACTTCATGTATAGAGACCAGGGGAAACCAAGATGTAAAAGGCCATAGGCAGTTAAATTGTTGCTATCACTTTGATAATGTGGCTTGTCATTGACAATACAGTATCAAGGAAAGACTCATCCACATTCCTTCCCCCACATGTTGTGCTATCTGTATGTGTATCTCTGAGTTCTGACTACCCACCCTTAGCTAGCCATAGTGTAACAGTCAGAATACTTGGATAACCTTCTTGGTGTCAATACTGGCCTTCATTTATGCTAGAGTATTTGTAAAAATTTAGTAATTTCTCTTTCTTTAGTCTATCTTTGCTGAGCACATTGTTCTATGTTTGCATATCATCCATCTTTGAAGTGATGTGGACTGTTCCTGTGGAGCTGAAATAGTGAACGTGGATCAGGTACAATGCCTCCACACTTAGGTAATTGCCTCCATCTGTGGGTGTTATTTATTTTTTTAAGTTTCTATCTAATGTGGATGTTTTGATAGCAATAAGTCCTTTGATATCCCTTGGCTAGTGATGTTGTTCGTGTTGAACCATAATGTTTATATCTTCAAGGAATGTGTAGAACCCTATTTCTTATTCATAGCCCCGTGCTATGCTTTAAATCCTTTGCACTGTGTTGAGCCTCGGCTCCATGATGGTACTATTGGTAGTTATTCTGAGGGTGGGACCTGATGAGAGATTTTTCAGGTCATACAGGTTTTGATTTCAACAGAGATAGTATGACTCCGCTTTCTTTCTCTTTTTTCCCCCTTTGGCTTCTTAGCCATGAGGCAAATGTTTTTGTTCGTTCCTGTGCATCTGCATTAAGCTTTGCCTCATAGTAGGCCCAAAGCAATGGGGTCAATTGATCATAACCTGAAACCTCTGGAACATGAACCTTTTCTTTTCATGAGTTGATTATACCCAGTGTTGCTATATTGATGCAATGCCAACACTCACGATCTCTTTGCTTCTACCCTTCATTCATTTACTCTTAAGTGCTCATCTGTAGTCATATATTTATGCATATGTATACACACACATATACTTAGTCCCTGCAAGTTATGCATTTTTAGTAAATATTTTCACCAACATATAATGATAAAATGCTGAAGGATTTACTCTAGTATTGTCAAGTAAACCAAAGATTTACTTGCAAAGCATGAAAGGGCAAGTTCACGAGAAAATTGATGTTTCTGCTTTCTCTCACTAATATATCTCAGACAGAACTGGGAATGCAAAAGAACACCAGGAGAAAACACTTATGAAATATGCATTACAGTAGTGCCCTGTTCTGCTCCTCAAAGGGCTTGGTTTTCATACCTTCTTTAGATTAGCTGCGGATATAGACTCTGCATGAGGTACCAATGTATTGATATCCATATAACTGAGTCAGGTCTTTAACCGCCTGGCTTTGATGTTACATATTGTTGTTTTGGAACATGAATGTTTGTTATAAAGACAGCTCATGTTTCCCTGGTACTCTGACATGTAATGCTTTACTATTTCTCAGTTACCTTTCTCAATTCTATTATGTTTCTTTTTCTTAAGACCTTTCCTTCCTGCCTCTTTCCTATTCTCCTCTGACTTTACTCGTTCTTGATTCCAATCCCCAAAATCTATGATCCTTTTCCACAATGAAATGATGAGCATCTACAGAAGGATTAAGGGTGAAAACAGGTAATTTTGTTTCTGTTTTGAGGGAAGCAATTTGCTTCACTTATGAACAACTTACAAACCAAAATGGAAATAAACTTTTCAGTTAAGTTCAGAGGTCTTTTGATCTACAGAATCTCATGAAGCCAGTTGAACTTGATTCCAAACTCTTGATTCTGTACTCAGAAGATATCCTCAATTATCGGAGTTCCTCTCCTCCCCTACCTTCTACTTCCTTCTCCCTCCTCCCTTCTACTTCTCTCCCCTCCTACTCTTCTCTCTATTCCTCACCCCCTCCTCCCCCACCCTCTCTTTTCCTCCCTTGACCTGTCATCCTCTTCCTTATTAGGCAATTCATCTTAAACTGTTTCACCTCATTACCTCTGATTCTACCTACAATTCTAGAGTAAACAGATTAGAGCCTTATGCATAACGAATCCTGTACACTAAGAGGATGCATATTTTCTAAATCCAAACTGTCCCTTGGAATTAAAGCTTTGCAGTTTTATGCCACCTTTGGGCAAAGGAATCTGTACAGCTTGGGAACTATAATGTTGGAATACAACTTTCCTAAATGGTCCATCAACACATTCTTCAATACATCTGTTATATCCTGAGTAGCATGAATGGATAGATCTTGATGCATCCTCCCTGTGAGAGCTATCATAGTTTGGGGACTTCTTTTCCCAACTGTGTACTATCTGTGTCCTCCTCTCTCTAGGATATCCTCTCTGCCTCTAACATAATCTCCTCTAAGGGATTCTAGAAACAAGGGGAGTACCCTTCAGGGAACATTCATCTTAGTGTCAGTTTCCTCTTAAAGCCATTTCAATGCCAGGAAACTCAAAATCTTTGAAGAAAATATATAGAGGTACAAACCTATCACTAAGTGTCTCAGTAAGTTATATGATCACAACAGAAAGTATAGCCAATTCTCTTCTGGCAGTTCTTCTGAGGTAATATAATATTTCTCCCTGAAGGAAGGAATGACCCAAGGTCAGCCTGACCTCTTCACCACTCTAAGGTAATATATCAGCAACCAAGTCATTAAACAAGCCTCATTCCACCTTCTTCTTCACTTACAGAACTTCATTAAGTTTATCTGAAATGTGCTTTAAAAACAATCTAATTCATCTTGCTCCAAGTAATTTAATTAGGATTCAATTAAATTCAGCAGAATTCATACATCATTTTACACGTTGCACCTTGATTCATTTAATTTGCAATTTTATTTTAAAGATGCAGACTAGTTATTTGCCTTCACACTATTCTATCCAAAAGAATTCATTTCATGCATAAACTAACTGGTTCTCAGGAGTGCTATGGGAAACAAAATATGTGTTCATTATTATGCACGCCACACACCAGTAATTTGAATTTCATATCCCAGGCAATGTGTGCACTTATGAGAGAGATACTTTATATTAGTCTGCTTTTACTTACAGAGGGATACTCTCTTGCTTTCTGTTGTTTTTCCTTCATACACATAGGCATGAGTGAATCTATAAAGAAAAAGAAACTGCATTTACATCCAATTTAAATCACTTTTACCATCACAAAGGAAACTTTAGAAACCAAGGGAATCAAAGATGGAGTTAGAACTCTTTTTCTAAATGGCTAAAAACAGCCTTATTTTTTTCCAGTAGAAACACTGTACTTGCTTGTAGTTGGTCTTTGTGAACATGACCATAAAAGGCTCTGCTCCCCATGAGTACTAAATAAATGCCATTGTGAGGATGCTGGCCTAGTTCATCTTCCAGGAGAGCAAAGAACTACTTTTGAGTTGGTAATGAATCTCATTAATGAAGAACTCTCTTGAAACTCTATGTTTCTCTGATTTCAGAGACCAGAAAGAATATCATGTATTTTCTTTAAATTTTCTTCCTTATTTTTTCCAGTCATGATTTTTGAGATGGGGTCTCATAGAGCTTAGGCTGGATTTATACTTGACATGTAGGAGAAGTGTGCCTTGGACTCCTGATTCCATTGCTTTAACCTTTCAAGTATCTGGGTTAAAAACATAAACAACTAAGCCTTGTTCCTAAATCTCAAATTTTGTTAATCTCAAGTTATTCCCAGTTAAGAGAGTAAACAAGCAGAATAGCCTTCCAGTTCAATGGTCCAAATCTTGTTCTTAGCTCCCAGGTACACAGTGGCAGCTAGTGCAACTTAAGAAATATTAAATGGGTTAAAAATAACCTCTGGGAGGTTACATGAACTAAAAGTCCTTGAGAAAAACTTGATTGCCAAAGATGTAAAAAGAAAGAAAGAAAGAAAGAAAGAAAGAAAGAAAGAAAGAAAGAAAGAAAGAAAGAAAGGAAAATAAAGGAAGAAAGAAAGAAACAGGCATTTTAGTGCAGACTTATCCTCTTAGCACTACAGAAATCAAAGCAGCTTGCAGTGAGTTACCAGCCTGGCTTGATACAAAGACCCTGTCTTAAGAAATATGTTTTAAAAGAGTGCATTGTGAAATGACTCAGTAGATAAAGGTGATTGCTGTCCACCTTAACTTGACCCCTGGAATCCACATGTAGTACAAGGTAGATAGACTGAATCAAGCAAGTTGTCTGACCTCCACACATGAGCTCTGTGGCACACTCCCTGCCCCAACATAAAATTATTTTTTTTAAAAAAATAAAGTTTCATGAAGTCTTTGTGTTTAATAGCTGAGTAGTAAGTACTCCATTGTGTAAATGTACCACATTTTCTTTATCCATTCCTCTGTTGAAGGACATCTGGGTTCTTTCTAGCTTCTGGCTATTATAAATAAGGCTGTTATGAACATAGTGATATGAACATGTGTCCTTGTTATATGTTGGAGCATCTTTTGGGTGTATGCCCAAGAGTAATATAGAATATAGCTGGGTGTCAGGTAGCACTATGTCCACTTTTCTAAGGAACTGCCAGATTGATTTCCAGAGTGGAAACCAGCTTGCAATCCCACCAAAAATGGAGGAGTGTTTCTCTTTCTCCACATCCTTGCCAGCATCTGAAGTTACCTGAGTTTTTGATCTTAGCCATTCTGACTGGTGTGAGATGGAATCTCAGGGTTGTTTTGGTTTGCATTTCCCTCATGATTAAAAATGTTGAACATTTCTTTAGGTGCTTCTCAGTTATTTTGTATTCCTCAGTTGAGAATTCTTTGTTTAGCTCTGTACCTCATTTTTAATTGGGTTATTTGGTTCTCTGGAGTCTCACTTTTTGAGATCTTTGCATATATTTGATATTGGCTTCTATTGGATATAGGATTGGTAAAGATTTTTTTCCCAATCTTTTGGTTTCCATTTTGTCTTATTGACAGTATCCTTTGCCTTACAGAAGCTTTGCAATTTTATAAGATTCTTAGGCAAATAGATGGAACTAGAAAATGTCATTCTGAGTGAGGTAACCTAGTCACAAAAGAACACACATAGGGTGCACTCACTGATAAGTAGAGATATTAGATCAAAAGTTTGAAATACCCAAGATACAGTTCACAGACCATATAAAGCTCAAGAAGAAGAAAGAACAAAATGTAGATACTCCAGCCTTTCTTAAAATGGGGAATAAAATACTCATGGGTGGAAATATACAAAGAGTGGATCAGAGACTGAAGGAAAGGCCACCCAGAAACTGCCCCACCTGGGGATCCATCGTATATGCAGCCACCAAACTCAGTTACTATTACTAATGCCAAGAAGTACTTGCTGACAGGGGCCTGATATAGATGTCTCTGAAGCAGCTTTTCCAGAGCCCTACTGATACAGATGAAGATGCTTGCAGTCAACATTCAGATTGAACATGAAGACCACAATGGAAGAATTTGAGAAAAGACTGAAGGAGCTGAAGAGGTTTGCAACCCCATAAAAAAGACAACAATATCAACCAACCAGACTCCCAGAGCTCACAGGAACTAAACTACAAACCAAAGAGTACACATGGAGGGACCTATGGCTCCAGTCACATGTGTAGCAGAGTATGGCATTATCTGGCATCAATAGAAGGAAAAGCCCTTGGTCCCATGAAGATTTGATGCCCCAGTGTAGGGGGTTGCCAGGGTGTGGAGGTGGCAGTGGGTGGGTGGGAGGCGGAGCATCCTCATAGAGCCATGGGGAGGGGGGATGAGAGAGGGAGTTTCTGGAGGTGAGTAAAGCAAATAAATGCATGTCTTAGTTTAAGATATTATATTAAAATATTATACTAAAAATCAGGTAGCTTATAAACAACAGAAATTTGTTTCTTTATTTTTCACTATCCCACAAGATGAAAGTTCAAAATCACGATGCTACTGTGGTTGAGTTCAAATGAAGAGCGCTCTTGGCTGACTGCACAATGCTGTTGTAGTTCATATGGTTGAAGGCAAAAGACCCCTCAGATTTCTTCTATAATAAGTCAGTTCCATTCATAAATGTTTTGCTCTCGACCTTCTCGTCTAATAAAGACCCAACCTCCTAATATCCCTGCATCGTGGGGGTTTTATCATGAATTCTGGAGAGACATAAACATTTTATACATTTCAGGGTGGCTTACCAATAATTTTAGTAAAACATTGTGGTGATTGCTTCTCCTAAATGGCCCCTGTAGAAGCATAACAGACTGAATAAGGTTGGTTAGAAAGGTACATTGGTTTGTTCTTTTCTATTCTGGAAACAGGATGTAGTGAGGCAATATCAGAGTTCCATTAATTAAGCTAACGGTTTATTCTTCAATGACTTGTACTAGGAAAATAATTAATATATAATTAATGTACACAAATGAGAGAGCTCTAACTTTTTAAAAAATCTTTATATTTGACATGTCAGTGGTTCCCATTACGTGGGAGTTTAATACTGGTCTTCAGTTGAAGCCTTAGCAGGGGACTCTTCCCAATAGATATCATGATTACATCATCGGTTTGCAGCCAAAGTCTTTCTTTTGTTTCAGGTGATATTCTATCAGTTTGAGTCTTGATAGCTTTTTCAAAGGTAGAACATTGTATATCACATGAAGAGTCCTGAGTTGTCTTTTAATACCCATCAATTTAATCAGCAAATTCAACATCCATGTGTACCCTTGTCAGCCTCCTCTATCTCCCGTCTTTAGACATCCTCTGTGAACAGCCCTCCACCAGAGAGCTCTCCAACTGGTGTTTCCTTCTGTTCTCCTCAGTTCTAGAGACAGCCTAAAGCCCTCGGAGATCCCACACTGTGGGTTTATTGCTTCCATCTCTTCAACTTGAGCCTGGGGTAACAATAAATAGAATTTCCCAATTTTGTTGTATTTAATGTGCTTTAGAAATTTCAATAAATCAGTTTCTTCCCAGTCATTATAAAATTTAATTGTAATAAATACCCAATTTTTATTCCTTCAGGAGGTCCTTTTTTCTACTATTTCTTTCTCCACCCATGCTACACACAATAAATTTTGATGTATTCATTATGTTTTCTTATAGGCAATCTGTAAAAAAGTTTAAATAAAACCACTCATTATTCATATCAATAAATGATTGATATGATTCACTGATATGATTAATTATTCATACCAATAAAGCAGAGACATGGCAATCATTTCTTGATACAAAGAAAAATGAAAAAAAAAATGCCTACTAGCTTCTGAACAGAGCTTTTTTCTTGGGAGCAAAAGCCAGGTGTTGTGTCTTCTGCAGTGAGGTAAGACCTAGGTGTGTCCCTTACACATTCTCTCGGGTAGAGGCATAAGCTAAGGTCTTGGTTGATTACACATTTCTGAAGTTAGTTTTCCTAATGTTCAGAGTTTGGCACTCAGAGAAGTATAATTTCCTTTATTTCATGGGTAGGAATGTATTACATGTGGAATAAAATGATGAAACCCGACACTTATTTTTATGCTAAGATGCGGTGAGCCATTCTGTTTGTATACTGCCTTTGGTTTTGTTCATTCAGGAGATTTCAAAGTTAAATGCTTGCCTTTTGGCCCCAGGGTTCACTAATGTAATTCAAAATGCAAAGCTAAAAGCATTTTGAAATGAAAAATGTCAAAATCATTTAAAATGCAGAAAGCAAACAGTAGCAGTCATCCTAAAAGGTTACACTGCCTCTCTGCTCGCCAAGAAGATGGGAACACAGGAACTAGTCAGAAATTCCTGCTGAAAACCTGTTATATAGTCTCTCTCTCTCTCTCTCTCTCTCTCTCTCTCTCTCTCTCTCTCTCTCTCTCTCTCTCTCTCTCTCTCTCTCATCCTCTCTCCCTTTCCCTCCCTGTTCTGCAGTCATTTTTGACTTTCTAAACAGTAAGAATCCCAATGGCTTTTTTAATTTGAGGATATATTTAATAGTAATTAAAGCAGTTCACTCAAGATGCATGGTAACAATCTTCTGAAAGTATCCAAGCAATCATATAGGTTGATAGCTCTCAGTGATTGATGAGCTGGTATTTCCAAATGGACTCCATGTGGGGAGACCTGTTCTTCTGAGTATTTCCCATGAGTCAGATATTACAGGAAGCAGTTTATATGAACTGCCTTGTTAAGTCTTCATGATGGCCTTTGGGAATATACATTACTATCTTACATCTTATAGATGAATGAAATGTCTCAAAGTGACAGGATCAGGATCTAAATCCTGATTCGTTAAGATTAAAATCTGTGCTTGAATGAAAAAAAAAAAGAAATAAAAAGGAAAGGGTGTAACCCCTCCTAGGTTGACAGAGGAGAAAGATTTGGGTTCGTTTGGAGTGGTTAGAGTAGATAAATTGAAAGCATAGCCAATGGCAGAGATACCTGGGAGAGTCCAGAGAGAGGAGCTGCCAACCATGAGGGACAGCCTGGGTCAAAAAGCTGTTCAAAAGAGTACAGAGTAGACGAAAAATGTCCATGTAATCAAAATGGCTGGATTAAGTAGCTAAAGAACAGCCCAGCCCCTGAGCTGGAGAAGTTTTAAGGTAGGAGGTGGAGCATGCCAGCTGTATCTGGATTGTAGAAGACTTGTGGTAGATACATAAAGGACCCTAAGCCCAAAGTGGCAGATAGTTAAAGTCACAGCACTTACATAGTTGACCTGACAGGGTCAGAACGTTTCAAATCTTGCTTTAATGCCTTCTCTTCCTTTGCTAGGACAAAAAGCATGAAGGCAATTTCCTAGTACCAAACCATGATTTTATTGTCAGAATAAAGGCTTTATTATTTTTTCTCTGAGAAATGGTCTCATATGAGGCTTGTCAAATTATAAAAACTAAAAGTAGCCATGAGTCATCCAGTTACACTACCATTCAAGTATTTCCCATACTTAGTGCATCATAGATAGATTACAGGAAGACCTCCTGTGGGTGACTTGATTTCTTCTACTTAATGTCAAACACAATTCAAAATGATACCACAAAACTAATGAATAGATTCAAGCCTAGGAGTTCAGATTTGAGAGAAAGAAACCCTAGTGAGTGTCAAATCCCTCAGTGTACAAATTTGTTTCTGGCCTGATAATCACTTTATGTAGACTTCTACCAATCCTCAGGTACAGGCCAAACCTTTGAGGCAAGAGTTTCCCAGACTCAGTGGTCTACCAACCTTATCAAAAATATTGTAGATGTTTCTCCCAAATTCAAGTGATATTGCCTTTACACCAACCCTTATACGTAAGAATTTTTTAATATATGCATCTCTGAATCCATGTACTGACTCAAATTTGATGAATCTTGCCTGAGATTCATTTTCAAATAAAAGATATCTCAACAGGCACATTAATTTTTCTAATTCAAGATGATGATATAATTATTCCACTCTCATAGTAAGAAACGATTACATAGCAATATGATTATGTAATGCTGTGTTGACATTCTTCATACCTTTTAAAAGAACATATTCTTATGATTTAAAGAAACAGATTAGAATTTGTACTTTATTTTTAATATTATTATTCGAATGTTTAATTTGTACCAGAGGCTTTATCACCCATCCCCAACTAAAAATTCTGTATCTTTAACACAACACAATGCGACTGATAATGGCATGTCAGTATTTGTGAGTACAAGCTCTGTTGTAACAGGTATTCAGCTTTTAGCGGCACCACTTTTCCTGAGACTCATGCATTTTTCATTGTCTAGTCCATCTGCATTTAAAGTAGATAAGATGTCCTTTTAAATGCACAAACAAAGAATATGAAAACGTGTATCATAACCTCCTTTCCGTTTCTGCTACTAAAATTATAGGAACTATGTATCTATGTTAAAATGCATCTGCTGTGCCATTCTATGTATGACATGAATAACCAACAGCTCACTCTGCAAAATTTCACCCAGGACCATTTTTAGCATCATTTTTTTTGCAAGATAGCATTTTTCAGGGCTTATTCAGAAATGCACTAGAAAATAGCTTATTAATCTCAGTTTCTAAGTGGCAGATGGGTTACAGTAAAAACAGAGTGTCTTCTGTTTCATTGCTGGTACTTTTTCCAACTAGGATAAGGCACCATCTTACCAACCTTCTAACACTTTACCCTTTCCATATATAGATACTAGCTCCTTCAGAATTTCCTGCATTCTGTGTTTAGTGAACATTGATTGCTTCTATCAGTCATAAGTCTAGCAGTCATCAGACTCTAGAAACAGAGCACAGAAATTATTAAAGGTTCCTGTCTTCTTGGGAGCTCATCAGCTATAAAACAGTCAATATAAGAAATAGGAACATACACTTGCGAACATTTGACTCAGATTGGGTATCTGGAATGGCCAACGGGAGGCATTAGAGACAAGTTGGTATGTTCAGGCCATGAGGAGTTAGATAAAGTAATCACAGATCAATTGCAAGTGAAAAACCAAAGAGGAATATATAATGTCAGGAAGCAATTCAAGGGATACTACCATGGACAGAACAGGTTTCTGTGAAACACACCACCAAATGCACTCATCCTGTACCAATGGAAAGCAAAGAATGTGGGTGAGGCAGAATGTCACGGCAGGGATCAGAGTTAAAGTATAAGCATTGGGGCATTAGGATGTTTTATATTTACTTATTTATTTTATTTTGATATCTCTAGTAAATCACTCAACTATGCAGGCTCCAGTAATTCTGGTACTTAGCTCCCTTTAGTTAAAAATGGGCTCATGGGCTGTTCTGGTAAGGGATTCATTGCAAATCTTCCTGCCATCTACATGACTTTTATTAGTATGCCCTATAAAGTCGTAATTTGCATTCTCAATTCAATCATATCTGCAGTGACTGAAGGACATGACTGATAATTGAAAGAATATACTCAACACTGTGGGTCCACAGGTTTGTTTAGCTAACAAAACAAGGTAGGTTTGTGTTGGCCTCTTGTTGGAAGGTACATATCACAGGATCCTTGATAGAAAAGTTCTTGTCAGTCAGATTAGCTGTGGGCCTTGTCTTTACTGTTTGAAAAATGTTTCAAAAAAAAAAATCAGCCTGTTAGATTAGCTGTGTTGTATATACTGTCTTAAAAAGGATAATTTTACAGCTAATGATGACACAGCACAGTGTTTTAGAATTTAAGAACTGACTTCATATTACCTAGCTTCAGCCTAAGTCTATCTAGTTTGGCAAGTTCAATAACATAGCTCTGGACAATCAAGAAAGTCTCTTGATGTCAGCCTTTCGTTTCCACATGCACATGTAAACACACACAAGTGAATGTGTGCAGAGAAGTAAAGACACTGCACATTAATAGATACTCAATATTTTTTACCTCTCACTTCAGTTTGAACTATTTCATCACATAAAGAGAAAGTAAAATAGTTTTGTCAGTCAAATCCTCTCTCCTCAATTCTCCAAGCCACTAACATACTTTCTATTTCTGTGGACTTCTGTCATCCAGACATTACATATAAATAAAACCATGCTTATAGTATTTTTGTACTAGATTGTTTTTCAGTTCAAATGTTTACAAGATCTGTTCACAAAACTGTGCAAATCTGTGTATTTATTTCAATAATTTTTATTACATAGATAAACTAGGTTTTATTATCTATTCACATCATTGGGTATTTGAGACAGTTTATGTCTTTTACTGCAACTTATATGGTAACAGTATAATATATTCTACTTGGTAGGTAAAAGACCAAAGGAAGTGGTGTACCAACTTCTATTGTATCACCCCAGTCAGATTACTCCTGTGGCTCAGTGGGCTCATGTGCATAAAACATTGGCAGAAAGAATACACCTACTGTAGTGTCTGATGCATCATGGTACCATTCCCAAATTGATAGCAAAGGTTTTTAGACTATGGACCTATTACCCTACAAATGTCCAATATTATTTCTTTTGAAAAGAATTTAAAATTATATGTGCATATATACATATATACAATTTTAAATTATATATAATACATATATATACATGTTATATATGTGTGTGTACAATACAGCTCTGTGATCTTGGGATGGTGGATCACTTCCTTATGACTTACATCCTTATCTATCAAAAGTCACAATAACACCATTTGCTCTGTAATATTTTCTGAGGATTAAAAAAATAATGTATAAATTATTCCTAATGTTTTACAAACATGAACGTGGTGGTATTTCTATATACTGTCTATTTCTCCATTTTGTAATAAGCTTCTTGAAAATCCAGTGTCAAAATTTGGTTAAATGATCTCCCAATGACAGACAATGTCTTGTTCATTTTATATGTCTTACAAGTAGCATATAGAAGGTCATTTTATAATATGTTGGGTTTAGTTACATGATATGTCAAAATTCCATTGTCTTGTGTAGGGATTTGAGAATCTTGTGTTGATTTTGATATGTAGTGAGGGCAAGAACAAGATAAGACAAGGCCTGTGGTTGGGCAGTGAAAAGGTTAGGCAGAGACAGAGTTGTGAAAAGGCAGAGGAGACCAAGAGGAAAAGAGAAGCCAAGATGGAGGAGGAGAATGATGAACCATCTTCCTGTGGCTTTGGATAGCCACAGGTAATTATAAATGTCTTGATAGGGATAGATTGTTATGGGGGCGATTTGTCTTGTCCACACGGGCAGATTGTATTATATTTGTTGGCTCTGAGTTCATTGTGTGGACATTTTGTAGAGTGAGAATTTGCTGATATAAATCTGATTGATGAATTACAAGTTTCTAGAGGTTTGATTTTGTCAGGCTATTGGAATTGTGACAATAACCACAGGGGGCAGTTGCAGGGAATGAGAGCAGAAATTTGCAGGAGGGTGACCACCTCTGGAACCAGAGAGCAGCTGGGGTGGAAATCGGGAACTTAGCAAGTCTGGTGGAGATGCTTTGCAGTTTGAGATAAAAATACCCCCCAAATGCCATATGGCTCTATGATGCCAGTGATAGCAAGGGTTGGTGGTTATTTATTTATTTATTTATTTATTTATTTATTTATTTATTTATTTAACTATTTATTTATTCATCTATTTATTCATTGGAACAATCTTGTGAATCTTGATTTGGTTCAGGATGTTACAAAGTTCCCAAACATCGTTATTATAATTTAAGTAGGTCATAGTATTTTAGTCTTGTCTAAACAGAATGAGCAGTCCACACAATACTCTCTAGTGCATACTCAGCATCAGAAAAAACAATTTAATACACTAGCTGTAATTTTATCAAAATCTCATTAATTTCAGTGTATATTAAGCAAATAATCAAGAATTACTAATCATATGATTATTAGTATTCTACTGTAAATTAATTATTTATTTATTATGATCAATGTGCTATGTGGTGATTAGATCGAATATCATCGAAGAACTCTTCAAAGTTTACATGAGTTTTTTTTTTCTCACCATTTTCTATCAATGTAGTCACCATTAGTGATCCCACTGAAGAAACTCTCTGTACCCTAGGTTTCCAAGATAAGAATTGACAGATAGGGCTATAAAAATTAAAAGGCTCTATACAACAAAGGAAACCATTAACAGAACAGAGTGATCATCTACAGAATGAGAAACAGTCTTTGCCAGCAATATTTTAGACAGGGGACTGATACCTGAAGTATCTAAAGAACTGTAAAAAACACCATCCAATCTATAAGCGAGGTGAAGAACTAAAAAGAATGTTCTTTAAGACTGAAACACGAAGCTAGGGATGCAGTGCAGTTGGCAGAATGCTTGTTGAGCTCACGTTATACCCAGAGTTTGATTGTCAGCACTGCAGAAAACAAACCAAATGCCTGGATATATTAGCACACATTAATTATGGAGGAATAGAAATTCAAAATGAGCCTTGACCACATAACAAGTTTGAGGTTATCCTGGGCTTCATTAAACCCTGTCTCAAAGAAAAAGAAACAGGAAGAAGGAGAGAAGAAAGAAGAAGAAGTAGAAATGGAAGAAAAAGAGGAGACAGAGGAGGAGGAAGAAGTGAAGAAACAAGAAGAAGTAAAGGAGAAGGAGGAAGAACAGGAAGAAGAGAGGGGGATTCAGTTAAAATAGCTGCACACTAGCACAATTAGCCAATAAATGCTTTTAAAAGTGTTCAACGCCCTAGCTACTAGGAAATACAAAGTAATATAAGTTTGAGATTCCATTTTATTTTTGTAAAAATAGTTGATGTGAGGAAAAGGAAATTCCCTTTCCCTGCTGGTGTAAATGTAAATGTAAGTGAAATCATTATGGAAATAAGTATGGAGATTTCTCAAATCACACACACACACACACACACACACACACACACACACACACACACACGAAATAGAATTACTATATTACCCACCTATAATATATACGCCTAAAGGACTCTAAGTCTTATCACAGAGATACTTGCACATTCATATTTGTTGTTGCTTTAAGTACAATAGCATAGAAATAGGATGAGACTAGATATCTTTCAATAGCAAAATGGATAAGAATATGTAGTATTTATATAAAAATAAAATCAGAACACTTACAGCAAAATGGATGGTGCTGGAAAGTATCCCAAATATGGAATGATAATAGTATGCTTCTGTCACATGTAGGTCCTAGGTATGTATGTGTATACACACACACACACACACACTCAGTGGTTAAGAACACAAGGTGCTCTTCCAGATAGCCTGGGTTCAAGCCCCAGCACCCACATGGTAAGCAGCTCATAATTTCCTGTAACTCCAGTTTCAGGAGCTCCAACACCTTTGCAGAGATATACACGGAAATAAAACATTAATGAACATGAAATAGAAATAAATTAATATTGGAAAAGCTGGGAAAGAATTGAGGATGGGAGAAAATGGTGGGGAAACACACATGGCATACAAACAGTGTGTTAGAGGAGGGAATATTAGAGAGAGGGGGACAAAAACTGGAGGAATTGAGAGGGAAGAGACCAAGAAAAACAGATGTGCATCATTATGCATAACAAATCATATTACCTTATATCCCAATCTTAAAAAGAACAGTGTTACAAATCTTTCTGGTTATTTGAATTCTTCAGTTCTTTTTCTCTTTTTCTTTTCCAGTTGGCAAGCAGGGGGGGGTGTTTACTTTTCTTTTGTAGGATTGAGAGTTGAACCCAGGACCTTCCCCATGCTAAGTATGTGCTCTACCATCCCACAGATTCTCAGACTGATGATATTTTTAAGAGGCCATGATATTCTTTTTATTTTCTCTTTGAGACAGGGTTTTTCTGTGTAGTGTTGGCTATCCTGAAACCTGCTATGTAGACCAGAGCTGGCCTTGAACTCGACAGAGATCCCCTGCCTCTAGCCCTGGTATTCTTATACATTCAGTGTGGCTTATACATAGCCCATGGTTGTCTTTTATGCCTTCCATTTCCTAGTCTTCTGCATGGTATTATTCTGCTGTAGATTTACTCATAAACTTACCGTGTCAAAATCCAATGGCAGAACAAACTATCAAGAAGCAAGCAGTGATTTCAAGGCAATGAGGAATAAAAGTAATGCATGAGATGTGTCCTGAGGGAAAAAGAGCAGGAAGGCCTTTCCAAGCTAGAGACAAAAGAGCCAAATTTAGTGGGAAAATGATAGGAGTCAGGCTGGAAAGAGCATGATGTACGTTCTACAAAGGAATATGAGCAGAGAACCCTAAGTTTCCCACTGAAATATAAACAGCCCCCCACTCTGCCATCATGCAGGAATGCCATGGGGCTGGAGAAGCAGGAGTTATCAGATCAGAGGCCATTGGAGAGAGAACATTCAGAGCTTCTTTTCAGCTTTCTGTTGCCCTTTTCTTGGAAGATGGCATGCCTCAAAGCAACAGCATTTCATTTTCTCACAACTCTCCAAGTTGGGCAACAGTCTCTAGGGATCCCTCACCTCTGTTCCTGTGTAGGTTGACTGAGTGTGATGGGGGCAGGAAGACCCCCATCCCTCACTCGGATATTTGGCACTAAGGCTGCCTGGGTTTCTCTCTTTATTTCCCAGGAGTTTCTCATATTCAGTAGCACACCTCAGGCTCCTTACTGAGAAGCTGTTTCTTAGTAGGAAAACAGAAATGCAGCAAAACTTCTCAAAGGTTGGGCTCAGAAGACTCATGGCTTCACCTTCTCTGTACTCTAGTGATCAAAGCAAGGCCAGATCAATCTAGCTTCCAAACAAAAGGAGAAACAGATCCGGGGAAAAAAAAAAAAAAAAAAAAAAAAAAAAAAAAAAAAAAAAAAAAAAAAAGGACTGTGTTTGCCATGGGAGAAGAAATCCATGGGGGATTCTTTGCTTTAAGTCTTTGTGTTTACACCACAGCTTTCACATTTTATATTGCTGTTTCTACAAATAAACCGCAGAGGTCAGAAGAAACATTCAGAGCAGTTTGCCTCCTATTTCTAGAAGCTTTCCTGTGTCAGAACAGGTGTGTGTGTGTGTGTGTGTGTGTGTGTGTGTGTGACTACAAAGCTTGTGTGGGCATTTCATTTCCATGGAAACTGAACACTTTGACTCTTGCCTCCAGTCCCCACTTCAGTAGTCTACAAGAGCACTGCCTATAAAAACGGCAATGGAAATATTTGCATAATTATTTTTCGACCGCAGTCCTGAATCTATTTCTGGAATAATAGCTTCAATATACAGGCAATTGTAACTTAAGAAACTGAGATAAAGACTTGAATAAAGCTCCTTAGAAAGTGGTCTAGAGTCCTACAAGAGGTGGTCCTTGCAGATTTCTAGATGCGCAGAGCTTTTGGTCAAGAGTTTCTGGATCCAGGAGCTTGATCTTTAAAGCAAAGTTTCCCCATTATTGATGAATTATACACACAGTTGACGCTGGAATATATTTCCACTCTCAGTGTTGGGCATATTCCCAGTGTCACCAGTCCCCACAGTGTGCTAAGCTTCAAGATATCCCTTTCCTCAACAGCTCCTGGAGGACAGTGCCTGGAAGCCAGGATCCCATGCCGAGACTCGATCTCACAAGCTGGTTTTGCTTTATCCTCACTCCGTGTTCTGTGAACAAATTAATTACCTAAGTTAAGCATCTCTATGAAACCTCAGTAATAATGGTACAGGTCCCTAGCATTGCTGCAGATGGGTTACAATAAATAATATCCACTGCCTTTGTCAGTATCGGTGTCTGCTATGAATTATCAGTGGATTTAACTGCCCTGGTTCTCATGGATTTCCCATTGACGTCGCTGTGTTTTGTTTCATTTATCAGGGAGATGTTAATCTCTGTGGCTTTGGGCCAGGTGCTGTCTCTTCTTGTTTGTGGAATTGGCTTGACCAGCAAGTACCTGGCAGAAGATTTTCATGCGAACACACCAGTCTTCCAGAGCTTTCTGAACTACATTCTCCTCTTCCTGGTTTATACCACCACCCTAGCTGTCCGACAAGGTAAGTTGCCCCCAATCCCAGGACTGTGACTTTTACAAACACATAGAATATGAGCCATAAATAGATATTTTATCATTTGTAGCATCAGTAAGATGATTCAAATTCCCAGATCTCTCTTCGCTATTTTGCAGTAATAACACAAAATAAAAAATGCATAGATATATAACAAAAATTATACATTGTGTAAATTCAGCAAAAAGCAGGAGCTATATGCATTGCAGAAAAGTACAGTTGTTCATGATTTTGAATTTCTGGTAAGGGTTTTGTCCTCTCAATGAATCTAAATAAAGTACTACCTGAAACCCGGAACAGGCCTAATGCAACTCTCAACTCGAAAAGGGCAAATGCAACTCTCTTAAATGTGCTAGCCCTGAGCTGTCTAAGGGGATCACAGTGTAGGTGATTTTTAGGGAAGTGACACAGGTATGAATATGAACAACTTGAGCACACCACAAGAGGAATAAGAGAAAAGGCAACTCCCATAGATGGCCACATGTGGTCCTATGTTAAATATTAAATCAAGTAATAAAAACAACCAAGCCAAGAGTCAATAAAAGAAAATGCCTTTCATAAGAGTAGGTCCAAGAAATTTTACATGGGAGGGTTCATCTCCAAGGCTCTTTTCAAATTCAGTGATAATCCTTTTGTCTGTGGTTCTAGAAAAAGTTCCAGATTTTCCCCTAAATTGTAACTATTGACCAAGAGCCATTGGCAAATAGCCATTAGTAGCTTTGAAAACAATCATATATGTTAATGACAACCAAGAACATGTATATTGTTAAATATTCAGTTCTAATAACTATACATTTTTGAAACTTTCATAAGAACTATTAGTATTTTATCCTTACATGTCCTTGTGTGAATTTCTGTCTAAAATAATACTGCTCAGGTGTAATGACTGAGCCAATAGTAGGCTTCATCTTAGCAGAACTAGAATGAAGGTGGCTGGGGTTAGGGATTGCTTAGTTGTTAAAGGCCTTGCCTTGCAAGTATGGGAACATGAATTCAGATTCCCAGAACCTACTTAAAATTCTGAGGAGCCTGCATCTGGATCCCATCACTGGGGAAACAGAGATGGGCAGATCCCTGGAGCTCACTGACCAGAACTGACAAGCTCCAGGTTCAGCAAAACACTCTGTCTCATACATGAAGTTGAAGAGTGTTACCTGATGTCAGTCTCTGGTATTTACATGCATACACACACGCATGCACAGGTGTACATGCATATGCATATATGCACGTATGCTTAGCTATATATATACACACATGAACACACCCACACAAGCACGTGAGTAAATAACCCCCAACACACACACACACACACACACACACACACACACACACACACACACAGAGAGAGAGAGAGAGAGAGAGAGAGAGAGAGATTATCATACTCATACTCAATTGATTTTTCCATTTGTTGAAAATATATTAGCAGCTAATTTAATTTTCTTTCTCCAAGTTGACGTTACTTGGGGTTTTTTTTAAGAGCCTTTAGTATTAACAGCTGTAACTACTGTTGAGAACAAACTGCCAGTCTACAAAAGTTATAGACACTAAGTCTTAGCTATATTTCCTTGGTGTGAGTCAGAAGCCAGTGGATTTGAATGATATGAGTGTTTTGAATTGTGGTGCCTCAGGCTAGGGAAAGACTCCAGGAGTGAGGCAAGGGGAGAGGCCTACAATTAGTAACTGTGTCAGAGAAACTGTGGGAATATAGGAAAAAAGGAGAGACAGGGGAAGAATGTAAAATTCACTCGGTGTAAGCTTGAATCAACAGCAAAGGACTAGTATTATTTAACACAGTGTAAGAAGTATAATTAAGAATAATGACGCTAAACAAACTTTTACAGCTCAACACTGAGAAGAATGTTTGCATGAAGGTAGCGAATTCCTCATCAGTGATTTTTAAGTACCACTGGATTTTGAAATGGCAAATTGTTGCTCCCCCTTCGGTGCTGGTCTTTGTTATTTTTAAAGAGTCTAGAGATTTAGTAAACATCTATATCTAGGGAAAATAAGCACATTAAAAACTGGACATCATGATTATAATAGTTATATATGTAGAAGCTAGAAAAGTTAATGTATGAAAAGAGTTGGGGTGAATGATATTAATAATGTTATTTATAATGAACATTTATAATTGTCATCCATAGTATATGAGTCTTATCCCTTCTTACATCTTCAAAGCAAGGAAATCTATCATCCAAAATTTTATAAGTGAGAAAACCAATAAAGCTACAAGGAAAAGATAGAGGCTGTGACCTGCTAGGGCTGGAAGAGCAGGGTTATGTTTGGCCTCTTTTTGTGAAGTTTGGAAGAGAAGAGAGAGATGAGATTTTTCAATACTTCTCAACCTTCCTAAAGCTGCAACCATTTTATACAGTTTCTCATACCTCCAACTGTACAATTATTTTCTTTGCTACTTCATGATTGTAATTTTGCTACTATTATGAATTGTAATGCAAATAAATATATGCTATGCTATGCAAGGTATCTGATATGCAAACCCTGTGAAAGGACATGTGACCTCCAAGGGGGTCATGCTCTGCAGGTTAGGAACCACTGCTTTAGAGTAAAAAGAGACATTCATGTTTCTTGAGTTTGAAAATCTTGAACAGCAAAATGTCTGGGGTTTACGGTGTGGTGAGACCCAGCAATGAGATCAGAAAAGAGTCCTGTAGACAATGTGGCAGGTCCATCAGTATGGGTAAGACAAAGAAACAAAGAGGCCGAAGACTGGGAAGGAAAATGAAGACCCTTTAGGAGGAAATACTGAGGAAACACTGTCTTCCCAGTGAGTGGAGGAACCAGGCCTCACAATGCAGAGCTCTTTTGGAGATTTCTCCCTCTGTCTCTGTTTCTCTATCTGTTTCTCTGTCTCTCTGTCTCTCTCTGTCTCTCTGTCTCTGTCTCTGTCTCTGTCTCTCTGTCTCTCTGTCTCTCTGTCTCTCTCTCTCTCTCTCTCTCTCTCTCTCTCTCTCTCTCTCTCTCTCTCACTCTATGTCTTCCTCACTGTCACCCTGGATGACCCCTGACCTTGCTCATGTGTCTGCATTTGATGTTTACTCACATAGACTGGTATTTAGCTAACATTGGGAAATCAAGTGATTGCATTAATTAAGTATGTGCTGTGTTTCTTTAATATGCTGGAAGGATTATAACTTTTCTGTTCAGGCACCTCAAGACTTGAAATGAACAAGCAACAGGGCAGAGATGGGAAGTCTCTGTGCAAGGGAGGACCCTTACAGCCAGCCCTCCTTTCTCAGTGGTCCTCAGAGCCTGCAGGTCAGATCGATCGAGTGCTGACATTCACATCTCTCCTAGCACAGCAATCATCTACTCGGGTGGGCTTCCATTTTGGCGATATGTGTACGTGACAGTAAGCAGTTTACTGGCTGTACTTTTTTTTTAAATAACAGATCACTATCATTGTACCTGTACAGTTTCTAAATCTACCGTTGTCAAACTGAAATCCTATGCGAATATTTAAGTGTTGTGTCATTAGGCGTAACCCTTGCCAAAATTCTGACTTCAAAGTTAGAGGAAATCCTCCCTATCAAATTTGCATTAGATCAATGGCCCAAAGATAGGAAGGTAGCAGGTTTCAGTTTGCCCTTGGGTGTTAATCAGTTAATTCCTGGGAAAACAGGAATGTCGCCATCCTCTAAAACAGTGTGTCTTGCTGAGCAAATTTTAGGTGTGACCTGAAAGGTTGAAGCTCTGCTCTGTTTTGCTGGTTTCTGAAGTTGAAGATTTTACTGTTCCTAACAGAGCACTTCAAGTGTAGAACTCCTGAGAGAGAAGTTTAGTTCAAAACTGCAAAGTCCACCAAAGTATCCAGTTTGGGAATTAAAGGAAAACAGAAAGTACTGTTATGTTAACCCCACTGAGAAATAGTTAGGAAATGAAAATGCATCCATAAATAGACACCAGGCATTCAAGAAATTCATGCTCTATGTCCAAAGTAAGGTCCTTAAGACTATAGCTAAGGAAGCATAGGATGCTTCAAGTGAGGCTTCACACCTGATCATCTGCCTAAGAATTACTCACAGATGCTTCTTCATCTCTGCATAGTTCCTTTTTTCCTTCAGGTAACTCTAGCTGAAATCCAAAACCTACAAGACACAAAAATGCAAACACCATGTAAGAAGAGAGGGCAGTCTACAAGCTCAGCTGAAGCTGTGCTCTTGCTTTTGAGATACAGAAGCAAGAAATAGGACTGGATTTTAAAATCAAAAGTGAAACAGGATGCGTTTCTTAGCAAGAAAATGTTTATCATTGTTTTTTGTTTTGTTTTGTTTTGTTTTTTTGTTTTATTGGTCTATAGTCATTTCTTACTTATAACTGTTTTCCAAGTCTGTTTTTAGTGATTCCCTGCTTAATGGTTGAAGTCATTTTGATTACTACCATTTTTCTACATTTGTGTCTAACTCAAGCAAATAAAGACAGTATGGTAAAGACGGGATGCTCAGGGGAGAAGCAAAAGCAGGTTCAGAGCCTGTGTTCTTCCTCCAGGCACAGTACGGAAAAGGACAGGAAAATATACTATAATATACTAAAACCCAAAAAGTGCACCACTACATAAAAGTCTGGGGTACCCTTTTAGTATTCCTTATAACAAGCCTTACTAGAGTTGCTTATTCATCGAGGAGTATTTATTTAAGCTCTTCTAATTCTGAATAATAAAAATAAGCAATCTTTTGGCTAAAGCAATTCAATAAACATCTCATATACTGCTTCCCAGAACATTCTTAAAGATAGACCTTCGCATATTTCCTATCATTCTTGCTTTGTGCAACTGTGAGAATGAAATGAGTCTCTAAAACTACTAATATAATGTCCATAGTCAAGTCGTTAAGTATCCACATAGTTAACACATAGTTAGGAAGGTCATATTCAGTGAAACAGGGTTCTTGGCCAGAAGGCTTGGTGGCTGAAATGTCAGCATCCTGCAGTATGTCAGACTCTGGCGTTGGCTAAGGATCTCTCAAACTCACAGGTTCTGATTCTTCTCTACATTTGGGGATCTCTGCCCTTGCATGCATTAAAATGTTTTTAGTGTTTACCACAGGTGGTCCCAATCCCAAACCAAAGCAGAAAAATGAATGAAAGCAAAAAATCTAGTGTTTTCTCAGCCCAGAAGACCAAGGAGACTTCAATGCACACTTAGTTCCCAACTTTCCAGATAATCCTTACTAAAGTGCTAAAGAGGGGGGGACTGTCGTGGGTTGGAAGGATAAGAGAACACTTGGAGAATGTAAATATGGAGTCATACATCTCCTGGTAGCCATGGGGAAACTAACATCATCAATTCCCTATGACTAGTGAGGTCATTTTTATTGGGATCTCTTCACTTTTCCCCTGTAGTCAATTAACCTGGCAAACTTCTATGACTGTCCCTTGTCAGGTCACATTTGTTTGTCATTTCTTAGGTGTGACTGGAAAGTTGTAGCCACTGTGGTATAGAAAGATTGTACTTGAGGGGTTTCTGAGATGAACACTTGTAGATGACCCTAGAGAAACACTTAACATTGCCATAGAAAAGAAAAAAGCAGGCTTATGTTTGAGGAAGCAGATAACATCCTGTTAAGAAACTGGCAAAGAAAAAAAAGAAACACCAAAAGTTAGAACCCACTTCAAGCAAAGCTGCCGGGTAACACATGCAGTTCTCCATAGAACACTGGAGGAAGTGTGAACTGGCCACAGTGCTTTCGAATACAACTTAGCATTTGCTTAAGTATTCAAATGTGCTCTTCCTATATAATCCAACAGTTATTCTCTTTCCAAGAAAAATGAAAGCATAATGTTGATACAACGAAATGTATGCAAATATCGAATTGCTTTAAATGCTATAAAAACCTGTTAAAAACAACAATAACAAAACCTGAGTGCTCATTAGTGTGTAGAAGGGAAGGAAAAGCTCCTGTTGCTGGTGTACACCAGTGATCCCAGTATTCACGAGGCTAAGTCAAGAAGATTGCCGCAGGGTCAAGGCCATCCTAGGCTAAATGATGACTATCATGCTAGTCAGAGCTATGCAACAAGATGCCACCTCAAAGAAAAGCAAGGTGCAGTTGGTAGTGGTTTGGGGGCCAGTGAGCTGGTTCACAAGATAAAGACATTTTCTACAGACACCTGATGACTTGAGGTCTGTACCTGGAGCTCACTTTGAAGATGGAAAGAATCATTTCCTTCAGGTTGTATTCTGCCCACAACATATACAGCATGGCACACATGTGCCTACACTCACACATAGATGTACAAAATAATAAATAAATAAATGATTAAGTAGAAGACTGTAATAACTTTATATAATCTGTTACCACTCCCTAAGAAAGAAGAAGAAGACGCTCATTGGTTCAGCAATACTATTTAGAAAAGCATTATGCTAAGTGCAAAAGTTTATGCTCTGGATTACTGCATACTGTATGGTTATATGGGGTTTTGGAGAAAACAAAATAATAATGACAGAAAGTAGGTCCATGGTTGGTGGCGACTCAAAGTGAGGGCAGTCTGCATAAGCCACCAAGGAAACCTTTGGCTCACTGAGTTTCCTGTGTTTCAATTGTTACAGGCATCATATAAGTATATACTTTTGTCAAGGCTCTTCAAACCATATACTTAAAGAAGTGACATTTATTGTATCTAAAGACAGGAAAAAGAAAATAGCCTAACTATTGGCATCACTGTTCTTGCCTGGATGGAAGAATATACTGTCGAGTTTCCAATATGTGACTATTCCTCAGGTCACATACAGTTATTAGGAAATGCTGTTCAAAGTGTCTTACTCCATTGCGGCATCCTCTGGAATAGCAAGGAACCTGACCCATCATGCTCCAAGTCATGCATCTAATAGTGCCAAATACACACACTCTAGGTATATACAGTGTTTGCATGGTAAATCTTCAGCAAATGGAGCATCCCAAGTCTTAATAATACTTAGAGCACTCAGTGTAAAGCATCATATTTATGCTGCAGTACAAAATCACAAATGCATTGTACACAGAGTCCTCAGTATCAGCCCAAAAAAAAAGACTTTCAGATTGAAAGAAATGGATGAGAATATGCAATATCATCTTCTCCTTTGAATGAATCCTCATAATAAATTCACACACATGCCTTCATATACCACATCTCCCTGCATTCATCATGCTAAATACTTCATTAATGAGTACCCCTTTGATTTGCTCCTTCTAAACAGCATCTAAGCTTGCAGGAAGGGATTGTGTCCCTGTTGTATCTGGAGTCCATGTTGACTGTTAATTCGGGAAATCTTTAAGCATTCATCTTTTCCATGCTGAGAGCTGGCAAAGAGCAATACACATTCCTGGCACGAAGCTGCAGTGTTCATGTGGGAGACTGAAGGGTGGTTACAAGATGATAACTGTATTGCCTGAAGCAGATAAGTCCCCTTCTGCCAAAATAGTGCTTTGTATGTAATTAGTGTAAAAATTCAGAGGAATAGAGTTTATCCTTACAATCATCTTTCTCATTAAAAACGAATCATAATGGAGGAACAAAGCCATCCCCGAAGTGAACGAAATTGCTTCCCTGAAGTTTTCATTAAATCAAAGACTCAGCAGTTGGGACTCGTGCAGGCACCATTGCAGGGCTGCTGCATGAGATCTGCAGGAGAAAATGATTTTTTCCCCTCCCAGGATTAGAATTGCATTGCGATGATCTTCAGATCAGAATTCCCTGCCTGCGCATTTTGCGAATGTTCCATAACACTGGTTTCTATTTTTGAAGCTTCTGAGGAGCAGGGGTGGGGGGAGATCACTAACTGAACACATTTAATTGCAATACATGAAATGGGGGGGGGTGCTGTGGACCAGAGTCAGAAAGTGTCTTCGGTGACCAACATGAAGAAAAACATGAAGAAAATAACTCCTAATACACCTGCTGCTTCTCACCATGCTTGGGTTTATTATTTAATAATTCCATGACGGAACATAAACATCCCTATCTTTCTCTTCTAGCTTCGTAACATATTCTTCTAAGAATATAGTTTTTTCCCTTTAAGGTTTCTTGAGATATATTTTCCTTAGAAGAAATTAAAAATAGCTCTCTACATAGAGTAAAGAAAGATGCCTCTTTGTGCATTTGACTACATTAAGTATTGTGTTATTGGTTCTTGATTATTTGATTAAAACTTTTTTCCTTTAACTTAAATTAAACATTTTTTTCTAACTAGTAGGTGTGTGGTTTTGTTGTTGCTTAATTATATTTATCCTTTTTACCATAAATTGCTGCTACATGCTCATTCTTTTTACTAAACCATTGGTTTATAAAGTGTTTCTGTGAACTTCCTGAGAATGAATCTTTTCTATAGTCAAATCAACAGTTGCATCTTTTTATATAACAAATGCAGTTATATAATGAATTTAGTCAGTTTTTCCTCACAATATCCTTCTCAAATCCTGCTGACTCTCCCCTGAAATTGACAAGTCCCCCTCAAACTTTCATGACCTAATTTTGTATGTAACCTACTGACTTTATTTAGTTTTCTGCCTGAGCAAGGAATCCAATGTCTCTGACCTCTTTGAGCCCTTGCACTCAACATACAATTTCCATACACAAACATACACACATTCACATAGTTTTAAAAATTAAAAAAAAATTAGAAATATGTTATTTTAAACAATTGTGCTTGGGACCTTTCCTGAGTTCAATTAAATCAAAATTCACTGTGAGGTTATTCACTAGAGCAAATACAACTCATTTGTGGATGCATTGCTAAAGAAAATCACACACACACACACACACACACACACACACACACACACACACTCACTCACACACACACACACACACACACACCTGAAAGAGTGGGCCACTGGTATAGCTCTTCAGGGAGATCCCTCCGCTCACCCATGATGATGGGCTTAAGTTGCTGTAAGTTTTAAGCAGAGACCAAGCCCCGAATAGAAGTCATGATCATAACAGCTATGCTATGTTCAGAAGACATGCTTTTACTACATATCTCCCTGTCCTCTGTAACTTACATTCTTTCCCCCTGCCAACTGCCTATGTTCCTTGAGCCTTGGTGATGTTGATATTACTATTTTATTTAGGATCAAACACCCAACCATTACTTATTCTCAGCATTTTGACCAATTAATTATTTTTGCATTAACCCATTGTAGTAAGAAACGTCTCTGATTAAGGGTGGGTATAGCACCAATGAGTATAACATTAGCAGTTGGAGGGAACTTTAATAACACAATCGTTGTAGGTAACCTCTTGGGTATGTCACAGTGCAAGTGACGCTATGGCTTTTGACTAGGTTTACAGTAACAGTCATGAGTTCCATTCGATGGGATGGACCTCAAATTCAATCAGAAAGCAGTTAGTTATCCCCATCATGATCATGTCACCACTGCACTGGAGGGTACACCTTGCCTGGTGATCATTATCATAAGCTGTTAGAATTCACAATCAGATAAGCCTTTTCATGACTTTTCTTATTCAGCTGCATAAATACCGCCTTTTGACTCTGTGACAGCTAGCTAATAGGCAGGAAGCCTCCAACTCCATTCCAAGCTTGGTTCTTCTGTGTCCTAAGACATAAACAGGCAGTGTCTTGAGCAATAGGATCTTACAACCAAATTCAAACAGAAAGTCAGGAACAATGAAATTTTGGTGTAGTGTTTGGGGGTGAATCTCTCCGGCTCACCTAATCAACAGTTTAGAGGAAGGTATCCCACATTTGGCACTGGAAGAAAATATCTATCTTTAAATTTTTATCTAGGACTTACTACATAAGTCTACTAAGTTAAAACTTAATTTTGGGGCTAGAGGTATGGCTTAGTGGTTAGATAATACTGCTCCCCCCAGTAAGCTCAGATGTGAAGCACAGAAATCACATCTGGTGGCACACAGCCATGTGTAACTCCAGCTCTAGGGAAAGAGTGTCTCTGGCCTCTCGCACTCCTAAGTACAATCTCACACACAAACACAGACATGCACATAACTTTAAATTTTTTTTAATATATAATTGTACACAATTGAGGTTGAGAACTTTTTTGGATTCAATTATATTAAAATTTAAGAATCACTGCAGAGTTTACAGCTCCTCCATGGTGTGTTGCTTCACTTTACAGAGCAGGATGATGGTAATTGTTTTGGGAGTTTATGTGAGCTAAATAAGGTACAGTATTGGTATGAGTTGCCTAGGAAGCAATCAATAAATATGACACATTTCAACAGCATTAATTTACTCAATAAATATCAAAACTTCTCTCCATCAGTTTGATGTGTTTGTTTTTGATACAAGGTCTCACTCTATACCCCATGGTGGCCTCGATGGCCTTGGCCTTCAACACACTGAGACTATAGGCACGAATCACCATGACCAGCATACCATCAGTTAGACTTTCATATGCAAAATCCTTTAATTTGTATAAAATCCTCATGGAGACTCTGGGTAGGATTCCTGCAGCAATGGTCTTTTCATCTGACCTTGAGTGTTATAGTAGGTGGTGCTGGTGTGATTCCTAGAGAAACCCAAGATGAAAGAGACCAGTATGGTGGGCAGTTTAAAGGGGAACTCATTCATGTATTATACAGTTGTGTGACGAATTCAAAAGAGGCACAAGAGGAAAAACTTCCCACTAGTGCACAGGTGGGGGTCTTTCTGCCTATTCCAGCTAAGCCAAGGGAAAGAGTAGGCACCCAGCACCCATCTCCAGACAGATCCAGAGGGTATCCTGAATCTTATAGCTGTGAGTTTTACGAAGTTCGCTGAGGCTGGGGAAGACAGGCAAGGAAGGTGCTAGAAGTGTGTGAGCACTTTTAAAGAGCTTTCCCTAGGACTCTGGATTGACATGCCATTGTTTGTACAAAGGTAGAGCTTCCTTTGGAATCTAGAATGGCCTCAATTGTACAACTCTGCTGTCTCAGTTTTGGAATTATGAGTAGTGGCTCCCACACCCAGCCACCTTGTCCCACCCTCTTGGCTCTATGTGTGGTTTTTGTTTCTTGTCTTTAGCCCTTTCCTTCCCATATAGCCTTTAACTTTAAGACAAATAGGTAGAAGTGAAAAGAAAACATTCTTATTCCTTTGTCAGAAACAGAAATGTTTCTACAAATCTTGGACAAAGGAAAGCAAACTAAGTTCTATTACCTCCTTTTCTACAGATAACTTCCCCAAGGCATTCTGCATTGTTCAATGAAAGGCTGCAAGCACAGGTGCCCATTAAAGTGTGTGCTACGCTAGGTAGAACTTTTTTCTTTCCTCAATGGTTTTTCTTCCACCACCCTCTCAGAATGCATCTGTGAACTGCAACCAACAAACACTGATGTAGAAATCAAAGTGGATCCAGAGCACCTACGAAATCAAACAATGTGCTGAGTAAGGTCCATGCAAGCTGCAGAAGTTGAAGAGAAAAGAAATGCAATTTGGTCAAAGTCAGGGCACCGCATGTCATCAGCAAGAGATCAGTTCCTTGGGATGAGGACCAGAGATGGTTTAAAATGATCATCTATCACTTTGAAATTGTCAGTTGATTCCAGGATAGAGAGCCAGGTCACTGTTTTATAATCAAAATTCTATATTGTTCTTAATTAATTAGAATGATGGTGAACCTATCTCATTTAAGATTGTCTCAATGAATGCCACAGTAAGAAATGTGGAAGCAGTAATGTAGACATACCTCAAGAACCAGAATTGTTACTGAGCTCATTCAAAAGACTCTTAAACACATACTTCCTTTTCTTTTCTCCTTCTCTTCTTCTCCTCCTCCTCTTCCTCCATCTCCCTCTCCATCCCCCTCCCATTCCTTTTCCCCTCCCCTCCCTCTTCTCTACCTGTTCCCTCCCTTCTCCTCTTATTTTTTTCTTCTTCTTCTCTCTCTCCTCTTTTGTAGACATGGTAAGATCACTCTATTTCAGAGTTCAAAAAATAAGAAAAATAAGGAAAGAGAAAAAATAATATAAGAATCCAAGATTAAAAAAAGAACTACAAAGTATCCTAGGAGACCACAAAGCACCAGAGCCAAGGAGGTAGACAGTGACTACCTATACCTTCATCCTGTGGGGAAAAGGGTGAGCTATGCTATTGGGGATCATGGAAGTATTACATAGCAACTGTTGAGCAGGACAACACTCACAAACTCAATTAAACATTCAGTGGCCCCTCCCTGATTCAAAGCACAGCTGCCCAATGGCCTCTGTTGGTCTTCTTTTGATGGTGTATGGCCTTCACACCTAGACTCCATCTTTGCTTTAAGGACAGCAGCAGTCAGTTTCTGCTCTGCCTATGAGCACATTTCCACTTTGCCTTTGGTGGCTAAGGTCGAACATTCCAGCTGTGCAGCGTTAAACCCATGACCATTATAGCACAGCTCTAAGGCAGCTATTGATTTTAGACTTTTGTTCGACTAAAAGAAAACTAAGGCAGATCATCCAGGAGCGAGCAAAGGATATCTAAAAATAAAGTCAAGGAACTTGGTAAGTAACGTCTCACAAGGAAGTATGTGGGCACAGCTTATGTAAGTGACAGAAATGGGGAAGCCTCTCTACAGTTAAAATTATAGGTATTTACTATATGGAGACTTATTAGCCTGTGCCCTTGGTTTCTACTGTTTTGACCTCAAGTGTGCTGAAAAGTGCTAAGTGAGGAAAAGAATTCTTGTGATAAATGTGAACATTTATTATAATACTGAGTGGGGTGGTCCTTAAGGGTGTCAACTTGGTGGACAAGGTGAGAATGTGACCACTCTCCCAGAGATGTTTCATTGTGTCAATTCTACCTATGATTCCTTTATAGAGAACCTTCCAGAAGTCTCCAGCTGAGCACATGCCTTTCAAATTTCTATTACATAACTTTCGGTTTTCTTGCCTACCTATTCTGTTTCCTTTCCTATGGATACTTGCTCCCCAGTCGATTCATTATGCATTTATTCGGGACATGTTTTGGGATGCTCTCTTTTCCTGGGCACTGCTCTGGGGGGCTGTAGTCTGTCCTGCTGCTGTGGCCACTGGGGAAATGAAACATGAAGAGCTTGACTGTGCTCAAGCCACACTGTCACCAGGCAGGTGCGGGGTTTCAGGGAAGCACCAGGTCACTGCTCCTGGGGGTGGGAAAACACAGTCTGAAATGTTGAAAGGTGAAGCTGGTAGTTATTCTCTGACTCACGGGCATCTAGTTGCCATTAGAAAACTGTAAAGAGAAGTCAGGAATAAAGGATCAAGAGTCCACAGCCATGAAGAAGCCAAGACAGTTGGGGTCCTTCAGGTTGAGGATGGTGTCTAACTGTTGGCTGGGAGCTCTGGCTTAGCTCATCTGGCAAAGACAGCGGCAATTGTCTGAGGGCACAGATGGGCCTTCTATGGGAGATTTAAGCAGTGACTCCTTAGGTAAAGGCCTGCTCCAAACTCCCCATGTTGGTTCTCGATGAAAGAGACAGTCCTTGGTTCCAAACTGTTTATTGATTGTTCATCATGGAAAATGGATGCATACCAACTTCTCAGGATGGGCCAGAGATTAAATACCTCCTGTAAGAAGAAATGTCCAGGAAGGGTAGCTTATTGGCTAAACCCTCAGGGTCTCTAGGTACCTCATTAACATGCAAAACTCTGTTCTGGCCCACTTGACCACCGGTCACATTTCCTTATGTGGGAGGTATGTGAAGTGTTCCAGGCCAGGAATCTGTCAGGGAGCGGGGGTCACCTACCATCTCCGGTGTGTGCACCAGGAACTCAGACCCACTTCTACCTTACCGGGTTTCCTGGCAAGGTCCACTACCCCACACTGTTCTGCTCAGGGTCCATGATGCTTGAGTGAATAAAGGCTGTCTCCCCTCCTCTGTTCCTCTAAATTTGTAGGCTCTAAAGGAGCCTCCACCTTAAACACCATTACTTCTGCTCTGGTCTTTTCTTCCAGAGGTCGCTTCTTTCCTAACTATTCAGAGCGTGATTCATTATAAGTGATTAGAACCACTATATTGCTGGACTAAAGAGTGAGCCCAGTGGTTAAGAGCACTGGATTCCTTTCCTGCAGACACAAGTTTGGTTGTCAGCACCCAAATATCAGCCCACAGTGGTCTGGAACTCAGGTTTTGTCATTCTGACACCCACTTGTGGCCTCCACGAGCATCAGACATGCATGTGATACACAGGTACAATTGCAGACAGAGCATCCATATACATAAAAATATTAGTAATTTAAATGAAGGAATCACCTCATTGCTTCACACTGACATCTCCTTGAGCTTCAGTGAAATACAAATGTGTTTTTCACCAGGACCCCAATTTATTCTAAAAAATGGCATCTGCTTCCAAGTTCCTAAGCCACTCTCAGCTTTGATTGTATCCCCAAAGATTACTACAGAGACATCATCACCTGTTTTACTTTATTTATATTTATCTGTGGTGCTACTGGCCTTCTATGAGCTAGTCTCATGGTTAATGTGTGTGTATTTATAAATATATGTGTAAATGTATATGTATGTGTATGTGTATGTGTATGTGTATGTGTATGTATATGTATATGTATATGTATATGTATATGTATATATGTTGGTTAATGTATATTAATTGTTTTCTATACTTTTATGGGTCTACTTTGTTCTTACCAGTGGTTATATATATATCAGGGATTTCTATTGTCTTTCCTAATGGAATGGAAGTGACCTCTTCATGCAGAGGCAAATAGTCCTTGATTTTTTTGTTTTATCCCCTTTATAAAGCATTTGCCATCCCCAGTAGCTTGGCAAACACCTCCCAGTTCTTGCAGTCATGCTCAATTTCAGCTCATGCCAAATTTCTAACAACGTAATAAAATATTGGAAGCTGTAATAATTCTAAGTTATAAGGGGAAAAGTGTCCAGTGGATAATAACAGAGGTCTGGGACTTTGTCTTCTTTCCCCTGACAGAACAGAAAGTTTGAAACCATTCACAGGAACCATTCAAACCTGCAGAGGATCAAGAAGGGGAAAGACAGGATCTACTCGGGCATTTAACCGAGCAGCTGTCTCCTTTTCTTAGTGTGCAGCATGGAAACCGATGGTGGAGATAATACTCAGAGAATGAGTTCCACTTTGTAGTGTTCTGGAAATAGACATCAAAGGTGCACTTAGTGGCAGCATCACAACACGTACAATTACCAATAGCCCTAACAATTCAAAAGCAACAGCCAATTAACTACAGTAATGTCTGATTCCTTTGTAGATGTCTGTCCTTCATTCTTTAAATTTCAAACCCAGATCTCAGGTACATGTTCATAGATCGCTGTCTATCCAGGTAATCTCCAAATGAATCACCTTGTGAGTCTGTGTTGCCTTCCCAGCTCCCACTTCAATGTACTCTCCATACTAGGTTAGAAAACACACTTCATGGGGGTAGATATTTGATGTCTTTGTAGGATATGCTGACTGATACACAAAGTGTAAGCCTCACTAGCCAGTGTACCCAACACCATGTGATACCCTTGCAGGTCTTCCCTCTGTCCACGCTGGCTCTAGCTCTGCCCTGAGCCAGGCAATGACTGGTTGTTTCTCAGACTGCTGCTACCATAATCTTTGAAGCTTTCTCTCTTTGATGCCTGTCACATCTGCATCTTAAGCATCCCACATTTAAAACTCTCAAGCCAGACCCTGGATGGCCACGTCAGTCCTTCCTTACAATTCCGATTGAACTCGGGATTTGACACTAACAGCTGGGAGAAAGAATTAATTAATAAAAAGTTTTCTCCATCTAGTGAAATCAACCGCTATTTCACTTCTCTGCCATTATGCGAAAGAAATGGAGTCTTGTCATAAAAACAAAAAAAAAAAAAAAAAAAAAAAAAAAAACCAAAAATCTCAAAATCAAGGTAGCAGAATACCGTTAATCCTGCTTTCTAATTAACGTGTCTATTTCAGGAAATGAGGCCAAAAAATAACATGCTAATTTTTATCCTCTCAGCCAAGGGTCTCTTCTCAAGTATAAGCCTCAGATATCTGAGGAGGTGACACTGATCCAAATGTAAATAAACAAATACTGAATATTTTAGGCACCAATTTCCTATGAAATGGCTTTAGTTGCTCCTATATTCTGCTTTAATCTTATATATCAGCTTTAGACAGATTTAAAGCTGAACAGAAATAATCTTCCTATCCCTTGATATAGAACCTCCAGTTTACGGTTTACCAAATCCATTTCGACATAAGAGTTAAGACAATGAAAAAATTTAATAATCAACCTAGGTAGCAAACAAATATATTCGTTATACTGCTTCTAAAATATATGTTCTCACTATCAAAACTGCTAAATATGAGGAAGATGCCATGTAGGACTGAGAGTCAAAGAGGTTAGGCTAGAGGCTATTATTTTATTTTTATTTTTATGTTACTTGAGTAACACACTAGTATAAGCATGGCTTGTGTAATATAAACAGTTCAAACACAAGGCATAAATATAGTTAAAAACCACTGTACTCCCCACTGAGCACATAAATACCAGTCGATCCCAAGGAAATCTTCATTAAAACGCTGTCATTTGTTTTCCCTGGTAATTTTCTGTGCATTTATATTCATATGTAGAGTTGCTGTGTGTTTTGCATGAAAGTGCTTGAAATTACAAGTTGCCCTGCAGTTTGGTTTTCCTCATGTGCTAATTAATATGTCTCGAGAGACAATCCACCTCAATACATGTACAGTTACTGTATAGTTTGAATTGCTACAATAGTACCCAGAAGAACCAAATTAGTAGCCATATAGATTCTTGTCAATTTTGAATTTTCCCATCTATTTTTCAAATATTTGTTTGTTCGTTTGTGTGGGGGGGGATAGGAGAGAGGATGTGTGAGAGGATGGGTGTGAGTGAATGCCTGCCAAGTGTATGTGGTACCCAGGGAGAGCAGTGATGTCATGGGATCATCACCTGGAGCTGGAGTTGCCAGTGCTTTTAAGTTGCCTAAGGCAGATGCTAGAAACTGAACTCTAGTCCTCTAGAAATGCAATGTGTACCCTTGGTCATTGAGCTATCATGTTAGCACCATGCTCCCAACTATTTTAGAAGAAAAATCTTTACAGATAAGTTTTTGGATACATGTTTCTAAAAATGGAAAGACTGCGTAGGTGGGCATTCTAATATTGATAAATATCACCAAAATCTCCCCACCCTTCATTCCCTCCCCTAAACAACAGTCACAAGTCAAAAGCCTGTCAAGAGTATCCACGAGTCCCTTTCCCCCTATTTATCTTTTACCGTTGGGCATTATCTTTGCTTTTGGTCACATTGTCTTAATCCTTATTTCCTTAATTACCACGGGAACATTTGCTTCAAACCTGATGTAACTGTTCACTTTGGAAAAGTCCAAACATGTAGCAGCAGCAGCAGCAGCTTCCTGCAACCTGCTCTCATTATAAGCACACATCCCAGTGGTCCTTTGCTCTGTCGTCCAGCCTCCTGTTCTCATTGCCTTGTGAGTGAGCGCGGAAAAAAGAAATGAGCCCTGTGATACCTTGCTTTGGAAGAATGCCACACAAGAGCCCCAGATGATAATACTGAAATTTATATCATCCATAAGCCTTTTATAGTGGTATAATTAGTAGGGCTATTTAATAATACCCAAGCCTGGCTTTCTTTATTGCTGTAAACACAGCTTGTAATCACATAAATGACATCAGTAATAATCCTTCAGGGTATCATGTAAACCCAAGTACTTGAATTGGTAAAGTTAGACCTTCATCATAATCTTCATTCAAAAAAACAAAAAGCTTTGAAAGCAGAATAGGATGGAGGACCATTGGGTACTTTGTAGCAATTTGGATTTTGGATTCAAGGGAAGCACACCATTGTTATATGGGAACAATGAGTGAGAAGGCACAGGGGAATTGTCACTATTAGTGCAAAAGGGGATGCTCCCCTGGCTAAATACTTCCTGTCTTTTGTGACATGGAGCCACTTATATATGATTTCTGCACTCATTAGGTGTTCCTATTAATGTTAATCCAAAAGAGTTGGCCCCCTGAGTGTGCTGAGTATATATATCTGGGTCGCATTTCTTCAAAAAAGAAATGCATGTACCATGAAGGCAGTTTCCAGGGCTCTCACTCTGCAAATCAGCACCGTGCTTTGGATGGATGTTGTGAGACTGACAGAATTAAATTTCAGTCAAGAACCATCTCCACCACAGTCTCTGTTCCTGCCTTAATCAAGTCACCTTGCTATCTAAGTGATCCAGATTTCCCTGCTCAATAAATGGGGGAAGTCTATCAAATAAGATTATTAGCCTATATTTCTCATTTAATGTGGTCAGAAATATTAATCCATAACTAGTTGTTCTATCAAAATATCCTTCTCTAATGTTGGAGAGATGGTATTTGATGGTATTTGATTTAGAGTTGTATATAGTCTCGGGGTTTTTAGGGTTTTATTGCTGTGAACAGACACCATTACCAAGGTAACTCTCATAAGGACAACATTTAACTGGGGCTGGCTTTAATTCAGAGGTCCAGTCCATTATCATCAAGGTGGGAATATAGAAACAGCCAGAAAGGCATAGTGAGGAGAAGCTGAGAATTCTACATCTTCATCTGAAGGCTTCTAGCAGAATACTGGCTTCCAGGTAGCTAGAATGAGGATCTTAAAGCCCAAACCCACAGTGTCAGACCTACTCAAACAGGGCCATACCTCTTAATAGAGCCACTCCCTGGGCCAAGCATATACAAACCATCATAGATAATAACTGACTTAAACCAACTATCTAAATAAGTCCAGTATGTTCTATGAAAACTAGGACTTTTGGTCAAACAGGTAGAGCACTGGTTCACTCAACCTAAATAAGAAAAGCCCATGTAACAAGTGAGCAAGAAACAGTGCACAGCTAGTTTGATTTTACAGTCATCCTGTGGATGATTGCAAGGAATAATCCAAGGAAAAGAGCGAAGGAAATATACAACATTCTTGTATCATTTTTATCCCCATAATAATCATGTGCTTTTTTTTTTACAGTTGGAGAAACTAAGGCTCAGAATGGTTAATTAATTGATTAAAAGTGACCTGGAGAGATGGCTCAGTGGTTAAGAGCACTGACTGCTCTTCCAGAGGTCCTGAGTTCAATTCCCAGCAACTACATGGTGGTTCACAACCATCTGTAATGAGATCTGGTGCCCTCTTCTGGTGTGTCTGAAGACAGCTACAGTGTACTCATATACATAAAACAAATAAATCTTTGGGAAAAAATGACCTAGGAGCTTCTGTTTAGTATATCAAGTTCCAAAGATAACAATGCTCTAACAACAAAAGCATATCTAGTAAGCGATACCATTTCTCTGTCACACCCATTCCACCCATAGCTAAGGGTGAAAAGTAACTTACATGTGCAAAACATAGAGAACTCATCGAGAGAGAGATTTGTGGGACCTCGGTACAGACTGAAAAGCAAAGAGAGCTCTCTATCAACTGAAACAACAGTCAGGTAAACTGTATGGACACATGGGGAACCATCAACAAATGTGCCTGGAAAGAACAAAGACAGCTCCAAAACTTCATCAGTGCTAGACTCTGTGTGTAAGGAAGACAAATGTTGATGATGCTCTCAGGGGCTCGAAAATGTGTTGTAAAGATGGCACCCTGGGTAAGAGTGTTTCTGGATGCTACAGAGGATTTGCGTTTAGTGCCAGTCTCACACATGGGTTGGCTCACAGCCACCTATAACTCTACCCCCAGGTGATTCCCCCAGGTGCCTACAGCTACTTCTTGCCTGTGAGGGCACATCCACACAGCTCTCTCTCTCTCTCTCACACACACACACACATACACACACACACAAATAAAATAAAAATTAGTTCTTTAAAAAGCAAGTAAACAAACAAACAAATAAGAGTTAAAAATAAAGATGAGCTAAGTCAAAGTGAACTGGCAAGAAATCCCAGACTGACTCAGTTCCCATTCAAGGCATTTGTTACAGGAAGAGGGACATACATATTTCTACTTATTTTTAAAATGTTAAATATCCAGCTACAAGAAAAAGTGGCTAGATGTGTAAATAAATATGGAAACTAAACCTTATGGTCAGGAGAAATCAGAAACATTGGAAGGAGATATAGAGGCATCAGAGATGATCGAGATATCAGGAGGGTATCATACTTCAGTTCTAGGAGAGATAGCATTCATGGAAAACAGAGACTTTCATCAGAGCGAGGGGCTTTAGTGAAAAGAGAAAAGAAAGAGAGGGGTTAATGTCAAATGGGAACGATAGAAATCATATTAAATCAGCACATTCAGTTTGAAAATGTGCATATAGGGAGCATTAGACAGACTGAGAAGGTTAGATTTAGGATTATGTGTTCAGGTTATGTGTACATAATAATGATTGGTTTAAAATGAGGCCGTGACTTTGAAGGAGAGTGGGAAGACATGGAGTTAGGGCTTGGAGGAAGAAAAGAGAAAGGAGAAATGTCACAGTCAAATTAAAATCTCAAAAGAAATATAGCAAAAGAAACGAAGGTTCTAGGTCTCTGGAGGAAGGAGCATGAACTTGAAGTTGAATACAAATATCCAGCCACAAAGCCAAAACCAAACAAAAATAAACCAAAGTTAAACAAAACAAAAACCAGGGAGCCATGTAGATCACAACAGAGTAGATGCTCCAAAGTGAACTTGAAGATACCAAACGACCCAATGTACACGTGCCTGGGCTTCTGAAAGTATATGTAGCAAAGAACCTACGGAATGTCCCTGAGAACTTTTCAAATGGATTGTGCTATGTCCATGCATCCAAAACCCTTGTCAGCAAAATTCAAAAAAAGGCAAGAAAAATGCAAAAAAAAAAAAAAAAAAAGAAAAATAAAACACACCTAGTCACCTTCCATTCAAAAATGATTAAATGTTTTCTTTTAAAAGAGCAAAATATAGTCTTGGAAGCATAAAAATCATTATGTATAAAGACATACTTCTTACCAGAAACAGTAGAATAAGAAAGCAATAGAAATAGTTAAATTGTGAGAATTAAAGCTATCATTAATCTATTAGCAAGGAGGTGCCCGTTAAGGAAAAAGGGGGAGGGGGAAAGCATCTTATAGTTAGTAAGAACTAGCAGGAAGAAGCATAGTGTGGGTCTAGATATGGCAAAAAATACTTATACTGTTTGCCTTCTGAAATTTGCCTTTGACAAGTTATTTTTATTATAAACTTAATAAAAAATTCAGGTTACTTGCCAACACTTCTCTGCTACAGAAAAATGCTTACAGGCAACTGAAGTAAAAAAAAAAAAAAATTAATCATTTTCCCTCACTCCAAAATAGCCATCAGGAAGAGTAAGGTACTCTGATCAATATGCCATAATAGCAGTGTGGTTATTATTTGGCTTCTAAAGGAAATCAACAAGTCTTACGTGATTTCCTACAACCTACAGACGTGCCATAGTCTACAAGCCCATTCACCATGACTCAAGTGTTGGCAAGCTCAGTCACATCAATTCTCCCCCCACACAAATATCATCTTTGTCACAGCCATATATGTGTGTTCATGGGCAGCAGACATGGTCAGTGCATTTAACAGGTAAGGTGCTCAGAGCAGCGCAAAATGAAGTCCTATGGGAAGATCAAGGAGAGAGGTGTAAGCTGATGTTTTTATCTCCACTTCAGAAAGCATCTATGATGCTA
Source organism: Micromys minutus (assembly GCF_963924665.1). Taxonomy (NCBI): domain Eukaryota; kingdom Metazoa; phylum Chordata; class Mammalia; order Rodentia; family Muridae; genus Micromys; species Micromys minutus. The sequence continues at coordinate 29,570,815 of NC_137960.1, read as the reverse complement.
CTGATGGACAGTTTCACAATCTGTAGTCACTAAGAGGGAGTCACCAAGGATGTCTGTGACCAATCACAGAGTCAGTTCACTCATGGTACTCAAATGGTTCGTGGCATCATGCTAATGGGCTGGGGTTCCAGATAGTATAAAGAGGAGGAAGAAAGATCACTGACAGCCTCTCTCTGCTTTCTGGGTGTGGGTGTAACACACCCAGCTGCCCTCTGCTCCTACCACCAAGCCTTCCTTACCTCACGGTAATGGAGGACTCTGTCCTTGACCTGTAAACCAGCACAACCCCTTCTTCCCTTTGGTTGCTTCTTGTCAGATATTTTGCCACAGCAACTAGAAAAGCAAATAACCAATTACCTAACGCCATGCTATTGTTTTTAATTTGCTAATAGATTTTTTGACAGAGCAAAAAGAGAAAATAGAAAATAATTATTCTGGTTCATATTGAAAGTGCTTTTAAAAAATTTTTAAATCCACTGGCAGGGATTTTAGGAGTCATATATTTCAGATTTAGAGTCTCTACTTTTACAAGGTCTGGGCCAGAATCTCAGAGTAGGTTTTGGTGTTCTGAGCTTATTGTAAGTAAGAAAGGTGTTCCTTCAGGGCTAGCTCTGGTCATTATGTTTCTTCCTTATAACGGGCCAAACTGTGTTTACCTTTAGCTCATATTTATTTGGACCCCATGATATGTCATCTTTTATGAGGTGGTTATTAAAGTATTTGAAAGGATTCTATATATGCATTTTTCTTGGTTAAGCTAAACATCCCCATCTCGAGTCTCTCCAAAGCCACCTCCGCTCTGTTTAAAAAAACCCTTGTCATCTTCTCCAAAGTCTGCGTCCCCTAAGACATTTCCATTAGTAGGTAGGCTTATCCAATCAATCTCTGGTGGGAAGAAAATGCCTAGCTTATGGTCTAGGTTTAAGGCCTCTTTCCTTCTCTGCTTCCTGTCTCACAAGCCAGACACCCCCTTTTATAGTTCTGGGGTGAAATAAATGCTGACTTACTTCATGCTCATTTCTTGAGCACAGCTCCTTGCCCATCTGCAGGAAGATCCTTTGTTCCAACAGCAGCTTTTAGAATGTTCTCATAGCTTTGCAGTTTGTATAGAGTTCAGCTGACCATCCTATTTAAGGAGGTTATTTTTGGGAAATGTTATATTTTACATTAAAAGTGAATCTTTTTTTTTTTCTTTTCTTTTCTTTTTTTTTTAAAGACTGATTTTTTTTTTTTTTTTTTTTTTTTTTTTTTTTTTTGGTGAACTTTAGGTTGTTGGTTTTTATTTATTGATTTATTTCCTGTATGTGAGTACACCGTCACTATCTTCAGACACACCAGAAGAGGGCATCAGATCTCATTACAGATGGTTGTGAGCCACCATGTGGTTGCTGGGAATTGAACTCAGGAACTCTGGAAGAGCAGTCAGTGCTCTTAACCTCTGAGCCATCTCTCCAGCCCAAAAGTGAATCTTATATTTTATCTTTCTAATGGAACCTTTTACTTTTTAAGGAGGTGTGATTGTAATCAATTTAAGGGAAGGTATATGAATTAAATAAAAAACACAGACACATGTTTTTACTCATTAGTGTTTGGATACAAGGGAAATTTGTTTCATTCACTGAATGTGAGAAAAGACTCTTCTAGTCATAGTCAACTAAATAGAGGCGCCTGGCGATGTTTGCCAAGTGACCGAGATGGTCTCAGGACAGATAGAAGGTTTGTCTCAAATATAACTTGCTTCTCTTGCACCTATGCTATTTTAGTTGATCTGAGAGTAGATGTCTGTACTAGACACTCAGGTGTATGTTTGACCAATAATCAGATTCTCCCATGGAGGTTTCGCAGATCACTCTCTTACAACCCAACTTAGGTAACTGTAAAGCAGTTTGGAACACTCTTGTTAAGAAGATATTTCCACAGGGGCCATAATCAAAAGACTATTTTTAAATGCAGAAGGTATATGACTAAGTTGATTCATCCCCTTTCTAAAGATTAAACTAATTATTTTCTGAATGATGTCTTTATATTCTCCTTCTTATAACCAGAGGCCCATTAAAATTTGGGGGGCCAGGTCCAATGTTGTCCTGCATTCATCAGCTTATCCCAGAGACAGCAGTCCCCAAGGAATTCTATGTTTAGAACGAGGAGTTGACTCATTTAACTCCAAGGGCTAAGGTATCCCTTGACCACATGCAATCTAGAAAACCAGAGGATCCAATGGTAAAGCCTAAGACCAGGCTAAAAAGAGAGTGTAGGTAGAAGTCTCAGTCTGATGGTCCAAGAGCTAGGAGGAGAAGACAGGAGAAAATGAGTATGCTATTCTAGGAGAAAGAAAAAGGTGTTTTCTCTGCTTCTTTGTTCTATGCAATCTTTCATCCATATTTGATCGCTCATTACATTTGAGAGTACTTTCTCACATTGGTGGGGGCCATCTTTGTCACTTGGCTCCTAATTAACATAACGTTTTCTTCCAAAGAACCCTATCTACACTAAAAACAATATTTTACCAGGACTTGACATTTCTATGTATAGTTACATTGAGGCATGACTTCCAAGATTTAAGTTAAAGAATTCTAAGTTTTTAATTATTATTTATAAATACAGTATATAATATATGTTCTGAGAAACTTTATCTAGTGCAGCACATTTACTTGGTACATTATGGTAATCAGTGATAGCTGCTCACACTTACAAGTACTTTTTTTTACCTTGAGATGTATGGCAGCTCCTCACTATTGTCCAGAACTTGAATTTTAATAGTCACTTTCATGGTATTCCGAAGGGAAAGCCTAGAGCTCAACAAATGAGTTGCATAGAACCAACCACTAGAAAAATATGTAGAACTACTAAGGAACCGTACACCCAATCATAAACTGGGATAAATTTGCTCCTGAAAGACTTTGTACCTGTTTGATCTGATTGGAATCATCAAGCTGAAAAGAATTCTCCTCTAGGAATTTCTAACCATACACTTGTATGAGTCCATATTTTGAACCAGGAGATGTATTATTTATATACACAACTATGAGCTAAAATTTAAGTACTTGTAGGCTGGCAGCTTCCTTGGGCGTTTGGCATAAACAGTTATATATCTGCTAAAGGGTACGCTTTAAACTCAGATCTCAAAGAATCCCTATAGATCCAGTTCCGAGAATTAAGAATTGAGCTGCTGAGTATTTGTTTTTTTAATGGCAAATCAAGTGTTGATGTGCCATAAGAAAAATCCTGCATCATAATAAACCACAGGAGCAGGTTTGGAGAGATTGCTGATATTGGATTTGTCAAATAGGAGAATTAAAGTATATGTGTTGAGAAAATACAAAGAACGGAGGGAAGGAAGGAAGTAAAAATGTAAGGAAGAGAAAAAGGAAGAAAAAAGGGAGGAGGGAAAAAAGTTCTTATTATATGGAAAAGGAAGAGGCCATCAAAAATTCATCAGGCATGCCTAAGGAAAATTATTAATAAACAGAAAACAGTGGCCATCTCTAGAGATAGAAAGCAACGGCTTGAGTTAGCTAGCCCTAGGATGGTTAAACAGCAGCTCCCATCGGGTGAAAACTTTAGTTAACAAGCAAGAGAACTTTAGTTACCAGGGTGATTTCTTACTTGCATCACAGTAACATAAGGACAGAAACATGAAGCAGCTGCTCACTGCTGTGGGGACGAGACCACAGAGCATGAGTCTGGTTCTAGGAGATTAGAATGATGGGAACAAATTGATTCAGAATTAACCATATTCTAAAATTCCTCAATTCTGAAGATCTAGGGAATAAAAAACAAAGAAAACAAAAGCAAAGTCACATTTGAATAGGTCATGATACTGAAGACCACAGAGACAAAGACAGTCAAGGAGAAGGGAGAAAAGACAGATGACTAGCCCAGAATCAAAACTGATGAACAGTAAGTAACCTTTAGAAGCTGGTTTAGTAATCTGAGAGAACCTGGAATCCCACAGCAGTTCTGAAAAGAAGGTAAGCCTTGGATGCTCCCAGACAAATTAGAGTAGGGTTTACTATGATAAGACTCAGAAATCCAAAGCCTGTGCTTCAAAAAGATAAAAAGAATGGTTCTATGATTAAAAACAAAATGCTAAGCAAAGAATGTGGCTCAACAGGAAAGGAAACTGATAGAAATATTAATCATGTGAAGCAGAAAAATACTACGTTCTTTCTGAGCTTTTATTTTGAAAAACAAGAGGGAGAACAAACAATAAGAGCATATAAATCAGGAAGCAGTATGGCTGAGATTAAAATCATGAAAGTTTCTTGTATTGATTTAGAAGAGAGAAAATTACTTTCAGACACCATAATATTGTGTTTCCAAAGCTCCAAAGAATAGAAAGAGAATGCACAAGAAGAGAGAGCCACATTTCCTTTCAGAGCGGTGGCTCTTAGGTTGTTCATGCCCCTGTGCATGGCCCCAACCCATGCCGTATGAGATTAGATCCAGTAGGTTAAGAAAAAAGACAACTTGGAAAAAAATTAAATCAAAGGGGAGCTACTATAAGTATATTTGATAAATATTTTAAAACAAAAGTATTACCTAGTGATGTTAGTAAATGATATTACCAATTGAAAGCTTAACTAATCAAAAGTTCCTGTGCCTGTAGAAACCTCATCAACTAGTCCCAAAATGCATAAAATAAAAATTGGTCTATCAAATGGCAGCTCTTTCAGTGACGAGTAGATCAAAATATACTGTATAATGAATTGCTCATTTTAACTCCTAAGGAAGTAACTTTTGACTGGGGTGATACTTTCTATTATATCTTTGTTTTTAAATTAGTTTTTCTGCATATTTTCTGCACCAATCATTTGCTGTTCATTCAGGGTTTAAAAAACATAGTAGAGCATGACATAAACACAGAGCATCAATAAGCCCAAACATAAACAGCAATTTAAAAATAATCGGGAGGTAAATACCCTTGAATGGTCTATATTATTTAGTGCTACAAAATGACATTATTATCTATATGTGTGTGTTATATTATATTCACTATACACTGAAGCATTCAAGAGACCCTGAAAAATGTATCAAAGATCCATATTGTAAAATAACTTTTTTTTAAATTTTTTAAACGACTTTATTTTGCAAAACAAAGATAAATGTAAAGATTTTAAACATTTTTTGCTTAAAATTATACATTTTTGTCAGTACTGTTTTTTCAGACATTAAAATAAATTTTACATAAAACCATGTGAATATGTTTTTTAGTCAGTACTTGATTTTTTTCAAGGGCTTGACAGTATGCATTGAAAAATTACTACTTGCAATAAGCGTAAAGTACATGCAAAACAAAACGCAACATGGAAATAGTCAAAGTCTTCTTGTTTTGTGAATATATGTATATTTTTGTTTTCTTTATTTCTTGGACTTCATACAGTCTGTGAGTTGTTTCTGGGTGAGTGCAAGCCTCTGGGGTTAGCATCCCACTATCAGTGACTGCATATTATGTCTGTTCTTTTGTGACTGGGTTATCTCACTCAGGATGATATTCTCTAGATGCAGCCATTTTCTTAAGAATTTGGTTAAGTCATTGTTTCTGGTGGCTGAGTAGTATTCCATTGTGTATATGTACCACAATTTTTGTATCCATTCGTCTTCTGAAGGACATCTGGGTTCTTTCCAGCTTCTAGCTATTATAAATAGAGCTGCTATAAACATTGTGGTGCATATATCTTTGTTGTGTATTAAAGTGTCTCTGGGGTATATGCCCAGAAGTGGAATAGCTGGGTCTTCAGGTAGTACTATATTCAATTTTCTGAGGTATCGCCAGACAGATTTCCAGAGTGGTTGTATTAGCTTGCAACCCCACCAACAGTGGAGAAGTGTTCCTCTTTCTCCGCAGCCTCGCCAGCATCTGCTGTCATATGAGTTTTGGATCTTGGCCAATCTGACTGGTGTGAGGTAGAATCTTAGGGTTGTTTTGATTTGCATTTCCCTGATGGCTAAGGATGTCAAGCACTTCCTCAGATGTTTTTGGGCCATTCGGTGTTCCTCAACTGAAAATGATTTGTTTAGCTCTGTACCCCATTTTTTAATAGGGTTATTTGATTCTCTGGTGTCTAGCGTTTTGAGTCATTGTACACCTTGGATATTAGGCCTCTATCTGATGTGGTGTTGGTAAATATCTTTTCCCATTCTGTTGGTTGCCATTTTGTTTTCTTGTCGATGTCCTTAGCCTTACAGAAACTTTGCAATCTCATTAAGTCCCATTTGTTAATCTTTGACCTTAGAGCTTGAGCCATTGGTGTTTTGTTCAGGAAATTTTCTTCTGTGCCTATGTGTTCTAAGGTTTTCCCTACTTTCTCATCTAATAGTTCCAGTGTATCTGGTTTAATGTGGAGATCTTTAATCCACTTACACTTGAGCTTTGTACAAGGAGATAAGAACGGGTCTATTTTCATTCTTTTGCATGTTGAGTGCCAGTTGGACCAGCACCATTTGTTGAATAGGCTGTCCTTTTTCCATTGAATGTTTACTGCTCCTTTGTCAAAAATCAGGTGACCATATACATGAGGGCTCATTTCTGGATCTTCTATTCTATTCCATTGATCCACTTGCCTATTTCTGTACCAGTACCATGCAGTTTTCAGCACAATTGCCTTGTAATATAGCTTGAGGTCAGGGATAGTGATTCCCGCAGATGTTTTTTTGTTGTTGAGGATGAATTTCGCTATTCTAGGTCTTTTGTTATTCCATATGAAATTGCACATTGATCTTTCCAATTCCATGAAGAACTGGGTTGGAATTTTGATGGGGATTGCATTGAATCTGTAGATTGCTTTTGGTAGGATGGCCATTTTTAAGATGTTGATCTTTCCAATCCATGAGCATGGGAGATCTTTCCATTTTCTGAGATCCTCCTCAATTTCTTTCTTTAGAGGTTTGAAGTTCATGTCATACAGGTCCTTCACTTCCTTAGTTAGAGTCACACCAAGGTATCTCATAGTTTTTGTAACTATTGTGAAGGGTACCTTTTCCCTAATTTCTTTCTCCACGTTTGTCCTTTGAGTATAGGAAGGCTACTGATTTGTTTGAGTTAATTTTGTATCCGGCCACTTTGCTGAACTTGTTTATCAGCTTTAGGAGTTCTCTGGTGGAATTTTTGGGGTCACTCAAGTACACTGTCATGTCATTGGCAAAGAGTGATGGTTTTATCTCTTCCTTTCCGATTTGTATCCCCTTGATCTTTTTTTGCTGTCTAATTGCTCCAGCCAGGACTTCCAGTACTATGTTGAATAGGTAGGGAGAGAGTGGGCATCCTTGTCGAGTCCCTGATTTTAGTGGGATTGCTTCAAGTTTCTCGCCATTAAGTTTGATGTTGGCTGTTGGTTTGCTGTATATTGCTTTTATTAGGTTTAAATATAGGCCTTGGATTCCTGTTCTTTCCAGGACTTTTAACATGAAGGGGTGTTAGATTTTGTCGAATGCTTTCTCAGCGTCTAGTGAGATGACCATGTGATTTTGGTCTTTAAGTTTGTTTATATGGTGGATTACATTGATGGATTTCCTTATGTTAAACCATCCCTGCATCCCAGGAATGAAGCCTACTTGGTCATGATGAATGATCGTTTTGATGTGTTCTTGGATTCGGTTTGCAAGGATTTTGTTGAGTATTTTCGCATCAATGTTCATAAGTGAGATTGGTCTGAAGTTCTCTTTCCTTGTAGGGTCTTTGTGTGGCTTAGGTACGAGGGTTATTGTAGCCTCAAAAAATGAGTTGGGTAATATTCCATCTGATTCTATCTTTTGGAATAGTTTGGAGAATATTGGTGTTATATCCCCAATAAATGTCTGATAAAATTCTGCACTGAACCAGTCTGGACCTGGGCTTTTTTTTGGTTGGGAGGCTTTTGATGACTTCTTCTATTTCTTTAGGTGTTATAGGGTTATTTAGATGGTTTACTTGGTCCTGGTTAAATTTTGGGACCTTGTATCTGTCTAGGAATTCGTCCATTTCCTCCAGATTTTCCAATTTTGTGGAATATAAGTTTTTGTAGTAGGATCTGATGATTTCTTGAATTTCCTTAGTTTCAGTTGTTATGTCACCACTTTCCTTTCTGATTTTGTTAATTTGGATACTCTCTCTTTGCCCTCTAGTTAGTCTGGCAGGGGTTTATCAATCTTGTTGATTTTCTCAAAGAACAAACTCTTTGTTTTGTTGATTTTTTCAATGGTTTTTTTTGTTTCTATTTGGTCTATTTCTGCCCTAATTTTGATTATTTCTTGCCGTCTACTCTTTTTGGGTATATCTGCTTCCTTTTGTTCTAGGGCTTTTAGCTGTGCTGTCAGGTTGCTGATGTGAGCTCTCTCCAGTTTCTTCTTGGAAGCACTTAGGGCAATGAGTTTTCCTCTCAATACTGCTTTCATTGCATCCCATAGGTTTGGGTATGTTGTGTTATCATTTTCGTTGAATTCTAGAAAGTCCTTAATTTCTTTCTTTATTTCTTCTTTGACCCTGCTATCCTTTAACAGAGCGTTGTTTAGTTTCCATGTGTATGTGGGCATTTTGTTGTCTTTGTTGTTGTTAAAAACCAGCTGTAGACCATGGTGATCTGAGAGAATGCATGGGAGCATTTCAATCTTCTTATATCGATGACGGCTTGTTCTGTGTCCAATTATGTGGTCAATTTTCGAGAAGGTGCCATGAGGTGGTGAGAAGAAGGTGTATTCTTTTACTTTAGGATAGTATGTTCTGTATATATCTATTAATTCTAGTTGGTTCAAAGTCTCTGCTAGTTTTGCAGTGTCCTTGTTCAGTTTCTGTTTCCCTGATCTGTCCATTGGTGAGAGTGGGGTGTTAAAGTCTCCCACTATTATTGTGTGGGGTGAAATGTATTTTTTGAGCTTTAGTAGAGTTTCTTTTATGAATGTGGGTGATTTTTTATTTGGAGCATATATGTTAAGGATTGAGAGTTCCTCCTGACAGATTTCCCCGGTAATGAGTAAAAAGTGTCCTTCTTTATCTTTTTTGATAACTTTTGGTTGGAAATTTACTTTGTTCGATATTAGAATAGCCACTCCAGCTTGCTTCTTGGAGCTGTTTGCTTGGAAGTTTTTTTTCCCACCCTTTTACTCTGAGATAGTGTCTGTCTCTGTCTCTGAGATGAGTTTCCTGTATGCAGCAAAAGGCTGGATTTTGTTTATGTATCCAGTTTGATAGTCTATGTCTCTTTATTTGGGGAGTTGAGACCATTTATGTTAATAGATATCAAGGAATAATTGTTTCTGTTTCCTGCCATTTTTGCTTCTTTGGGTTGAGTTGTGTCTGTGTTTTTTTCTTCTTTTAGTTTTCTTGTTTAGGAGTTTTCTTGTTTTTACTAGGCTGTATTTTCCCTCCTTGTATTGGGTTTTCCACCTATAATTTGTTGTAGTGCTGGGTTTGTGGTCAGATATTGTGTGAATTTTGATTTGTCTTGAAATATCTTTGTCTCTCCATCGATGGTGATTGATAGTTTTGCTGGGTATAGCAGTTTGGGCTGGCACTTGTGCTCTCTTAAGGAGTGCATGATGTCTGTCCAGGATCTTCTAGCTTTCATAGTCTCTGTTGAGAAATCGGGTGTGAGTCTGATTGGTCTGCCTTTATATGTTACCTGACCTTTTTCCCTTACTGCTTTTAGTATTCTTTCTTTACTTTGGGCACTTGATGTTTTTACTATTATGTGTCGGGAGGTATTTCTTTTCTGGTCCAACCTATTTGGAGTTCTGAAGGCTTCTTTTATGCTCGTGGTCATCTCATTCTTGAGGGTAGGGAAGTTTTCTTCTATGATTTTGTTGAAGATATTTACTGTGCCTCTTAGTTGATACTCTTCTCCCTCTTCTATTCCTATTATCCTTAGGTTCGGTCTTCTCATTGTGTCTTGTATTTCCTGGACATTTTGGGTTAGGAGCTTTTTGTTTTTTGCATCTTCTCTGGCTGTTTTGTCTATGTTTGCAATGTTGTCTTCTGCCCCCGAGATTCTCTCCTCGATCTCTTGTAATCGGTTGGAAATGCTTGCTTCTGTGACTCCTGATTTCTTTTTTTGGTGTTCTGACTCTAGGGTTATCTCTTTTAGCGCTTTCTTTATTGTGTCAATTTCTGTTTTAATTTCCCTCTTCCATTCCTTTATTTCTTTGTTTCTGTTTTCCTCTCCTTCTTTGTGTTCTTTGAGTGTTTTTCTTGTTTCTTCTTTAAAAGCTTCTGAATCTTTTTGCTTTTCCTCCCTTTCTTGTTTAAGTAACTCTATCAGCGTCTTGAGGCATGATTTCAGGTCTGTGTCTTCTTTCTCTGGAGTGTTTGGAATTCCGATGTTTGCTACTATCGGAGAGCTGGGCTCTGGTGTTGCTAGATTGTCTTGGTTTCCTTGGGATATACTCTTTCTTTTTCCTCTTGCCATTTTGTTGTCAGTGATATGTTCTTGCCTTTCCCTTGTATCTGGTCTGTGTCCCTGGTACACTTTCCGTGTGCACTCCGCAGAGATCTCTCTACTCCCCGGCAGCCCAGGTTCCGGGTTGCAGCTGGGCCAGGCTCTGCTCTGCGTACTGAAGTCGCCTCCGGGTGGGAACAGACGTTCCTAAGATCTGTTCCTGGTCACAGATGCTCAGCCTCTCCGAGCCACCTTTCCGGCTGGCAGGTGGGCCAGCCTCTGCTCTGTGTCCTGAAGTCGTCTCCGGGTGGGAACAGAAGTTCCTAAGATCTGTTTCCGGTCACTGGATCGGGGAGGACAGGGCAGGTCAGGGTAGGGGGTGCCCTTTCCGTGTGCACTCCGCAGAGATCCCTCTGCTCCCCCGCAGCCTAGGTCTCCCACTCACCAGTTGCTCAGCCAGTTCGAGCCGCCTTTCCGGCTGGCTGTTGGGCCAGGCTCTGCTCTGTGTCCTGAAGTCGTCTCCGGGTGGGAACAGAAGTTCCTAAGATCTGTTCCCGGTCACTGGATCGGGGAGGACAGGGCAGGTCAGGGCAGGGGGTGCCCTTTCCGTGTGCACTCCGCAGAGATCCCTCTGCTCCCCCGCAGCCTAGGTCTCCCACTCACCAGTTTCTCAGCCTGTACTAGCCGCCTTTCCGGCTGGCAGTTGGGCCAGGCTCCGCTCTGCGTCCTGAAGTCGTCTCCGGGTGGGAACAGAAGTTCCTAAGATCTGTTCCAGGTCGCAGTTGCCCAGCCTGTATGAGCCGCCTTTCTGGCTGGCTGTTGGGCCAGGCTCTGCTCTGTGTCCTGAAGTCGTCTCCGGGTGGGAACAGAAGTTCCTAAGATCTGTTCCCGGTCACAGTTGCTCAGCCTGTTCGAGCCGCCTTTCCGGCTGGCTGTTTGGCCATGCTCTGCTCTGTGTCCTGAAGTCGTCTCCGGGTGGGAACAGAAGTTCCTAAGATCTGTTCCCGGTCACAGTTGCTCAGCCTGTTCGAGCCGCCTTTCCGGCTGGCTGTTTGGCCAGGCTCTGCTCTGTGTCCTGAAGTCGTCTCCGGGTGGGAACAGAAGTTCCTAAAATCTGTTCCCAGTCACTGGATCGGGGAGGACAGGGCAGGTCAGGGCAGGGGGTGCCCTTTCCGTGTGCACTCCACAGAGATCCCTCTGCTCCCCCGCAGCCTAGGTCTCCCACTCACCAGTTGCTCAGCCTATTCCGTAAAATAACTTTTATAATACGTATTTTTGCCTGAATTTAGCAATGAAAGGCCATTGTAGCAGAACTCAAGTAGTTGAGGGGATTTTCATGTTCACATGGATCTGTTAAGTCCCATTGTTTCTTGGAAATGCTCATGTTGGATGGACTTCTCTTTGGTCTAGCTCCGCAATTTAAATGCCTTTCTCAAAACTTGTTTTCAAAATAAGAAACACTGTGCAGTTCAGATCACTGCAGCTTACTATCATCACCCTAGACATATTTAGGTTCTACCCACAATGGAGACACTCGTTTTTCTAATGCATTCTCAGTGGCTTTGGCTCTATCACAGTAAGCCTGTGTGATTGGTGGAAGGTTTGAAATCCATAATAGGAAGCCAGTGATTGGCAGCAAAGTTGTATTTCATGGTCACAGTTTAAACTGAAACTCCAGTCCAGGGCTAAAGCTTGAGGCAAATTTCACCTCCACACTTGGAAGGCATCCTCAACAATGAAGGTATGCTGTTAATACACATAGAATCTCAGGGATAACATGAACAGAACCCAAGAAATGACAGTACTAGAAATTGTCATTCAATGCTTGACAGTAACCATAAAACAATGACAACAAAAACTGAAAAAACAAAAAAAACATATCAAACAAAATAAGCAAAGCAAAAACATGACCAAACAAATAAAACTCCAACCATTTTTCAAAATACATATTTAGAATTTAAAGTATGAATTTGCCCAGTAAGTTCTTGTGAATGTGAATGCTAAACTGGTTTATTCCAGAAGAGACAACCTGACAGCCTGTCATGCTGTTTAGATAGACTCAGTGTCTGTGAATGCAATTAATTTTATATTAGCAGATGTGTTTGCAAATTACCACGAACCCAGAATTCTTTCTGCTGTCATTCTCTCGCTTTGGTTTCCTTTTTTGATTATCTCCTCAGAAGTAAAATACTCACTAATCTTTGATTACTCATTCATTTTATGTGTCTCCCTGAATCAGAAATCAATTTCTTTCCATCTTTACCTTCAGAATAGAGTATCTTTGCAACAGAGACTTCTGCACAGTTGCTGGCAAACCACCACACCGTTTAAGAACTGGTTTAAATTCTTTTGAGAGATTTAGATATTTCTAGATTTTTCTTGAGTGTGGTATTTTTAAAAACAGGTCAGAGAACACAAGTTGTTACACACTATTTGTAAGAACCATAGGACAGCCACACATACCCATCCATTGCAGTATGAATGCATCTTGTAATAGGTATGAAGAGAGGTTCTCAAGCATTTCTAGACAACACTCCACCACGCATAGAGAACCCTCAGAGGTCTAGTTGCAGTGTCTCTAAGCTCTGGTCTTGAGTACTCTAGTATCCTCCTAAGGAGAGAAACATTCTAAGTGACATTCCCTCTCCAGTATCCAGAGACCATGAAAGACAAGTGTCCCAACTTCTCTCTCCTGTTTCTTCCTGATAAGCATTTAACCTAAGTGTTTACAGAGAGGTGCCCCCTGAAAACAGCCAACTAACCAACCACACAAACCTACAAACAAAACTTGGTGGGTTTCAGGTGCAACCTGTAAAGGAGACAAGATTCTTTTCAGTCTCTGTGATGTTCTGAGTTTAGCTGCTTCTTTGAGGAAAATCCCTCACCTTGGTCACACTTGGGGTTCTCCTTTCCTGCATGTCTTCTGAGATCTTTTCCTTTGTCAGGAATGAGGCAAAGGTTCTGTGGCTGTGGTTACAGGTTCCAGTCAGCAGGAGACAACCCACTGTCAAGTCTGATGGCATGCTTGGTATGCAGGCTTTTAAAAGCTGCCTGCAGAGCCCTGTGATTGAATGCTCTAGCGATAATATTGGGAAGAGATAGAGATCAAGGATGCTCACTCCTCTGAAACATATTATTTTTCTTCTACCTCTGGCATGCTGGGATTGAGCCATGGGCCATATGCATGCTAAGCAAACCTGCTATCATTCAAGTACATCCCCAGACATATTTTTACTATTCATTCTGACATAGGTTCTTACTATATTGCCCAGCAGGCCTTGTTTTGGCCTACAGATTAGCTAGGATTACAATCCTATGCCACCAGGCTTTGCTAGCAATTTATCTCTTGGATATGGCAGAAAATAAGAGCTACTTATCCCTTTGTTATCCCATAATGGCTACAACAGAAAATCCTTCTTCCTTTACTTCTGCAACTGACTTCTGTAGTCTCAGGCTTGGGGGAAATAAAAGCCAGATAGATTTATAGGCTATGTTTGCACCGTCCCTGCCTGAGTTCCCTGGGCACTAAAACAAAGCTGGCACCAGTCTGAATGAAGAGTAAGCAGAGTGGAAACACAGATGGAGAAAAAAAGTCTCTAAAGAGCCACTAGCTACAAAATGAGTAGAAACACCAAAACCAAAGTACCTAGTTCTCCTCAGCCATATGGCAACTTCAATATAGGTGCAGATTCCTGTGAGAGGCACCTATTCCTTACAGCTTCAGGTATTCTCTGATTATCCATTTTGTATGTATATATACAAATATCTATATCTATATCTATCTATCTATATGCATCTATATCTATCTCTATCTATCTCTATCTATCTATATATATGTATGTATACATACACATATATATATATATATATATATATATATATATATATATATATAGAGAGAGAGAGAGAGAGAGAGAATTATATTATAATTTAATCATGGAATTAGCAAACTGACAGTCTACAGGGCAATTCTAGACTATAGATAATACTGTATTTGACCTGTACAATGTTTATAAAAATCCAGAATATTTGAAAGCAGTGTTAAAATGAGGGCATTTCACTTCAAAATATAGATATCCAGATTCTATTAAGAATTAGACTTGAAATGGTGGATACCAAGACAATGAGGTGTGGCTCACTCCTAAGCATCACGGCATCCTTCAGTTGGCTGTACCTCCACCCATCACTCACGTGGAAGGCACTTGTGTCTGTGAGTACTGGTCTCTCTAAGCTCCTGTGTCTTATGTTCTGTGATGCCAAAGGTTAGATTTCTCTTGTTAGGTGAAACAAATCTACTTATTAAATTTTGATATGTGTTGTTGTTTTAATCATATTCTGTGGCTGTGAAGTGATACTGTGACCACAGGACCTCTTATAAAAGAAAGCACTTAACTGTGGCTTGCTTACATTCAAGGGTGTAGTCTGTATCATCATGGTGGGAAGCATGACAGCATGCAGGCAGACATGGTGCTGGAGGAGCTGAGAGTTCTACATCTCCACAGGGAGCAGGTAGAAGAGAAGAAGGAGGGCTGGCTTGGACACTGGCTTTGGCATTTGAAACCCAATACTGCATCTCCAGTGGCATACTTCCCCCAACAAGGTCACATGTTCTAATCCCTGTCGAGTAGTACCACTCCCTAATGACCAAGTATTCAAATCTATGAGCTTATGGGGGATGTTTCTATTCAAAACGCCACAGTTGTCTAGCATGAATAAATTCAAATTATACCTCCAAAATGGTATTATTTCATTTTCATTCAACTCTCTATTCAAGCCCCTTACCACACAAACACACACACACACACACACACACACACACACACACACAATTTATTTTCATAAAGACTTTGTTCTGACATATACCTGCAACATACAAAATTGAGCCATCTAAGTTTTACTCTTGGTGGCCTCCAGTCAGGGACATATATCTGCAAATGACCTGTTTGACTTCTCTGTGTAGCAATGTCTACAGTTGTGTCTTCCATACATGTATTCACCACATGCATGTGTGTATGTGCACATGTGATAACCTGTGCCCTGCGGGTCTGGAGTTGCCTCTGTACATTGGATGCTAAATGCTCGTTCTTCGACATGAGTGCCAAGAAAGGAGGAAGATCTGAATTTATTCCACCCACACTGAGCACAGAGCATAGCGCAGAATGGTGCACTGTGTTCGTGAGCAGCATTCCCAGCATCCCCTATCAGATTTACTCCTCAGTTGTTTCTCAGGAGCTCAGCTCCAGGTGGGTACCACAGTAGATTTTGCTTCAGCTTCCTTCATTTTTCATGATATAGTATCTGCATTAAAAAAATCATTTATTCTATAAAAAAGCCATATAAGTCACTGTCTTCCCTACTCCCTTTCCAATCTCCAAATTAACAACAACAAAAATTGTCTAAGGTAGGGGCCTGGAGAGATGGCTCAGCGGTTAAGAACACTGACTATTCTTCCAGAGGTCCCAAATTCAATTCCCAGCAAGCACATGGTGGCTCACAACCATCTGTAATGAGATCTGATGCCCTCTTCTGGTGCCCTCAGTGATGGTGTAGCCACATACATGAAGTAAACAAATTACTTTTAATTTTAATATAATCTACAAAAATATGTAAGGTAAAAATAAGTTTTTAATGTTGATCAATTTTACTGGGAACGAGTCTGCCCACATTTCAAATACTATCTATGTGCTGG
Source organism: Micromys minutus (assembly GCF_963924665.1). Lineage (NCBI taxonomy): Eukaryota > Metazoa > Chordata > Mammalia > Rodentia > Muridae > Micromys > Micromys minutus. Next base: position 29,554,777 of record NC_137960.1, on the reverse strand, counting down.
TTCGTTGCTCTTAACATTAATTCAAAAGGATTTGTTTATTTGGCTGCTTTGATTTGTCATGTACCAAGCTAGTTTTTAGAAATTTAAAAGTGAGCAAGAGGCCGTTAATGTGGACATGGGTGCCTGTCTGTGATGCCAGTGTCAGGAAGGTGGAAGGAGGAAGACTATGAATTCAAGACAAGCCTGGAGTACACAGTGGGTCTCTGTTTCAGGTGAATACACACACACACACACACACACACACACAAACAAACATCCATAACATTAAGAGCAACAGTCTGTGCCTATCTAAATTAGGCCACATGAAATACTTCCCAGGATGGGTGATAAACTCAAGAGATCTGTTTGCATCACCAAAGGAAACTGTCAGCCCTTCCTGTCAGACGAAAGGTTTTCTAGCTAACTTAAACCAAAGCCAGCCTCCTAGGACCTGGACTGTGTATTCTAAAGCCGGAATGGAAGCAACTTTCTATAACCAGTCATCTAATCCCCCAAGGATTGCACCATCCCAGTATCAACCTCTGTCCATTTCTATCCAGGTCTCATTCGGTCTCGTTCCATCTCCACCAGCAACCTTCCGGAACGACCTCATTTTCTTCAGGAGTACGCAGTTGGGATTCAGGAGTACGCAGTTGGGATTCAGGAGTATGCAGTTGGGATTGCTCACTACCCATGCTTCCTTTCTGAGTCAAACTGTGAAATGAGATAATTCATGTAGCAACACTCTGTGCAAGGGAAGCATGTGAGCTGTGAGCATTTCCTCTCTCTCTCTCTCTCTCTCTCTCTCTCTCTCTCTCTCTCTCTCTCTCTCTCTCTCTCCTCCCTCCCTCCCTCCCTCCCTCCCTCCCTCCTCCCCCGTCTCTCTCTCTGCCCTTTCCCTCCACTGAAACGCAGAAACTGGGCCTTCTTTTCTGTCAGATGGAGCCCTCAGTGCTGAGAGCATGCTTTCATTTCCAGTCCTTTGCCCCTTCACCATTTACAGAGACTGACAAGCATCCCATTAATCCACCCTCTCCCCTAAATCCCCTAAATAGATGCCAAAAAAGACGGAGCTTGAAATTGTGACCAACCCACAAATGCAGTTTTCTGCCATGTATGTAGAAAAGAAATTTTTTAAAAAAGAAGGTAGATTTTTCTTGCTTTTTTACTCCTGTTTGCTCTCTGGTCACGACAGGCTTTCTTTGATGATAAGAACACTTACGTTTTGGCTCTGTTTGGGTTTCCTCGACAGCTCAGAAGTCAGGTTTCCTCTAGTTATTCAGGGTGTGGGTGGCTAGAAAGAATTTTCCAGAAGGTTCCAGATGAACCACATCTCTTAGAAATGTGTGAACCAAACCACAGGCCCCCTCAATGTACAGATTTTAATGAGTCATTTCAATTTTAGGAAGCACATTCAACTAAAAGGTGCATGAGCAAGAAAGCAAAATTTTCTCAACTGGGAGTTAAAAATAGTCTTTGTCACAAGCAGCGGGGAGCACTCCCCCTGACTCCTTGTATATGAATTGCTTGCTAGATTTTCACATGAGAAGATGCTGACTTAGGTCACTCACTGTCCCTGGATGGTTCCAGACATAGTAGTTTCAAGAATAACAGCTTGAACGCTGGCTCCTTTATGAAATGCTGCACAGTGTGTTTAATTCACTTTGGGTCAGGCATTGAACAGTCAGTCAGCTCTCCCCAAAGACTCTACTTCTAAGTCTGCTTCATTGTGCTGTTCTCTTGACAAACGCTGTGAAACAAAACTCAAGACTAATGGGGGTTCCCCAACTCAGGCGCCCTACAAAATGTTCACTCTATTCTCTGTTCCACATTTACCAGTTCCTCCAAAATGCCTTTTCCAGTACCATGCTTGTGCTGTCTTTCAAAGTGTCCATTTGCCAAAGTCCACCCGAAGAAAAAAAGACAGTATAAAATAATGTACACCTCTCCTTGAAGTCCCTTAAGCTGTGGAAACATTGGTAAGTCAAGCTACTCTGAAAAAGTCTTTTTTAAAAGCTAAATAACATATCTATAAACACTCTCCCTTCCTCCTTCCCTCCCTTTCTCTCTTCCTCCATGACCGCTCAGGTATCTCTCTATTCATTTAGTACTGGACACTTGGGCTATTTCTAGATCTTGAGTGTTAGGACTGAATTGATAATGAGTAGGGTGCAAACATACATGGATGGAGTGACCATGTTGCTCTCTTGTTGCTACAGCTATAGAAACTCTGGTTCTGCCGTAGGTGATGTGGGAGGGTTTTTTCCCTTTATTTTTTTGAGAGACCACCCTAATCACGTTAGCAATTAACATTTTTCAACAATGAACATTTTTCTCACCTTGTCAGCATTCATTTTCTGTTAGTGTTCCTTGTCTCACTTGTCTAGACACACAGACATGCACACACACACACACACACACACACACACAAAGGGAGAGAGAGAGAGAGAGAGAGAGAGAGAGAGAGGGAGGGAGGGAGGGAGGGAGGGAGGGAGGGAGGGAGGGAGGGAGGGAGAATATACCATATATCTAGTAAGGGATAAATATGTTCATTTGCAATTGCTGGGCTATGTGTCTGCCTTGTTACTGGGGTGTCCAAACTGCCACCAGCCTGCTGTTTAGGGGAGGCAGAACACAGTCTGTAATGGGGATCCTCAGTTCGAGTTTGCCTGAAGTGAGAAACAGCAGAGTCTTCAAAGATTGCCATGGTTCCCAGCTTCCTGTGTAGCCAGGCACCAATGCCAAACCATTGGGAGATAGGAATGAGGTCCCTGGTCTGAGCTTCTCCTCAAGGTACCCACTCACCAGATAAGCAGAGCCTGGGACAGGGTAGGACAGCAGAACCTGGCTTGGCTCCTAGTGAGAGCTGAGAATTTGGAGGCATTAGAAGAGAAAGGGCCTCCTTCAGGAGGTTTGGGTGTGGCTCTTTATACTCAGTCCCCTCCCCTTTCCCCCGTGGTGATCCTTGATGAAGAGATGAACCATACTTGTTCAAACTTCTTGATTTGATGGCAAATATGAATGCATATACCATATTCAGGGTCAACCAGAAATTAAATATCTTTTGCAAGAAGGAATACCCAGGAAGGGAAGCTTATTGGCTGAACACTCTAAGCCTATCTAGATACCTTATTAGCATGGAGAACTCTAGGTTTTTATGCAATATGTAGGTTGCTATGTTCCTTTCAGTAGGGTATCATGGTTATGTGTTCAAGACCAAGTAAGTAGGCAGAAAGCTGGTCTCACTTCTACCGTTCTCAGTTCTGAGTTTCACAGGGTTTGCGTTCACTCAACCAGTTGTTACTAGATCTTCTGCGTGTCCACTTGCCCCACGATACACACACATACACATATACATCATATACAAGCACACACATATATGTATGTATACCCCTAACTGCATATATGGTTCACAAATATTTTCCTATTATTCATATTTTTGATCGTTTCTCTTGGTGTACACAGAGTTTTCAGTTTGTCACATTTGTTCAATTTGTTGGTTTTTTAGTTTCCTGTCCCTGTGTCAACATTTAAAAATTCATTCAGAAAGCCAAAGGGTTTTCTCTATCTTTCCTCCTCCTCTTCTTCCTTCTCGCCTTCTTTTAAAATATATTCTTTTCTCATATGATATACCTAGGCCACAGCCCCCCCCCCAATATACTCCTTCTCCTACTTTCCCTCTTCCCCATTTCCACTACTCCTCCATTATCCTTCAGAAAAGAGCAGGCTTCCTGGTGATAGCAAGCCAACATGGTGTAACAAGATGCAATAAGATTAGGCACAGTGCTTCATTTCAACACTGGATGAGGCAACGCAATAGGAAGGAAAGGGTCCCAAGGGCAGGGAAAATTGGGGTGTCAGGCACCCCAATTGCCAATCACTGTTAGGAGTCCTATAATTATCACAAGCTAAATACCCACAGCATGTATGCAAAGGACCTAGCACAGACCCATGCAGGATCTGTGATTGCCACTTCAGCATCCCTGAGCACCTATGAGCCCTGCGTAGTTGATTCTGTGAGCTGTTGTGTTATCCAGTCTTATGTCAACTTGATACACAAGCTAGAGTTATCTTAGAGGGAACCTCAGTTGAGAAAATGCCTCCATAAAATCAGGCTGTAAGGCATTTTCTTAATTAATTAGTGATGGAGGAGCGCCCAGCACATTGGACCCTAAGACACCTGTGTTTTCCTGGTGTCCTTGATCCCTCTGGCTCCTACCACCTTGCCTTCCCCTATTCCATGGGGTTCCTTGAACTCTGACTAGTGTTTGAATAACGGTCTCTATGTATGCCCCCATTAGCAGTCAGAGGAAACCTCTGAGGATGATTGGGCTAGACATAATCTATGAGTATAGCAGAATATCATTAGGAATCATTTCATTGACTGTGTGTGTGTGTATGTGTGTGTGTGTGTGTGTGTGTGTGTGTGTGTGTGTGTGTGTATGTGTGTGATGGGCTCCCACTTGTAGTTTGGGCTTCAAGTTAGTTCAATTTTTGGCTGGCCACTCTCGTAGTTTCTGACCCACCATTGTTCCAGATGAACAGTAAAAAGTTTTCCAGTGTCTGTCTTATGTTTAGTTCTCTAATCCACTGCAATTAATTTTGTATGTGGGATAAAAGGTCTAATTTTATTTTTTGTATGAATTCAGTTTTCCTAACATCATTAATATGAGAGAATTTTTCTCATTGTGTATCTTGGGTATCCTTGTCAATATTATTTGACCATATATAGTTGGGGTATCTCTGAATTTATTTTTGTTTCATTTGTTTTGTTTCCATGACAATATTGTTGTGATAAATGTAAGTTTGTATTTAACTTGAAGTTATCAATACATATAAAATGGAATAGTATTCATAAGCTAAAGAATGAAAAATACTATATGACTTCATTTGTAAGTGAGATGTTTTAAAAAATAGTAAGAAAGAAATTGTAACACAGAAACAAAAATTAAAATGGGGAGACAAGGAATGGGAAGACATAGAACAAAGAGAACAATGTCGTATTTGTGTAGAATGATTGTGGTGTACTTAGCAATAAGAAGAAGCTCTATGAGGCTGCTGGGGTCAAGAGCGTATCACCCCAGGGGGCGCACCTTTATTTAATTACGTAGATTTATTAGGGCAGTATCAGTCAAACAGCAATCTGGGAAGGGAGAGTCCGAAGTATCAGCCATCTGTCACAGAAGATCAAATGAAGAACACATTATAAATTGGTGGTGAAGAGGAAAGGGACTTTATTTTCATTATGGTTATATTGTGAAGACAAAGCCAAGTTTATACTGAAAAAGGAATAAAGGCGAAGTCCAAGGGGGGTGCATCACTAGCAGTCTTGGTCACATCATATGCTGGTTGACCATTGGTCTAGGCTGCTTATGATACAAAGCCTTATTGTACTTATTGCTACTGGCATGAGAGTTCACTTCCAATTATGACCATGAGATGTGTATGTTAGATTTGCAATGATGAAATTTTAAATAAACTGAATAAGCAAATTGTACCAATCAGTTTTATTGTTGTGACACCACAACCAACTTAATATTTTAACTCAATTTAAAAGATGAAGGAGTTATCTTGGCTCATGGTTGGAGCTGGTCCACAGTGCTTGCCCCTGTGGATCCTGAACCAATGGTAAGGGAAAACACTCTGGCAGTAGGACCATGTAGCAGTGTTGTTCACCTAGCAGGGCTGTTGAGCTCATGGAAGATAGAGAACAGAGTGAGATGTGTAATAGTCATACTTTATCCAGCTCCTGAAGTTCATTTTACCTGCCAAAATAATGCCCCCAGCTTCAGTGAAGCCCCCAGGGCCTGTGGAGGACATTTCACACTCAAACTGTATATATAACACATGTCTCATTCCAACAGGATAAAGAGGTCAATGGTCCTGAGTCCTAAACTATTGAACAGTGACTGGAAAGACAGATTTGACTTTTCCCTAAATAGCATATTCCACTGTGGAAATAAATACAAAAACTTTCTTTAACTACAAAACAAGACAATCATGAATCAATACCTTTATCACATACATTTGTGTAAAACCAAACAGCTAGATTATGGCACAGTAAGGAAATTGATGTTATAGGTTTAGATGCCATCTGATGACATTTTAGAAACTGGTGATAGAAACCAGTGGTCAGCTAAGTTAATACACCCAACGGTTTTACTTGATAAGCAAAAGGATGTTAGATCGGATCCAGAGCTGGGTGATAAACGTCTTTTAAGGGAATTAAAGACAACACAAGGTAGTTTCAGCTCTCAATCTATTCTTCAACATTCCAGTTCTCCACAATCACAGAAACTCTAACAGGCCAATCTGCAGATACTCACCATGGATTGGGCTTTTCAAGAAGCTTTAATTCTCACACAGGGTCATGGTGGGAGTGGTGGAGAGATGGAATTATAAAAAGGAGGCCATTAGAAAAAAAGGTGCTAAGAAGTGGGAAAAGGGGAAAAATGGGGAGGGGATATAACAGTAAATATTTTTTTTTAAAAAATCAGAGATTGGTTCTAGGCAGTATATCACACTAGTGCTGGCACTGGTGGGCCACATGGCACTAGTGGGGTATTTTCATCTCCGTAGACTCTCTGGTCTGGAGCTTGTAAAACCTCTCCACCTAACTTGCTCTTCTGTGGTGGGTTGCTTCCACACCAGCCCCACACAACCCAATTCTTGCTGGCTTGGTGGGTCTTGTCACTATACCTTTCTCTGGAACTTGAGTTGCTGCATAAAGCAAAACATCACACAATAAACTCTGAGCCAACTGATATTGATATAAATTTCCCACCTAGATAAGACAAATTGACCTGTAATATTCTATTCCTTATAAGATATTCATAGCTACTTGTGGCTATTTAAAACCACACAGGGATGATTCATCCTACTCCTCCTCCATCTTGGCTGCTCCTCCTCCTCCTCCTCCTCCTCCTCCTCCTCCTCCTCCTCCTCACTCCTCCTCACTCCTTTGCCTTTGCAAAACTCTGTCCCTGCCTATCTTTTTCACTGCCCAATCACAGGTCCTGCTTTATCTTGTACCTTCCCTCACCTGCATACCAATCACAGTGGTGGGATTTAGCTGAGAACAGTGAAGGAAAAGAAGAGAGATATTACAGCTGATGTTTGAAAAAGATACAGGGAAATGTAGTTTTATGTTCACTTAAAATGCTTATATATACACATGTATATGTGAAAACACACACGTTAAATGAAGGTGTGCCCCCTAGGGTTATGTTATGTTTTAACAGCCATAAATTCACAAAAGAGCTCAGTCCCGGATGTGAGGAACCTCCGTTTAAGTTATCAGGAGAATAGAAGAGACTCCCAAAATAACATAGACTATTTGCTGTTGATCCCAGCAGGCTCAGAGAGTTTCTTCCTATTGTTAAAGACACTACACATATCACACATTCTGGACACAGAAATTGGAGAGATTGAAACTGGATCTGATTTGGAAGCTTCCTCCCTGGGAACAGTTTCACAGTACTAGAAAGTACTATGAAAGCTGCCAAGGGAGAAAAGTAATCTAGGATCCTACCAAGCTAAGGCACTATGAATAACAATGTCACCATGGCAAGATATTCCAAAGATGGAATGTGGCTTCTGTATCTTGGTGGTAACGAGTTTGACTTAAGACCAACTCAGCAGGAGGGAATTCATTCCAGGTACATTTATCCAACTACTCACGTGTGGTGAAACCATAGACCCTAGCAACCCACTCCTACCACTTTCCTAAATCAGTACTAATACCTAACTTCAGAAGGAGTACTTATCCTTATACCCAAAGATAAAGTTTCTCTCTCACCCCTCATCAAAGAAGCTTCATTCTGTAGCAGACAGAGGCCATTACAGAAATTTTCAACTAATTAAAATACTGAGAACAAGTGACAATGGTTGCCCAACCCCAGTTGGTACATCTATAACTCAACTTCTACACCTAAGGGTCAGAGAACATCACAGAAGAGGGGGCAGAAAGATAAGAGGAAGAAGACGAGGACTTATGCTGAGAGACCATGTCTTCAGAATGTGACTGGGTAACTGTATCCATGAAACTTTAAAATATACCTGCCTAATCAAGATCTCCACAATGACAACACTAGTTGACATGTCCATAAAATCTGGAAGTGTGGAAAATCTAACAAAACCTAACCCTAAATGAAGGCAATCATAGCTATGGAGGGGAAGAATCAGTCTTTCTTAGGAATGAGTTTTCTGATAGATTATCTAATCTCTAGACACACAGGCACACACACACACACACACACACACACACACACACACATACATATATGATAATAATGAAAGAAGATGTCCTGAACTTGAGGGACTTGGGGAAATCAAGGAAGCATTAGTGAGTGGAGAAGCAGGGGTGGAAATGATATAAATATTGTACTCAAGTACAAAATTGTCAAAAAGATTTGTAACCATAATTTGGAAATTAACAAGCCAGAGAAAACAACAGAGTTAAGTTCGATCATTGATGGTCCTCTACTAGGATAAGTAAGTTTTCAGAGCTAATGTACTATGAATGAAGAATAATAGTTTTCAAAATACATACATTGAAGATTTTTTAAGTGGCTTGGGTTTTATATGCTCTTACCACACCCTGATGAAAAAAGAAGCGATTGTGAAATAATGTATATGTTAAATCGCATTGCTATTCATATGGATTCATTCACTATATATCAAATCATTATACTGCAGATCAGAGTTCATGCAACTCAGTGGCAGAGAATTTGGCTAGAGTTCCATCTCTCCTCACTCCCTGAGGCCCCAAGCTTTAGGCCCAATACGGAAAAATGTCATGTTATATTTCTTACATACATGCAGGACTGGAAAGTGTTGAGTACATGCTCATATTCTGCCTTTACTATCTCATACTTTTCTTTGCCTACTGAGTTAGCTAACCGCCCTTTTTTCTCTATGCTTCCTGGCTTTGTTTTCCTTCCCTATGTCTTTCTCCTTCTCACTCTTGGGCTTCTCTTCCTGTTTTCCTTTTTTCTATCTCCATTTGACTTCAGCCATATTCCAGAGCTTCCGATTTATAGACACTGTATGATGTGAGAAACCTCTCGTGATAAAATTGGTCTCTTACAAAAACCAAATGGAGCTACAAAACCCTGCAATGAGTGCCTTGCGCCACCTTGGCTGTACAGTACATGAGTAAAATGTGACCTTATAATGAAGTTAATTTCCACCAGACTGAGAAAGCATATGGAACAGATAAGCTATAAACAACATCGAACTTCAGAAATAGCATTCACAGAGGGAAAGAGGATTTAGGGAATGTACAGCTCTGAACTTGAAACCTATCTACTCCTTTTTGAGGGCCTGAATAGAGAGGCCTTTGCCCAAACCATACTTGGCCCTTCCAGTTACCCATGTAACAATTCAGGGTTGAATTTTTTAAGACTTTAAGTTTCTTCTTTCAAGGGAAGAACATACAAACAATCCCACTTTACATTTGAAAGAGTCTTTGAAACAGCTATTTTGCTCTGGGAGAGCCAGGCCTGGCTGGCAGTGGCCTTGTGAATGCACTCCACTAAGAACTCGTGCACAGAAGCGCTGCATAAATGGAAACCTCTTGGTATGCAGAAACCTGTTGTTTGAAGCAAGGGAAATTTTACAGAGAGAAGAAAAGTTTTTTCTACTATAAGCAATTTTTACAGTGTAGACACTGCCTCTTTAGAGTGCTTTCCTCTGGGATATTCAATGTGCACAAAATGCAGTAACTCTTATTTTCTCCCATAGACAGCTAGGCCATCTGGGGCATCAGTTATGTGATCTGTAAAGACATGCATGGTTTCTGTTTAGAATATGCTAGATTAGAAAAAATCAGATTTTTGAGCTGAAGAATTAAGACAGTGTTCAAAATTAGTCTAGTTTCTTTCTTTATATCTCTTCACTTAATGCACTGAGTCAGTATTTTGGTCAGGTTTTGTGAGTTTGTAAATTGAAGATAAACATTGTTTTAACGATGAAACACTGATGACTGAAAAGAAGCCTTGTTATTCGTGGACAACAGAGAGGGGTGTGAGCTCTCTAGACATAACTCTTCTTCTCAAACAGTTGTGTTTTTAAAATAAGAAAACCTTTTAGTACAATATAATATTATTGCTTATCTATCATTTTCTTAACAACTGTGTTCTAGAAAATAAGAAAGTATGTTCAAGTATTTAAAACCCACTTTCCATCTCTAGAGATAGTCTCTCCTTACACTAATGTGTGTAATTCCAGAGCTGAAACTGAAATACACAATGGAGCTTGTTTATATGCTTGTTCTCTCTCTCTCTCTCTCTCTCTCTCTCTCTCTCTCTCTCTCTCTCTCTCTCTCTCTCTGTGTGTGTGTGTGTGTGTGTGTGTGTGTGTGTGAGTGCCTGCCTGCCTGTCTGTCTGTCTTTATCTCTCTTCTCCTCTCTCTTTCTCGTGTACTAGTAGCAGTCTCCAAGATGGGAAACTTGTTCAGAATTATCGATGCTAAAGGTGATTCTACATGCCATGCTGGTTACTATTAGTTATTTTAGGTCAAGGAGGAAGTTTAACATAAACTTAGATGCCAAAATATGTGAGTCTGATGAGACTGATCACTCTCATCTTCTATTAAACAAAGCAAGAGAAGCCTAAATCATAGAGCTGGTTCTCAAGGATTGAGAACGTTGCCCAGTATCAGAGTAGTCTTTACCTTTTATGTCCTATTTGTACCAAACCTTCTATTAATAAAGGAATGGCACACATACATTCATCCATGTATATTTTCATGCATAAAATAACTAGATTTTTGATAGAATGATCAACATTTAAATGACATAAAATTGTGTTGCCGGATGTGGTTGCATATGCTTGCATTGCCGGCTCATCAGAAATTAAGGCAGGAACACTTCCAGGTTGTCAGCTGTGGCTGCATAGACCCTTTCACAATAAAATAAAATCAACAAAGAAAATGAGAGAGGGGAGAAAATCAATGAGAAATGGGGGCTGGGATTCATACACCAAATATAAAGATATGGGTGCCCGGGGAAAGGTTCCGTGTTTGCTGTTCAAGGAACAGGAAGACAGACTGTTCTTTGATATAACGTGCTATTAAAAACATGGATAACACCATAGACAGTCAGACAACAGCATGATAAGCTCTCTTGCTGCACTCATGTAAAAAGCTAGACACGCCAGTGCATTCCTATAATCTCGGCACTGGGAAGTAGAGACAAGAGAATAGTATGTGAAGGCTTTCTGGCCAGCCAGTTTAGCTGACTGGTGAGCTCCAGGTTCAGTGAGAAAGTCTGTCTCACAATAATATGTGATAGCAATAAAGTAAGACAATCAACATTGTTCTCTGTACACACACACACACACACACACACACAAGTATTCTAAGTCACATGTGTGCACATATATTTTTAGATGGAGAGCTTTCCTATCATATAAAGCCCCGTGTCCAACATCCGAGGACCAAGTTGTCTTAAGCAGGGTTTCTATTCCTGTACAAATATCATGACCAAGTTGGGGAGGAAAGGGTTTATTTAACTTACACTGTCCACATTGCTGTTCATCACCAAAGAAATTTAGGACTTGAACTTAAACAGGTCAGGAAGCAGGAGCTGATGCAGAAGCCATGGAGGGATGTTACTTACTGGCTTGCTTCTCCTGGCCTGCTCTCATATAGAACCAGGTCTACTAGCTCAGGGATGGCACCACCCACAATGGGATGGGTCCTTCTTCCTTGATCACATGTTGATAAAATGCCTTACATCTCATGGAGGCATTTCCTCAACTGAGGCTCCTCTCTCTATGATAACTCTAGCTTGTGTCAAGTTGACACAAAACCAGCCAGTACACAAGTGTAGCAGCACACACATGTAATGCTCAGGAGGTGAAAGAAAGAGGACTGAGGATCAGAAGTTCAAAGTCATCCTTGACTGTATAATGAGTTTAGGAGAAATTGGGGTGCATGAGGACTTGTGCCAAAAGGAAGAAAGGAAGGAAGAAAAGAAGAAGAAGGAGAAGGAGGAGGAGGAGGAAGAGAAGGAGGAGGAGAAAAAGAAAAAAAAGGAAGAAAGGAAGAAAGGAAGAAAGGAAGGGAGGGAGGGAGGGAGGGAGGGAGGGAGGGAGGGAGGGAGGGAGGGAGAGAGGAAAGAAATAAGGAAACAAAGAAAGAAGCACAGACAGAGAACAGAACAAGGCTTTCTGCTCTTGTTCCAGAACTCAGGGCACTGAGGCCTAAGGATTATAAGTTTAAGGTCACTCTCAGCCACACTAATTGCATTACACACCAATTAGATAAGGTATAAATAAATATGCACTGTGTTATAACATATAGTATAATATAATCCAATACATGAAATAAGGCAAACACTTCCCTTCAAAGGTTGGGATGATGATTCTTCCTGAGGTGGGGCACATGTAGTCTCTGAGTAGGGGCCAGGAATTTCCATAGAAGAACAAGCTAGAAACATGAAGGGAAATGGTGTATACTCTCTGTCTGTCTCTGTCTCTCTGTTTCTCTATCACTCTCTGTGTCTCTGTCTCTCTGGGTCTCTGTCTCTCTGGGTCTCTGTCTCTTTCTATCACTCTGTTTCTCTATCACTCTCTGTGTCTGTCTCTCTGGGTCTCTGCCTTTGTCTGCCTCTGTCTGTCTCTGTCTGTTTTTGTCTCTGTCTCTCTGTCCCTCTCTCTCTCTCTCTCTCTCTCTCTCTCTCTCTCTCTCTCTCTCTCTCTCTCTCTCTCTCTCTCTCTCTCTCCTCTGCCCTCTGATAGAGTTGTCCCCTCCCTCTTCTGTGCAGCTCAAGATCAAGCTATCCCCTGTGCCCTACTGCTGTGATGAGATCTCTGGTTCTTTATTTTGTAGTGGCATGTAACCCTGGGAAATAATTTTTATCTCTCTAATTCCCTACCTAGTAATGAAGTGAAAACCCATCACAGAGTATGAACAGTGCTTGTAAAATCATGACAAATGACATTGCAGTTTCTTTTGACCAAAACATTTACTTGGTATTTGGAAATCAGTCATTCTCTGGTTTCTTTATACATGTTTTGAAACATGAAGAATTCAAATTTTTGTGAGGAAAGTTTTATTTCAAAGAAGCCCTTTTGTGGTTTTTTTTCTTTTCTTTTCTTTTTTTGGCTTAGAGCACAAAGACTTTTACACATAACAAAAAGTTTCTTTTATTATTATTGATACTTATTAGAAAAATTTAGAAAATGTGTGCAATTAAATATAAAATAAACATGTATGCTCTCATCAAACCAAAGACACCTCTGATAATATATTTTTAATTGAACAACATTATTTTTACAAACAAAGATAAATGTACAGATTTTAAAAGCATTTTTGCAAAACAGTAAATGAATACATTTTTGACAGTAGTTGATTTTTTTAAAGGTTTGATAGTATGCATTAAAATCTTACTAGTTTCAATAAGCATAAAGTATATGTTAAACAAGATGTAACCTGGAAATAGTCAAAGTTTTCTTGGTGTGTAAAGATTAAGTATAATGAGTGTTCTTTTTTTTTTTCTTTTTTTTTTTTTTTGGCCTTTGTTTTTCTTAAACTTCATATAGTCTGTGAGTTGTTTCTGGGGTGTTCAGAGCTTTCTGGGGTTAGTATCCAATTATCAATGGCTGCATATTATGTTTATTCTTTTGTGACTGGGTTACCTCACTCAGGATTATATTCTCTAGATGCATCCATTTTCTTAAGAATTTCATAAGTCATTGTTTCTGATAGCTGAGTAGTACTCCACTGTGTAAATATACCACAACTTTTGTATCCATTCATCTAATGAAGGACATCTGGGTTCTTTCCAGTTTCTGGCTATTATAAATAGGACTGCTATGAACATTGTGGTGCATGTGTCTTTGTTGTATGTTGGAGCTTTTCTGGGGTATATGCCCAGAAGTGGAATAACTGGGTCTTCACATAGTCATATGTCCAATTTTCTGAGGAATTGCCAGACTGACTTCCAGAGTGGTTTTACCAGTTTACAACCCCAACAACAGTGGAGGAGTGTTCCTCTTTCTCCCCATCCTTGCCAGCATCGGCTGTCCTCTGTATTTTTGATCTTAGCCATTCTGACTGGTGTATGGTAGAATCTCAGGGTTTTTTTGATTTGCATTTCCCTGATGGCTAATTATGTCAAGCAATTCCTTAGATGCTTCTCAGCCATTCGATATTCCTCAATTGAGAATTTTTTGTTTAGCTCTGTGCCCTATTTTTTACTAGGGTTGTTTGATTCTCTGGTGTCTATCTTCTTGAGTTCTTTGTATTCATTGGATATTAAGCCTCTATCAGATATGGGGATGGTAAAGATCTTTTCCCACTCTGTTGGTTGCAATTTTGTTTTCTTGACAGTGTTCTTAGCCTTACAGAAACTTCGCAAGCTCATTAAGTCCCATTTGTTAATATTTGACCTTAGAGCACCAGCCATTAGTGTTCTGTTCAGGAAATTTTCTCCTGTGCCTATGTGTTCTAAGGTTTTCCCTATTTTCTCTTCTAATAGTATCAGTATACCTGGTTTAATGTGAAGATCTTTGATCCACTTGCACTTGAGCTTTGTACAAGGAGATCAGAAAGGGTCTATTTTCATTCTTCTGCATGCTGAGTGCCAGTTGGACCAACACCATTTGTTGAAGAGGCTGTCCTTTTTCCATGGAATGTTTACAGCCCCTTTGTCAAAAATCAAGTGACCATATATGTGAGGGCTCATTTCTGGATCTTCTATTCTATTCCATTGATCCACGTGCCTATCTCTGTAGCAATACCATGCAGTTTTTAGCACAATTACCTTGTAATACAGCTTGAGGTAAGGATAGTGATTCCCGCAGATGTTTTCTTGTTGTTGAGAATGAATTTTTCTCTTCTAGGTCTTTTGCTATTCCTGATGAAATTACACATTGCTCTTTCCAACTCTATGAAGAACTGGGTTGGAATTTTGATGGGGATTGCATTAAATCTGTAGATTGCTTTTGGTAAGATGGCCATTTTTACAATTTTGGTCCTTCCAATTCATGAGCGTGGGAGATCTTTCCATTTTCTGAGATCTTCCTCAATTTCCTTCTTTAGAGATTTGAAGTTCTTGTCATACATGTCCTTCACTTGCTTAGTTAGTGTCACACCAAGGTATTTCATATTGTTTGTGATACTATTGTGAAGGGTATCTTTTCCCTAATTTCTTTCTCCACATGTCTGTCCTTTGAGTAGAGGAAGGCTACTGATTTGTTTGAGTTAATTTTATATCCAGACACTTTGATGAACTCATTTATCAGCTGTAGAAGTTCTCTGGCAGAATTTTTGGGGTCACTTAAGTACACTATGATGTCATCTGCAAACAGTTTTGTTTTGACTTCTTCCTTTCCAGTTTGTATCCCTCTGGTTTCCTTTTGCTGCCTAATTTTTCCAGCAAGGACTTGCAGTACTATGTTGAGTAGGTAGAAGGAGAATGGGCAGCCTTGTCGAGTCCCTGATTTTTGTGGGATTGCTTCAATTTTTTCACCGTTATGTTTGATGTTGGTTATTGGTTTGCTGTATATTGCTTTTATTATGTTTAGGTATGTGCCTTAGATTCCTGTTCTTTCCAAGAATTCTAACATGAATGGGTGTTGAATTTTGTCAAATGCTTTCTCAGCATCTAGTGAGATGACCATGTGGATTTTGTCTTAGAGTTTGTTTATTTGGTGGATTATGTTGATGGATTTCCATATATTAAACCATCCCTGCATCCCAGGTATGAAGCCTACTTGATCATAGTGAATGATCGTATTGATGTGTTCTTGGATTCAGTTTGCAAAGATTTTGTTGAGTATTTTTGCATCAATGTTCATAAGTGCTATTGGTCTGAAGTTTCCTTTCTTTCTAGGGTCTTTGTGTGGTTTAGGAATGAGGGTTATTGTGGCCTTGACAAATGAGTTAGGTAGTGTTCCATCTGACTCTATTTTGTGGATTAGTTTGGAGAGTATTGTTATTAGGTCATCAATAAATGTCTGATAGAATTCTGTACTGAACCCATCTGGACCAGGGCTTTTGTTGGTTGGGAGGCTTTTGATGACTGTGTCTATTTCTTTAGCTGTTATGGGATTATTTAGATGGTTTACCTGGTCCTCGTTTAACTTTAGTGTCTGGTATCTGTCTAGGAATTCATCCATTTCCCCCAGATTTTCCTGCTTTGTTGAGTATAGACTTTTGTAGTAGGATCTGAAGATTTCTTGAATTTCCTCAGTTTCAGTTGTTATATCTCCATTTTCCATTCTGATTTTGTTAATTTGGATACTCTCTCTTTGCCCTCTAGTTAGTCTGGTTAAGGGTTTGTCAATCTTGTTAATTTTCTCAAAAAACGAGCTCTTGGTTTTGTTGATTCTTTGAATGGTTCTTTTTGTTTCTCTTTGGTCAATTTCTGCTCTGAGTTTCATTATTTCTTGCTGTCTACTCCTCTTGGGTGTATCTGCTTCCTTTTGTTCTAGAGCTCTCAACCATGCTATCAAGTTGCTCGTGTATAATCTCTCCAGTTTCTTTTTGGAAGTACTCAGAACTATGAGTTTTCCTCTCAGTACTGCTTTCACTGCATCCCATAGGTTTGGGTATGTTGTGTTTTCATTTTCATTAAATTCTAGAAAATCCTTAATTTCTTTCTGTATTTCTTCTTTGACCATGCTATCGTTAAATAAAGCACTGTTTAGTTTCCATGTGTATATGGGTTTTTTGTTTTCTTTGTTGTTTTTAAGGACCAGCCTTAGACCATGGTGATCTGATAGGATGCGTGGGAGTATTTCAATCTTCTTATATCTATTGAGGCTTGTTTTGTGACCGATTATATGGTCAATTTTGGAGAAGGTGCTGTGAGGTGCTGAGAAGAAAGTGTATTCTTTTGGTTTTGGATGATATGTTTTGTAGATGTCTATTAATTTCAATTGTTTCATAACCTCTGCTAGTTTCATTGCATTTTTGTTCAGTCTCTGTTTCCATAATCTGTCCATTGGTGAGAATGGGGCGTTGAGGTCTCCAACTATTATTGTGTGGGGCACAATGTAGTTTTTGAGCTTTAGTGGGGTTTCTTTTATGAATATGGGTGCTCTTGTATTTGAAGCATATATGTTAAGGATTGAGAGTTCCTCCTGACAAATTTCCCCTGTAATGAGTAAAAAGTGTCCTTCCTTATCTTTTTTTGATAACACTTAGTTGCAAATCTACTTTATTCAATATTAGAATGGCCACTCCAGCTTGCTTCTTGGGGCCGTTTGCTTGGAAGGTTTTTCCCCAACATTTTATTCTGAGATAGTGTCTGTCTTTTTCTCTGAGATGAGTTTTCTGTATGCAGCAAAATGCTGGATTCGGTTTATGTATCCAGTCTGATTGCCTATATCTTTATATTTGGGAATTGAGTCCATTTATTTTAACAAATATTAAGGAATAGTGGTGTTGTTTCCTGCTATTTTTGCTTTTGGAGGTAGAATTCTGACTGTGTGTCTTTCTTCTTTTGGTTTTCTTGCTTAGGTATTTTCTTGTTTTTACTAGGATGTAGTTTCCCTCCTCGTATTGGGTTTTCCACCTATAATTCATTGTAGTGCTGTGTTTGTGGTCAGATATTGTGTAAATTTAGTTTTGTCCTGGAATATCTTGGTTTCTCCATCTATGGTGATTGATAGTTTTGCTGGGTATAGCAGCTTGGGCTGACACTTGTGTTCTCTTAGGGTCTGCATGATGTCTGTTTAGGCTCTTCTAGCTTTCATAGTCTCTGTTGAGAAGTCGGGTGTAATTCTGATTGGTCTGCCTTTATATTTTACATGACCTTTTCCCCTTACTGCTTTTAGTATTCTTTCTTTGCTTTGGGCACTTGGTGTTTTGACTATTATGTGTCAGGAGGAATTTCTTTTCTGGTCCAACCTATTTGGAGTTCTGAAGGCTTCTTTTATGCTCGTGGTCATCTCATTCTTAAGGGTAGGGAAGTTTTCTCCTGCGATTTTGTTGAAGATATTTACTGTGCCTCTTAGTTGATATTCTTTGCCCTCTTCTATTCCTATTATCCTTAGGTTTGGTCTTCTCATTGTGTTCTGGATCTCCTGGACATTTTGGGTTAGGAGCTTTTTGGCTTTTGCATCGTCTCTGTTTTGTCTATGTTTTCCATGTTGTCTTCGGCCCCTGAGATTCTCTCTTCCATTTCTTGGAGTCTGTTGTAGATGCTTGCATCTGTTACTAATGATTTCTTTTTTAGGTTTTCTACCTCCAGGGTTATTGCTTTTAGTATTTTCTTTATTGCTTCCATTTCCATTTTAAATTTCTTCTTTAATTTCTTCATCTCTTTGGTTCTGTTTTCCTCTAGTTCTTTGAGTTCTTTGAGTGCTATTCATGTTTCCTCTTTTAAAGCTTCTATTTCTTTATGCTTTTTCTCCCATTCTTGTTTAAGAATATCTAACATCCTCTTGAGGTATGATTTCATGTCTGAGTCTTTTTTTTCTCCAGCATTTGGCATTCTGCTGTTTGCTGTGATGGGAGACCTGGGTTCTGATGTTGTCATGTTGTCTTGGTTTCCATTGGGTAAGTTCTTTCACTTTCCTCTTGCCATCTTGTCTGTGATTATATATGGTCTTGTTGTCAGTGATTGATTCCCATCTCTCCCATGTACCTTGCCTGTGTCCCTGGATCTCTGCTGTTCCTGTTTGCAGATGGCCTAAGTATTTGGTCTGCAAGCATTTGCCCTCCGTGTGGAAACCAAGTCCCTAAGGCAGAGTTCTTGTTCCCCTGAACCAATTGGGAGGGGGCGCTTTCCGTTTGCTCGGCCCAGACCTCTCTGAGCCCTGGCTACTCACAGTGCAGTCCCACCAGGCCTGCGTCCCTGGATCTCCACTGTTGCCCGTGGCAGATGGGCTGAGCGTTTGGTCCTTCTGATCAAATTTTGATGTCATTTTTCGATTCTTTTTCTTCTTGAGTGTGGATTCATTCATTTTACATAGTTAAAGTCATACTATATTTACAGTTTTCACACCTGCTTTTTGTATACTTAATATTTCATCACAGACATTTTTGCATTGGCTAATGGAGCCTTTCTCAAGATGCTTTTAAAAGTAACTGTTTCTGCCTGTGTTGTCCATGCCTGTAATCTCAGCATTTGGAAGAACAGTGTAGGAGGGTAGTGAGTTCAAAACTAGCCTAAGTTATGTAGTAAAACCCTACCTCAAACTAAACTCTCTCTTTCTAAGCTAAATATTTTTTTTCCTTTAAGAAAAAAAAAAAGCAGGATCTAGAAAGTTCTAGTTCTTTTTTCCTCCCATGTTGCCAATTCATGTTGTGGTTTTGGTGGGGTGGTGGAGAGCACATGCCAGTTGTGGGTGGCACTGCCTGCTGAGGGCAGACGGGTCCTGCTTCTCTATTTGAAAGTGACCATGTTTAAGTTCTGACAGGGGAAGTGTAGGATTAATAGGTCACCATACACACAGTTAGCTCCTCTTGTTTCTGTCTGGTCATCCTCATCAATGTTCTGCTTTTTGGTGTCAATCTTCATCCTCATCATCCTCAGCTACCTGCTTGTCTGTAGGAGCCTCAACTTCCTCGTCTTCATCTCCATCCTCTTCCTCACCGTCACCTTCTTCCTCTTCCTTTGGCTCCCCAGCTTCTTCCTTTTCTTCATCTACATCATTGTCAGCCTCCTGCTCTCCATTTTTCTCATTTTGAGTGTTCCCATTGACAGGTATATCTCTTCCATTCTCTGCCTCTTCCACAACCGTCTTTGTCTCCTTCAAGTTTTTGATTTTGATCTCGGAGCTGGTGTCCACTGCCGTGTCTGACATGGTGGGGCAAGTCGGTAGTCCGATGCTGCAAGTAAGGGATTAGTGGAGTTCCAGGACTCTAGTGAGAAAGCTGCTGCAAGGAGGTGGTGGGCAGCAAAGGTGGCTGCAGTGAGCTCGAACACCACTCTGGAACAACACAAAGATGACTTTTCGGAGCAGCCAGTCTGAACGAAATATTTTAAGAGATGAAGTGAAATTGTCCAAAATCTAGGTCTGTCACATTTTAGAACCTATACCTATTTTTCCACTTTTTGAAACCATAATATTTCCGAAGTCTTGACAGTAATTTTAGGATGCTGGCCCCTACCTGTTAGAATGGCACAATCCCTTTAAGAAGTCTTTATGAGGAGTCTGTATTCACTTCCTTACAGATAGTTAAGCCCTTACATATTTAATGCTTACTTTCCAAGACTCCCCTCTCTTCCATCTTTTAGGACCATCTACATGACGAAAAGCAGCAGAACACATTTCTGATTCTACCTTTCCCAAGGTTTGATCGACACTGTTGCTTTTTCAAGAAAAATCTTCACACATTTTCTTAGTGGTCTGCAGAGAAGGTAACAGTGGTGCCCTAAGATGCTTAGCTGAAGCAAGAAGAACAGATAATTATGCAAATGAGGGCCCATCTGTGAGAGCTCTTCTGCCTGGAGGAGTTTGAAGGGATGGGAAAAGTTGGCAGGTTAGTCTTTGCCTCTCTGGGTGATTATCGCTCCTTATAATTAAATTTAGAGCTAACTATTAGGAGAATAATGTCTGGGGCTGCTAAGCACTCAAAAGGTAACATTAGGGAGGTGAAGGTTGGTAGGAATGATTCAGACTTATTCAAGGATCATCATCTTTAGAAGAGGGGCTGTCAACCTTAAAGTTATACTGAGGGGGATTCGGGAGGGATGAGGGGCTTTTGTAGGGAACGGTGGAAGCTCAACAAGATAATGTATAGGAAGACTTTGTGGGAAATTCGGTCTCTGGGCCCAGCTCTAACTCTTCCTTTGTTTCACTCACCGGAACATCTCAACTCACCTTGACCTGCCAAGATTTGTTTCTATATTTCCTAAAAACAGACATATGCTTTTCTGTAAATTCAACTCCACAGCAACTGCATTGCTCTGTGTTGGTTGATGTGTAGAGCTAGAGACTAGAAAAAGTCTTACAAAAGCCCTCAGATATTCTATGTTCTGTTCTGTAAACCCAGAAAGGCTATGTAGCTCTTAACTTCTTTAACTACATGGAAAGAACTGTTTTCTTGATACGTTCAAATGCTTCATATCACTCAGTTGTTTTCATGTCATAAGATAAAACCCAGACTCCCTGGATTCCTTATCTCCCTGTATCTGCCTCCCATGTATTGGGATTATGGGTATACACTGCCACACCTTGAACGGCGTCTTTCTCCAGTTCAAGTACTATATAGAATTAACCTTGCATGGCATCCAAAACCAGACCCGCTGTCTCCTGGGGGCATGGAGCAACATATGGCTTCTGTTTTCTTATTGTTTTGCAGATACATTATTATTAATTATTACTACCATCAAAACCACATGATGTATGGAAGATTGTGTCTGGCCTATGTGCCAACTGGCACTTTGTGATGACAAGAGACAAAGTTTAATTCTAATTTTCTTTATTGAAAACAACATAAACCAACCAAACAGCAATGCAATTTAAAGGGGAGATTGAAAAATGAAGAGGAGCTGGTGTGGTTTGCTGGCTCAGATCATGCTTTAGAACCCCTGCTGCCTGATGTCCACATCTCTTGATTCTGGCACCCTACTAGCAAAATCCAATTTTAAAGAAGCTTCTTTTTTTTTGTAGTTTAAAGAAATATACCCCAGACTCAAAGCTTAAAAGTTAGGGGTAGAGCACATCTTTGTCTAGTCTACTCTGAATGCTAGATTATGTTCATGTTAGAATATATGTTCAACCCATACCAGCCACATTGGCCAGGGTAGAGTTAGATGTTGGTTTTTCAGTGCATTTGTGGTCCTCAAGCTGTGAGTCATGCCTCCCAACGGGGGGGGGGGGTGGAGGTGAATGACCTTTTCACAGGGGTCACCTAAGGCCATCAGAAAACATGAAATTTACCTTGACTCAGTAGCAAAATTACTGTTATGAAATAGCAATGAAACTAATTTTATGGTTGAGGGTCACCACAACATGAGGGGCATTATTAAAGAGTCACAGCATTAGGACGCTTAAAAACCACTGTTTCTATGAATTAGAATGGAGCCTAGCATAAGGGCTGTCCTGTACAAGATCCTTCTTAACATCTTTTTATGGGATGAATTATATCTCCTTCAAAATCCCTAAGTATCTCAGGATTAACTGATTTTGACTATAGGGCCTTTAAATAGATAGTTAAGATGAAATGAGATTTATGTGTGGAATCTAACCCAGTATAATTTTTCCCTTAGAAAAGGAGATTAAGACACAGAAAAAAATATAATGCAGAAGATACAGGGACAGGGATACCATTTACAAGGCAGGACAAGAGGCCCCAAGGGGCAAAAATGATTTTATAGAACTTGTAACGTGATGTTTTAACCTCCATAATAGTGGAAAATATACTAATCTTGTTAAAGATATAGAGCTCATGATATTTCGTGGTGACAATTCAAAGAAACAATTACACCACCCTAGTCAGCAGTAAACCCTTTCTTCGGATTTTCTATTGTATCTTGTAATTTGTGTAGTTTGATTATGCATAGATCCATATTTATATCTTTCTTCTATGACCATAAAATCCTTGTGCAAAATATCTAAGATTGACTCACATTCAGAATACTTGTAATATACCCAACAATTCATCACATGATTATAACATAACTAATATAAACCGTGAATAAACAACATACAATGATTTCTTTCTTTTTTTTTTTTTTTTTTTTTTTTTTACTAAGGAGATAAATGTGATCCTGAAAGAATGACAGACATAAGTCATTATGGAATGGCAATTCTTAAAGGACAGTGTTCAATTGAAGAACAAGTAAAATCATATAGGCATATTCTTCATGTTGCATCGAACACATTGAACATATGTCATGGAGACTACCACATTAATTAATTTCGTGTAGTTTCCTGTAGTGCTAGGTGCTTGAGTAATATGAACAGATCATCACCATTGTAATGTCCTTATCTGATCTTAGAAGAACTTTTTAAAGCTGAATACAAAGAAGTTTGAGAATTTATTTGACATATTCCTCAACTAATGGGATTCCTAGTTAACAGTATTAACTCCAATTTCTCATAATAATTCGAATACATACAGTTTATAAAAATAGAGCTGTATGGAGTAAAGCCTGTAAAGGCACACTGCTTTTTATTCAGCAAATATCTGCACACCTTAATTCCAGCAGAGACCTACATTTTATAAGGAATCTATTTCACTTCTTATAATAGGCTCTATGGCTCCCAGGGAAGCCATCCATGGCCAACTGGAGGCTACAGCTTCAAAAGAAAGCAAGTGGAATATCCCTTCCCACGTCTCTGAACCTTGAGCTATGTTAGGAGTTGCAAGGCACTAGAGAGCAGAGGCAAGTTAGAGGAGCCCCATTTTATCTACAGTGCCTGCCAAAAAAGGTCAAGTGTATTGGTGCTGGATTTGTTCTTTGTCCGAGACCAGCCCGAACTCTCAAGGGGTCCACCCAGAACTGGAGCGAGGATTGAAAGAAAAAGACAAAGTAGTTGAAGCTGCAATATGACATCGGCCAGACTTGAGGCCTAAGCCTCCTGGATGAAGCAAAACCTTTGTTTATTAGTTTTTTTATATACCACTTTAATTGCCTGCAGAAAGATTACATCGGTTCCGAGACAGGGAACAAGCAAGTTAATAATCAAAGATCCTATAAACATCCTTCTGGAGGCCAGGTATGAGGATCAGGAACAAAAGGTGATAAAAGAGGCTGCCACTGCCTAAATCCGTGGTCCTGAGCTACATTTCAAATTTAAATGTACCTTCCTGGGCTTCTGTCCTCAGCGGTTTGCTCTGAACTTCAGATGCAAATATGCTTAATTTTAGCCCTTAAGGGGAGCAGCACAAAAGCCAGTTTCCTGCCTATGGTCAGCTTCAAGGTGTCTTGAAAAAATAATATTTCTCTACTACCAGCTGACCAGAGGTGCCAAAATGGCTCTCCAGAGTTCTTGACTACCTGGTTATTTAGAAATCCACCAATCCAGTTCTGGGAGGTAGAGACCAGACACATTCTCCCCAGTCGTCCTCACTTATGTAGACACAGGGCAAAATGGATCCGGAAAATGCTGAACTGAAGCAACAGGAAGCATAAGACACAAGGCACAGAGAAGCTACTTACAACAAAACTGCGACAGACAGGATTGCCCTACTCACAGAGTGAGCTTTCTGCTCCAGAAAGTATCTCTCTCCTTAAGTCGGAGTGTTGGTTCAGGGCTCCTGGTCTTTGTCCCCTCCACTGAGTTTGTCAGTGTATTTAGGATGGACTGACCCATTACCCACAGGCTGGAAATTTGCATTCCCTGGCTGAATTAAAGAATGGCTGACTCCACAGGGATTCTTTTAAAAATTTAGATAAATATATATTCTAGTTTAACACTAGTAATAATAATTTCATCAGTGAGACGTTGAGCCTGAAAAAAACTTTAGCTTAATAACTGGCGCATTTCTTTGTTTTTTTATTTTTCCTTTGTGAAGGGAGAATACGTTTTATTTCTATGTGATGCTTTCTGTAAACTGAAAGAAGAGGATTTATATGCAGATGTTGAGATGGTGTTGAGAATCCAGAAGACAGGTGATAATCCTTTCCCCCTTTTAGACGATGTTATCAGAACAAATAATTTAACTCAAGTAGATGCACTGGAAACAAATGGTTTAAAATTAGACACAGGGAAATCCACTAGACGTCTATTACAAGAGTATAGGATTTTACATAATACAGCTGAGCTGTGTGTGGTTAGGGATGAAAGCATATGTTGTGTGTAATTTAGAAAAACATGCTTGCTCCTTGCTCGGTGCCATGGCCACGCTATCCTCTGAGATCAGCCGCTGCCAACGGCCCTCTCACTCAGCCCCCACAGCGAGCTTCGCCAAGCCGTCCAGTTTCACTCAGCTCAGTCAAACCACAAGATCTGAAGCTTTCATGACTGCCACCGCCATTTCTAGTTGTTCCCAGGCCTTACACTGTCCGTGTTTCTCTCCCCAAAGCATGGCCAAAAAGTACCCTTCTATCTCATCTTCTCCTCTTCCTCCTGGGACCAGGAAACCTCACCTTTTTTTCCTTCACCTAGTGATTAGCTTTTGTCATCTTTATTGGCACAGTCAGAACCAGTTAGGGAAATGCCTCTGTCTTCATGCATAGAAGGCGCCAGATTCAAACTTGAAGAAATATGGACAAGTGGTTCTGAGACTTTCTGTAGTTAAACTGGGAGTATGTTAGGAGAAAAAAGAGCTTTTGTAGGGCAACGGATAATTGCATTTAGGTTGAAAGAAATCAGTTCATAGGTCTGGAAGAGCTGGTTCAGCAGTTAAGAGCAATGGCTGCTCTTACAGAAGACACTGGTTCATTATCCAAAACAGGCATGGGCAGCCAAAAACAGTGTGTAATTCTAGTTCCAGTAGATCTGGTTGCCCTCCTTCTGGTCTCTATGTGTGTGGTGCACAGATAAAATGCAGGCAAAACACCCAAATAGAAAAAATCACACACACACACACACACACACACACACTTAAAATTTTAAATTAAGAAGAAATCAGTTCACTTGTTTATAAGTCTCCGTCTTAGGTACTTAAAGAAGGCAGTGTTTTTTTTTGTTTTTTATTTTGTTTAGTTTAGTTTTGTTTTTGGAAGACATCATAGTCTATTAGATACCACCTATGTTTTGACAATATGTGTCAGTCCATGGTGCACAGAAACTGTGCCTGCCTTGCTTATTTCTGGCAGGTGGTAGACATCAAGATATCAGCGATTCATCCTCTGTGTTCATTCTGTCCACTCAAAATCTATTCACCTGTGGTTGAGGTACATTTCCCCTTCTTTTCCCCAGGACAATGTGCTCTTTTCCTGTGTGTGCCTCTTGGGATGCATCTACTCAAGGGGCTCTGAGCAGGAATGAAATCCATGCTAAGTCAATGTTTCCTTCTTTCTGCATCTTTAATCTCGAAAAGAATAATGGAAACTGCAAAAACAACTGACCTTGATTTGTCCTAGCAACTGTGTCTTAAAAGAATTGTCTTTACTTTGCAGTGCGGGTGATGGGACCCAGGAGTACCACAGAGCCACATCTCTGGATCTTGTCCCACCCCCTGAAATTACATCTATTTATTTGTGTGTGTATGTTTCATATGCCATAATGATCAAGTAGAGGTCAGAGGACTAGTTCAGAAGCTAGTTCTATCTACTATATAGTTCTAGAAGTAAAACTCAGACATCAGACTTAGCAGCAAGTACCCTTGCCCACTGAATTATCTCCACACATTTATCCTTGTTTTTAAAGATAGAGTCTCACTGTGTAGCAGACAGAGAACAAATATGAACTCTCTACCCTTCTGCCTCTGAATTGAGAGCTGCATTGTGATTGTGTACTACCATTCAAGGATAAAGATGATCTGTTTTCCTACATAGATTTTTTTTTCCCCTGAGTCTGCATTTTCTGAATTTCCTCAAATTCATCTTCCCACACTTCAAACATTTTCTTTCCCAATTACAACCACCAAAGATGGTGCCTCTTGATTTCAATTGCGAAAAACTTTATGTTGAAATCATCATACACTCAGCATATTCTCTTAGTGGCCCTGTTCCAAATCATTTAGGACAACAACAGTGTATCTAATTTTCTATGAATTATAGATATCGATTAATTTTGGAAAAAGTTTTCTAATACTTGAAAACCATTCTGATTAAGAAGGAAGGCTAACCTGTACTTTGTCTATAAAAGTTAAAACTGAAACTACTGAAAAAGATGGCACAAGGGTGGAATATTTCATCACACTTATTATAAACCTGTTAGAACAAGTTAAAGCAAGTTGGAATGTGTCTGTCCATTGTTTGAGACTCAACAGTGCATAGCAATCCATTCCTGATCTGTTGACGTGATCACTTCTCAACTCTGGGTCATTTCCTTAGCTGTTAATTAGAATCCGTTCATTATCAATACCAAAGAAACAGAATCAACAGTGACAGCATGTTATAATTATTAGCACTGCACTAACATCTATTTAAGGCTTCAAACATAAAATGCATAATAGACTACCTTCTTCATAGACAGTGTTTAGTTTGTGTTTGCAAGAATGGAAAAGAGGAAATTTTCCCTGTGGCTGGTAAATTATAAATGTGTAGACACTTTAGGGAATTGTTTGGTTGTAGCTAGGAATATAAAAATATGTAAATACTCTATAAGCCAATAACTTTGTACACTGGCAAGTTTTATACAAGCCCCAAGACATATTTATTGTAGTATTGTTTATGAGAGAAGAATTGAAAATAACCTGTGAATTTGGCGATGAAAAGAATAGATAACTAAAATGTATAACACTGTGCTGCATATGTTTTAAAATGAGCCAAGACTATTTGCATATAGCATGGATAACTCTCAAACAGTGATGAAAGAAAAAAATTCTAAAGTCACAAAGTGATGTATATCGAGAGCATGATACCAAAACTACAAACTTTATAAAACCCTTACAAAACCATACTGTCTGTGAAGATATATACATACATATAAATATGCATAAAGTAAAACTGGCTTGAGAACCAACTCACAAATTCCATCTCATTGCTTATGAGAATGGAAAAAAACATTGGAAGAAATGAAAAGTGAAGTCTTGAATTTTCACACACACACACACACACACACACACACACAATTGTAAGATTTTACTTATTTCTTTAAAATGACTTTGAAAACATTTAAATGACCAATTCTATTATATGGAGGTATTGACACAGTCGATTATGCCCTTGTATTTCTCTCCCTGGCAAAATAAAAGTCTTCGTTTGAAGTTTGATATAAGATGCTTGATTTGTCCTTTGGTTCCTCAGTGAACGCATCGCTTGCTGTTATGTATATGATCCTGTACTTGTACCATTGAGAAGGAACAAAAATGACATGATCTGCTCTACCCTCAAGGAGCTCACAACTTTAGAACTTGAAAGTTTCTATGGGGAGCAGTATTTGTGGGTTTGAGGGTGTCTCAGTGTAAAAGAAAATGTTTTACTAGGTTGACGATAGAAAATTATTACACTTGCCATGAAATCACATGTAGGTGAGCTTCACTTTTTGAAAACATAACGGGAAAATGACCATTTTAAAAGGCCAAAGTAAGGTGTAATTGATGGTTTAAGAAAGAATTAGTCATTTTTAAAAGTGATTCCTTGTAGGTCTTTCCCCTGAACACATAAAATTGTGGTGGCATTAAAAAAAAAAATAAAGCTTATCTCTTTGTTTGTCTTTTGTTTTGATAGACAGCATGACCATTACATAAAGTAGTATATAGGACAAGGCAAACTTTTTACCTGGTGTATATTGTTACTGGCATATATGAGTTTAGTACTCATGGAATCTATACCTTTCTAATCACTTCAAGGGCAACCCAGAGGTAAGATGGGTAACTTTGTTTAGCATAAACTAGAGACTCAGCATTATTCCCTGGTCAGTGTCCATTGCAGATGCCAGTAACAACTCTTAATCGATATAGCAGAAAACATGCAAAAGATTGAAGCAGGAATGAAAAGTGAATAAAATGGCTGAACCCTGCCTCTGACCTGCTGAAGGACCACATCTCTGCCCTTAACAGAATTTAAAATAAAGTCTAGGTTGAGATTTGTTTTGTTTATGTCTTGGTTTTATTGTTTGTAGAGCAAAGCTGGATTCATTGGTAAAAGAAATTGCTAATAGTGGGAGTTGAGGTCAAACCACAAAATTTCAGTACCATTGCTAAGGGATTTCTCTGACCAGGCTACATCTTCAAGAGAAACTTGGTTGATGTGTGTTGACTAAATGAAGCTCAGCCTGAATGTTGAAAGCACTGCATGAGCTTGCATCCTCTGGGACTTTGAAGTGGACCCAGCTCACTAACTCAGGAAGTTAAACTGGCTTTTCAGTTGCCACCCTCAGAGGATAGTCTAGAACTTACTGCACTGAGTTCATTTGCTATTTGCACAGTGCCTTTGACTGCTCTGGCAAAGTTCTCTGTTCTTTGTTCTCAGAAGAAAACAGGCCCAAAACCAGCTAAGAAATCACAAGGAGACAAAAAGGCCAGGCCACTGTGGGGAGTCAGGGTACAGAGAAGACTAAAACAGAAACGGGAACAGAAGCATAGAGAGTCAAAGATGTATTTACCATATCTTATAAACAAATTTATTTTCTAATTTCTGGTTGCTTAAAAATCACAATAAGCTTCAGGGGCTGCTTCTGTGCTTTTCATCAAAAATACATGGCTTGAGACCTTTCTCTGGGAATCCTCTCCCCAATATCAGGGAGGAAAATGAATCTTGGGCTGACTCCTGCTACAATCATGGGTCTTTAATAGAAGCTGGCACAGGTCCCTAAGTCCCAGGAAGAAGCTGTCAACCACTGTGCTTTTTGCTAACTGGACATGTTCTGCTATCTAGGAGCTTCTTTGTTTGGCCAGACTGCAAGGCATTGAGGTAGATAGCGGAGGCACAGAGCATCTGAAACGTGCCTGCGTCGCCTTCTTGTTCCTAAAAAGAGGGTGAAACATAAATGCGCATGAGGAAAGAGAATTTTTGAAAGTTTTCAAAATTAAAACAAAGACCAGGAGGTGATCTAAGCGATACATAAAGAACAATTTGCCTTTAAAGGTAAGAGGCTCCTGTTGCTAGGCAACAGGCACAAGACAATGATGAGCCAGGAAGGTAGAAGTCATGAGTGTTTTCATGTGAATTCCCTTCACAGTAGGAAGCTTGTTAATAAGCTTCTCCCACAATGGGAAAATGGCTGAAATGGAGACATTACAGACTCAGAGAGGTGAGTTGTCTTGAGTTACTTTGGCTAGCATAAACGGCTGTGTGGTGGTACAGCTAACACTTCTGTTAATGGAGACTGGTCTCTTTGCTCTAGTAGGCATGTTTTTTTGTTCCCATTTTCTACACAATGACTATAATATTCCAGGCATTGATGTCTAAATACACTGAGCTGCTAATATGGACAGAGGCAGTGTTTCATTATCTGAGCATATGAATAAAGGTGTCCTGAATGTGTTCCGTCACCCACCCAGAAAAGGAATCTAGTTGTCACTTAAAGGTGAGATTCATTTGATGGGTGATGACACTTGCTAAAGTTTATTTGATAGCACAGGTTCTTCCCCCACCCCCAGGAGTATGAACACGTTGTTTCAGTAACCTTAAAGAGTTTTGACATAAATCTATGCATGTTTTTTATTCTAGATCATCATGAATTTGTGTTTTCTTGCTATTTCCAAAAGAAGATAAGTTTCTTCTCTCTTTGGTCCCCCTGAGTTTGCAGAAAATTAATAAGGTGCTTTTAAGTTGCTTGAAGTCTGAAAAGCAAGGATTGTCAGAAAATGCCCAAACTATATTGTCAAAGGATTCAATAACAATTTATTTAAAATTTTTGCATCATAAAAATCGATAGCATTTATTAACTGTCAGGAAGATAGTCATTATAGGTGAATTCTTACAATATTCTTCAAATTTTATTGGACGATTCTAAAAACTCTGAACACAGACCAGCACTGCTTATAGCTGTAAGTTACATTGTTATACACCCATGTATAGCTATGAGTTACATTGCTATACACGCATATAGTGGTATGAGTTACATTGCTATACACGCATGTAGTGGTATGAGTTACATTGCTATACATACATGTATAGCTATGAGTTACATTGCTATACACTCATGTATAGGTATTGAAAGACCCCTTCAGAGGAGAGACCCTCAGTCAAGTCTCAGGATAATACGACCCCTCAAGAACTCGCGAGAGACCATCCTTGCTGCAATTACACAAGTTTTTTTTTTATTAACCAATGCACTGGGTTCAAGACTGATATCCCACACAGGAGTAGAGGAGTCTGACCCCAAGTGGCTGGGAGATAGGGGTTTTAAAAGAAACAAACCTCAACCTAAGCAGGGGGGCGGTAACGTCATTGAAGTGTAGCAAAAATACCAGTGAGGAATCGTAAGGGAAATACCTGGTTTCTCAAGATTGCTTATAAGGTGAAAATTACCAGTGAAGAATCATGAGGGGAACATCCAGTTTCTCAAGATTGTTTGTGATGTGTTATTTAACTTTTATGTTTTTATGGTCAGTCAGTTTCTGAAACAGAGTCACCCTGACCTTAAGGCCATAAATTCTTTATGGTCAGCCAGTTCCTGAAACAGAGTCACTGAACCTGCTATCCTACATTTTTGGCTCTACTCTACCTGCTAGGGATCTTCTACTTTACCTGTTAGGGGGTCAGGATTTGTCCTGGTCTTTCAGTATAAGTTACATTGCTATACACGCATGTAGAGGTATAAGTTACATTATTATACACTCATGTAGCAGTATCTTGCAGAATTTCAGTTTAGTCCCCAAAATAGTGGATGTCCAGGTTTCTGACACTGTTTCTCAAGGTTTTCTCACACCATGGCTTTGAATTAGTGATTTAAGTAGACTTTTCATGTGCTAGCCAGTACTCTAGCCATTTTAAATAGCCAAAAAAAAAAAAAAAAAAAAAAAAAAAAAAAAAGCTAAAGAGAAGCCAAAAAAGAACATAAACAACTGGGTAAAAATCTCACAATGACTATTTAGAAAATCTCATGACTAGTTAGAAAAGATCATTACCTCAAATTCAATTTCATTGCTTTGTAGAAATGTGTTGTTGCATGTGTGTGGTATGCACCATGTATGTGCAGGGTAATTCCTGTAATTTGGAATAATAAGAAGTTGTAAGATGCCAAATATGCTGCTGGAAATTGACTCAGGGTCTATGGAAGGCTAACAAGCATTCTATGCCCTCCTAGCCACAATTTCTATCCCCACATATATCTCATTTAAAAAATGGTGAAAATAGGCTTTCAAACAGACAATTGAAGAAGCAGCATTACTCATAACATCCCAAGATGGAAATAACCAAGTGTCCATCACTGGATAAATATATAACTAATATCTGCTTTAAAAGTGAATGAGGTTCTGATGCATCATGAACAGCACAATGAACTTGGAAAGCATGAAAAGGGCAGTCAGATACAAGAGAACAGATAACATATGCTTCTTCTCATGTTAGGCAGAATCTTAGATCTTAGAATCAGCAGATTCAATGGTTCTACTACTACTTAATGTCCTATGGCTGAAGATGGTGGGACAGTCTGTTCAATAGGTGTGACGCTTTCAAATAAAATGGTGAAAACTTCTGGAGCTCAATAGTGAAAATGGCTATATCACTGTACAAATGCAGTTAAAGTCACTAAATTGTGCACTTAATGCACAGACTGTGACTTTCATATTAAGCATATATGATTACAAAGAAATCAATAATCTTGAAAAGACCATCTACTCACAACCTTTGAATTCCTCCTTGCTGACACTATATCCTCATGGCTCTTTATCCTCTGACCTCAGGTTTAAAAATATAGCAGCAGCATCCCCACTAGCTTTAATTTAAATTCTAACAGGACGCTACAAGGTCAGTTAAGTAATTTCCTCCTCTGGAAATGTAACTTTCTTGATATATTATTTATCTACCAGTTGGCTTGCCAATTTTAGCCACATATTTAAGACATCACAGAAACATCAAAAGGGCAGTCTAACTTTTCTCTGCTTAGGTTAGAGATTCAAGGGCACATGGCATAGTACAGATGGCAGAGCCACAGACTGGACAGATGGCCCAACCTTGATTCTGAAGAAGGTGCTTTGGAGGATTTAGACCCAGTTATAGCAGACCATGGATAAGTCACACTTTCTCTGCAGAAAACAGTAAAGCAGGAAGAACAGCTACCCAAGGTGTTTGTAGGTATAGTGCAACAGACAAAAGGAGTGAGACCTTCTCTATGTCACCGTACCACAAAATCTAACCAAATGTGCTGCTAAAGAGGTATCAATGTCGCAGCTAGATGTCGTATCTCAGACAGATGACTACTAGCATCCTGCAGTACCCTCCCTAATTCCCCCCATCTTTGAAGGCAGATCTAAAAATAGCCTGGATTGGGTAAGTGTGTGTGTGTCTGTGTGTGTGTCTGTGTGTGTGTGTGTGTGTGTGTGTGTGTGTCCTTCAAGTTGGGTCTTTGAATTAGACCCAAGATGTAAGGAGTGTGAAGAGACCACAAAAGGTCAATAGAAATACTGTGGATAACAGTGATAACTATCTCCTGGCTGCATATTAAGAATCCCAATTTTAGCCTCTGAGTCTTCCTTTCCTCATGTCTTGACTACTAATTGGGAATCTAAAAGGCCTTTTTTTTCACTGACTTATAAGCTCCCAATCTTTCTTTATGTTCAAGGAAATACATGAACAAATGTGACATCATTCTAAAATTGTTGAATAACCCTAGACAACTGAGGACACGCTCAAGTCTATTTTGGTTCCCAAAACTTCATCTTCTGCCAGTTACTGGCTATGCCTACCCTGACTCTAGAAACCATGAGTGGGCTGTTACCAGACCCTGGATATTGTTATCTTGCAAGCCATCTGTAATATATCATGGACTTTCAGAGATATTTATCTTTCAGTTCCTAAAGATTTCTTCTCTTATCTATGGATGCATATATGAGAACAAACCTCATGGGCTTAAGAATGATAATTAATGAGCATTGTTAGTAATTTTTTTTTTACTTTAGGATTTAAAAACTTTATATTGCAAAAGGGACCTCTGAAAGGCCTGTTCTAAGAATTTTACATGGCTCATAATCCACTTTCAATAGACAAGTACTGGCAATATGTAGGTTGAATCAGTATCATATTGACAATAATAAATAAATGAACAGATGGGGAGGGGATAAAATGCCCCACAATTTCTTGATGTAAAAATATAGTAGAACTGAGCAGAAATAGAAATTTTAGCTTCCATGAGATTTGCTTGTATGATATCTGTCTCACTATTTGTTTGTAATAAACATTTTTTAAGTAGAAAATTACATATTTCTACAAGTGTGTAACAGGAAGGGATTAAAAATCGGGAACTTTCCCTATTTTTACTAAGTTTACCAGTATTCATTTCAGGAATAATACACTGAAACATTTTTAAAATACAAGACAGTACAATAGGGATTCCAAATCAACAGGCCAACACATAAGGACTCCTAAGAACTTATAGAAAATCTTATTATGGTTAAAAGTGAGAAATTTCTCCAAGAATAGGGGAGGGGTTGGAGGGAAGGTCCTCATGCATTTGTGAATACAGGCCCCCTATACACCTTAGAGTTTTAATTACCTTAGAAGAGGGGTCACAGAAAGTTCTATACTAAAGGCTACCTTGTTAGTAGCTTTCAATTACCAGCCAGCTATTAGAAAACTCCAGAAAAAATGTCTGAGAGAGAAACGTGTCCGGATTATTTATCACTTTAAACCATACTGCCAGAGATAATCAAACATAAGTAACAGCATAGTCTCCAAGAGGCTTTCAGAAGTACTCCAGACTCTTGAGTCCCAGCCCAGACATGTCTGATACGGAGCCCAGAAATTGGAAGTTTTAATAGCACCCAGATTTAAAGAGCAGATCAGACAAGAATAGAGAGAGAAAAAAATGACAAAAATATGATGTAATCATGAAGTATACACACATTTATAAAATTTTATAGTCTATGGCTTTCTTAATATTATGAACAAGTTTAAAATATTTTACTTTTTTTGTTCTTGCTTCCAAAATATTTCATCATTGTTAAGTGCTACATTTGTGCCTGCATGTATGATTAGAGCTTGTAATATATCTTGTAAAATCATTGCACTATCTGCACCCCTGGGAAGTCTTTGCCCCCTGATGTGTTTACTGTAGGATGCAAAAGGCTTGTCTTGGAATATTAGCCTACTTCTTGGTATCTTTTTCTCATTATGAACAGTTGCATTTCGAATCATTGAGTCTCTTATCTATCGCCAAGCTCAGTACAACCTTGTTCAACTGCTTCTGTCTTTCTAGTATCCTGTCTCCAGAGAGCAGGGCCAGCCACTGAAAGCAATATTCTAGAAGCAGTTTGAATTTTTGGTAACTTTCTATAGAAACTGCACTGCACAAAGAATTCCCTACAAAAACTTTCGTAGCCTACACATAGACTATAAAGGAAGGCACAAAGACAGGCCAGTATTTCCCATCACACAAGGGCAAGTTACTCATACACACACACACACGGAGGCAAGGAGTGAACAAGTTCTTAGCTATTAATAGCTTGTTAAGACCTGTGCCAGTAGAGCTATTAAATACTCCCCCTGACCTCCAAGACTAGAACAAGGGCATGTATGGAATGCATTTCAAAGCCCTGTATTTTCTAGCTGTTAAAAAACATATAATGCCTCCTATATTCAAGGCCACTGAAAAGAGGAGTGAGGTCTACAAACACAAAGATAAAGTCACTGTTGATCCCCTATGTCTGGGACAGTGAGTGATCTGCTGTTAGCAAGAGCCTCTGTTAATAATCGCATACTTTTATTTTGTTACATTCTTATTATGAACATTTACAACAATAGAAAAGAAAATGGAATGTTCTGTGGGACAATACTAGCAACATTTCAAGTGCAACAAATGCAACTGATGGCCAAGCTAATCTTATCCTTACCCTCACCACTCCTTCTCCTATGGACAGACTGCATGGATTTTATCTGTAACTGTTTAAGTGTGTATTTCTAAGAGACAATAGGTTAAAAACAACATTACAATCATGTTGCAATCACTGGAAAAATCACCTGTGAGGGTTCACAGTGTCTCACAAATATATATGTTTTAGTTTATTCAGATTGGGATGCAAACAGTGGCTGTATGTATCAGGTGATTGGCAATTTCCTTATGTACTTTCAACCTAAATATTTCTCTTTTATTCTAGCACAATGTTTTTAATGAAAAATCTTGTTTGATATGTCCAATCCCCTCCAAATAGTCTTGACAGTTTGATCAAAGATATATATTTCAATCACTCAGGGACAAGATTCTGCATGTCTAATAAGCTCTCTGTTAATACCATACAGCAGAGCAAACACCAAGCAGAAAGTTTAGGACATGTCTCACAATCTGGATTTTGCTGATTGAATTCTCTTAGTATGCTTTACCATGTTCCTCTAGTCCATGTCTCCTGAAGTGATGTGTAAGTGCAGAGACTTGTTCATATTTAGAGATGCATAGAGCAGCATGTAGGAGGCATTTTCTTCTTGCCAAGAAACAAGAGACACATGGGTGACTGCTTCTTTCTCGCTCCAGCTAGCGTCAAAGCTTGTGTCCACATATTCATAAGGAGATATCAACACAGCATGTTATTGTAAAATCTCTCATCTAATGCTTAGTTTACTCAGTGATGGAACTCACACAGAACCCTGGGAAGAAGAGGGGAAAGGACTTGAGGTTTTTACTCTGTCTACCAATTTTCAAAATCATGACTTGGCTGAACTGACACTTTTGTTGGTGTTCTTTGTATCTCTTAGATGGTGGTTGTTGTGGTTCCTGTTGGTTTTGTAATTCGTCAAGAAAAAAAAAAACATGGATTTATCAAATTTCATGCATTTTTGCAAACCTTATCATTTCCATCTGAAAAGTTATTCAAGTTGGTCCCCAAATCATTTTGTTAAAATGTTGTAGTCTTGGAATGCTCCCTTTCTCTTAGGTATGACAGGATATTCTAGGCTCAGCATGTGTATTGCATTTTCTCACCCCTCTCTGTAAGCATCCATTTCTTCCAATTTTTCCTTTAATGAAAAATTGAAAAATTAATTTGAAGATGATAATCTTGATGTTATAGTACTTGCGGCCAGTAGGCTGATATAAGAAAAAAATTTAATTTTATAAATACATTCCTTGATATTTTCAGTTGGGGATACACATTAGAGAGAGAGAGAGAGAGAAAGAGAGAGAGAGAGAGAGAGAGAGAGAGAGAGAGAGAGAGAGACAGACAGACAGACAGACAGACAGACAGACAGAGACAGAGACAGAGACACAGAGAGAGAGAGCGGGAGGGAGGGATGGATGGAGGGAGGGAGGGAGGGAGGGAAGAGAAAGGAAGAAAGAGGGAGAGGAAGAGAGGGAGTGAGAGCGAACACTATTATTGTACTACTTACATGCCTTTTTCTGAACTTAATTTTAGGAAAAATTAATGCAAATCATCTCTGACTTATTTCACTATATTTTTCACATAAGCAAAAAGTACCATTCTTGGAGACATAAAGGTTTTTAATAAAAACCAGAGACCAAAGCAGACCTTAGAAAAACTATCTAACTTCTTGTAACTCCAGTTTTCTGATCTGAAAACACCTTCCTCACAGGACTGTTAATAACTTCCCCAGCATTTACTGGAAAGTGTATGCTTTATATAGATTTCCTCCCACTTAAGCCTTATAGAAACATTTTCAAGTAAGTGCTAGTTGCCTCATTTTGTAAATGAGCACAGTTTCCCAAGGTGACACTGTCTGGTAAGTGGCAGCCACTGTTTTCATAGAGGTCTCTCACTCCATGCTTTTAACCCAGACTTTGAAGTGTCAGGCAAACAAGATAAAGAACACATGGTGCTGTTGGCACCATAGCTAACAATTGTGTGCAGTGCAAAATAAATGACAGTTAACAGAAGTGGCCTTGGTGGGTATCTGAGACAGTGGATGGGAGGGTGCGTAGAAAGAACAGACCAGCCCGCTTACTGCTTCTCCAGGCATCTGGCAAACTGACACTTGATCCTGTTAATTTCCCACACTGGGTCTAACCTATGTGTCCACCATGACAGATGCTCCAGTGGCAGAGCTCAAGGTCAGCCCTCGAGAGTTCAGGCTTGTGCCTCCTGTCATGTTGTCCTTTGAATCAAGTGGCAGACATCTAGAGGCAAGACTGCTTTGGCCTCTTCCCCCTTGCAACGTGTGTCATTAGCTGCTACATAATTCTTAGTTCAAAACAAAATTCACAAAACTGACAGATTCATCTGCCTAATGTCAAGAGACATCAGAGCCAATTATGGGATAGCTCCAGAAGGCAAATAGGGGCACTTTTCGCAAAATGGGATGAAGAAAAGGAAAATAGTCTTGTCATTAAAAAGGACAAATGCATTTTCCTCTCAGCATGCTCACTTCAGGAAAATTGAGAGATTTATATTGATACAGAGTTTCATTATGATGGCTCTGGATAAATTCAAATCAAAGAATTTACCCCCAATTCATCCTTGAAAGGGCAGGACTTCAAACTGTAGGTGGTATTTTCATGAGGATAACAACTTGAGGTATAAACCACAGACACTTTCTCTAGACAGATTTTTTTCAAGTGTCACAAGGAGTGAGGTGTGTGTGTGTGTGTGTGTGTGTGTGTGTGTGTGTGTGTGTGTGGTTTGTGTATGTGACTTTTAATCTAAGTCTGGTGGTTTTGTTGGGTTACATATCATATGTATTCAGGATTTTACATAAGAGTAGATGATATTTCATTGAGTTGAAAGAATAGGTAATGAAAAGGCTTAGGAATACAATCCCAAGCTGTCTTCTGCTCTTCCTAAATTTAAGCTCATTGCAAACATTGAAAGACAGTAGTTTTATAAGACTACCCTCCTTTCTGATACTGGTTGAATGTTTGGAATGTGCAATCTTCTTAAAACATCTCGAGTGTCAGCATTATTTAAGAAATTCCCATGCAATCACTGCTTTGAAATAGAATCTGGCTGAGGAAGAGATATGATTTCGTTTGTAATACTTTCTCAAAATGATCTGAAGCAAACACTGCAAGGCATTAACTTTTGGTAAAACAAGATAACAAATGCATTAATACTGTCTTATCTAATATTTCATTTGTATTTAATCATACAAATAACAAAACAATAACAAATAACATTTAAATACCCTACTGTGGTTCCAAAGATTCTGTTCATTTCTCATACATTTTATTACCCTTTACAGTTAATAAGAATGAAATCCAGAGGAGATTTTAAAGCACTTGCACTCATCAATTATAAGAGTATTATATTTCCTTGGATGGCCCTGTTTCATGAGGTTTGGAGGGACCTTTAGCACAAGGAATCCAAGAATATATAGCCATTACTTTCAAGTTTTAATGGCCTATTGTACAACACCAAGGCAGGTAGATAAATTATCAAGAGCTCCCTTTTAAGGCTTACACTTTAAATTTTTTTTCATTTAAAAATAAAGCAGTCTCTGTCCATCTTGGATAGTTATCAAGCCTGTTGAATGTTTGCAGAACCATCAAATTATACCCCATAGAAACCTCTATACTGTGTGTATTTCCTTGAAATTGTTATTATCAGACCACCAAGGCAACTGACCATTCACTTGAGCCCATATAATGAATGACTTGAATATATTCTTGGATAGCAGGATAACTAACATCACTATGACCCTATTTTCTAGTAATGTGTATTGAAATGTGGCTTGTAGGCTATGAATTTGGCAATTGTTCATCATGTAAAATAGTGGGAACAATGACCTGTGACTTTACAATTGCTACTTTGAGGTTAAAGACACCATTAACAATTTTATAGCCTCATTTCAGTGTATAAAGTATCAAATACTCTCCAAATTAATTTTGTCAGTGTCATAATATTAACTAAAAAACTATTGCATTGGAAGGAACAAGAATCCTTATAATACATATATATTAACCACCTCAATTTTGGTCTTATTTATTCTTTTTGAGATTACTAAATGTAAATTTTAGTCATATATTATTTATTTACTATTTGTCAAGGAATGCTGGGTCCTTAATATACAGACCAAGATAAGCCCTATTTGTTCATCTTGTGAAAACCTAATGAGTAATAGAGATAAGAAAAGATATGGGGCTTGAGCACAGTTATTAACAAAGCATAAATCAGGGAGTCCCAACCCTGTGAGTAGCAGAAAGAATATCAGCTTTCCTAGTAGAAATATGTTCTGGATCATTTGGCGACTGGAGGAACAGTGCTTTGTGTTCTATTGCTCTGAAGAGACACTGTGACTAAGGCAATTATTATAAAGGAAAGTATTAATTTGGAGACTTGCTTACAGTTTCAGAGGGTGTATTAGTTAGGGTTCTCTAGGGTAACAATTTACATAAAACATATATAATGAATCTCTCTATATAGAGAAAGAGGACTTATTAGAATGGCTTATAGCCTATGGTTGAGCTAAAACAGCAATGCCCACCTTTGAATGGAAGGTCCAGGAATCCAGTAATTGTTTAGTCTTCAAGCCTCAGCTGGTCTTTAGTGGTTTCAAATATCAACTTCAGATGTCATCATAGGCTTCCAGACTTAAGACTGTTTAAAAACCCAATGTCTCTTTTGAGACTCAAGGCAATTTCTTAACTGTAACCCAGTAAAATAAAAAGCAAATTACATACTTTCAAAATACAATGGCACAGAATATGCATCACCATTCCAAAGTGGAGTAAAGAAAGCATAGTGAAGTAATGCTGAACCAAATCAACCCCAAAAAGCAGCAGAGCAAACTTCAAACTCTTAGAATCTCCAATTCCTTTCAACTTTGTTGAGAACAACACACTTCTCCCTCTTGGGATGGTTTCACACCTAGTCTGCAGCTTTTCTTGACAGGTATCCCACAACTCTGGCATTTGCAACATCTTGGGGTCTCCATCTAGACATCACCTTCACAGCTTCAGGCAATGGTCTTTCTTTGCCTGCATTCGATGACTCCCCTGCCACATGCTTATCCTCAGAGCTTTTCTTTAGCTGAACAGGAAGATTCAATAACCCCTCTACTTCTTTTGTATCTTTGCCTCTAAAGCCAGAACAACCTGACCAAAGCTGCCAATTTCTGCTACGCGATGGGACTGGAACTGAATTTGTTTCAATTACATTTGCAGCACCCCTCTGTTTCGATTATTGCATGGCTACTTAAGCTTTGCTTTAATTCCTGTTTATAAGTTGGAAACTTAGCTGGATGGGCTCTTGTCTGCTCTCTTTGTTTCATTTTGTCTTCTTGGGCACTGGACTTGCTTCTAAGATTACATTTTCTGATGTTCCTTTCCGGCTCCAACTGTGCATTTTGTATTTTTCTTCTGTGTTTAGTTTTTTTTTTCATTATACATGTGCATAAGATTGATCACTAATAGCCACATGTACAGTCAATTGTAGGATGACTTGAAATCTCCTCTGCCAACACCACTACTAGAACATTCTTCAATTTAGTCTGTGACAATGTTTTAGGACAAGGGCAGAAAAAGGCCACATTCTTTGCCAAAATATCACAAGAACAGTCTCTTTGCCACTTACTAATATTTTTTTCTTTCTTTCTGAAACCTCTTGATCTGGGTCCCCACAGCTCATATTTTCTTCTGAACCACTGCTCATGTTTTTACTAGTATGGCCAACTAAGGATGCTTATTGTCCAAATTCCCAAAGTCAACATTCTACAAACAAGCAGTATGGTCAGGTTTGTCATAGAAATAAGTCATTCCCTAATACAACTTTTGTTCTACTCCCTATTCTATTGCTGGATAGAACATATTAGGCCACATCTCCTAATCCTTCCCCAACAGATCATTAGCTGCCATGTAAATATATGAGCCTATGGGGACCAATTTCATTCAAACTACCACAAGTACTCAAGAAAAGAGAATAGCAACTAAAAAGACTCAGACAACAGAAAATGTACTTGGGGCCACATATTTAGACTATTCTCTGGTCCAAAGAATCTTTTTTGTGCTCTTCCCTACTCACTGAAACCAAAGCAACTCTTATCAAAGGAACTACTTAATTTGAAGCTTCCTTACAGTTTTAGAAGGTTAATTGATAATCTTCATTAGCATCATGAAAACTATCATGGCAGCATGCAGACAGGTATGGTGCTAGGCAATAGCTCAGAACTTCTAATCCTGATCCAATGTAGCAGATAAAGAGAGGGAAAGAGGCAGACATTGGACCTGATTTGGGCTTTTAAAACCACAATGACCACCACTAGTGACGTACATCCTCCATCAAGGACACAGCTCCTAATTCTTACCCAACATTTCATCACATGGCATGTGCATTTATTATCCTGCCTCATTCAAACTACCACAAGTACTCCAAAAGAGGAAATATCCCATAAAAAGACTCAGACAACACAAAATGTACTTGGGGCCAAATGTTCAGTCCATTCTCTGATCCATAGAATCTTCTTTATGCTCCAGCTGTGTGTTTTTGACATTCTTAGTACTAGTCACTCTAAGAATGGCTGTTAATAAACTATAAGTGCTAGATTTCAATATTAGCCCAGTGACCATCCTTTGCTTGCTAAACAGGAATTAAATTTTCTGAAGCATTGGATATTTGGTTTTAGTTTTTGTTTTGGTTTTTTAAGCTCTATATATGATAAACCTATTCAGTCATATTGAGAGTCACTAGTTACAAAACAAATATTGATGTAAATGTGGACTTACAGAAAGTGTTATGCAAGGGCACTGAACAGATACCTGCTATGAGGACCAACTCTGGAATCACATGCTCTGGCCATAGATTCAACTGCAAAATCAAGAGACTGATTTATATTCCATAGATGCCTCTTGACATCTTCAAATAGTTAGAACTTTATACTTTTCTCCATTCTTTGTTTCAGTCATTTCAAAACACTTAACTGACTATATATCAGTACGTTAAGTACAATAGATACATATATGATGGATAGAGTAGATAAATAAAATAAATATTGAACTAATAAGAGGCAATATGTTAAAATATATGGCCCATTAATACAGCTTTAGCATGCATAATAGGGGTCTCAACTGTGAGAAGTGTGGCAAAGGTCATATATATAATACACTATACACACATTATATATACTATATATACTATATAAACTATGCTATATACATAATATATACTATGTATGCTATATATATATACACTATATATATATACTATATATATATACTATATTCTTGCAGCATCTGATAACCTGAATGCTTACTGTTCATGAGTCTCTATGAATTTGAAAGTTTTCTCAAAAACTGTGGTCTCTTAATCTCCAAGTCTATCCAAAAGGAAGACAAGCCCTTGTGCATAAGTTATAGATTAACCCAGTAGCAAGCACCTGGAAAAGAGTCTCCAATGCTCCTTGTCCCTGGTAGCTACATACTTAATAAGTTTATCCTCCTTAGGTGAGGCTGGACTTAGGTTTCTAGAGAACCAAATAAGGCAGAAATGTTACTTTGTGGGTGAGAAAATAAAAAATCGAATCTCTCTCTCCATTTCCTGAGGACACCACTGTGGCTTTGATGAACCTTGGTGAATCTTCCAACAGCCAAAGAAGGGTATTTGTTCATTAAGAAGCCCCTTTCTCTTCAGATGAAGAAGTTCCTCAGATTTAAGATTTAAGAAGTCCTTCAGATGAGACCTCGGCCCAGCTAACAGTTTGCCTGGTTAAGCTGCATCTTAACCCCTTAAAACTATCACATAAAATGTTTCATCTTTTAAACATCTGTAGTTTGAAATAATTTGTTATGTATAATAAGTCACATATGTCACTCTTATTCACCCAGAACTTCTGAATATTCAACATTATCTGTGATGACTTCTGGGCAGGGCACAAATAGCTGTGTGTAATCTTGATGAGGCTGCTTTGATTAATAAGATATATTTCAGCTTGAAATAGATATGGCAAAAAGAATGAAGAGGTATAAAGTTGGCTCAGGTGCTCTGAATATAAGACAAGGTGATGAAATTAATTGTTGGCGGCACAAAGGCAAGGGTCGGGTGGTGGCCTTCTCCATCCTAAAGCTTTCTCTCCATATAACACTCATACATCTCTAGATTACACATGGATAGTCAGGCAAAAGAATCTGAATGCCATCTTGGAGTTTTACTATGGACCTATATCTACACACAAAACTATTTCCAATTAGTCGGGGTTTTTTGTTTTTGTCTATATTTGTTTTAGCAGACTCTGGAAATTTATCCTGCTTTGAGATTTTGTGTGATGCAACTTTTCTCATACAGTTTTTCTTTCACTTTTCTCATGACACAATTAAATTATTCTTTGAAATATCTGTAAAAATATTTATGGTAAACAATGCCTGCCCAGTCTTACTATGGTGTAGAAACAAATTTGAAGCACCAAAAATGATATTAAAGACCATTTCCTAAATAAAGCATGGAAGTCTTTGATAGATTAACCCACTAAATTATTGGGTAATAATGTGTTAAAAATAATGTATATCTACTATGTTATATGTCAAGAACATCAGCCAATTTTTTCTCTGTACAGGAGAAGAAAACCTGCTGGCAATTTTACGACGAAGATGGTGGAAGTATATGATCCTGGGACTCATAGACTTGGAAGCTAATTACCTGGTTGTCAAGGCTTACCAGTACACAACTCTGACTAG
The DNA here is from genome assembly GCF_963924665.1 of Micromys minutus. Classification (NCBI taxonomy): domain Eukaryota; kingdom Metazoa; phylum Chordata; class Mammalia; order Rodentia; family Muridae; genus Micromys; species Micromys minutus. The sequence goes on along the minus strand of NC_137960.1, from coordinate 29,510,623 downwards.
TGTCCAGGTAATGAAGGTTCTTCTTGACTTTCTAAATATAGTCCACTTCGAGTTTACTGTCTTAGAACTCTGTATACTACACAATGGGGTTCCCTTTTCTTTTCATATTTAATTTTAATATTTTTTAGTTGAAATAGATTTTTCTCCTATACAGTACATCCCATGCACTGTTTCTACTCCTTCCACTCCTAGCTCTTCCTCCACCTTCTTTGTCCTCCAGATCTACTCCTCCTCTTCAAAAAGAACAGTCTTCAAGTGACTACCACCAAACAGTACAGAAATAAAATATAATAAATCAAGGCCTTTATCTATACAGTAATAAAACACTTACATCAAGATCAAAGAATCGGAGAAGGTAGCCCAATTAGAAGGAAGTCTTGAGTACAAGACAAATATTCAGAGATATGCTTGCCTTTACTGTTAGGAGTCCCACAAAAATACCAAGCTAGTAGCCACAGCATGTATTCAGGGAACCTTGAACCATGTAGACCATCTGCTTGTCTTTTCCAACTCCCAACTCCCTTAACCTATATAAGCCCTGCTTTACTGATGCAGTGGGTTGGTTTTTATGATGTCATTGACCCTTCTTGTTTCTGCAGTTTTTCTCTCTCCTCTTCCTTGGCGGTTCCCTGGATTATGAGAAAATGGACCCAATGGACACCTCTAATTTGGAGTCTTTCTGCATAATGTTTGGCTGTAGGTCTCGCAGAATATCATTATAAGCTGCTTGATTGTTTTTTTTTTCCCCTAGGAGTGTTTGGTTCTACCTTAGGTCTCTGGGCTATCCAGTTACTAGATATCTAGACAATGAAGGACATGAGCTCTCTCTTGTTGAGTGGGTCTCAAATTAAACCAGACATTGGCCATTCCCACAGGTTCTGTACTAACAATGTCTCAACACATCTTGCAGGCAAGACAAATTGTAGATGGAGGGTTTTTGTGGTGTTAGGCAAAGAGGAGGGCTCGACAGGAACACAGAGATCTCCCTTGGAAGGGGAAAGAGAATAGATTCACAGGTGGTATTGGTGTCCAGGTTTCTCTTTCTGTAGCCTTCAGGCTGCCTTCTTACACCAAAGAAACTAGAACATGGAGTGATGGCTCCAAGCCAGCACCACTCAATCTTTTTACTTTCAATGTGCTGCATGGCTATTGTCCTTGGCAATGGAGTCTTGCTGTCAGTCTTCAGAGAGCAACCTGCTGTCCTAGTAATGGCTGGGTTATTTAGGGTTCTTCATGGGACCTCCTCAGCCAAAAAACTCAACAGTCCCATGACTGGAAGCCTTGCCTAGCATAAATGGCCAGTTCAGACACTGTATTCTCCATTACTAGGAGTTCTCATAAATGTCACTCTCATAAACTTCAGAAAGTTCCCTCTGCACTAGGTTTCCACACCCAAATGCCTCCCAGTTCCCTTCATCTCTCTCCTTTCCATCACCCACACCTCATCCTTCCTGTCCACCTGCAGAATCTAGTCTATTTCCCCTTCCAATGGAGATCTATGTGTCCATGTTGAATCCTCTTTACCTAACTTCTCTCTGTGTATGGATTGCAGCTTGATTATCATTTACTTAACAGCTAATATGTACTTATAAGTGATATTATCTCATAAATATTATACAATATTTATCTTTCTAGGTCTGGGTTACCTTACTCAGAATGATTTTTTTCTTTTTCTTTTTAAGATTTAATTATTTTATACATGTGAGTGTAATGTTGCTGCTCTCTTGAGACACACCAGATGAGGGCATCAGATTCCATTCCAGATGGTTGTAAGCCACCATGTGGTTGCTGAAAATTGAACTCAGGACCTCTAGAAGAACAATCAATGCTCTTAACCGCTGAGCCATCCCTCAAGCCCCCTACAAATTTCATTAAGCTCATTTTTAAACAACTATGTAATACTTCATTGGGTAAATTGCCACTTTTTCTTTAAAATCAATTCTTCTATTAAAGGGCATTTAGGTTGTTTCCAGTTTCTGGCTGTTATGCATAAAGACATAATGAACAGAGTTGAGGAAGTGTCCTTGTGGTAGGATTCAGTGTCCTTTGGGTATATGCCTGACTGGTAAGTCTTGAGGTAGATCATTTAAAAAAAATTAAACTCCATTTATCTGTCATTAATTTTTCCTAAATCGGGTATAATTGGACAGCTTTTTTCCTCTTTGTTCTAAATATACCAAAAATAATCATTTACAATGCAAAAATAAATTCATGGATTTGAATGCTGCCAACTAATCTTGTGTCAGCAGGAGAATTATTTATAAGCATAAAAATAAATCTGATTTCATCACAACTTAACTCTTTTAGAATGTTAATAGACTTTGATTAAATAAGCAAGCTGCTTAATAATCTTTTCTTTTAGCTTTTTAAAATGCATTGAACTATTAAATCTGAAGAAATATGGCTTTTCCATAAATGAATAAAAATGAAATTCTCAGAATATGTCATGTATGAAACGTTGTATATATCTCTTACTCTCTCATCTGCTCACACATATGCATACATATATGCACATACACAAACACAAATACCAGCTTAATCTAGTTTTTATACTTGCTGGATACTCAGTTTCCTTGCTAGTCCAATCAGTTTGATTGCATTTGTTTCACCCTCATATTTCTTTGTGCAGAAATATTATTGATTTTACAGCTGTCCTAAAATCCCAAAACAAAAGCAAAACATTATTCACCAATGAGCACGCACTGAGGTTTGTTGCTGGTTGTCCTTCTGGTTTTTCTTGGAGCTACTATGGCATAAGTGAATACACAAATACAAACATACACAAATACCTGAGTCAGTATGTACACCCCCACCTGGGGTGAGAAGTGACCTAAACCTTGGTTTCCTTTCCTATTAGTCACATGCCTAATTTTCATATGTGTTTCAAAGATGGCTTCTTTGTCTACTTTTGTTGCTATGATAGAATAATGGAAAAGGATAATTTATAATGAGTAGAGAATGATTGGATCACTGTACTCATATGGGAAATTTAGAATTAATGAATTAACAAGGACAAGAGTAGGAAGAGGGTCAAACCCGCCACTGGATAATGCCTCTGTTCTTAACCAGTGATGGTAGAGCACCATTGGCCTAAGTACCTCTTAATGACTTTTTGTTTCTACATACACTTGCAACAACAATTAAACATTTACATATGTTTTGTCTGATACAAATGTGCAAACAACAGGAGACAGGTTAAAATAAAAGTAGCTAACATTTTCCCTGGATAATGGCCACATGCAGTTTGTATTTATTCTTGATACATTTGTGTGAACACATAAAGGTCCACACACTGAATGTGGCAGTCTGATGACCACCTCGTGTGCCATTCCTCAGGCGCTACCTACTTTTTCAGGTTTTGACCTGAACTTGTTCAGGCTATGCTGACTGACCAGCAAGTCCAGGAGATCTACCTGTCTCTTTCTCTTCGGCACTGAAATTGCAAACTCAAGTCAATTCTGTTCAACGCTGTCTTTTACTGAGATCCTGGGGATCAACTTTGGGTTGTCCTGGTTGCAAAGCAAGCATTAATATTATCTGAAGTATCTGACTCCTGGGCCCAGACCATTTCAACATATAGCTTGCATTCTGAGAGCATTTGTAAGATGAATTCCAGTGGAGATTTTCACGATAGCAAGAAGTGAACTGGTAGAGAAGGCCTGAACAGGCCCTCTTAACTCAGTCTTTAAAATCCTGTGGCTTTTGGGTTGGCACTGGAAACTAATGTCCAGATGGAGAAGTCCCAGAGCTTCTAAATGCATTCTTTAGCAAAGTTCTCTATAAAATTATCTATATAGCATGTTTGTTCTTTTGGGACCCTTCTTTTATCCAGGTGAAAGAGCTTCTGCATTTGGGAATTGAATTTCCTATTTCCACCCTTTCCTTCTTACCATTTATTTTCTCTATAGAAAAAGTAATTTCTAGAATGCCCCATGCAAAATGTACAGTACTTCTTTTGGTTAAAATATATTTTGATATGCTCATATCCTATGTTCTTGGTAAGATTTTTAGACATCTTTAAAACAGGAACTGTGGCTTGTTAAAATTATTCATAAATCACACATAAATTAGCCTTTAGAAATGTATGCATCTAATATGGTTATAAGGTTTCCCATTTACATTTGCTTTTTTTTTTTTTTTTTTGAAATATCAGCAAACTAAGAAAACACACAAGAGAGTTAAAAGCTCTAACTGGAGAATAATTAAGCACTTGTCTTTCCTTCAACAGCAATCATTGTGGCATCAAAATGGAAAAACCTTTACACATCCTAGTTACACTAACAACATACATGTACATAGTGGATACAAATAAAATAGGCTTTCAAAATGGGCACAGCATTCTCTTCAAATGTGAAGACTGGGTATTCAGTATATGTTGACACTATATAAACAGAGGTTTTCTGAGTTCCACTTTTCATTGGCTTCTTCAGTTAGAAGCAAGGTCTTTTCTTTGTCCAGTCTTTAGCAGTTAGAAATAAGATATAAGAATAGGACATCTTCCAGCACAGATGCCCCACATTAAAAAACTTTAAACACACCTTACACACAGAGAGAAGGTGGGGGAAGGAGAGATAAAGAGAAGGGAGCAGGGAGAGAAAGAGCCGTTTTTAAATACCTTCAAGTCTTCTTTATGATTTGGGATACATTTCTTCCTTTATCTTATAGCTATTGATATCTTTTTTATTTTAAAACCCTTTCTACATTCAGGATGCTTTCAAATTATATATTAATTAAAATTGCAATAAAAACTGTCTTTACTGGTAAAGGACTATCTCCGGTCTTATATAGAGCACTTAGAAAAAGGGCAGTCTTCAGCACAATCGGTCAAATGTCTTAATGATCACATCTATCTCTTATCTGACCCTTCTGGCTTATCCAACTGCAGGCCCTGGTTGTAGTCATAAGGTAGATCTCTGCCAGCAAAAATCAGAGCCATATGCTTCTTAACTCCTGACCAGTGAAACCAAGTAAATGAATAGATAAACAAACAAACAAGCAAATAAATAAATAAAGCACAGGCTCATAACCAATGAGCAAAAGCTTATAAGTCTACTTTGATTGGAAGTAGCCAAGGAAATATTGGAATATTGACAACAAAGTGGTTTAGATGTGGACTCCTTGAACTAATAAGGAATGAGATTTCTTTCATCAGTTTACTACAGACAAATGCTTTTTAGTAAGCTTGCTATTGACAGTTTTAATAGGATGGCACTTCATCCAAGTTAGGACTGGATCAGTCTCACCCAATTATATCTCTGTCACATATTGCAGAATGAGACAGGTAGATGAAGGAGGACCAGCTGCAATGTCCTTATACCTAATTCAGCTCCTACCTTAGTTCCTAGCTCAACTGTAGGATTCTGCTGGTCCCCATGTTCCCACAGTACTTTGTTCTTGCTCCATTTTCACAGTTTTCTTCCTGAGAATAAACTACCTTGTATGTCTCTAACTCACTGAACTCCAGATCTTTTACTGGAAACACAATTTCTTTTCACCTTTGACGTTCTAGTTCCTAGTAGAAATCCAACGTGTACTGGATAATCAATATTTTAAAGAGGTTAATTAAATTGCATAGATCTCTGGCATTTGGGGGCACAGAAATTCCCAACAGTTTCCTACCTAAATTTAGAGGTTTCTGGAACATCTATGAAGGCTTGGACACACAGGAAAAGCAGAATGCTGGCTCCTTGTCAGAACCATGAGGTAAACCAGAATCAAAGTTTATAAATGGATATAGAGGAAATAAGAAAGTATCTTCTGTGGAGCTGCATTTGATGTTTCTTTTTTCTTTTCTTTTTATGTTTAGCTTTCAAAAGTCACAATCAATTATTGGTCATTTAAGATTTATGGATTTTTTTTCTCCAATTCTTTTCAAGTTTTTCTTTGTGGAGAAACAGTAACAATTCCTAACATTGCTTCTCTGAGCCTCAGATTTTTGGGTCAATATATGTCATACACTATTTTGGTTTGTTTTCTGTTGCACAAGGGAAAACCAACATGACCAAAATTTTGAAAGAAAAGATTTTGCCATCCATAACAAATAAACCCATTAAATAATAAAAAATGATCAGGGCAGAAGACATTTGCTCCAGGAACTGTGGCTACACTGCCTCTTGCTAATGTAATTTTTCTTGGTCATTACAAATCGGTGAAGCTAACAGAGATATATAGTGATCTGTCTCTTGTTTCTATAAATAGCAACCGAATATACAATTTCTGTGTTAGCCCTGGCAATCAATAAGAGAAATATTAAGCCTCTGAAGAATGTGCCAGCACTGCAGATGAAGGAAAGTGACAAAGGTGAGCCTTGCCTTCCAGATGATCGTGGGTCAGGAAAAGGGAGGCGATAAATTGTGGTTGTGCTGGTAGTAATGTTGAGTAAAGTCAAAGAATACATATCTGAGAGCTACAGTGTTCAAGGAAGACAAAGAAGATGGCTATTGGAAAGCAGAGAAACTGTCCATTTTTATAGAGGCTCGAGTATGAATAAGGTGTGGTAATACTAGAACATAGATAAGACTCTCTATAAGAACTCTGGAGCTATATAGTCTTTTATTAAGGTCCAATAGAATTATGCACTAACCTCATCTGATGCTGGGCATTTTGTTGTTGTTCTTGGGAGACTTTTGATGATTGCCTCTATTACTTTAGGGGTTATGAAGACTATTTAGATGGTTTATCTGATGATTTAACTTTGGTACCTGGTATCTGTCTAAAGCAATTGTTCATTTCATCCAGATTCTCTAGTTTTGTTGAATATAGACTTTTGTAGTAGGATCTGATAATTTTTTTAATTTCTTCAGCTTCTCTTGTTATGTCTCCTTTTCATTTCTGATTTTGTTAATTTGAATACTGTTTCTATGCCCTCTGGTTAGTCTGGCTAAGGGTTTATTGATCATGTTAATTTTCTCAAAGAACCAAATCCTGTTTTGTTGATTCTTTGTATGGTTCTTTTTGTTTATACTTGGTTTATTTCGGCCCGGAGTTTGATTTTTTTTTCCTGAAGTATACTCCTCTTTGGTGCATTTGCTTCCTTTTGTTCTAAAGCTTTCAAGTGTGCTGTAAAGCTGCTAGTGTATACTCTTTCCATTTGCTTTTTTTGAAGGCACTCAGAGCTATTAGTTTACCTCTTAGCACTGATTTCATTGTGTCCTATAAGTTTGAGTATGTTGTGCCTTCATTTTTGTTAAATTCTAAAAAGTCTTTCATTTTTTTCTTTATTTCTTTCTTGACTAAGCTATTATTGAGTAGAACATTGTTAAGCTTCCATATATATGCAGTCTTTTGTCATTTTTATTATCATTAAAGACTAGTCTTAGTCCATGGTAATCTGATAGGACGCATGGCATTATTTTAATCTTCTTGTATCTGTTTATGCCTGTTTTGTAACCAATTATATGGTCAGTTTTGGAGAAGATACCATGAGGTGCTGAGAAAAAGATATATTCTTTTGTTTTAGGATGAAATGTTTTGTAGATACCTGTTAAATTCATTTGGTTCATAACTTACATTAGTTTCACTGTGCTCTGTTTAGTTTCTGTTTCCATGATCTGTCCATTGATAAGAATGGGGTGTTAAAGTTTCCCACTATTATTGTCTGAGATGCAATGTGTTCTTTGAGCTTTAGTAAAGTTTTTTTTTTTAAATGAATGTGGGTGCCCTTACATTTACAGCATAGATGTTCAGGATTGAGAGTTTATCTTGATAGATTTTTCCTCTGATGAGTAAAACGTGTTCATTCTTATCTTTTTTGATGACTTTTCCTTGAAAATCTATTTTATTTTATATTAGAATGGCTACTCCAGCTTCTTTTGGGTCCATTTAATTGGAAAAATATTTTCCAGACTTTTACTCTGAGGTAGTGTCTGTCTTTGTCACTGAAGTGTGTTTTCTGTATGAGGCAAAATGTTGGGTCCTCTCTATGTATTCAATCTCTTAGTCTGTCTTTTTATTGGAGAATTTTGCCCATTGATGTTGAGAGATATTAGGGACCAATGATTGTTGTTTCCTGGTGTTTTTGCTGTTAGAGGTAGAATTGTGTTTGTATGGCCCTCTTCTTTTGGGTTTGTTAAAAGAAGATTAACTTCTTGCTTTTTCTGGGGTATGGTTTCCCCCCTTGTGTTGGAGTTTTCCAGCTTTTATTTTTTGAAGGGCTGGATTTGTAGAAAGATATTGTTTAAATTTTGTTTTGTCATGGAATAACTTGGTTTATCCATCTATGCTAATGGAGTATTTTTCTGGGTATAGTAGCCTGGGTTTGCATTTGTGTTCTCTTAGTATCTGCATGACATCTGCCCAGGATCTTCCAGCTTCCATAGTCTCTGTTGAGAAGTCTTGTGTGGTTTTGATGAGTCTGAATTTGCATGTTAACTGACATTTTCCCCTTACTGCTTTTAATATTCTTTGTTTTTCGAATTTGGTGTTTTGACTATTATGTGACAGGAGAAATTTCTTTTCTGGTCCAATCTATTCAGAGTTCTGTAGGCTTCTTGTGTGTTTATGAGCATCTCTTTAGGTTAGGAAAATGTTCTTCTATCTATCATTTTGTTGAAGATATTTACTGACTCTTTAAGTTGGCAATCTTCACTCTTTTTTACGCCTATTATCCTTAGGTTTGATCTTGTTGTTGTGTCCTGGATTTCCTGCGTGTTTTGGGTTAGGAGCTTTCTGCATTTTGCGTTTTCTTTGACTGGTGTGTCAATGTCTTCTAGGGTATTTTCTACCCCTGAGATTCTCTCTCCCATCTCTTGTATTCTTTTGGTGGTGCTTGCATCTATGTCTTCTAATCTTTTTCCTAAGTATTTTATCCCCAGGGTTGTCTTACTATGTGCTTTATTTAATGTTTCTATTTACATTTTTATATCCTGGGTAGTTTTGTTCAACTCCTTTCCCTGTTTGCTCGTGGTTTCCTGTAATTCTCTAAAGAATTCTTCTGGTATTTTGTTTCCCCTTTAAGGGCTTCTACCTGTTCACCTGTGTTCTCCTGTATTTCTTTAAGGCAGTTACTTATGAGCTTCGTAAAGTCCTCTAACTTCATCATGAGTTGTGATTTTAAATCAGAATCTGGCTTTTCCTGGATGTTGTGTATCCGGAACTTGCTGTGGTGGGGGAAACTGGATTCTGATGAAGCCACGTGGCACTGATATTTGTTGCTTAGGATCTTTGACTTGCCTCCTGACTTCTGCTTATTTCTCATGTAAGCTGGTTTTGCTGTTTCTGACAGTGGCTTGACCCTCCTGTAAGCCTGCGCATCAGCACTACTTGGGGACCAGTTCTCTTCCACCAAGGTCTGGGTAGAGAATGCTGTGGCACATGATCAGCATAGTGTGCAGACATAAACTGGAAGGATCCTGCCTCAGACTGTTCCTTGGTTCCTGTGTCCTGAGGGCTCTGGGTGGGTTCCTCTTGTGCCAGAAATTAGAACAAAGGTGGTGGTCTCTCCTGTGCTCTCAGATATGTCAGCGATCCTGTGAGACCAACTCTTTCCCAATGAATGGTGTCTGGGTACAGAGTGTTCTGGCACCAGGTCAGCTCCAGGCGCAGGCAAAAATGGGAAGAATCCTGTCCCAGACTGCTTCTCATTTCCTGTTGATTTGTTGCAATTTTAATTTGCATTTTTATAATGACCAATAATGTGGAACGTTTGGGAGATTTTTTTTAAACATTGTTATTATAAATGAAAAATAAAGTTAAGAGCAGTTTTTTAAAAAGGCTTTCCATGTGGGAAAATTATAATAAATGAGCACACCGAAAGTCAAGAAACCCCACCGCTCTCTTTATCTCAAAGTAAAAGGAGAAATAGTGACACCATCATGCTGAATTTATAAGGATTCTTATTCTAAAGACACCATTGTCGGTTTTTATCTCTTGACTTGTAAAGAATGAATAGCTTGTGGCTTTGACTTTGAGACAGATTAGCAGTGACATTAGGGTACATTTAACTGCTATGCTATTTTTACAGTGGTGCTATATGAACCGTTGCAGTAGAAATACCGGCTTTACAACTTCTTGCCCAAAGATTATTCATCTTTCTTAGCTGCTAGGTACTAAAAAGCAAGCCGATTAAACCATTGCTGCCGTGCCATACAAAGACAGGGTGTCTTCAAATCTGATTGCTTGGCAGCTAAAATAAACTCATGTCAGAGTCATTTCCAGTGCCTGCACTGACCCTGCTCACAGACCTGCATCTCTTATGCAAATGCCCCCCATTCCCCTAATCTTCTCACCAAGCATATTCCATGGCTTTTATCATTCTTTGAGGAAAATCTTTAGCCCTGATTGTTTTCCTTCCTGATATGAGCACAACAGAACTAATAAAAGCTCCTTGGAGGTACGGTATGGTACTAACCCCAAGATTAATCCCAGAAGGCCAGCAACATGTATGAGAACCTAACCCCCTTCCTTAGCCCTCAGGCATTCTGGGGCCACAAGTTTTGAATTGTCAGTGAGCAATGAATTAGAGAGCATCAGATTCAAGGAAAGGCCAGCCAGTCTGCACCTTCTTTGCAAGCTAAAGCTGGAGGCATAGGAATAAATATTCCTTCAATGATTAAAAAAGCCCCAGCTTGACCTAGAGGATACACCTACTAATCAGACTTGAGTCCCACAATGGATTGATAGGCAGCTACAGCAATGAAGAATCCAAGATAGTCAGTGGGTCCACAGTGATTATACGTGAGAGAAAGGTACCATCCTTTTTACTTGAAGCTAACTTGAATGTCTATCTTTGTGGAACCCAGAAAAAGCACACCTATATATATTTTAATCTGGACATAGGGGTTTGAGTTGATGATTATGAAGTCAGCTTCTAATACTGTAACTTCTTGCTTAACCTTAATATTTCTACCAGTCCCTAATTAAGGTTTGTAGAAATTTAACAACTATCCAAAAACAATTTTAATACATCTAAAGGCAAAGCCTTTAGGAATAGACACATTTGTTGACCCCAAAGGGATGTTCTAGATTTTTCAAATTTCTTAAGTCAAATGTCCCAGTCCTGTGTTTGAAACAACAGCAACTTCAATACATGGCACCTCAGTCTAATACTTTACCAGGGCTTGTAATTGCTTCATAGACTCATCCATCAGAAGAGCAGACAAAAACCTCCTCTCCCTGCATCTCCAACACTACCCTCTCACAATATCTGCATCTGGATAGTCCACAGGACTATTTAGTCCAAGCTATGAAAGGATACTTATGTATTCCTTGACTAGGGTTGCTAGTCTAGATGACACAGGAGGTAACAGAAATGAGTAAAGCCATGTGAGGCAACAGGAGCTCCACTCTCCCTTCTTTCCCTTTAACTCTATAACTGCCGATGCATTTGATCCAGTCTGGAATCTATTCATTCCTTTATCATCTCTATTCTTATGGCAATACTCCCTTTCTACTTAACATCATAGTTGTTCATGTGTACATTTCCTCTTTCTTTTGAGTACATAAGGTCTTTGAAGATAAGATGTGCACATCTTATACACAATAAACACTAAGTAAATTCCCAGTGTTTGAAGGAGTGCAGAAATAATTTTTTCATTGTACGTGCAACATCACAGACATGACAGGTGCTGCAATGTATTGAACCCCTTAACTCTTTCAGTAAGCAATGTAGAGAAGGGAGGTTACATTCCCAGCTATTGAGAAAGGTAGTGTGAATGACCACTCTTGGTTTTAGTATTAGTAAATCCATTCACTTCTCCCAAATATAGGCATGAGATACTAGCCATATCTCAGATGTTCTACTAAGCTCTCAGGATGAGGTTTAAATGTTCCACGTGTTCTAGAAATCCATGTGTTAAAAGCATAGTGTGGATGTAGATTTGTACTAAATTCAAATGTTTAAATCGTCTACTATATACTGAAATTGATATCTCAATGGCCAAACATCTCCCAAACCATGTTACCAGGCCAAGTAACAGGGATGGGAGAAAAGAGACTGAGTCAGTACAAAACCAACCAATCTGCTCCCATGTTAAAAACTCTCTTTGGACAGTTTAGTTGCTTTTGGACAAGTGCTCAGCTTATTTTATTCCCAACTGTAAGAAGTCCATATTCATGTCTGAGCTGAGATGTTGGTCTCTAGACATTATGGCCCTCATGGCCTCATGTTGGTCCTGTGGCTGGTGTCCACGTCAGGGCAGCTGATCAGTACTGATTGTGTCCTTGCTTCATTGGGTAATGAGATCCCACTCAATTTTGATTCTGACATTCTGTTAGTAACTTAGTTGGGGTTTTTGTTGCTATGAAGAGACACATAACCACAGCAACTCTTATAAAAAAGACTTTTAGTTAGGAATAGCTTACAGGTTCAGAGGTCTAAGCTTATTATCATGCCAGGAAGCATGTTGGTCAACAAAGCCAGGCCTTCTAATAGTGCCACTCACTAGTGACCAAGCATTAAAATCTATGAGCCTATGGGGAGCCATTCATGTTCAAACCACTTTAAGTATCCACTAGCTCTTGGAGGAAGTAGCAACCTTCCATGTTCTGAAGGAAACTCTCACATAATTTTCAGTATCAGTTCTTGATATGTTGACAAGAGAAGCATAGGATTAGAATCTCTTCTACATCCATATCTTCATAAACCTGACTTTTGATCTTTCATTGATAAAGAAGGCCAAAGTGGGAGGGGGTAGCTATGTGTTTTCAAAGTTGACCAGCAATCTCTGTCCCATAAAGAATGTTAGGGTTTCCTTTCTCAGTAGTACATGATTTAACTTTTAACAAATGTGTTTATATTTTACTAGGAGACAATATGTAGTATAGATTGGCATAAAAGAGGTATCCACAAGATGCGCTGGGATTAAAGAACAGTGACTGACTCTGTGAAAGACAGGGAGAACTCTAGAGGTGACATTTGAGTAAGATTTACTGACAACAGGAGTCTGACAATAAAACAGGCCAATGGTGATTTTTAACTCCAGTGGTGACAGAGGCAGGTTATAAATAAGCAAGATGCCTTTGTATGGTTATTCTCTACTCCCTCTCTCCTCGGTCTGTCATCTGTCTACCTATGTGTCTGTCTGTCTATCTACCTATCTATCTTGTTCTCCCTCCCTCTCCCTATTTACCTACCTAAACTTGAGAGTCTGACCAGCCCCATAGGATCATAGTATACAAGCTTAATATTTAATTTAATGTTTCTCCATAGCCCTAAGAATAAAATAATGCAGTCACCAGTCATCCATTCTTTTGTTAATATCCTGCTAGCAGCTTCCAATGCAGTCTCTAGCCCCTCTGAAGTGCAGTTCCTTTGTCCTTTCTACAAGTAGTCCCATAGAGCCCGCACTGGTCTTCCAGTGGTCTCAGGAGTCTTTAGAATTCTCATGGCTGAATATGCAAGTACCTGCGAAATAAACAGCAGTTCGTTTTGCTTAGATTATTTCCACTTCCTGTGCTCTTCCCATCAATCCAACTTAAGGGGGAAAGAAATGCATTATTTTCAACAGTCCTTTTTTTTTTTTCTAATCTTGGGCTGAAATTTTAAGAAAAGTGATGGATTACACAGCTATGTGCAAAATGATCAAAGAAAATGACCTGCTTGAAGTCAAGAAGGAAGGGAAAGCACCTCTGACTAGCTTTGGCATGATTAACTATCTTAGATTAATGAAGCCATTTGCCCATGGATGGGAGCAGGGGAAGCTCCCAGAGATGATTATGAAATGGTTCCTCTATGAGCAGAATCCTTCCAATATAGTCTTGTTTGTGAAGTGAAGGCATCATGGGGATTGTCCAGGCGTGTGTGATGATATCCTACGTAAGTTTTGTTTACCTAGCACCAGATTCCAAACACCCTTTATGCTCTGGAATGCTATTGCTTGGCACACAAAAGAAAGAACACACCAGGAGTATAAGCGAACTCCAGACTTTAGGGGTCATGTTCCTGAAACAACATTTTAAAACAGATTTTGGTCAACAATTTACATTTTTTAACACACCAGAAAGTACACAAGAGTATTTTTCATAAGTGGGAAATGATTTTGGCCTGTGTGTAACAGATCCTACTTGCTTCCTTAGGTGTGTGTGGTACAAAGTGTATGGCAAGCAAAACACGTCTTAAAGCCGGAATTTTACTATAAACAGTGTTTCTCATTTAAATCCTCAAAGCAGGAGGCCAAACTGACTCACCAGACATGTTGTCGGAGAGGGAGAATAGAACAAATGGGAAGGTGAAGAAAGCTCAGGCTGGGTTTCCCCAAGTCCCCTTTATGCAGACTGTTGAGAAACCTGTGACTACATCCTCTTTCCAGACATGAATGCCACCTACATAAAAGAGCTGGAAAATCATGAGTAGACGGAGACATGGAATGAATGTTAAGCTTCATTCATTTAAGTAAGGAAATATAAATAAACTTAGCGAGCATCTCTGGGGTATGTATGTGGGAGAAAAGAGTGAGAGAGTCTGGGAAAGATGGGGGCTGGGGCTATTTAAAACTAAAATCATTTAATTGCCCAGTAAATAAAATATTTAAACTCTACTCTGAAAAGGGGTTGGAAGTATCAGCTAAAAATTCTATTATTCAGTAAATAAATTCAGTGTTTCAAAATGAGTTCCATTTTGAGATCTTGCCAATCAAATTGTACTCAGCAGCTGGGCATGCACATTTGTCCTTTAAGTGATGTCTGTAAAGAGCAAATCTCTTGGAAGAAAGTTAGAATCACTTCATTCAACCATCCTCCCTGCCATTCTCTGAGAAAAAAATTTAAACATAACATAACTATTAATCTCTCCTAATTTATTTTATGCTCTTGAACACTACAGATTATTGATAAGATGAAGGAGACATCAGAGATGTTCTCTGTAAAATCCAATGATTAGGGACTTTTAAAACAAATCATCTAGTTTGGTGTTGTCTATAAATCACTACTTGCATAGTGATTTATAGTTGTCTCCATAAAGAGACAAAGGACTTTAGTTGATAATACATGACTTTCATGATTAATCACTGAAACATAAAAATTAAAAAATAAGCAATTCCGAGTGACTTTACTAGGAACAATTTCCTACATAAGAATTTTCTTTAATTTTTAATAAGAGCGTTCTCCTCTTGAAGTATTAGTGACATCGTCTTTCATAGGAATACAAAGTGATTAGCAAACAAAGCAAACCACAGCCCTGCTATACTTCAAAGAACTCATTACTTAACCTGATACAATTATTCTGATGACCATTGTTCAAAAGTAATCAGAATTTCTCCTGTGAAATTCCTCTCAAAGACAATTTTAAGGCATGGTTTTTTTTTTTTACATCCCTTCTCTAGAGATACAGGGAGTATTACATAGCATTTCAGATTTTTTTCAAATAACAAACTTACTCTCAAAAAATGAGCAATTTCTTTCATTAATGAGTACAAAGAAGGCAAGTTCATAGAGTTAAAATGGTTCTTAATAAAGAGCATACATTAAAATGTAACTGTGACCTTCTGGTGTGACTATCCTGAATGACAGCCAGGCTCAGATGAATGAATTCCAGTGCATTACAGAAGATTAGGTTTGTAAACACCTATACAATCTACTCAAGAAGTGGCAATTTTCTTTTTCCCTTCGAGGAAATTTCTCATTATTTTCAATACACCTCTCATTATGCGTGAGCATAGCTGGAGTGTAGGCAGAATAATGTCCTTTCAAAATGCTGCTGTTCTAATTTCCACAATGTGCAAATGTGCTAGGTTAAATAGCAAAATAGATGCAGCGTTGTGATTAAACTAATGATATTGAGATAGTGAGATTATCCTGAATTATCTGGGCAACCCCAATGTAATCATAAAGATCCTTGGAAGACAGAGTAAAAGTAGGAAACAAGGAAATGGAAGCTGAGGGTAAAACATCAGAAAGAGATTTAAAGATCCTACACTTCTGCCTTCAATGTCAGAAGAAATAGCTCGTCACATTGCATCTACAGTCAGGAAACAGAGAGGAATGCTTGTGTTCTTCACTTGCTTGTTTTCACATCCTTAAGGACCCATGCCCAGAAAATGGTCCTCCCCTCCTACAGGATGGTCCAGTCAGTACTCAATGAGCCCAGTTAACCTAGTCTCTCACAGGTATGCCCAGATACCTCTTACAGGCAGATGCTATGACACTGACCACCGTTAATACTAACCTTTGAAGGCTTTCACACAGGTACATCTGCAAGCTATCTGTGTATGTTTATGAAAGGAATCCTATGCAGAAGCTGTTCTTTCTTCATGGTTACAAGGATGTCAGTCCCAAGACTGTTCATACTGGCTGGCTGCCCCACACAGGTTCAGATCAGATTCTACCAGGTCTTGATCACTTCCACTGACACAGTGTTCAGTGTGAGTTGATCACTACACAACATTGACCTATAATAAATTGTTAAAGTAGAATAAGATCTTTGTACAAAGAAAAAGGAGGAGGAATAGGAGAGGAGGATGGGGGAAAGAAGAAGAAGAAGAAGAAGAAGAAGAAGAAGAAGAAGAAGAAGAAGAAGAAGAAGAAGAAGAAGGAAGAAGAAGAAGAAGAAGAAGAAGAAGAAGAAGAAGAAGAAGAAGAAGAAGAAGAAGAAGAAGACCCTGACAATGTGTTTGAAAATTTAAGGAAATGCATTTCTTTATAAATCTGTAAAAATTAGTGTGCTTCTTTATGCTGAAAATGTATAGTCTTAAAGCATCTGAGAGGTTGAAGTCTCACACAATAAAATTTCACTAAATCTGTCATAATGGGGGGGTTATTTTTGTTTCCCTTCTTCCTTTCATCTCTCTCTTTTGCACATTCTGAGTTGGGGTCACAGTGAACTGAAAAGCTATTGAGTTGGAAGTCATGGTATCACTGGGTAGCTTCTGGGACTGGTTGTTAGAAGGTCTGTGGCATGGTCAGGAGCTGTGGTAATGTCTGCCCTAAGAATAATGACAAGCATCAGGGCTTGCCTGAGGATCTTACCTTCATCCCTTCATTGTGGAAATCAACTTAATAAGCTGATGCTTGCCATCCTGGTGTCTTTCATGACAGAAACAGAATACTTAGGCATTGCTTTCCTTGTTACTCATCCATTTAGAGGCCACGACATGCTAAGTTTCCCAGGACCCAGTCAAGGTTGCTTTAGTGAGCACTTCCCTGTCAACTTAAGATTCTGAGATCCTGCCGCATTCCACACCACATCCTGCCCTCTCTTCTGTTTCTCTTTTCTCCATCATGATTGCCACCATTGATATACCACATATGTCCTTGTCTGTCCTTTTCTACACAAGGTAAGGCACAAAAGGTTGTGGAATTCTATGGAGACTGTGTCTCTAAGCCCAGTGCTGGGCATGTAGTTCATCCTCCATATACGTTATTGAATAAGTTAGCAAAGTACTTGAAGGGTCATACTTTCCCAAGCTCTATTCTTGTCATCAGATTAAACAAGAAGGGTCTGAAGAGATGGTTCAAGTGTGAAGAGCACTGACTGCTTTTTCAGGTGACCCTGGCTCAGTTCCCACTGCTCACACAGTGTTACCTTAAGTTCCAGAAATCTAATACCCCTTTCTGGATGTGTAGACAGCAGAATACACATGTTGCACATACACACATGCAGGCAGGATTCACATGCATGTAAAATAAAAATAAATAAATCTTTTATAAAAAAAAAGTGCCCTGAGTACAAGAAATTCCTGTCCTTAAAGAAGGTTTTTGTATCTTACAGTATTTAGGATACAAGTATTTAATTTAAGTATTTAATTGTATTTTAGTATGTATAGTCCTACTACGAAAGCTCTATGAGAGTCTCTTCAGGGCACTTAATACAGACTCAGGAACCTAAATAACAGTCTCTAGATTTATGGTCTAGACAGAATTTGAAATTTCAGTGTGAGGGCACCATGAAAAGGATAGCAATGGCAAGATCCATGGGGATTCTGGGTAGGGGAAGAACATCACATGAATGAAGCCAGAAGACCATGGCATGATGAGGAACTAAGCCCCCTTCGGCATGAGCTGATGTGCTTTGTTTGTGGCAAGAACACCTAGCACGGACTCTGTCATTTCCTCTGCCTTAAAGTGCATAATACAGTGTTATTAACTAAGAACATAGTGTGCAAAAGATCTCAGCACCATAATGCCCTGCATAGATGACACCATGGAGTCTTTAGAGGAAGAAACAGAAACATGCAGTTGGCTAGAGACAAGCATGAAAATATTAATAAGCCACATCAGGGAGATTGTGTTTCTGAATTGCAAGGGTTTCCAGGTGTAAGGGATAAGCTGAAGCGCTTTTCGAGTTTTTGAGTGGTTTGAAATACAAGGAGAAGCAGAATCGGACAAAGGGAATCCCGAAGACTTCCGTGTGACTGATGAAATCTCAAATCATGATTTATGTTCTGCCCATCCATTCATATGGCAGACATTTATCAAATATGTGATCCATCTTTTCATGAGTTCTAGACACAGAGCATGGGTAAGACCATTCTTAACCATTTAAAGGCATTCTTGCTTTTAAATTCTCTCTCCCCTCTGTTAGGATTTGACAGAGTAAAGGGGGGTAGGAGGGAGGTCTAAACCAAGAGAACAGAAGATCAGGTTCTAATGCATGTCACATTTAAGGAAGGAGAGGCAGTGGCATAGCCAGTGGCAAGAGAGTCAGCTGGAGATGCAGTTAGCAGCGGAGAAGATAAGGCTCTGCAAGTCAAGGGAAGGTGAACGGATTTGCTCCTAGCCATCACTGCTGTCAGAATCTAACTGTGAGAGTGTCCGGAGTGAGGAGAGTGAGGCAGTCAGCAGGCCGACTAGAGGACAATGGTGATGGTAAGCCAGGACTTAACTGGAGGGAGATAGAGAAGACTGGACATGAATCCCATTCCTGAGCATTTGTGTGCAAGTTGGGAATAATAGGCAAGAAATGTAGAATGATTCCTTAGTTTTTGGCCCAACTCTCCAGGTGAATGTGGTAATGTTGGTGCCATACACACAAACACACATACACCTACACAAACACACGTACATGAAAACAAAACACTAAAAGAAGGTATGATGCCGAAGAGAAGAAAGAAGCGCTCTGCTCTGGCTGTATAGTTAAGGTTCCAGCAAACTTGGTCTGAGTGGCTGATTGTATGTGTCTGGAATTCAGCAGAAAGTTCTGGAATTAAGGAAGTCAATGTCGTAGTCATACAGATAGTGTTGTATGGAATATAACGAGAAAAGAAAACTGAAACTGAGCCCACGTGAATGACAAAACTCGGGAGTAAGTAGTCTGGGAAGAAGAGGCCAATGAGAGAATCAGAACATAAGAACACGGAAGCCAAACAAAGAAAGAGCTTCAAGACAGAAGTCCTAAACCCTGCCTGAACCCTTGAGTTGCTAACAATTCCATTTGCCAAGAGAAGAATCGCAGGAGGAAAATCTGGATAAAATGGCCTGGGTCCCAGTTGGAACCAGCTGAGTGGCAGGGGCTTGGCAGATCCATACCAGGCCATACCATATCACCCACTGGCTGGATGGCTTCAGGGGCAAGATTCAGATTTGAGAAGTAAATGCATTTGCATATCACCAAAGTACAGTTAAATGATTTCTAGGCAGCACCGTGGGTGGGATCATACATTAAATAATGAGACATTGGGAGATGTCTGGACAAAGAATCCCTAAGCAAGCATTCCCTAAAGATTGTTTTAAAGTGGGCTGGTGGCGTGCGAGGCGGGGGGAGGGGGAATGAAAACCTGGGTTAGAGACAGAGTGGTTAAGAGCACCAGAGATGGAAGGGATGTCAGGTTCTGCTTTGAGGACCCTTAACACTTAAGATGGATTCCACAGACAGGCAACAGCTTTAGGGACAGCTCCCACTTTAGTTGTGAGGGGACCCACATGGACACTGATCTGCACAGCTGATACATACGTGCTGGGGGCCTTGGTCCAGCCCATGTATGTCCTTTGGTTAATGGCTTAGTCTCTGAGAGCTCCTTGGGGCATAGGTTAGTTAATTCTGTTGATTTTCCTATGGATTTCCTATCCCTTTTAGCGCCTTCAATTGTTCCCCCAACTCTTCCATAAGAGTCCCTGACCTCAGTCCAGTGTTTGGCTGTGGGTCTGCGTCTGTTTCAGTCAACTGCTGTGTGAAGCTTCTCAGAGACAGTTATGCTAGGCTCCTGTCCGCAAGCATAGCAGAGCATCATGAATAGTGCCAGAGGTTGGTGCTTGTCCATGGCTTAGATCTCCAGTCGGGCCGTCATTGGTGGGCTATATCCTCAGTTCTGCTCCACCTTGGTCTCTGCATTTCTTCTCGACAGGACAGATTTTGGGTGGAATGTTTTGTGGGTAGGTCGGTATCTTTATCCTTCCATGTCAGACCTCAGTGAGAAAGGATGTATCTAGCACTGCAGAACTTGATGCATGTGGGGGGAGAGGGCAAACTCTCAGAGGAGAAGGGGGATGGTGGACTCTCTGTGGAGGACTGGGAGATGAGGTAGTGAGAGAGAGAGAAGGAAAGGGAAAGAAGAAAGGAAGGAAAGAAGGAAGGAAGGAAAGAAGGAAGGAAGGAAAGAAGGAAGGAAGGAAAGAAGGAAGGAAAGAAAAGAAAAGAGAAAAGAAAAAAAGAGATGGAGTGTACTTTCAAGCACTGTTTCTAGTTGAGGGAAGGAGAATGCAGATTACAGTGACTGGGTGTTAGAAAGATGAAAATGGTGGCTGAATGCAACTTTTTCTTTAAGTTTAGAAGAGTAGAGAAGTAAGCGCTATGGACTGGATCTACCAAGACACCAATTTTGAAGAACTAAAAATAGAAAATTTTTATCTTGGCACTGCATAAATATGTTCTAAGGCCCCCAGCAGATGTAGCAGATGTGCAGCGCGGTGTCCATGTGGGTCCCCCCATGACTGTCCCTAAAGCTGTTGCCTGACTGTGGAATCCATCTTAAGTCTTACAGTCCTCAGAACAGAATCTGACTTCTGTTCCTTCCTTGTTGCTCTTAACCGCCCTCTCTCTAACCCTGTACTTCATTCATCACCCACCCCAGGCCACTTTAATACAATTTTAGAGGACTATTGCTTAGGGATTCTTTGTCTAGTCATCTCCCAATGTCTTTTCTCATTATTTTATGACATGTCCACAAAAGACAAGAGAAAAGGCCAGTGTGAAGGAGAGGTAGCTGGGGGAAAATAAAACAGATAAAGCACAGGAAGAGAAAACTCAGAGAGTTTTCTAAAGTTCCTAGTAACGGCACTGTCTGCTACAATTACTAAAGTCCAGGGCAGCCAAACAGTTCTTCTCTGGTGACTGTTATAAAGAGATCTGTCTTTGAGGGACAAGTAGAAGAATGAATGAGATCAGAACACCAGAAACAGTGACTGCAGATTGATGTTCACAGTCTGACTATGAAAAGGAGAAGGTAAATGACAGATTAATCTCCCATTTATAATAAGATCAGGGGCCAACCACCCTTGGGCTGGGGCACTCACAGGGCCTAGAAGAAAACTTAACATTACCATTAGTGTAAACGGTCCTTTTGCCAAATTACCTTCTAGATACATTTAGACATCATCAAAGAAGCCATTTCTTAGATCAGGCCATGGCTGGTGTACAACTGGCTGAAGTGCTAAGAATAGGTGGTGGCAGCATTCTTGGACCCAGGTAGGACAACTATAACACCCCCTCCAAGGTTCAGGATGCATCATGGAAGAGGGGATGGAAAGAATGGGAGAGCTGAGGAAAGGAGACATCCTATGAAAAGATGTCTCCTGGACGTGATGCAGCGATTGTCCCATGAAGTCATTATGGTAGTGTTTACCTGCACAAGACAATGTTGGGGCCATCAGCATTTTGTCAAAGATAAGGAAAGAGCCCAAGAGGCCTGACCACTTCCAGGGGGCGCTATTTGCAGTAGCACATCTTTAGGGATGTGATATCACTTTCTTTAATGGCATGGCCATAGGTTGTTCTTGTTCCACGGAGTGACTTCCCAACCCAGGCTTGAACAATAAATCTAATTAAGCTCAGTGGGCCACAGACAGAATAAAAGGTAGAATGGGGACTCATCAAAGGGAGGGGGAATGAGAGGTAAAAATAGCAAAACTTCATCAGACACCTGTGTAAGACTGTCAATTATCACACATTAGAAGGAATAAAAGGGATTAGTTATGGGGACCGGAGCTCAGCTAACAGAGTGCTAGCCTAGCATGCAGCAAGTCCTGGGTTTCATCCTCAGCACTGCATAAAACTGGGTACTCCTGTATTCCTAGCTCTAGGATTTAGAAGCAGAAAGATTAGCAACTCTAGGTCCTTAGCAACACCCTATTGCTAAACAAGGAGAAAGAAGAAAGGGAAATAGTGGGGAGAAAGGAGGGAAAGAATGAAGGGGTGGATCAGGTTAAGAGGAACCAAGATACTGAAGAATGCTTCCTAGTGGGAAGGGATGAGGACCAGGGAGGCAGAGAGTTAGGCTTTGGAGCAAGGGGGGGTGCTGCAAACTGGGACATGATGACCTTCAGTACCCAACAAGTCATTGGACAAAGAGAACAAGTGTCTGAGTGCATAGTGGGCCTTGAGCTCACAGTAGGCCTTTCATAATTGTTCAATATAATTGAGTGGACAAATGCATATGTAAGATGGGGAAAAAATTCTGAATTTGTCTTTAAAAAAAATACAGAATAAGGATGCCAGGAATAGAAACCCCCAAAGTACAAGATGTTTTCCTCTAGCTTTTGGAAGTGTTCCTCCCTGCTGTGTGGTTTTAATGCTGGAAGGCATCAAGAAAAATGCAAAATTAATGCAGAATTAATATTTTATCAGAAAACTTTCATTTCCTTCAATATGTGCTTTGAAATGTGTACTTGCTTTAATGTTATCATTAACGTTCTCATGTTCATGAATTCTATAAATAAAAAAAAAAATAATACAAGTTTGGGCCCAGCTTGCTTAAGGCAAGACTCCCTCAGAAAACTCCAGCAGGCAGGCTGCTTCCATCCTTCTACTTTTCACTGGCAGTATCATGAACCCTGCGATTAAAATGCTAAACAAAGCTCTCAACCAGTGATGTTTTCAACTGTGTTGGTTTGTGTCTCCTTCTTTCCGTGTGAGAGAAAGCTTACCAGGCTGCTGCTCAGTTGAGCTCTTCTCCTTTGTTGGGCTGGTTCTCTCCGCTTGCTCCTTTACCTGGGACTAGATCCCTACAGTCACTCCTTCTCTTGGGTCATAATGAAATAGAAGCCAAAACCCAAACCCTCCCATTTATATAAGGAAATGGCAAATGGGAGCCACTGTCAGTCACACTGGCTACTATGTAACTGTGAGATTGACTTTAAAGGATACTGGGTTTTGTATAGAACTTTGAGACAGGCTGTTCTTAGAGGAGATGTAATAAGAGAGTTATAGTATTCTTCCATAGACCACAGTGCTGGGGTCCTAAAGAGAGCTGTAAGTAGTTAATCTACTCTGAGCTCCCTGTGGGTGTAGGCACACACACACACACACACACACACAGAGAGAGAGAGAGAGAGAGAGAGAGAGAGAGAGAGAGAGAGAGAGAGAGATTTATATTTAATAGCCTTAACTAGCTCAATAGTTGGGCACTTTCAAGCCTCCCCATGGCTATCACACATTCCACTACAGTATTTCTGAATTAATACTCGCTAAATCTATATTTTATCTCCACTACCCCAGACCTAATTGGAGCAGTGGCCCTGGGACCACTTTCCCAGATTCTTACATGCCGTGCCTGGGCCTTTTAGTCTGACCACTCTGCTTCCCGGTCATGGCAGTTCTCCCATTCTCCTCTCCTGAGTTTCTTATTCGGCAATCCTAAAAGTCCTGCTCTGTCCCCCTGCCCAATTATTGGCCACCTCCCTTCTGCTGGAAACCCAAAAAGGGGGAAAAAAGTGCCCAAGTGACTAGCAAGTCTTGATGACAGGTCTCAAGCGACCTAAAATGCACATGTTTAAGTAAAATTCTGGCTTAAGGAAGAAAGTAGTGTGGTAAGACTCTCTTCTGTATCACTGAAGGACATTTCCTGGGAAGCTGGTGTCTGTGGCTAGTTTGCATTGCTTGTTAGCAATGTGGTAGAAGCACCATGGGGGGTATTTAAAAACAATAAAATAGAAACATCAAGGCCTAGGGTATGGGTTCTGAGAGAGAATGGTCAAGAAAGAAGTCAGGTGAAACTGTAAAGCTCTGTCAGCAGTTTTTGATCATAAAGGACTTTTCTAGGTGGCAGGTACTGCAGTCTCAGGATGGACTCCTGGCTAGATGTTCAAATGGCTGCAGGAGGGATGCCTGTCCAGGCCACAGAATATGAATCTTTATCTATGATATGTGAATATGCATTTTCCAAATTGTAGTCTTTCCACCAGGACAGTCAGACCAAAGGGGACTTTCCTCAGCTCCTGAAATCTGCCCACTTAAAGATCCTCCCTCCTGTTGGTGCCCCCCATTGGACCCACCAGAGACGAATTTATAATATGTGTCACTTTTAGAAACCAGGGAGAAGCCCCAATGAGAAGCAGGGACAGAGGCATTCAGAGTTGCTGTTTTTTTCCTGGAATCACTCACAGTTGCCTCAGGCTGAGCTCCTGACAGGTGGGCAGGTGAGGGTGCTCCTACCCTGTGGAGGGCTGAAGGGGTGCTAATGAGCGGAGGGCTGCCGAGAAGTCTCCTCTGGGCAGACAGGGTTTAACTGAGGATGACGTCACCTCCTTATGCTCTGCTGAAATGGGGGCACTTCGGTTTTGTTGTTTTGTTTATAAACTATTCACTTACCCCTGAGAAAGGTTTACCTGACTGATGATTTATACACTCTCATAAGCTGTTGCTCTATTTTGAAAGCAGCATATGTTCAGAGGAAATTTGAAAACCACAGAGAACATGAGCCACAGGTCTGGAAAGAGCCAGTCATCACATTGAAAGGTTACTATTGTTAACATTTTATTCTTACAGACTCCAAGTTTCTTCTTCTGGAGACTTTCATACCTGATATTATACAATATGGTCTTTGATCAAGAAACTGACTTTTCAATGAACATGCATGTTACTTGAACACAAAAGGAATGTGAAGACATTACTGTTCTTGCTGTGTTACCACCATGTGGGGGTGGGGATGACGGGGTGGGGGGCTGGACTCCTCCCAAACCCTGAAAAGCTGTTAGAACTCTCTCCCTTCCTCCCTCCCTCCCTCCCTCCCTCCCTCCCTCCCTCCCTCCCTCCCTCCCTCTCTCTTCCTCTCTCTCTCTCTCTCTCTCTCTCTCTCTCTCTCTCTCTCTCTCTCTCTCTCTCTCTCTCTCCTATACTTGCTCTAATCCTCTCCACCACATCAACCACCTTTGGAGATCTGATATCTTAAAACAAAAAGAGAAGAAAATAATCTTCAGTGTGTTTGATTGCTGGTAGCTCTGGGCACTGGTTAAAATGGTACCTTGATGAAAAACCCCTGAGATAGGCACTGGACACTGAAGAATGCCTCCCACGGGATATCTGTCTGCAAGCTCCTGGGAGGTTACATTGCAGTAGAAGACAGGAGGAAACACTGCCTTCTGTGGTTAACGTTAGCACAGGTGGCCCCATCTGCATTTGCCTGGTTAGGTCAGTGAAACAAACCACTCAGAACTGCCAATATCCAAACAGTTTGAAACAAGCTATTTTTTTTTTCTTCACTGGCTGGATCTGAGAGCAAGAAGATCAGTGCTGGGGCCACAGGTATTGAATATCAAAAATGCAAGTAACACTTGGAGCATTTTAGACACAAAACTCAGCCACCAAGTGCACATTTCAACAGAATAAGAAACCTATAAGGCTAAAGAATAAGCCATTCTAGGTCTTTAGAACTAGAGGATGTTCTCAAATGCCTGTTTTTAATTGCAGGGCACCTCTCTCGTTTTAACTTAATTTCTCAGATTTTCTGCTCATCTTCATCTATTTCACAAGGCATTTGTATCAGACAATACAAAATATAGTAATACTAGATGCATAATGATCTGGATTTTTTTAAAAAGCGTCTTTATTCCTTAATCACTAAAGGAATTTTTTTCTTATGATTTATTATGTATACAGTGTTCTGCCTGCATGTCTGCCTGCAGGCCAGAAGAGGGCACCAGATCTCATTATAGATGGTTATGAACCACCATGTACTGACTGGGAATTGAATTTAGAACCTCTAGAAGAACAGCCAGTGCTCCTAACCTCTGAGCCATCTCTCCAGCTCTGATCTGGACATTCTAAATGAGTAAGCTTTTTGAAATGGGTGAAATCTAAATCAGAAATTTGATCTCTTTAACAAAAGAACATTTCCTGCATTTCCCCATGCCCCTGGTCAGAGTCACTCGTTCTTTTAAAAATAAAATGCTGTATTATATATAGGCTATTGCTTTTGCACTTGGCTTCCAGCCAGAAGTGGAAGGTAAGTCCTCACTGCTGGAGAAGCCATGCACTTTAGAAGCAGGGCTCAGAGAGTCCCTAAGGTAGAACCGGTCTGAAAGCTGCCACGCTGAGGGACAGCTCTCATTGTACCTTCTGGTAGCATGGAAGCTCCCAAAGGAAGACACAACCAAAAGTCCTACCCAGATATGACACCCATGAACCACAACAATGAGCAGCACCACAGATAACCTTAAGGCTGCAATAGTGGCACACATGCCTTCGCGGTAGCCAGCGGCTTTTCTAGAGCTACTGATGTCACAGACCTTGAAAGAGAACCTACAGCCATCATTTTACTAAATTAATATAATACCTAGCTTCACTCCAAATGTTTGTCATTATACCCACAGATAGGTATAGATCTTACCGCTCACTATGAAAACTTCTTTTTACAACAGAAGGGAGACCATTACAGGAAACTACTGTCAATCAAGATGTAAAGCTGTAGATCACAGTCCCAATGGATATAGCTACAAAGTTAGGTCAGCACCTAAATCCCAGAGAGCACTGTAAAAGATTGTAAGAGCCAAATAATGAGGGAGTTTGCTGTGAGATTGTGTCTTCTAAGAGTGTCAGAAGCTCCATTAATAAAATCTCACCAACACAATCACCTAAACATGAGCTGAACAAGGACAACAATAAACATGCTAACAGGGACAGGATCAAAAGAGCCTAGGAGACCTCAGCCCTATACAAAGAACTACAGGCCACTAAAGAATGCTGAGATCGAAGAGATAATCTTCCCTAGGAAAGGGCACATACATTGCTTATGCAATAGCAGATGGTCAGCCTTGAAAAATACACATACAAGTAACATTAGACAGACTGAGCAGGTTGTATTTTGGCATATGTATATGTTTATGCATGTAACAAAAAAGTGATGAAAAAGAGGCCAAGACTTTGAAACAGGAGAGCAAAAAGAAGTATGCGGGCAGGTTTGGAGGGTAGAAATGGAAGAGAGAAATGAAATAGTATATAATAATCTCAAAAGTTAAGAGAACTAATAAATAAAATGTTGATTTATACTCTGGATTATTTGACTAGACATTGTGTAATCAAAAATTAACAATAGGTATGCAAAAACATAATATTTGACTTAATTGCTATACTCATTTTTATGGCTTCTTTCATGTAGCAAAAAAACACCTACGATGCTTTTCTGACACCAGTGTCACTGAGCTTTGTAAATAAAGCATAATTTACAGCCAAATGATATTTCCAGCAACTATAAGAAATGCAAACATCCAGAATCAAAGTTTTATTTGAAATTCTATAACAGTTTGGGGAAAAGCTACTGATTTTTCTTTAAATACTTCATTTTATATTAATAATAAGATAATAGACGTTGTCAGAACTTTTAAAGTCCCCAGTGACTTAAGTTACAAAAGTAAAGATTTTAAAACAGGATGGTAAATTTTATCTGAAAAAAAAAAAAAAAAAAAAAAAAAAAAAACCAAACAGATGAGAATAGATACATTTGAAAACAGTGAATAATGAAACTCACTTTGCTGGAGCCCTGTGAGCAAGCTGCTCAGGGAAAGCAACGCGCAGTCCAAGATAGGCGGCCCCAGCCCTGTCTTCCTGGGTGAAAACAGTGGGGGTTGGAGCAGATGCTGTGCTTCTCAGTCTCCTGCGTACGACACTGCTGGAGACCTCGGGGTGGGGGAGTTGAGAATGGTGGTCCTCCAGTCTGAGTCTGAGTTTCCCCTCTGCACCAGGAAGGAGATTGCCCAGGACAAGGCAGAATCTGGTTTGGTTCTGAGTGAGTGCCCAGAGTACAGGAAAGCTGAAAGAGAGAAGGCCTTCTCCAGGAGATTTAGGCGTAGGCCCTTCCTGCTGCCATCCTCACTGAAGGAGACAGCCCTTGTTCGTCCTTCCTGCTTTATTTCTGCAGATGTGAATATGTGTGTGTGCGCGCGCGTGCATACGCACACGCTCATGTGTTTTTGTTCAGGGTAAACCAGGAATTAGAAACCTTTTGCAGGAAGGAATGCCCAAGAAGGGAAGGAAGCTTATTTGCTAAACACTTGAGGCCTATCTACATACCTCATTTCCATAGGTAACTCAAGGTTTATACTACATGGGCTTCATGGCCGTGTCAGTGGGATGTCCTGGTTACAAGCCTGGCTGGAAGCCGGTTCTAACACGTGTCATGCTCCATTATGAGATGTCTCAGTTTTTGAACCTGCTTCAACCTCACCTTACCAGCTCTTCTGTCTAGTGGCATGGCCCACTTGCCCCACAGTTCTTGGTCACCTAAGCAGTTTTGAGTATGGGTTCCACCTAGGAAAGTGGGAATTCAGTCAAATCAGAACTGGTAGATCACTCCGACAAACTTCTTGGTCTAGTCATGCCAGCATAGCTTACAGGCAAGACAGCACCGTAGATCACAGGTTACAGCTGGGTCGGTGTTTACATCTCTCGTGGTTTCCCAAGTTCAGTGAGATCTGTAGGTATTGTCCTTAGCAATAAGACCTTTTGTGGGGAACAACCTATAGTGTTAGTAACAGCCTGGGTTGTTTGTGGCTTCCCTTGGGACCCCCTTGGCTAACAACTCAATTAGATACAACCCACTCTTGGAACTGGAAGCTCCGTTTGATTGACAAGAGAAGTTCAGTTGAGGCTCTGTCTCCCACAGTGTTTGCGATTTTGTTTCGATAGCCTTCATGTGGGCATTTATTTTAGAAATCTTCTACTGTACTGTGTTTCTGTACTACCCTTCAATTGCTTCTTCATTTTAGCTATCTCTCCTTATACTCTGCCCTCATCCCCCTCTTCCTGCCTTCTCCTCTTGACCCTCTCATTTTTAATTCCTCCCGAATCCATCCATAACGTTCTATTCCATTTTCCTTTTGTATAAAGTTCTATCTGTTCCCCTTGTCCCCTCCTTCCTTACTATATACCTAATCTCTGTCGTTCTATGGATTGTAGCTTCGCTACCATTGACTAAACAGCTAGTGTTCACATATAACTGAGAACAGATCATATTTACTTTTTGGGTTACCTCACTGAGGATGATTTTTTTTCTAGTCTTATCCTTATCTGCAAATTTTATCTTTTAAACAGTTGAGTAATATTCCACTGTGTGAATATACCACATTTATTTTTTCCATTCTTCTGTTGAGGAATATATAAGTTGTTTCCAATTTCTAGCTACTATGACTATAACAGCAATGGCTGAGCAAGTGCCTCTGTAGTGAGGTGAGGCATCCATTGAGGTTATAAGCCTGAGTTGTATAGCAGGATTGTGAGGTAGACCCATCTTCATGAAGAATCACTACGCCTGATTATTGTAATAACCATCTGTTTCTACTACCACCAGCAATGGATGGGTGTTCGTTCCTCTTACTCCACATCTTTGCCTGCATGAGTCATCATTTGTGTTACTGTTGTTAGCCATTCTAACAGGGGTAAGGTGATATCTCAAGGTAGTTGTGATTTGCATTTCCCTGATGACAAATGATGTTGAACATTTTCTTTACGTGTTTCTCAGTCACTTTATGTTCTTCTATTATGAATTCTTTTCACATCTATATCCCATTTTTAAGTTGTGGGGTTTTATTTTGATATCTTGTCTTTTAAGTTTTTGGTATATTTTGTATATTAGCCCTGTATTGGGATGTGTAGTTAGTAAGAATCTTTTTGTATTCTGTAAGCAACAGCTCTGTCTGCATGCTGGTGCCCTTTGCCTTTCAGAAGCCTTTCAGTTACATGAGATCACATTTGTTAGTTTTTGATCTTAGTGCTTGTGCTAACGGTGTCCTGTTCAGAAAGTCTTTTCCTGTTCTTAAGAGTTCAAGGATGTTGTCCTCTTCTCTTTGATTAGGTCCAGAATACCGGGTTTTATGTGGAGATCTCTGGTCCATTTGGAGCTGAGTTTTGTACAGGGTGATAAGTATGGATCTATTTGGATTCTTCTACATGCAGACACCGGGTTTGACCAGCACTATCTATTGAAGATGCTCTTTTTTTCCCAATGTATGGCTTTATGTCTGTGTCTTCAGATCCATTCTATCAACGTGGTTGTTTTGTGCCAGACCCATTCATTTTTTATATCATTGGCTTTGTAGTGCAATCTGAGGTCTGGAATGATGATAACTCCTACATTCTTTAATTATTCAGAACTGTTTTGGGTGTTATTATAATTGGTCTGAGTTTTTGTTACCTGGCCTTTTTATATTACACCCTTTAACATTCTTTCTTTGTTTTCTACATCTAGTGTTTTTGTTATTATGTAATGAGAATTTCTTTTTTGGTCCAGCCTATTTGGCATTCTGTTTGTTCCATGTACCTTGATAGGTATTTCCTTTTTCAAGTTATGGAAAGTTTCTCCTATTATTTTAATGAAAATATTTTTAACCTAACTTTTTTCTCCTTTTTTGGATTCTATTACTCTTACATTTGGTCTTTTCGTGGTGTCCCAGATTTTCTGGATGTTTTCTGCTTTTTTTTTAAGGTTTAACATTTTCTTTGACAGAGGTATTCATTTCTTCTACTGTATCTTCAGTGGCTGAGAGTTTCTCTTCCATCTCTTGTATTCTGTTGGTGAGGCTTGCCTCTGGAATGCCTGTTTGAGTCGCTATGTCTTTCATTTCAAGATTTTCCCCATCTCAGGTTTTCTTTATTGATTCTATTTCACTTTCTGATCTTGAACCATTTTATTCATTTCCAGTCATTCATTTGCGTTCCTACAGATTTCTTTTAGGGATTTATTCATTTCTTCTTTAAGGGTCTCTATCATAGTCATAAAGGCTATTCTAAGTTCTTTGGCTTGTTCTTCAGCCATGTTGAAATCTTTAAGATCTACTGATGTAGGATTTCAGGGCTCTAGTGAAGATATAGTGTCCTAGTTATTATTAATTGTGTTTTTACCCTGTTTTTAACCCAGTAACCTGGGTTTGGGAAGATCGTCTTTGTTGGATGGGTGTTTTTTTTTTTTTTTTTTTTTTTTTTTTCTTGATGTCTGTTGCTGTCTCTTGTTCTTAGGAGAGTGTGGTGGCTGTGTTGCTTGGTTGAGATTTCTTCTGGATCAAGATGTGGTGTCTGGGTAAAGTGAGCTTCTAAGTGGTGGGAGCTGACACTTGGGAATGGGGGTGGGTTAGGAGTGGGTGTTGCGAGGGTTCACAGGAAGGTGGAAAGTAATGTGTTCTACCAGGATCTGCTTAGTGTCCTGCAAATGGGGCAGGGAGTTAGCAGAGGCTACAGCAGGTAGTCTGGGCCACAAAGATAGGGTGAGACTGGGGGACAAGAATTGGAGGAGAGGAGGAAGAGATGAAGAGCTAACATTAACCTTCCTGTTTCCCTGGCTGGCGTGCCCCGTGTGTTCCACAGGGATCCCTGAAACAGATCTAAACATGTGTGAAGTAAATATCAGAGGCCATAAAAAGGATTTCCTTAATAAGAAAAAATAAGAAAATGTACACAGTGTCACAGCATCAGACTTCAGTGGAGATTCAGGATCTGTGTGCTCATGGGTACATGGGCAGTCTAAATGTGGCTTTAGATTGGGTTGAGCATGCTGGAGGATGCTCTGCAGGAAAGAACCTGGGAAATGCAGGAAGAGATGGGGCTCACTTGGGCATCTAGGGCTTCCTCTTGGAGCTTCCCAGGCTGAAGCTGGCATTCTGCTTCTATAAGAATAAGGCCAAAGCACTAGAAGGCCAACAGACTTGATCTCCTTGCTTCTGTCAGCTCTCCCCACACCTCCACTCTGGGTCTTCCATGTTCTAGCATCTACCTTGAAAGGGCCCTAAATATCTGGTATGACTGGAAATGAAGCCAAGCCCTGACTCTTACCATACAACTGTTCCCCTCACAAGTGTGGGTATGTCAAGTAGACTAAAAGGTAAAGTGTGGAACCCAGGAAAATGGAGATAGCATAGACAAAAGGACAGAAAACTTGAATAAATACTGACAGGCAGAGATTGATGGTGTGTGTGTGTGTGTGTGAGTGTGTGTGTGTGTGTGTGTGTGTGTGTGTGTTTAGGTATATGGGCATATAACCAAGCATGATTAAAGACTGCAGGCAAGGACACAGTGGAAAGATAGCCAAAAATGAGTGGAAATAAGGAAGATAGCAGAGAGAGAAAAGTTAAATGCTGCTGTAGCACACACATGCGCACATGTTCACATACACAAATATGTACACAGACACACAGACAGACAGACAGACACACACACACACACACACACACACCCTACATTCTATTGTCCCAAAAGCATTGTCAACAAATACATCAAAGTTTTGTAAGTTTCACTTGAGATAATTTTCAGAGGGTAACATGGTCATAAAATGGGATTTTTTTTAAATAAAATCTTCTCGAATGAAGAAATAGGTTTAAAGACAGCTAATTTCTTTTCCTTGCAAGGAGCTAAGATCTATTGACTCAAGATAAATAAAAAACAAAACAGAAAAACAAAAATCTTTGTTCCGGGTTATTACAGGGGAGGACATGAGAACCAGTTATGTATAAAGAAGGGCCATTATGTTGAAAGTCTAATGGAGAAGGTCCGTTTTTCTCCCGAACCCATATTTTCACATTTCTTATGGACATAATTGCTGTGGTCAGAGATCCTCTCTCTCTTATGTTTTCTCATGCTGCTAACGATTTTAAATCAGTTTCCTTTA
This sequence comes from Micromys minutus, assembly GCF_963924665.1. Lineage (NCBI taxonomy): Eukaryota > Metazoa > Chordata > Mammalia > Rodentia > Muridae > Micromys > Micromys minutus. The sequence goes on along the minus strand of NC_137960.1, from coordinate 29,477,672 downwards.
GACCTTGCTTTCACATTTAAAAATGATAAAACATTCATTGATCTTTGAGGACAAGGGAATAAACAGGAGTCTTCCATCCTTGAAATCTTTGCTTTAAATATGGCTCAGTTCAAGCTAAAGCAAGTTTGATCTTGTTACCTGGAATTCTCCATGCTTTTGGGGTAAGCAACAGTTGCAACAAACTCAAATCCTTCTGCAATGTATAAAGAATATGAAAAGTATTGCTTTTGAAAGATAATTCATATAAGCCGTTGAGTAATGGAATGAGAGGTAAGCGTGCTCACATTTTCTTACTTAACAGTCCTGGTAGTGGGCAGCTATTATAATGTCTGTCTGCTTTATTATGATCCGAGCAAAGTCTTCATTAAGATGTTATGTTGGGGGGGGGGGTCACTTAAAACTAATGACCAATTTACAAATTTCAGCTGCCAAACAGCTTCTCATCGGTAGTGACAGACGCCATGGCAAAGCCTCAGCTGTAGCAGCTCAATACAGTTGCCACTGATTTCCATTAAAACACTGTTCCAAAGCATCATTATTCATAACTGCTCCTGATACTCCCCTGAGACCTTCAGCATATTACTCTCTTGAGATTTAACTTGCGAGTGCCCAACTTTCAAACTGAATCTTGGTGCTTCTGCACTGGGAAACGCTACTTAGAAATGGTGTTAAGTGTGTAGGAATGCTTTAAGGGCAAGGGTATGGTAACTTTCTTCAGAGAGAAGGAGCAGTCTTGCAAAATCAAGAATTGAAGATGAACTCAGAATGACAGTCATGATATGGATTGCCTCAAATGTCCCTTCTGGAAGTCAGAGGTGTGTCCATAGCTCAAGCACCAAACTTCTCTTGAACAATCATCATATGAGCTCCAGCTTGATGACACTCCTATTTCCCTTCTCTTCTTTTTTAACACTTTTCTTCCTTCGTTCCACTTGATATGTACAAATGAGGGTTTTCATCAACCATGGTGCTACAGGCTCCAAGGCTCACCAAGTGCTCTGCTGTTTCCAGAAATGCTGAGAGACAAAGGGGCTCACTTGGGCCCTTCTCAAAGCCTGGATGCTATGCTAATCTGCCCTCAGCGATCCAGAAATAGAAGCCTTCAGCTATGTGGAAAGATTTTTTTTTTCCAGCCAGATGCCATTCCAACTGAATTGCAAATAGTGAAATATTTCAACTTAATCCAATCAGTTTTAATTTGCAAAATGAAACAGTGATTCTGCTGTGTGCAGTGAACAATTTTCATTGACAAACTAAAAATTTCATTACAGGGCATCTGAAGCCAGTTGTAAAACCTAACATAGTGCATCTAATCATATCAGATAGGTCATTAACTTGCATTGTTAATTTAACCACGCAGGGAGCAAGTATGGGCTTCTCAGAACAATACCACCAACTGCTGCTGCTTGTACGGAGCCCCTTCAGAAGTGCTCTGCACCCTGAGACCAGTCCTCAGTCCTCACAATGCTACTTGGCATGGCTTTCATATGGTGCTTGCTCACTGTAGTTCTCTCAGCTCACAGCAGCCCTGGGGATGATCGGGTACTCTGAGTGATGTCATTTGGCAAGAGAGCAGTTCAACATATGCATAAGAGTCTGTTCACATCACAAACATCTTTGGGGATATCGGGGATTCCGAGTATTGCTCATGCTGCCAATTGACTAGTCTGACATTTAGAAATATCATGTGAATAACCAAACCTCTCTCAGACTCTACTGGTCTCAGAGGCTAGGTTTTGACGCTGTAGATCCTTAGACATCTGTGTGTCCTTGTTCAGTAGCTAAGATCGGATACTTCTTTGTGATCCTGGTAGCATTCTGCATCTTGGAAACAAGGCACGTGGATAAGTCTGACTTTATGCATAAAATGTCATGTTAATTAAGTAGGTTTGCAATTGGCACTGTGAAGGAGAAAAATAAATGTGCAAGGAAACTGTCAGATGGGACCCAACTTCATCTTCAGATCCAAGAGGCTTTTTTGAGGCGCTAACATATAAAAGTGTACCTAAAGGGAAAGTACGCCAGAGATTCAAAATGTGGAGGGAACCATTTCAGCAACGGAGCGGAGTGTAAAGGCTCTGGGGTTAGCGGGAAGGCCTTATTTCCAGCAGAAGAGAATGCTAGCTGAGTTTTGGTTGTACTAATGGGAGAAGGTGGCCTGATTATGGATGCTAGACATTTAGAAGGTGAAAGCAACAGACTGATCAATGGAAGGTAGGTAGCAGAAATGGTGGAGTTTTAAAGATCCCTGGCCTGTGCTGACAGCTCCAGGATACACATCTAAAGCTTAGGATTCTGGCATGGATTTGTGTAAGCCGTAAGGCAAAGCACCTGTTTTTCATTTGGAACATGGAGGTTGATGTCCTGTGGGTTTGCCTAGTGGAGAGACCTATCAGTGAATAAATATTTTTCTGAAGATTTTCTGAAGTGATAGAGACAGATTCACATCCAGGAAGCCAAAGTATTTGGAGGCTTATATACAGTCTTCAGTGGCCTTGTGTTTTAAAATACCCTTTTCTTCCTTCTCCCCTCCTCCTCCTCCTGCTCTTCTTCTCCTTCTCCTCCTTCTTCTCATTCTTCTCCTTCTTGTCTTCCTCCTCCCTTTTCTTGTATTTTCTTTTATTAAACTGATTTATTATTGTTGAGAAAGAATATCAACTAGCTCAGGATGGCCTCCAACTCAGTGCATATTTAAACATCACCTTAAACTTCATGTTCTTCTTCCTCTGAGCCCATAAGCACATACTACTGTGACTTATTTTATGCTTCGCTGGGGGTGTTTGTGCATGCTGGGAAAGTAATAACCTGTTAAGCTACATCTTCACCCCATTTGTTTTTCAGACATGCTTTCTCTATGTAGCTAAGGTTGCCCTCAAACTCTGATCCACCTTCCTCAGCTTCCTCTCTACTTGAATTACAAGTTGACTTACCATGTTCAACTGCAAAATATGTCCCTATGCATTAACCCTGAGCTTTGCACTGACAGCCAGGGAGGCCGGATAGGGTTGTTGTTTTTTCTAGCTATAGGACATAGAGCTCTCTTGGGTGTGTGATTGCCAAATGCCATAAAGCAGGGGCTCAGGGGCTCAGCACAGGATTTCTCTCCTGTCACCATGTTGACTCGCCAACTCACTGTGGGCATTGTACCAGTTCTCAGGGATTCATGTCAGGTGGAATCACACTAGTGTTTGCACTAATATGCACAGTGATATTAAAAGTAAAACAACAATAATCAGATTAAATAATTTCCGGTATTAGAAGGGAGATAATTGCTCAAGAAAAAGCAAATATACATTTTTAAGTTCGATTAATTTGCAAAACATTGTAAACAAAACCTCTGGCCTCACTTTTCATTTCTAGATCTACTCCTGAAGTGTTGGATCCATGTAAAATAGCTCAAGGTATTTTCCCACAGCCCAAGTGTCTTCAAGAATGTGGTCAGGGCTCTGAAGAAGATGAGCAACAGAGCTGGCTGGACACAGAAGAGGATGGAAAAATCTTTACCCCCATTCAGTCTTATTCACTTGTAATTGTCCTTTCCTTCAAGTCTAGGGGATGCTAGTGATCAAATGAAGAACAAAGCTGCCTTGTGTCTAAATCCGAGGCAGCTTTAAAACTGCCTCTGCTTTGGCTCTGATCGAGCACTTCCTGGGGGAAGAACTTTCTGACAGAGCTCAACCTTTTCTTGTGTGTTGTTATCCTTGACTCTCACTATGGTTTCTCTTGATGCTCCCAATAGCTCCTGGACTGTTTTGTGATCCCAGTGGTGATTTTACTCTCCTGGTTCTTCCTGCTGATCCGGTACAAGGCTGTGCATTTCATCGGCATCGTGGTCTGCATCCTAGGCATGGGCTGCATGGTAGGAGCAGATGTGCTCGTGGGAAGGCACCAGGGAGCAGGTGAGTCTTTTGGGTAATCAACAGGTCACACACCTCTATGAGTAGGATTAGAGGGAGACCTAAGATATGTGTGTTTGGGTAGAAACAGGGCTCCTAAGAACTTGGTTCTTCCTGTGGCAGAGTCCTGTTCATGTTTTTTCCCACACACACACCCAAAGTAATAACACATAGAAGGCCCTGGTACATAAGCCCTGGGTGAATGTAATATGTAAAATTCAGAGACATTCACAAATTGTTAAAACTGAGGTCACAATCTATGTGGAGGGGTTTTGAAGGTCAGGGCTTCTGGCCTGGAACAGTTTTCAAACATCATGTGGATGAGCTAATCAGCAACTCAGCCACAGAGCCTTCCCGGCTTTTGCTTCCCCAGCCCCAGCTCTGCCAAGACAGAGAAAGACACAATCTCCAACCTACTAGGTCAAGGTTGATTTACAGGCCAGAGAATGGGTGCTTAGAGTCAGCAGACCAGAGTAGGATGTGCTATGTTCCAAGAGCTACCTGCCACCTCATGCATGTTTGTTTATCTGTTTTAATGGGAAGAGTTGTTCTATTGGTCATAGCTTGGCAACTTCTCAGGCAGAGCTGTGTGATCCAGTCAGCTGATTCTTGTGGCTCTTCAGGAGAAACTCTGATTCTAGTAGCTTCAGAAGGACTTTTCTAAAGTGTTTCAGTTTCTGTGCTACAGAAAAAGTTTTAGAAGAGGAAAAGTATGTCAGGCACACAAACCCCTTTTGCCTGCATCAGGAGTGTAAAGTACTCACTTTCTAAAGGTCTTGAAATTGCTCTTTCTTCTAAAATGGTAGATAATAAAGGCTCAGAATTGGGTGATTTGCTTTATGAGACAAGGCTGTCCCTGAAATGATATCCTTTATGTTGCATCTTAGTTGTTTATAGCGAAAAGGAACCTTCTCCAACCTTCTTTATAATTGAAATGAAGGAACTGCAAGGTCTAGCAAAGCCAAGTGAAGTTATTCAAGGTCACAGACATGAGGTGGGAGGACATTCTGGGCTCCTGACCTTCCAGGCAAGCTTTCTTCCCTCCACATTGCTAACAGCTAAAGTTGCATCACAGAATAAAAGGGAGATATCCTCAATCTCCTAGACCTGCAGTTGAGATGTTACAAATCCCTACCTCAGCTGATGGTTTAGAAATACACCCCCACCATCTGCCCAAATACCCTTTGAGAAACACTTGTTCTGTGGCCTATTGATAGGTAGTGTATCAAAGGTCTAGCCATGTGCTTTGTATGCATAGTCATTGTTCTTGATGGTTTCTTTAGTTCTTATCAGATAGTATTATGCCTAATACAGTGTCTAAGCTTTCTATTTGGCTATTGACTCTAGCTGTCCAATCTGATCATCATCTTACCCCCACAGTCAATCAAAACAGCCTTCCAATAAGTCAAAGTGTTTGACCCTAATAGTAAGTTAGCTTTGGATTGATTTATTAGATTATTGACACTAATCCTGTGAAAAATGTTTTCCAGCTCTGAAGTGGTAGGGAAATAGTACCAGTTAAGACAAAGACAATAAATCCATCTGAGAGCCTTTCCTTAGGTGATCACTTATAATGTAAATGAGAACAGGGCTAAACCATAGTGAAGTAGCCCAGTGCTGTCCCCATGGACCTGCCTGAGGCTCATGGTATTGCCTTTCGTGACATGCAAAGCACCAGCGATAACAGAACTAAATCTTGTCACTATAGAGCACACACTGGCTACTTACATGGTGCCCAAGAGTGTGGATGGACGCCTCAAGGCCTGTCCAAATACAAAATTCAAGGACTCATTGACTACATACACTTTATCTCTAAAAAATATTAAATTGGAAGAAAGTTCGACTATCATCTATATTTTTAAAACACACTGGTTCTAAAATTCAATATAATTCTAAAATATGTATGCATCATTACTAAAATTATCCTATTTTCTATCTTCACAGCACAGTGGGTTCAATTGCACTAACTAGCCAAAATCACCAGGCTTTTATAAAATACTTTAGGTACTCATAAAAACTTAAACGAATCATTTAACTCAAATAAATCCTTATAATCATGTTGGGGACTTTTCAAAGAAAAAATTATCTGACTTCATTTTTTTTATTATATTGTTTCAGTCCTGTTTCTGCTTAGCTTAACATTTTGACAATTCCATCCCCAAATACATGGATTTTATCCCTTTTACAATAAATTTGGCCTCATTGTAATTCGTTGTTCTATTTTTTTAATGCCACCTTTCTTCTTCTCCTAACCAGGAATGACTCCTTTATTTAAGCCTGGGCAAAGAAACTTATTCAGATATCAGACACTGCATTAAAAGAAACAGGTCCTGTCCCAGAATAAAGTACCACAGTGAATGCTGTTGATGAAACTTCCCCATGTTGTTGGCCTACTGCAGACACTGGTCAAAAGATAGTGCCCAAGCTCCTGGCATGGGAGACCTCACTTTGACACCCATGGAACACTTATCATGGGTACAGCCAGTCAGTCAGTCACCCACCATAAGAACTATCTACATCATTAAGCTCTACAAAAGCATTTTTTTTTGTCAAGTTGGTAAGTATAAACAGCGGGTCTAATATTTAGAGGTTCTTTCTTCACTGAGGTCCCACTGGCTTCAGAGAGCTCTCTGAGAGATCACCCTTGCTCTTGTGGATGTGGCCAGTGGAAGATACCCAGTAGACAGTGGGAATGTTGTGGATGTCGGAGTGTAAGCATGGTTCAGTAGAGCCCTAGGAGTACTCCATGATGACCTCTACTTTTCTAGCTTTGTAGATATAAATAGAAAGGGTGAAAGTAATAAGATGAACGCAAAAACGAAAATGGTGCCCCATTCTAAAATGTATTGCTTCTCCTAGAAGCAGCCCCTCCGTGCTATGATAATTGCATCTCTTAGTTCATTTGTGATGATTTTAACAATTTATTATTCGTTATAATTCTATATTTATTTTAAGGAAAAATATACTATTACAGAGCCAGACAACTCAACACAATAAAAGTGACTTGTTTTTGTTGAACACCCCCCACTGCAAGGAGCCTTCCCATCGGTTATCTCACTTTAGCTTAATAACTGAAAAAAATTCTCGTGTTTCATTCCCACAAACCAAGGTAAGCTGTGTCACTCGGATGTAAAATCTTTGCAGTGTCTTTCTGTTCCACACTGTTCTTATTTTTCCATAATTACATCTTGTTTATATTAAACTTATATTAAATTAAACAGCTAATTAGAGTAATTAACCTTCCTAGATTGTCCAGGATGGTGGATTGATCCCATGTAAGACTTTAAAGTTAAAATTGAGTCCCATGAAAACAAGATAGTTGGTCCACCATTGAAAACTCCAACGTATTTGAAGGAAACATTTCATATAAGGACCTATCAGACTTCTTTTTTTAATTAATTTTTTATTGGATATTCCTCGATACCATCCTCCTTCCCCTCCCATTGCCTCTATGAAGATGCTCCCTCTCCCAAACACACTCTCCCACCTCAGGGTCTTGGCATTCACCTACACTGGGAGAATGAGCCTTCGCTGGACCAAAGGCCTCTCCTCCAATTGATGCCAGACAATACTATCCTCTCCTAGAAGACTTCTAATACTCCCAAAGAGTGACACTGGTTCTTGAATTAGTGGCAACTCAATGATTTTTAGATAAACTTCATACTTCTCCTAGTAACACACGTAGAAAAATGTTTATCTAAAAGATGTTTCTGCTTCTAAAATAATATAATATAGAAAACTAGCCCTTGAAAGCCAATTTATGAAAGGATTGGTTAGAAACCAGGAGCAACTCAGAATGAAAAATGTCCAACTCACAGACACAGATAGTTATTCAGACAGAATGAAGCTAATGCCTATTAAAAACACCATTTGTAAACAAGTTGTATGACATATGCTAACTATTTTCTATGAACTTCTCTACTCCTATAATAATAATTTAAGATAAAGAAAATAAAATACAAGAGACTCTGTAGGTCATGACAGGTGATTTATTCTATTCTGCCGGAATCGAAAGTTATCACCACTCAAAACATTGCCATGTGGTGGGCCCAAATATTTTCTGCCAGATAATTCATTTAGACATTCTTTCGGAACTTAAAATGGTGGGGCATATTAGATTGTGGTGGAAATACATAGAAGAAGGAAACTGTTCCCTTGTGGCATGTGAGAAACAGAAAGAAAAAGAAGAGGAAAGGGTTTGTCTTACTATCCTCTTTGAGGGCACACTCCAGAACACTTAACATCTGTCTGATAGGTGCTCCCTCCTAGTAGTTACGCCTCCTGACTCCAAACTAAGTCTTCACACACTGGCTTTCAGAAATACTTAGTATTCAAACTGTATCCCATGCTATAAAATAAGTTGAAAGTAATTAAGCTTATTTATTAATAGAATTCCTAGTAAACAATAAATGATATGTAATAATTTAATAACTTTTAAAATATTTCTGAACTTGAAATGATATATGACTGTATTATTATTAAAAATTAACATTAAGTAAATGAAGATTTTAAAGTACTGATGAGTACATTTCTTTTAGTGGACCATTCTAATGACTAGCTGTAACAGTAAAAATGAGGGTGGAGGCTCTGCTGTTTTACCAGAGGGCCTGAGTCTGATTCCCAGCACCCTTGCTGGATATGATATCCACATATGCACATGGATAAACTTAAGTCTTAAAAAATAAACAACTGAAGAAGACTATTCACTAAAAACTAAAAAGGCAGTTTCTGCCTTTTAGGACTTTAACAAAACAGACTGATAGTTCTTTCATCTTATTAAAATATTTCATTATGACTTAGTTTCCTGAACACATTCTCATACAACTCATTTTTCTAAGAGTTCTATTAAAAGGTCCTACTGTATTTCGCTACTGCAACAATAGTTGATATTCATAACAAAGACTTCATGTCATAACAAAATTCTAAAATGTTTCCGGAATGAAAAGTGACTAAAAGATGTGCTTTAGAATTTTAGGTATGAACCTCATCAAGTTCAAACATTTCATACTTCTATAGCGGACACATAAAGATGAACCAGTTGCTGAAGATTTCTCTGTCCCAGCGACCTTCATTGCTCTAATGGGGGACCCAGGGACTGCCCCCTAGGTCTGCTTTCTCATCAGGGCTTCATTAAGTTCCTGCTCTTCTGCTGAGTAGGGATGGCGGCTCCCCAAAGTCTCAAAGGTAACTTGCAGCCCTCCTAAAAATCATGTCCTCAGTTTCATTCTCTCAAGAATAACTCGAACAAGCTGTTGTCCCGTCTTTCAGAGTCTCTTTCTGTCTCTTTCTCCCTCCAGTCCTTAAAAGGAGTAGGAAGTTGCTTGGAAAAGGGTGATGCCATTGACCATGGAGATAGCCAAATAGAGAAGCCCATGCTGACCCTGCTTTCATTCCTGTGAATCCTCTATTTATAGGATGTTCCGTGCTACCCAATGAGTAGTGACTGTCTGCTTCTATAGTTTTAGGGCCATTCAGATGATCTCAGCATTCAAAGATTTCCTCAGTGAGTTTCTTCCTGAAGTGTACCATTATAGTGAGCACCCTTCCTATCCTTCTCTCTTCCCCCAAAGCTGTCTGTCTGCCAAGCAGGTAGCTGCCTGGCACCCAGTGCACAGATACAGAAGCCACTAGAGTAGAAGTTCACCAGTGAAGCTGCTCACACAGCATATTTTCATTCCCTTTCTTCAGGGCTTCTATCTACACTGCCTGAAACGGGAAGAGTTCACCAAACTGCGGGATACAGTATTTATTAAAAGGAAGTAAACATAAACCAGAACCGATTCAAACCAAGCTTGGAAAAAAAATGTGTTTTTAATTTGAAAAAGTGAAATGATTAATACTATGGTGAATTTATGTTTGTCTATAAAACCGAAATTAAATGTGTATAAATACATATTTATGTCTCATATGTTTTATATATTATATTTTCATTCTTTTTTATTTTATTTTTTAACTTTCCATCTGCTCACTGCCCCCATCCCTGTCAGCACCTCCCACAAGCCTTCCTCCATTTCCCCTTTTGCCCTAAATATCCCTTCACCCTGGTACTTCAAGTTTCTGCAAGTCTAGGTGCTTACTTTCCCACTGAGGCCAGACAAGGCAGCCCAGCTAGAAGAACATGTCTCACAGACCAGCAACAGATTTTGGGATAGCCCCCGCTCCTATTGTCCAGGACCCATATGAAGACAATCTGCACACCTGCTACATATATGCAGGGATGCCTAGGTTGAGTGGTGTTCTTTGGTTGATGGTTCAGACTCTGAGAGCCCCAAGGATCCATGTTAGTTGACTCTGTTGGTCTTCCTGTGGAGTTCCTGTCCCTTTAGGACTTACAGTCCTTCCTCCTATTCTTCCATAAGTCCTGAAGCTCCACCCGCTGTTTGGCTGTGGGTGTATCTGTCTGAATCAGCTGCTGGGTGGAGCCTCTCAGAGGACAACATGCTCCTGTCTGCAAGCATCACAGAGTATCATTAATATTGTTAGGGATTGGTGCTTGCCCATGGGGTGGCTCTCATTTGGACTAGTTATTGGTTGGCCATTCCCTCAATCTCTGTTCCTTCCTCCATCCCTGCATTTCTTATAAACAGGATAAATTTGTGGGTGGGTTGGTGTCTCTATCGCTCAACTGAGGTTCCTGCCTGGATATAGGAGGTGGCTTCTTCAGGTTCCATTATCCCTATGTTGTAAGTAACAGATACCTCCCTTTTGCAAGGTCTCTGTCTTGTCCTGAATTCCATTCATTTTCATGGCCATCTGGCCAAATCTCCGTCCTTCCCCATACCTGATTCTGAACCTCCCCCCATCCTGCTCCCTCTTCCCACTCTTTCCCTGTTTCCTCCCTCCATTAGCCTCTTATGACTATCTTATTCTCCCTTCTAAGTGAGAGTCAAGCATTGTCACTTAGGCTTTCCTTCTTGATTAGCTCCTTTGAGTCTCTGGAGTGTAGCATGGTACCTGTAATTTTTTTTTTTTGCTATTATCTGCTTATAAGTGAGTACATACCATACCATGCATGTCCTTTGGGGAGTAGGTTACTTCATTCAGGATAGTATTCACAAGTTCCATCCATCTGCCTGCAAAATTCATGCTGTCTTTGTTTTCAGTAGCCGAATAGTATTCCATTGTGTAGATGTACCACATTTTCTTTATCCATTCTTCTGCTGAGGGACATCTAGATTGTTTTCAGTTTTTGGCTATTAAGAATAAAGCTGTTATGAACATAGTTGGGCAAATGTCTCTGTGGGATGTTGGAGCATCTTTCAGGTATGTGCCCAGGTGTTGTATAGCAGGGTTTTGAGGTAGAACTATTCCCAGTTTTCTGAGAAACCACCGACTTGATTTCCAAAGTGGTTCTGTCAGTTTGCTCTCTTATCAGCAACAAGAAGTGTTTCCCTTGCTCCACATGCTCACCACCTCACTCTATTGAGTGTTTTTTTTTTTTTTTTATCTTAGCCATTCTGATGGGTGTAAAATGGAGTCTCAGAGTTTCTTTGATTTGCATTTCCCTAATGACTTACAACTTTGACCATTTCTTTAAGTGCTTCTGTGCCATCTGAGATTCCTTTGTTAAAAATTTTCTGTTTAGCTCTGTGCCCCATTTTTAATTGGGCTATTAGGGTTGTTGGTGTCTAACTTCTTGATTTCTTTGTAAATTTTGAATACTAGCACTCTGTTAAATGAAGGGTTGGTGAAGAGTCTTTCTCAATCTGTAGGCTGCTGTTTTGTCCTACTGACAGTGTCCCATGCCTTACAGAAGCTTTGCAGTTTTCTGAGGTCCTATTTATAAATTGTTAATCTTATAGCCTGAGCCATTGATGTTCTGTCCAGTAAGTTGTCTTCTCTACCAATGCATTCAAGAGTATTTCCCACTTTCTTTTTCTAAGAGATTTAGTGTATCCAGTTGCCTTGGGTTTTACTGCTATGAACAGACACCATGACCAAGGCAACTCTTAATAAGGACAACATTTCACTGGAGCTGGTTTACAGGTTCAGAGGTTCAGTCCATCATCATCAATGTAAGAGCATGGCAGCATCCAGGCAGGCATGGTGCAGGAGGAGCTGAGAGTTCTACATCTTCAGCTAAAGGCTTCTAGGAGAACACTGATTTCTGGGCAGCTAGGACAAGAATCTTATATCCCATGTCCACAATGACAGACCTACTTCAACAAGGCCATATGTCTTAATAGTGCTTTTCCCTGGGCCATGCATATACAAGCCATCATATCAGTTTTATGCTGGGTTCTTCATCCATTTGGACTTCAATTTTGTACAGGGTAATAAATATAGATCCATTTTCATTCTTCTACATCTAGACCTCCAGTTAGGCCAGCATCTTTGTTGAAGATGATTTACTTTTTTTATATTGTTTTGGATTCTTAACCAAAAATTAAGTGTCCAAAGGTGAGTGAGTTTATTTCTGAGTTTTTAATTCAATTGCATTGATTAATGTGTCTGTTTCTGTACCAATATTATGCAGTTTTTATCACTATTGCTCTATAGTACAGCTTGAGGTCAGGATAATGATTCCTCCAGAAGTTTTTATTGTTTTGAATATCCTGGGGTTTTGGTTTTTCCATAGGAAGTTAAGAATTGCTCTTTAAATGTCTATAAAAATTGTGTTGGAATTTTGTAGAGGATTTCATTTTTGTGTATGTATATATTATATGTTTTGTTCATTCTGAAGTTGTGTCAGCAAAGTAGAAATCTTATAAACCCTGTTAGGCCCCTTGTGCACATTTGTCCATGGTCAAAGACATAGTGCTAACTACTGTCATGCCTTCTTTCCCTGCATAGAAGAGGATAGAAAATTATTGTTAGGTTTATAACAGATTCACAAAACAGCTGAAAATCCCCTGAAACAAAAAATAATACACACACACACACACACACACACACACACACACACATATATATATATACATATTAGTATATATTTGATAAAACATTTCTAGACAGAGACACAGGCTTTGAAGGGAATTAACCCGAAGAAAACTTCATTTTGGGGGAAAACTTTCAGTTTTATGAAGATAGGTAGCTTTTTTATATCTCAGCATATCTAACACAACATATTTTTAAAATCTTTACGTGATTTTGATTGGAAATTGCTAGGATTCTTATGAGCGTGACAGAAGAAAATAGAAAAAAACGAACCTCCTGTTTTCTGGTGCCAGATTCTAATCAAGATTTTTTCTGAGGCTCTATCTGCTTTCTTTGTTTCCTAGGGGAAAATAAGCTAGTAGGGGACCTTCTGGTCTTAGGAGGAGCCACACTGTATGGGATCTCAAATGTCTGGGAAGAATCTATCATCCGAACTCTGAGCCGTGTGGAATTCCTGGGAATGATTGGTCTCTTTGGTGCATTTTTCAGTGGAATTCAACTGTGAGTAAAAATAACAAGGAACATAGCAGTTGTAAGAAATGTGTTTTAATTTTACAATTCTTGGCCTTAGAGTGTAATATCTAAGGCAGAAAAGCAATCACCAAACTCCCACAAAAAGATCTCATTAAATCTATAACGTATATCCTTATTAATAAATTACTTCCAAAGTATAGAGTATAAATTATTATAAAACATTTCATAAATTTGGATGATGATTTTTTCAGGAAATAATTAAAAGTGTATATATTTTCCCAGGGAGTGTGCTGTAATTTATAAAGATGTTATAAGTATGGGATAAATGTTATGATTTGATATACTTCTAATGGGGTATGTTTGTTTATTAGTGGCAGCTGCTAAGAAATTTCTATTTTAAAATTAGAGTTTTATTTGAGAGATGGCTTAGAAGTTTAAAACACTGGCTTACTTTACCAGAGAACCAGGGTCTGATACTCAGCACCTATATAGAAGCTCACAATCCTCTGCAACTCTAGTCCTGGGGGATCTGGTGCCCTGCTCTGGTCTCTTGTCTACGAGGCATACATGTGGTGCAGAGGTATACATCCAGACAAATACCCATACAGAGATAAAATGAAACAATTTTTTTTAAAATAAAATCACCCTTTTATAGGTGTTCTTTATTGCCTATGGGTTTACAAGAATGAACCATATTTTAAATTTAACTATCAGAATTTAGCATTCTTTTCTCTTTAAAAAGATAGGAACATATAAAACTGAGATTCACTAAATGTCAAAAAGAGAAGTGCACCAGATTTGCAATATTTCCATAATTGGAGCAAAAGCGATTTCTTAATGCATTATCTAGTCCCTCAGAATTTGCTGTAGATAAAGCATAATTCCTACTATTAAAGAGCACATTTAATTAATGTGAGGAGTGAAGTTTAGTTTCACCATATAAGCCATTGTTGTTTCATGCAATTGCTTTCTACAAAACAAACTTTTTGCAATTGTATAGGTTTATTGTCAGAAATTACTTAAGGAAAATATTTTGGTATTACCTGATATCACATTTTGAATATAGGATGATTTCAGCACATTTCTCAAAAATCTAAGTGTCCTAAAATACTAGTCTAACTCTCTAGCAGGGAAGTCATAGGGGAAGCTGGGGATTTATTTGAGATTCATTATGGAAATGTAATTGCATTCTAAAGGATTCTTTTAGATCAATCATTCGTGGCCAACATTTTATAGATAGAGGGTTCATTTAATCCATTGTTATTGTTATTGGATCTAAAATGTGTATCCAGAGATTCACTGCTCATTTGCTTGGTCATACTTTGTCAGAGCTAATGGAGCTCCGTGGGATGCATTTCTGCCAAACTAAAAGCTTTGTATTGTAAATGATATAGATTGAGTGTGCACTGGACTGAAGCCCTTTCTAGCAGAGTAGTTGAAATGGTGCCAACTGCACCTTCTACTCTGCCTCTACTGAGTGATTCTCAGAGTTCAGTCCTTGGACCAGCAACACTGCCATGGCCCTAGAGTTGCTCATCATCAATGCGCCTCCCTGAGCCCTCCAAGCTTTACTGAATCTGAAGGTCTAGGGAAGAGGCCCCAGAGACAGTGTTTAACACACTCTCCAGATGCTTATGAGATGCAAATGCCTATGTAACTTTGAGAACCACCGCTCTATTGAATGTTTAGTGAATAAATTGATTAAACCTGTAAGCACGGAGTTTTCTGAACCTGACCACTTGCTTTCCCAAAGCACATGAACAAAAAGAAACTAAGCCCTAAAAGCCTGTTTGGTTGAGGACAATGAGGTTTAAATTCTCCCAGACCCTTATTGCTGCTGGCCACCCCTAGCAATAGCTTTCAGGGAGAGACCACAGGATACCTCTGCAGGGGCCAATTCGTTCTTGAAGTTCAATTGGTTGCTTTAGTAGTTGTGTAAATATGGTAAATGACAGAAAAAAAAGAAAAGAAGAAAGAATGCATGTGACTGTCTTGTTTATTTCCTTTGACTCTACAGAGCCATCATGGAACACAAGGAGTTGTTAAAGGTACCATGGGATTGGCAAATAGGTAAGTATATGCTCATTTTAGATGGGTTGTTTGTTTGCTGTTGTTTTGTTTTTGCAAATCTTAGAAGTTTGTTTGAAAAATTATATGGTGAGGGATAGGTGGGGCAGACAAGGAGGGAATTTAAAATGACAGGTGACAAAAGAAGACAAAATTACCTTGCCATGCTGGAAGTCCTTCGCACAGGAAGACTGGATTTCCTGAATTTTCTCATGTCCTGCTTGAACTTCTGCCAGTTAGTGTTTTATGGAAGAGACAGAAGTGTGCTATTAGGTTAACAACCAACCAGGAAAGACAGGCTCAAGGCAGTAGTGGTGCAGAAATGAGAGCAATTTGCTCCAGACAAGAGATACAGAATTGATGTGATCATTAAAAAGTAGCACCTTTGTAAAGGGGAAAACTGAGCTTAACAAAAGGCAGGAGAAGAAAAAACATACTAGGTATTCTGGGATCTTTGGAACCTTTTCAGAAAGGAGCACTTAGACTTAAGAAATTGTTCATTGATCTTTAACTGTCCCTGGAAATACCAGACAGGCACTTAACCATTCAGTAGACATCTAGCACATCTTAAATTTTTACCTGTTTCTAAAATCACTTTCTTCTAAAAGTTTTTAGTTTATGGATTTCAGATTCTTAGTGATATTCTTATTACCTAAGAGGCAAAGTCTAGGAGAAAGCGTCCCTCGGTTTACCCAAGAATTCTGTGTTAAGGCAAAGGAGCCCAGCAGTGAACATGACTGGAGTTCAGGCCAGGTAGGGCAGTGCTTGAAAAATGTGAGCAGAATGAATGTAAGTCAGGGTTGGGGGCATATAGGTGCTTCTCCACCACCTCTAGTAGAGGTGTCTTTAGTAGAAGTGACGCTTCCGCATATTTTCCTTCCTTGGGAAAAAGATCCTTGCACTGCTGTATCCATCCCCAGCCCATAAGCATTCAGAACTGTTTTACTACCAATAGTATGCCCTCTGTTGGCTGAATGAGCGATAGAAGGTTGTCTGATATATACTGGATGCATGAGACTTTAGACAAGGGCTAACCAGCCTTTACGTTTGTTCCAGAGTCTGCCATTTGCCTGTTTCTCGAGGATGGACAGGAAATGCTATAATTAAATGAAAATCAATAGAGAGGAGGGAGATGGAAGAGAATAGGGAGGCAGCTGGGAAAGGAACCAGCTGCAGGGGTCAGAAGCATGTGCCTTTGTGACTCTTGAAGTCAGGACTCTTAAACATGACTCATGTTTCACAGTACTTCACATCCAGTGGTCTGGGAGGATAAATTAATTCAATATTGATGGTAATGGAAGTAATCAAAATGAATTCATCCTCTAATTATGTACACGTCCGCTGAGACTTTGTCATAATTCAGTGTTAGTTAAATATGTCATCACAAGGTGGTTTTATCCTAAGCTCTCACATTGCCATTAAGACATCAGTCCCCTGCAGCTCAAGATATTGAAGACTATGCCAAAGGATCATATCACAGGGCCATCAAATTAATTCCTGGTTGAAAACAAGGTTAAAATGGCCTAAATATCAGATCAAATACTCTTTTTCCCCCCTTTCTGAAGCACTTGTATGCTTGGATACGAGATTTCATACCACAGTCACCTTTGTTTTTGTGAGCTCACTCTGGTCAGCTATAGGGTCTGGTTGTCTAAATTAGTTATAGGCGTGTGACTTTCAGTAAATCACTGATCATTAAATGAGCAGGTAAATGAAGAACCATAGAGGAGGTGGCTCCTTCCTGTCATAATGAGGACAAGGGAAGCAGACGCAGAGGCCTAAGACCATGTTAGACTGTCCTCTGTGGAACTGAGAAATGACAGAGCAGCCACTAAAACTCAAGGACCAAAGAGTCGAGGAGACACTACAGAAGGTCAAGGGAGGGAGAGGCCTGATGATCAGTTCCTGAAAAAACACACACACATAAATAACACACACACACACACACAGAGAGGGAAGGTAGAATAGATTCCAGGACTATCTTCATTTACCTGTCATCCCCTGATCCCTCTCTGTCTAATAGACCTCACAGAAACTCTGGGTCAGCTCCAATGTTATCAATACAGAATGTAAGTAGGGAAAAATGCTTTATGTTTTCTGGACATGAAGATTATTTCTAGTGGATTATTGTGTGCACTGATTTCAAGATGGAGTGACTAAAAGCAAGACAATTGTTTTCATCCTTTTGTTTTATTCTATTTAGTATAAAGACTGCTTGTGATTATTTAATCAGCAAACTCAAGTAAAACATAGGACTTAATACAGCTGAGCTGTCCTCCCCCATCGGGAATATTAGCTCACAGCCAGAAATCTAGTAAGCAACTTAAATATACCCTTTGTCTCATGCACCAGCGTGTGTTAATGAGTATATTAACAAACATGAGCTGATGTGGAAGTCAACTGTAGAAGAAAGGGTATTCTGGGGGCCAATAGACATAGGTCTGGCTTACATGGAGGTACCTTTTCACTTCTGATATTATGATGGATGACTGTTTTGTTACCATACTGACAATGGGATCATGTGGTCTCAGTGAAGGGAGGTCCTGAGAGTTCCTTAGGAATGCATTGAGAAGTGGTCGGAAGATGGCTCAGTAGGCAAAGTGATGGCTGAAAGATGGCCTCAGGACTCAGGTAATAAGCCAGGCATGGTGGAGGACATCTGAACCCACCATTCTGGGAGGCAGATACAGGTAGATCCCTGGGCCTTGCTGCCCAGCTAGTCTGGCTAAATTTGGTGACTTTTGAGGTCCGCAAGACTTCCTGTCTCAAGGAAAAAAATGGATAGCAATGGAGAAGACACTTGATGTTGGTCTTTGATCTACACATGTACACGTGCTTGTGCGCGCACACACACACAAACACACTCACAGAGAAAGAGAGAGACAGACAGACAGAGAGACAGAGACAGACAAACATACAGACAGATGTCTACACAAACATACAACACAATGTATGAGGTTAAAACTTATGACTGGGTTTCTGAGATGGCCCACTAGGTTTTCAGTTCCCTGTGATAAAACTAATTTTGATTGTCTAAGCATGTCAACATAATTCAGTGCTCTTGATAGGTTTGCCCTAATCTATGTGTTCTAAGACATCATTTTATCTTGCTATTACTAATAAAAATGTTTGTCTAGTAATACAAAAGAAAGACAGAACACCAGTAGGTCCTTTTTTCTTTTATTAAATACTCCGTATTTAAATTTGAAATGTTATCCCTTTACCCCGACCCAAACCCATCCCCCCTGCCCCTCCATTTGCCTTCACAAAGGTGCACCACTCCCTTTTGATCTCCTTCTCCACCCCATTGCATTGGCATTCCCCTACACTGAGAAAATGTGCCCTCTCTGGAACAAAAGACTCTTCTCACATTGATGCCAGACACTGCTATCTTCAGCTACATACACAACAGGATCAATAGGTCTCTCAAAGTGCTCACAAAGGTTGGTGTTTTACTCCATGGGAGTTTTTGAGGGTTTGGTTGGTTGATAATGTTGTTATCTTCCCATAAGGTTGCAACCCCTTTCAGCTCTTTAGCAACCTCATTGGGAATCCCCCAGTTCAGACCAATGGTAATCTCAGTTGTATCTCTCTGACCCTAGCATAGTCCCTGATGGGGCATCTCTTTCTGGTTTCTGCCAGTAAGTGCTTTTTGGGATCAGCTATAGTGCTTGGATTAGGTGACTGCATGTGTGGTGGATCCCCAGGTGAAGCAGCTTCTGAGTGATCTTTTCTTCAATCCCTCTTCCTCTATTTGACCTTGTATTTCCTCCTATGAGAGTTTTGTTCGTTTTTCTAAGAAGGACTGAGGAATCCCCATTTTGGCCTCCCTTCTTTTTGAGCTTCATAATGTCTTTGATTTGTTTCTTGGGTATTGGGTATAAAGAGCTTTTTGGGGCTAGTATCTGCTTATCAGTGAGTGCATGCCATGTGTGTTCTTTTGTGACTGGGTTACCTCACTCAGAATGATAGTCTCTAGTTCCATCCATTTGTCTAAGAATTTCATGAAGTCATTGTTTCTAATAGCTGAGTAGTACTCCATTGTGTAAATGTACCACACATTCTGCATCCATTCATATGTTGATGGACATCTGGGTAATTTCCAGCTTCTGGCTACTATAAATAAGGCTGCTATAAACATGGTGGAGCATGTGTCCTTGTTATAGGTTGGAGCACCTTTTGGGTATGTGCCCAGGAGTGGAATACCTGGGTTTTCAGGTAGTACGATGTCCAATTTTCTGAGGAACCACCAGACTGATTTCCAGAGTGGAAGTCTAGGTCTTGTTTTTCTGGTGTGTTTGGCAATCCATTACTTGCTGTGTTGGGAGAGCTGGGTTCTGATATTGCCAAGTTGTCTTGGTTTCCATTGCTTAGGTTCCTTCGCTTCCTCTTATCATCTTGTTGTCTGTGATTACATGTGTTCTTGTTGTCTCTGACTGGAACCTGTCTCTCATATGAATCTGTGGGCCAATAGGCTCAGGAAGAAAATTGCTTCTGGATGTTTTTCTCTTTGCAGGCATGTGGTGAGTTCTGATTGCAGTGGCTTTGTTCTGTCTCCATGGGCTCGGGTGGGAGAGCTCTTGCAAGACTTCTCTGGGGGCTCAGCCATGTGTAGGCAGGTCTTGAGTATTGATTGCAGTCGCCTGGCCCTCTTGCAGGGCCAGAGAGTACCTGATCCCAGAGTGCACCATGCTAGCTGGCCTCCAGGGTCTCCAGGCTATCCATCCCGGGGCAGCCTGAAGGGTATGTGGCAAGCTCCAGTTGGCTCAGCTAGGAGAGCACTTGCAAGGCTCCTCTGCGTGTTCAGCCGTGTGCAGGCAGGCCCTGGGTCTTGATGTCAGTCCCCGTGCCCTCTCACTGGTTAGGAAAGGTGACCAGTAGGTCCTTAAAAAAAAAGAGGAGATAAAATCCGTGTGGCACAGACACACATTTCAGGCACATACATATACACATACACAAAATAAACTAGCCATTTGTCAAACAGGATATTTCTTCTCCCTTCGTCTTCAGAATAACTCAGCAATAGGCACTGGTGGCAAGTACTCAGATACTCAGAGTTCTGTCAAACTGCACAGTCAGGGCAGGCACGTTGGCCTGTTTCTCACAGATCAATGTCTTTCTCACCTTTTGCTCTGCACATAAATATGATCCTCCTCTGGCTGCGCATATTTGGTGAGAGGCAGTAGAGTGCTGAGGTGGGGGGCAAGGGACAGAGGGAGGGAGAGGGAGGGAGGGACATCCCATTCTATACCACTCATGAGCAGGTCTCCAGAAACAGTAGTCTTGTTATAGCCCCTATGGTACTCCTCTAATTTCTGACCACATCATGTGAATATTCAATTGAAATACATTGGTAGCATGTGTTCTATTAAATGCCCTGTGCTCAATCCGATATCGGGTGTGTTTCTTGACCAACATACTCAATAAGCTCATCTCCTGCTTGTCTAAAACAACAATAAAAACAGCAATGGCATTGCTTTGCTTTTGAGATTAGCTGATGCATATACCACCCATGACACATAGTAAAGACCCTACTGGGACTAGCAGTGTTGTTTTTTTGCCCACCTTAAATATCTTCTCTGCATGAGAGCAAGAGAAAGAAAGCAAACTCTAAACTCAGTTAGAAAACACATTTCAGAAGAGAAATTGTTATATACGCATTGTCTGTAAATGTACTTAATGTAATCATTATGTAGTTGCAAGCCAAAAATATTTCATTTGTTTGATAAATGTCCACTGATTGAAAACTCTCCATGGAAAATAAACTGGGTCTTGTGGTGAACTGCTCATGTCCATTAACGTCTATCCCAGACCAGCGGATGGGCAAGATGCAGTAGTCCATCATCCCAGCTTTGTCTCATCATGTGCTTCATTCCCAAAATAAAGTATTCATCCAAACAACTACACCACTGGCCTCATAGAAGAATCAACTATAATGGCAGTATTGCTTTTCTCTGCCACCTACCTCTAATTTCAGCAACTTTATGAAATACTCTCAGAAGGTTTCAGCTGGAACCATCCTGAGTTGGGCTGATGACCAATGGGAGGGCCTACTATATAGTTGTGTCCCGACCCTGCTTATCTCAAAGCTTTGGCGTCAATGCTGTGCCTCGTCTCTCGGCATGCTCGTGATGCACCCACAGCTCCACTGGACAGATCTACATGGTGATGAATAACTGTGTAAAACAACAGTTACATGTTTCATGTCCACTGAAAACCTGGTCCTCTCATTGCTCTCACCATCTGAGGAAATGGCACCAAAACTCACCCATTTGCTCCAGCGGAGAGCTCGTCACCTCCTCGATGCCTTCCTTTCCCTTGCTGCTCACCCACAAACAATCAATGGTCACAAACCCAGCCACTTTCCTTTCACCCCAAGTGAGCAAACATCCTTTCTTGCTGGACAGAGACACTTTTCTACTCACATCCCTCTTCCCATTCCATTCCTCCTCCAAACTGTAGTCAAAGTCATATTTTTAAAATGTAGATCAGATGATGTTAGGTCACTGGTAGAAAGTGCTCAGGATATTCCTGATACAATTACACAGTTCTTTCTAAGACATACAGGGTTTTGCATGGTCTGCCAGCCTCCCTGCTTTCTCTACCTCATCCCCGTAATTCAGCCATCCTGCCTTCTAGAAGCCCCCAGTATTTAAAAAAAAAAAAAAAAAAAAAAACTTTACCCTCCTTGAGAATCTTTTCAAGTGATGACATTTCTGACTAAAATATTCTTTCCACGCCTCCTCTAATCTCCTTCTAGCCCCTCCCATTCAAAGTAAATACCACATTGGCAAAGCAGGCTTACATGAGCATCCTTCCTAAAATGAGCTCCGGACATTCTCTGTTAAGAACCTTTTATTCTCTCACCATGAGCAGCTCTAAGCTTTTTGTCTATCTCTCATTTTGCTGATTCCTAACCCAAATCAGAGGGCCCATGGCATGCTGGATTCCCAATAAAGAATTCATTGAAAAAGAAAGTGACTAGAAAGCATTAGAATTCACCAGTCTACCCCAGTGCATGATTAACCAGATAACAAGATGGAAAGTTCAGATTCTAGAACTTGTTAGCATAGTCATTCTCTGATCTAAACAATGCCCAAGACAAAGAAGCAGGCAGGCAGACAGAGAGACAGGCAGGCAGACAGGCAAGAAAGAAAGAAGAAAGAAAGAAAGAAAGAAAGAAAGAAAGAAAGAAAGAAAGAAAGGAAGGAAGGAAGGAAGGAAGGAAGGAAGGAAGGAAGGAAGGAAGAAAAAAAGGAAAGGAAAGAAGGAAGAAAAGAAGGAAGAAAGAGGGAGGGAGGGAAAACAGAGGGAGGAGGGTGGGAAAAAGGGAGAGAGGGAGGGAAAAAGGGAGAGAGGGAGGGAATGAGGGAGGAAGGGAGGGAAGACAGAGGGAGAGAGGGTGGGAGAAAGAAAGAGAGAGAGGGAGAGAGGGAGGGAAGGAGGGAGGGAAGGAGACAAAGAAGAAAGGAAGAACAAAAAGGAAAAAAGAAAGGCTGGTAAGCTCTGGTTTATCTGGGCTGTAAGCTCTGGTTTATCTGGGCTGTATTCTAGCCAAATTTGATTATCTTCAGTGGAATAACTTAAGGGTAGGTCTTGCTCCCTGTCTTTTAATGCCAGATTGCTTAAGAAATACTGAATTGACTCTCAAATCTTTTATGTATTCGTCATAGGTTATCTAGTATTTGTTATTTTGTTTCTGTAAGTTGGTTAAAAGAAAAATCAATTTTAAGTGGCATGAAACCCAAGTGTAAGAAAATTGACTATTTTTATAAACAAAACGTGTAGTGGGAAGTTGCATGCTTCCTGCTAGTATTTTAGCCGGTATATACACGTAATGAGAAATAGGTAACTCAGGAAATAGGGGCATCATCTTGCTCAGTATAAAGGGCATGTCCACCACACTAGAGGGGGCTGTTGTACTATTTGCTTAATGTTCACCATGATTTTTGTATATCTGATGTAGCTTTTCTTAAGCTTAGGATGAGAAAACAAAATCTTTAGTACTTTTCGTGGGAGCAAAACAAATTCATTTCTGAAGGAATCGTTGGTCTTCTTAATTGGAGGGACTGGACATCCAATAATAATCAAGTTCCCATGAATTCACATGATTCATAAGAAATGAGGTGCTCACAGCCTACCCCAGATACATTTAATCCAATCCATTAGACAGGTTACTTATGATGCCCAGATAACCAATGACTTGTATCGCATCTTGTATGGAAATGAGCATACATTTGTGCATATGTACCATATCAATATCTGGGAAATGATAGAATCTATACTTATAAAACCCTGCTATATACCATTTGGAACTCTTTACTCCTAGGTGGTATTCCACAGTAGCCAGGGAAAGGTAACAGAATAACGAACAACACTCAATTCGGGTGAGGTAAACAAAATTCTCTAATTTAAAAGAAATTAACAGATTTCTTACATTCAAAACAGACACATTATCTTCCAAAAGACGTGATTACAACTTGATAGTTCAAGTCCAGGTTCTTTAATTGTAATACCTGTGTAGATAACCATTCAGAGCAGTATATGATATATTTTTATTTATATATTTTAATGTAGAAAATAATATAAAATATGTTTTTGCAAGTATAATATAAGAAGATAAAAAGGTTTGGAAATACACAGGCAGGCCATAAGAGATGCCTCACCAAGTACGGGAGTTTTGCTGTTCTTGCAGAGGGCTTGCATGTGGTTCTTCCCACCCATACTTTGAGGCTCACAATGGCTTTCACCACCAGCTCCAGGGAGGGTCTAATACTTCCTTTTAGTTCACACATACACACATACACACCACTGGGGGGGGAGAGAAGAATAAGAATAAGAAGAAGAAGAAGAAGAAGAAGAAGAAGAAGAAGAAGAAGAAGAAGAAGAAGAAGAAGAAGAAGAAGAAGAAGAAGCAGAAGAAGAAGAAGAAGAAGAGAGGTATCCTTTCTAGACGCAGTATGACGTCAGCTACATGGGAAAAAGCAGAATGTGCATTTTCCAAGCACAAGTTTTAATTTCTCATCTATGTTTTATCTACTACAAACCAATATTAAACACCACTTAAAAGGAAAAAAGTACCTTTAGTGAGCCTTGGGTGATGCACCCCTTCCCCTTATCCCCAAGTCCAGATATTCATGATGCTCTGCAAAGGCCCTGACACTGCTTTCTCCTTGCTCCCTAGGTCTCCTCTATGTTGGCTTTAGTGCCTGCATGTTTGGTCTCTACAGCTTTATGCCAGTGGTCATAAAGAAAACGAGCGCCACCTCAGTCAACCTTTCTCTGCTCACAGCAGATCTGTACAGCCTGTTCTGTGGACTGTTTCTCTTTCACTACAAGGTAAGCTGAACCGAAGCAAGGTTTCTCTGCAACAATGGCAGTCTATAGGAATATCAAGTACTGGTGGGAGTGTTGTGGGATTCAGTGTGGGGGAGGGTCTTGGCTTTATGAGGTGAATGAGAATTCAGCTCTAGGTGGAGATCCACAATTTGCATATTCACCTTTCAACTCTTGAAATAAAGGCTGCACTTTGTCCTGAGAGACTGGTGACTAAGGACCATTGCCAGCAAAAGGTAAGAGACAGCTCTGGGGAGATAAGCTCTTTAAGAGTGGAGGACAACCCCCGGAAGGGGTGCTTTCCAACCTGAGATTAGAAAGTGATATCCAGTTCCCAAACTGCAGCTACAAAGTATATGTTGCCAAAGCCTTTGGGAGATTGTGTTCTCTCTGGAGGAAATGACATAATCCCAGAAGTTCTGACTTGCAGATGTCCTATAGAAAACACTAATGGAAAAGGCTACTATGTTTCCTCAGAGAAGCTTCTTAACTGAATTACAGCCCTTTGGTAGAACAAAGAAATGACTTGGACCAAACACTTGCAGTCAATATGTCAGCCCTGAAAGAAAGAAGCAATGATCCCTCTGGAGATGGCGGTTTCTTCAAAGGCGAGATGACACTGGTTACTCTCCTGCTGTCATAAAACACACTGACAAAAAAAAAGAAACTTTGGGGGGAAAAGGTTTATTTTAGCTCACCGTTCAGAGGGAAAGCTCAGTCCATGCATGTGATGAAGGACTAGCCTGGCATTAAGGTAGTACAATGATCACATTCTGTGGCACATGGACAACATAGAATAAAACACAAAATGAAGCCATTTTA
This sequence comes from Micromys minutus, assembly GCF_963924665.1. NCBI lineage: Eukaryota > Metazoa > Chordata > Mammalia > Rodentia > Muridae > Micromys > Micromys minutus. The sequence continues at coordinate 29,452,200 of NC_137960.1, read as the reverse complement.
GTAAACCCTCAAAGACCCCACCCCCAGTGATATTCTTTCTTCAGTAAGGTAATTGTTTCACCCCTCAATGCTTCCAGAACCTTCCCAAACAGCACTAACTGTAGACCCAGTCCTCAAATACATATGCCTATGAGAGAATTTCTCATTCAAAATACAATAAGCACTACATGTGTCTTCACAGGGGCAGGCATGACGAATTGCATATAGCATGCTAAGGTCCAGTTATTCCTCTTAACACCGCACTTGCTGCCTTCGTTGACAATCAAAGTTGGCATATAAGAGAGCCGCTTTGAGTTTGTCAGTAATCCTAGGAGGTAAGGATCAGTGGGGAATATTACAGAGTGTAGCCATGTGCAGAGTGTTCAAGTACATATTGTTCAAAGAAGGACATCCAGAAGAAGAAAAAGCAGCAAATGAAGACCCTATGCCCTGACAGTGAAGGGCTTCAGTCAGTATCACCAGTACTGGGTGTTGGGGCATATTAGCAGATGGAACTTCTTCAACCACATTAGCTGGGCTGAGGTTCAGGGATGAGCACTTGGAGAAATGATAAGCTGAGCAGTACGGGTGCTTGACATGATGAGAGACAAAGCCAGCGTGAATGATCTGAACTCTTATGGAGAGAAGATGAAGTCCTACTCAGAAAAAAGGGAGGGGGACATGGTCCAGGCCAGTAGATAGGGGTGGGGGTGGGGAATGGGAAACAGATCTGAAAGACTATTCAAGCAATTAGGAGAGATGCAACTGACAAATTCAAATTGCCTTTATTTAAAGCATAGAACACAACTATTTGTAACACACATATTTTATGAAAGGCTTACCACACTCAAGGTTAACATACCCATGGCCTGGTCTCCCTCACCCCCTTATTAAGACTCTGCCTTCTTCAGATTTCGAGAAAGCATTACTGTTAGTGGCAGTCACCTTCCTGGGCCCTCTTGTTCAGAGCCTTCTCATGTTGTAACTAAAAGTTCACGTTCTTTGACTAACATCTCCTTAGGTCTCTGTGCATTTGTGCTTTGCATGGGGCCGTTTGCCCAGCGCAGTCAAACTGGCAGCTAAAGGAACTTTCCCAAGGCTGAGTAACGCTTATTATTATAGGTCATTTTGTCTGAGTCCTGTAATTTCTATATCCTGAGCTCACTCACGTTCTCATATGGGTAAAATCATGTTCCTTTGGGGTTGTCTCTGACCATGTTTCCTCAAATCCCCAATTATTTTGTAGAGCCTTGGAGACCAGTTGACCATGGGCCCACCACTGCAGCAGATTGACCAACTTTCTCCCCTACACTTAAGCACCCCGGTCTGGTCTACTCAGTAATATGAGCTCGGTTCTTACAGTTAACCTTGTAATTAAACCACTGATTATAAATTATATAACAGTTCCTCTGGCTTTTAAACCAGCAGAATCTCTTGATCATCTCTTTGGGAATGATGATAAAGCCACGGCTCTAAACGAGAACCAAGATCAGGTTTTAGACAGTACAAATTCATCCCAGCTACCAGGATCCCTCAACACAGTGTTCTTGAAAGTCTGTTCTCAGTCTATGAAACTGCTAGAATGCAGACCCACTGGTCAGCCCCAAAAACCTCAAAATCAGAATCTGGGGACATATTTAGGAGGATTTGCCTAGATAACTGACTGCCCGTGATTCCACTATTCTCTTAATCTGAGCAATTGAAAACAAAATTGAAGTAAAGATGTTAGTGAATTTTATGAAGTTTAAAAAACAGTCATAGTAATAAAGTATTAATATGTATGTTTTATGGAGATATTAGAAAAAGGTGGTAATATCTTATATCTCTATTTTAGAAAAATGGGTTTAAGTTCCTTGCCTATTTTTATTTCATTCATTTACTATTTATTGTTTACTTGTTTGTTTTGAAGCAAGTCATCACACAGCCGAGGCCGGCCTTCACGTTACTTTGTTGTTGAAGATAAATTTAAACTTTTTATCCTCCTGTCTCTGTCTCCCACATGCTAGGACTGCATGTGTGTGTCATCATGCCCTGTGCTGGGTGATGAATCCAGGCCTTCCCTTCTGCATGCAAGGCAAGAGAACCTTGTACCAATGAAGTCATATCCCCAGACATTCTTGTGCACCTTGTATTATTTCTGTTCTCATTAGTGAATGACAATAGCTTCTGAAACACTCTGAATACCTGAATACCAGACCTTTATCAGATATATGACTCTACAAGTCTTTCTCTATTTTGGTGGTTGTCATTTGCTTTCTTCCTAATAGCATTTGAATAACAAAGGTTTTTAAAATATACTTTTGATGACATCAAGTTTGTCTATCAGCAAAAAGGCTCATATAATTGTGGGAAAAAAATCAAGTAATCCCACTACTTTGAGCTTTGGAGTCATTGAAGACTTTCTACCTATGGGCTGCTTCCCTGAGGTTTAGTAATAGCTTTAAATTGCTTCATTCTTTCTGCTTTAAAGGAATAGTTGAGAGCCATGACTAAGAAAGAAAACATTAAATTCAGGTGAGGATTTTGTAACATTAAAAAGTGGGTGCAACAAAAAGATTTATAGAGTCAAGTACCATGAGCCTATGGGGCTCCGTTCCCTAACCTGGACAACCTGATTGGGTCTTAGTGGAGGAGGATGTGTCTACTCCTTCAGGGTGGGGTAGTACCAAAGTGGGAATCCCCCTTCTCTGAGGAGGAGGGATTCATAAGGGTGGGACTGGGAGGAGAGATATAAACTGTGGTTGGGATTTAAAGTGATTTTAAAAAATAATTATTGGAGAAAAACAGGGCTTCCTGGGAAAAGTTCTCAGAATCCTGGTGTAGTCTCCAGTCTCTCTGATCCAGGCATTCTATGCATCCAAACCTGTCAGTGCCTTCCACTGTCTACCTGTCCTTAAACCCCAGGCTCAGACTTACCACATGTGGCCACAGGAAAACAGAGGCAGGCCCAAGTGATATCAATAAAATGATTACTGCTAAATAGGAACTCTGCCAGAAAGAAATGATTGCAAATGGAAAATTGACTGTCCTAGGAATCAGTTTCCATCACTGCCAAAGTCAGGACATACATATAAAGAAGGAGTCTAGAGGGAGGTCCTCATGATTCAGTCCTGAGGATTAGACCAATGACCTCTGAGATGTCATTAGGTTTTACTACAACCTGCAGTTAAGACTTTACCCTCTCACTTCCTCATGATGTGTTTATACCACCTTCTGGTATGGTTATAAATGGTCGTGCGTTGAGAGGAAAGGCAACTTTCTCACAGATGTTGCTTACCCATGCAGAACTAAATGACTAAATGAAGCTCTCCTGCCCAACATTCATTATTTGCTTTTTCTTACTTTATATCTTTGTGGGGGGAGCCATTCTTTCTCGCTCCCATTAGCCCACAGCAGCATCTCTGTCTTGGTGCTGACTGGACAGTAAAGGTTTTTATTCTGCAAAGCAAGTGTCTTGATTTTAAATGAGACTATCTGGATGGAATGGGGCTCATGCAATCTCTCCATTTACGACTTTGGAAAGTGGCTCTGAGCTTTTCATTTTCATTTCCCCGACAGCATTATTGAATCCAGAATAGTAAATCTGTAGCAAGTCATGGAAAGGCTAGGAAAAGAGCCTTACTCAGCCTCAGAGGCCCTTAAAACTAAACCCAGGAAGAGATTGACATAGAAACTTTTCAATTTGATAGCTTTGGCTTCCCTAGGTCAGAACTTCGTATTACAGACTCTGTATGTGTTGGGTAAACAGGATACTTTACAAATTGAAAATTGCTGTTTTAATAACCTACACAAACCCAATGACTTACCAAGGATTTAACATCTTCCAGTTTGGAAAGTCATCAGGCTCAATGAAACACAATCACATTTGGATGTCCATGTAGCTTCTTTGGGGTGCCCTGGGGAAGAGCCCCATTTCCTCTTCAGCTTCTAGGGACTCCCTGTGTTCCCTTGTCTTCTTGTACTTTCCTTTACCTTCTGAGTCGGGGTATATAGTATCTTCAAATCTGACCATTAGTTGCTAAGAGATTATTGGATAGTAACTTATTTATTAACCCAAGACAATCTCCCTGCTGCAAAATTCTTAATTTAATGCCACCTGCAGAGTTCATTTTATCATGCTAAGTAGCACATTCATGGATTTCAGGAATTAGGGCACATTTGGTGGGGGAGGACACATTGATCTGGCTACCACAGGGGAATTATTAATAATCACAGGAGGCAAACAATACCCTGACCTTCAGGTCAGGTTAGCTGGGGCACGGTGATGCCTGTTCAAAAACCACGTCTGAAAAATGAAGGCACACATTCCACCTCTGACACCTTACACTCCAGTAGTAAAATTTTTCAACTTATCTTTATAAAGCTGTTTCCAGTGTCCTGATAATATGCACTTTTAAGAATGAAATCAGTAATTTATATGGAGAGAGAATAGAATGAAGTTAAAGGAGTCCTTCAGTGTCCACTGTGTAAAGTATGGATTAGAAGAGTTCAACAATAAAATGTGAAGAGAATCAGAGGAGTTTACATGAAATGTGTGGCTGGCATTTACTCTTTACATTCTTTGGAGTAGATTCGTATTCTCTCTAGATTTCAAGATGAGGTTTGCCATATGTAGTTTGTCAGAAGATTAAATTAAAAGATATTACTGTTCATCAGTAACCAGAGACCATAGGTTTCTCCCATTAAATGTATAACTCAGGTTCAGTAATCCTTGCCTTATTCTATTAACTTTTACTATTGGTTTTAAAATTGCATAACTAGATATAGCTCTAACAATATGTTATTAGTTCTTGCTAACTTAGCTTGTGTTTGAAAAGCCAAACCTGTGTTCTCGCACATAAAAATGCTACATTATTCACTTTTAACAAAATTCCTTGATTCCTTTCTTTCTTAAATATATTTTCAGGAATAAAACAGAAACACAAAGCATTCGAAGGTTATTAAAATGAAATGCTATGCTGTTGTGTGCAGAAAATTATTCAGCAGAATAGTGGCCAATTCAATTGAATGTGGGGAATACTTCTTTCTGTCTGGCATTTAAACTAGGAAACAACTTCTACAATTCCCTTTAATCAGTTCAAGGTTTATTAATTTTGCCATAGACCTGCAGTAGGTAAAGGAATTAGCATTTAGAGGTATTTCCTAAGAAGGCTCTGACTTTACAGGTTTAACAGCGTACCCTAGAAATCGATGGAGAAAAATTAGCATTATAAACTCTCCTAGGTTCCCTCAAGCTCCCCACTTAGGTCATCAGGGCATATGCTCTTCACATAGAACACCAGGAAGCTACAAATGACCCTGTTTCAAGAGCAGTACCCTAGAATTATGAAGTCTCCATAAATCTTTATTCTTATACTAAATGTGTTTACCATCCAACTATTTACTAGTAAACAGACAAAAAAAGATTTTAAAATGATTTATCCAAGATAGTGACTTCAAGTGGACTGTGTAATGTGATTAGGGTCCATGTTGTGTAATTTTTTCTGTTTTCATTAGGAAGTATTCAGAACGTTTTTGTCTAATCCTAATATGAGATACCTTATCCTATGATCTCCAAGAGTTATAAAGCAATCAGAAAATTTTCTCAATAATTGCCTATGGTAATACCCAAGGTTAGCTCTCTCAAGGTCATGGACAGGGCTCTGTGACACTTGACCTTCCATCCTGACACTAGTGTTACAAGCCCTCATGTCGGCTTACCATTCTGTTTTACTGTCATTGTAAGAGATTTGGCATGTGAAATTTAATAACTCTGAACATGATTCATTTTAATGATATCATGCTTTAAACTTGAAACAACTCCATCCCACGAATATTGATCCCGCTCTGTAGCTTGCCTTCCTATTACAAAGTAGACAGGAGCACGAAAAATAACAGGGAGGTGGATGCAAAAGATGAGATTCCAAACCCAAGAAACTTGACCAGACCAGCAATTTCAGATGTTCTTTACATCTGAGTGCCTGGGCCACATAGTTTGCAGGGATGGGACCCTTTCATTAGAGTGGAATTTTTCATTAGATATCAGTCAGAATCAAGCTGTGCAACTCTACCTGATCCTCTGTGGCAGGGAGCAAGTGCAGTCAAGTGACTCTACTTTAAAAGGCCAGGACAAGTAGCTTCTTCCCATGACATATGGTAAGCATGAGAACAGCTCCTCATCATATTTATAAAAATACCCTTATAAGCATTTCCTTTCTATTTGTTTCTGTACAAAACAAGTGAAGATAAAGAAAACCTAGAAAGTAAAATGATTTTAAGCTCATCCTGATCAAATGTAAACGAAGAATGTGAGATTTAAAGGTAACTAATTAGCTTTTAATGACTGTCTTGAGTGCTTTAAGACCATGTCAGGTGAGTACAAAATTGAAGAAATTTATATTTCAGGCTGAAGTAGGTGTACGTGGATCATCAAGGTGATAGATTGGACATTGGGACTTGCTTTTCCACGCCCAGCAGTCGCTCAGCCTAGCCTCTTCTGAGATTTGGTTCTTGTAGGATGAGTTGGGTGAGTGTCGTTGGCTCTAAGCATTGGGTTTCACATACAGCTGCTCAGGTGCCCAGGCTTCATTTATCACAACTCATACTTTAGTGCAAGGATCAAAACTTATGACTTATGAGCCACTCACCTGTTCTCATAAAGTTCTACAGAGGCACAGGTCTAGCCTCTTCATATGCCATCCATATTGCTTTGAATGAAATATCCGTGTTGATTTTATTTGACAACTGGAGCTGGAAAATGGCTCAGTGGTTAAGAACACTGACTAATCTTCCAGAGGATCCAGATTTAATAATCCACAATATCCACATGGCATCTCTTTTTTAAAATTATTTTTATTAGATATTCTCTGTATTTACATTTCAAATGTTATCCCCTATCCCCATTTCTCCTCCCCCTCCCCTTGCTTCCATGAAGATGCTCCCAGTCCCAACCATCCACTCCCACCTCAGTACCTTGGCATTCACCTACACTGGCAAAATGAGCTTTTACTGGACCAAAGGCCTCTCCTCCCACTGATACCAGACAATGCTATCTTCAGCTACATATGCAACTGGAGCCAAGGGCCTCTCCATATGCATTCAGTGGTTGGTGTTCTAGTCCATGGGAGCTCTGGAAGGGGGTGGGGGTTGGTTGGTTGATATTGCTGTTCTTCCCAGGGGGTTGTAGAACTTTTCAGCTCCCTTGGTCATTTCTCTAGCTTCTCCATTGTGGTCCTTGTGCTCAGTCCAATGGTTTGCTGCAAACATCCTCATCTGTATCATTATAACTCTGGCAGAGCCTCTGAGGAGGCATCCATATTAGGCTCCTGCCAGTAAGCACTTCTTATCATCAGTAATAGTGATTGGGTTTGGTGGCTGCATATGGATTGGACCCCCAGGTGAGGCAGTCTCTGGATGATCTTTTCTTCAGTGACTGCTCCTCTATTTGTCCCCATATTTCCTTCTGTGAATATTTTGTTCTCCCTTCTAAGAAGAACTGGAGCATCCACATTCTGGTCTGCCTTCTTTGTGAGCTTCAAAGATCTGTGAATTGTTTCTTGGGTATTTCAGGCTTTTGGGCTAGAATCTGCTTATCAGTGAGTGCGTAAACATGACATCTCTTAACTGTGTGTAACCCCAGTTTTAGGGGGTTTAATGCTGTCTTCTTCCTTCCAGAGACATTGTATCCATGTGGTGCATCCATATACTCAAAATAATAAAATAAAAAACATTTTGTAGGTATAAAAAGTTTAGTGACATTTGAGCTAGGTCTTCAGTACGTTCTCTTGTAAGATAGACTGGTGGTATACATAGATGTGCAATCCATACTGTCTAAAACCTCCTACCCAGCCTTTTGGTCAGAACTCATCCTCATAGCTACATGGAAGTCAAGCCATTTGAAGAAAATAGGTTTAGTGAACAAACATCCATTATTCTACCATATTAAAATTTTCTATTTGCCAAATACTGTGGAAGAAGTAGAAAAGTTGGGGACAAATTGTAAAGCATTCCCACTGTGACAGAGAAGTCCAAGTTCCGTCTATGTGAGTCTATTAAAATTCCATACTACAAGATATTTCAAACTCATCACACCAGAACAAACTATGAGGGAGCCAGGTCAGCGGTATTGTAGATGGAATCAAAGCAGAGCTTGCGTTTAGATTTCATATAGCAGACAATAAACAGCTAGTTATTCCCTGAGAGGATACAGGAGATGTGCTTATCACAAAAGTGCATGGTCTGGCTCTAACCCACATACTGAGATGCCTAAGTTTCACACTGAACCTGTAAATGTATCTGCATAAGTAGGTTCCCAGATGCTGGGGTTAAGGGTGTGTACTGCTACATTTGCCAAAATATTTTCAAATGTGGTAATATATCAATATATGAACCATGACATCAAGATCTAATAAAGGTTACCATTTCAAAACAGTAATGAGAAGAAACAATAATTGAGGAGATCTGTGATGTGAACATATCACCTTTATACTGGTAAAAATCTTAAGTACTGCTAAGAATGCTATAACTAACATGTGGCTTACATTGATGTTTAAGTTAATGCTAAATGTTAGTTTGATGGCAGTGACAATTAGGGTCAAGTTACCATCCAGGTCTCTGACCTTTCTGCATTAGAGCAAAGATCTCTGGTTAATAGCCTCTGGTGTCGTGATTTGTTGCTGTTATAACAGCCTTGAGCAGAAGTTATTCTCTTAGTGTTAGTTTCTGCATTAGAAAAATGAGCTCTTTAATTTCATAAGAATAATTGAGAGGAGTTAATGAAATGGTATGATCCTTCAGGATCAGGACCCTGCAAAATTTGTTATTAATAAGGACTCTAAAAAGTAAAAAGCATGCAGAAGGTGTTACAGAGTTTCTGGTATTCTCACCACACAGGCTTTTTTCAGAGCTACTTGACATTATTTTTATCCCATTTTTATCCCATTTGCTTTCTTGGTGCCATCTAAGGCATGCTGTTTTGTAAAAAGGATGGAAAGGGATGTCTAGAACTTAATCATTTATGGGTTTCCTTTTATGTAGAGAATGAAGGAGCACCAGTGTGAACCAGCCACCCTGAACTAAGATGGGAGGGAGGAAACATTGAAGTTGCATCTTACACCAAATAATAAACTGTTGAGGAAGCCAGGGCATGCAGAGACAGGGAGAGCATTCTAAACTGATTTCATATTCGAAGTGCAGCCCAGGAGCTATTATACCAAGCAGTAATCACATGCACATATTAAAAAAAAAGAGAGACCATTATTCACATATGCTAATTCTGCAGTAAAGGTTCTTTTTTACATACATTGTCATTCTCATATCTATCAGAGAGAGAGAGAGACAGAGAGAGACAAACAAAAAAAAAAAGCAAAGAAATAGATAAATGGTTATGTGTATATTACTCATAGATGTCAAATTTAGAAGATACCATAGATTCTAGGAGAAAAAAGTCTGATACTACTAGTAGTAGAACAGATAATTTCATTTGAATTTTAGTCCTAAGAAATTAAGTAATTCTGTTTTTATAATAGTTCCGAAGCTTCATTTAAAATGCAACAAGTCTGTCAGCGATTTTCAACATCTCCATTACTACAGTACTCCAGAGATTTCAAAGATTTTCCAGTGCTATGCAACTCAATAATTATGGCCCATAAGATTTTATTGACATGATCTAGGCTTCTGCACCTAGAGCTGACACCCAGAGTCTATACATGACGATATTTGTTTCTTGACAGCTTCCTGCCATTTTTTTCTTTTCTCATAAATTACTCATTCATTTATTTCATTCTCCTGTCCTTTCTGCTACTATCAGACATAGGAAAGCAAAGGAAGACAGAATCCCAGTGCAGCTGAAGGAAGAAAGCTATGTGTCAGTTTGTCAAGAGCTCTGCATCCAGCCATCATCATGATATTCCATAGTCCTAGCTCATTTCTATGAGCTGAAGAAGAATGGGTCCCATATTCATCAATAATTCATACAGATGTTAAATGAAAGCTGAGTCCTCTCATTGTTCCGTAGCAGTGTGTTTTGTGTCTACAAGAATGAAGAAAGATGACTGTAATGCAGTCCACGAGGCAGTTGGATGCCAAGTAGACGAGGGAGAACAGACTTTAGCCATGGGTCAGTGTCTGCAGGCACTATGTTATCTGTCACCACTAAACCTTCCAGTATTTGGCATTTCCACGGGATCAGGGTACTTATGGTTATCTGTTCTCCTCTGGTGGACTTGAGGTAGTATACAAGAAATATTTTAGAAGCAGTTGACTGCAGCTTTGTTTATTAAGAACTGCATGCCTAATTTAGCAACCTTTGTTGTTCTCTTTGGCTGCCATTTTCCTAGAACATTTTCAGACTGTAAGAAGGCTATAAATTAAATAATGCAAAAACCTTTATGGAATGAATATAGGTAGGAATTATACCCTGAAGAACATGTAGCTTGTACTAGCAATATGAAAGATAAATGTAAATCTGGGATGATTAAAAAATGACATCTTATATAGGAGAATAAAAGCACCATGAAAAAGGCACCAGAGAATCATACTTGGCCTCAAAAGGTTTAATCAGTAAAGTTATTTCCATGCATGCATGCATGAAGTCCTGAGTTCAATCCAAAGAAGCTCTCATAGATGCCAAACATGCTGGTGTACATTTGTAATCTCAGCACTAACAAGGAGAGATAGGCAGAGATACCTGGGGCTCACTGCTAACCAGCCTAGCCTACTTGGTGAGTTCTAGACCAGTAAGAGACCCTGTATTTAAAAATAAACAGAGATAGATCCTGAATAATGATGCCTAAAGTTTTCCTCTCTAGTTCTCATGTACACACACTTGTGCACAAATGCTCTCTCACACACAGATACACACAAACATAGAGAGGGGAAGGGGGAGCGAGGAGAAGGGGAGGTGAGGGAGAGGGAGAGGGAGAGGGAAGAGAGAGAGAGAGAGAGAGAGAGAGAGAGAGAGAGAGAGAGAGAGAGAGAATTGTATTTTCTAGAAACAGTCACTTTTGATAACTGAGATTCAATATTAACTCTTCTCTGTTTTTTATCTCCCACATTTTATTCGCTTTCCTTTAATATGGATTCTCTTCTCCTTTTGCCACCAGGAGTCCCAATCACACAACTCATCTACACTACATACTCACGTCTTGATCTTCCTCCTCTTTTACCTCCTTCCTTTCTACATCTTCCACCAGCTACCAGAGTGATCCCTTTCAGTTACAAAATAGAATATGTTCACCTGACAAACACCTGGTGATACTTCTTTCTCATTGCATTTTGAGAAAAGCATAAATCTTGGCTGACTTCCTAACAGTGTCCCTGCCTATGGCTCTAATGTATAGCTCAAATTATCCCTTGCATAAAGGTTTTTCTCTTAGAAAAGAGGACTTAATCATTTCTTTATGGGTCATTAAAGATGAGCATGGAGATAGTGTAAACACTTGTCTAAGAGTCACCGTCAAGTATTAGACATGACCAACATTGGATGTCCTTAGGCTCTTCACCTATGTAAGCCCTGTGTTCCTTGGGAATTCTGTTGTCAATGTCCCTTTTTCTGGGTCTTCTTTCTCTAGATTCTATCAGGGATATGTTTCTGGTCCTTTGTAACATTTACAGTATTACAAATCTATCACTAGAACTTACTTGCAGTCTTTGGAAACTTGAGTTACACTCATTCTGCTTATGTCCCAGCATAGGACACAGTAGGAACTCAAGTATGTTTATTGAACAGATGAGTTGGACAAGAATATCCAGGATATTAGCTCACAGGTAATGCTTAATAGTGGAGTGAATGATTAATTACCAACCTTCTTCATTTCGTACAGCCACTGAAATAGAATAGCACAAGTGTGGTGGCTTAAAACAACAGAAACTTAATTCTCTCACAGTTTGGATGCCAGGAGTCTAAACAGAATATTACTGACCATAGTTTAGGTTCAAGGGGGCTTCATAGTCCCCTAGGGCTCTGGGTGATAATCTATTCCCATCTACCTTCTGTAGCTGTATTGGTCATCAGTTGGTCATCATCATTAACCTTTAAATGACCCAAACTATCATTCCAGAATGGTTTGAGTCACTGGAGTCCTGCATAGATATGATTGCTGTAATCTTTCACTGACTTTAATCACAGGATTAAAGTGCTACCCGTGATGACGGGTATCTCAGGAAAAAAAAAAATTCACCTTGTGTTTAGGTCTCACAGCAGTCGGGATTACTCTCTGAGGCAGTCAACACCCTTCCTTTCCTGTTGACTCAAAAGCAGGAGTACAAAGTGGTCCTGTGACAATCTCAATTTCCAGTTCAGTGTGATCATTGTTCTATTTCCTGAGGAGAGCTTGCTTCTCCTGAAACTAGAATTCCTGCCACTGGATCAGCAGGTCAAGTAATGAGTATCAATATTTCTGTGTCTACTCCTTGATTCTACTGAAATGGGACAGGTGATTTTTGGATGGGTGACCTGCCACACACATCCACAAACCTATTTGGTCTATTTGACTTTAATGGTTTTTGCAGATAGTCTCCTTCTAAAGTACTCCAACCCTTGGTGAATCTATTGTTCTGGGGGAAAGAGATGGGTTGTGCTGCAAGAACTCCAGTGAAGTAAGGGCAATGGCTCAGTGCATCTCCCACACAAAAGTAATCCCACTTTGACTGTGGGATGTGATAGTAACAAGAGTTCATGGGAAAGTTACATAAGTGAGCCATTAAGCCGTCTTGGTTTAAACTGAGACTGTAATTAAATACTCCCTTGGAGTAAGCCACTTAACTATTACAGACTTTTTTACTAGACTCTAGGAAATGGAAATCTACATGTACGAGGCTTTCTATCAATTTGTCAAACCAAGTGGAAATGTCTGTTTGTCATATAAAAGATAATGGCAGAAACCCACTTTTAGTTCTCAGTTGATGCACTCACGTGTGAAATTACCCACAGGGGAGGACATTTGCCTGTAAAGGAACTCTATTGGGATGGGCTGCACAAATATATCAAATGAATTGGTCTTGCAAACCAAACTGAAGGCCTCATAAACCAAACAGGAACTATGGTGAAGATAAAGGCTTGCCAGGGATGATAATGTTAGGCATCCAGAGAGGTTACTTCCAGAGAACTTCAAAGCTACTTTACTGCTTTCAAATGGCCTTGATCCCTAAAAAATAAGTCATTTTCTGAATGGCGAATCATAGTAACGTCTTGGTTTTCCAATTTAGATAGACAACCCATTTGGCATTCTAACTAAGACCCTTTCCTTCCTGCCCTGATTAGATTAGCATGGGCTTCAGGTTTGAATTGCCCAGTGAAAGAAGAGTTGGAGGGCATTAGGAGGAAGCACTTGTACTGTCTAGAAACATCTGATTCTGGTGACCATCGGTAAACAGTGAGCAGTGTCAACATTTGGGGTCTTTCGAAGTATTTATAGAAGAAAGGAGTATTGCAATATCTAACTAGCAAGAGTTAGAACTCTTGCTTTCCTAACATAAAGTAAGATAAAGGAAAGAAGGAAGATGAGGTGAGACACAACAGGACACGACTTGGGGGATGGGAAAGTGTTTGGACAAAGCTTGACTATCACCACATCACCTACTTCCATTTGGTAAATCCTGGAATCAAACTTTCATCTTTTAACAGGCCTAATAATAACATTTTCAGTTCATTGAAGTAGCACAATTAAGCATCCCCACACCAATATGTTTGTGTTTGTATTTCGCTGGAGTCAGGTCTGTCTGGTTTCCTTGGCTCAAATAGCAATTGGCACAGAACAGTGAGTGCTATCAGACCAGGTCCAGGCAGAGCCTCTAATCAGAGGACTCTAATCAGGACACAGTGTCCAGTATGCCCAGGCCACTAGACTCTCCCTGCTCTGTACCCAACAACTGCTCTTTGAGGGTAAACGTGTGGTTCCCCAGACCACTGAAAAACACATTGCAACAGCATGAACTCCCACTGCCAACCCATCTTCTCCTCCAATCCCAGACTGCACAGTAAGTTAGCTATTTTCCTTTAAAGTGGACACTTTTCACAAAGTGTCCACCTTCAATAGCTGTGTAAAGTAGGGGTTCAATAGACTAAGGATTCCCATTTCACTGATCTCCACAGGAACAGCATCATACTCAACTAGCACATCATATTAGCATTTTGTCTTATTTAGTCACTGAAATGTGTTATAGAAATTTTAATGTTAATTCAGGGGTTCTATCCCATTTTTGACCATTTAGTTTCTGGATAAAAGACACACACAACCTTTATATTTATAATGGGTCTTAATCAGCACAAGAGCTAAGCATAGGTCTATCCTTTATGCTATTATGTCTATTTCCCAGCCAATAATCCCCTATATAATTTTCCATGTTTCATTTGGGCTGCTCTTAAATTAGCCAACCCACATGGCCATATTTAAAGATTCTTACCCCATGGCAGCTTCTTCCTCCATTCACCTTCTTCTCCCTCTCGTGGTTCTCTCCCAACCTGGGAACCCTAAACCCTTCCTATCCTTACCCAGCTATTGGTTCTCGGCATCTTTATTCACCAATAAAAACTAACTTAGAGGTCACATAGTGTCACGTGGGTCTACTTGTGGACTCTCTAGTCTCTGAGGCAACTAGGTCTAGGGGGCCACATTGAGCATTACGGTGCATAGCCAAAGACCAAACCTCATCAGAAATGTCTTTATTTCTCTAGTTAGGAACCCTGAAATATTTATAAACATTCTCTGGAATTTTGTTATCTTTCTATTTGTGTGGTTTAATATCTAATGAAATTGTGCATTTGTCAAAATTCAACTTACATGTCTAATGTCAAAGTAAAGTGAAAATTTGGTCTGCTATTAATGGTGTGCTGAATGCCGCATTACATAAGGAACAATCATATATCAGCACTCTAAAATCTGGATTTAATGCCTTGCTAAAGAGGCTTATGATCAGCCTTTCTGGCTACTCCTTCACAAGGACTTACACTGAGAATACTCAAGTATTCCCAGCACACAATGTTTTCCAGACCTTTTCCCAAAGACCCATCATGACAGGAACAGCATCAAAGGATCAAGGGCACTAATGCTGATGCAGGGCACATCCTTCCTCTGCTTCTTAAAGCTACATGGCAGATAAAAAGCTGGCTTTCTGTGCTACCACAGAATACTCAAGCTGCTAGAGGCTTCCATCAGCTAAGGAGATGACCACCAGGTACACTTGGGCAGCCCTGTTTCTTGGTTGGATACAGGCTTCTCCCTGAGATCCACCTTGTCTGAAGTGCACAAAGTTCTCACCTCACTCAGTTCCAGGGACAGCCCTGCTCTGTTTAGCTGTGGAACATAAATTAAGTACAACTCAGCAATTAGTAAGTTAGACACACTAGACCACATGGAAGTTTTGTTTGCCTGATTGGCCTTTCAAACAAATGTTCTGTAAATGTGACATCTAGAACTATGAATTATCCCAGTAAGTGCTTCATCAATAAAGAGTTCTCATTATTATTTTTAAATGAGGCTAAAAAGACAGGAGAGAATGAAACATCTCACCTTTTGAAAAATAAGTCAAATGTTTCTGTCACCATTTGTGATATCCAGTATTTAGTCTGATTAATACCAATGCTTGCCAGACTGTCTCTTTTGGGGGAGAATGAAAAACTCTACCATACATTAATAAAACCTCTTGGGTAACTTTCAAGATGATCCTGTTGATATGAAGTTACATCCTATCCATCTTTTTGAGAAAGAATTAGAGTGAATTCTATATGAACTAAGTAGAAATGGATTGTAAATACACTATATGCTGTCATCCTGAAGCTATGCCCAAGAAAGCACCCAGTTGTAGATTTATGGCACAGTCTTATAGTTTTGTGTCCTTATGAATGGTACAGCTACCACAGTGGCAATGAAAGTAATATAAATTGCATGACTATGGCAAGGTGGCTATTCCAAGTCTTTCCATGTTTTATGTAAACTGACCTTTAGAATGATCATGCACAGTACAGGCACTGATTGATGTGGAAACTTGGACCTGAAAGGTACAAGAAATTTGCCAAGAATCGCAACTAGGAAGGGTTAGAGCTAAGACTTGTCTCTAGTTTGAGGCAGCAGTAACTACAAAGCACTGTCGTTGGCCTCCTTGTTTTCAGGTCCAGCAAGAGCAGTAAGAACCTAAGGCCACAGAATGGCCTTTGCTTGAGACAAAAACATATGAGCAGAGTCGCAAGAGTCATTCATAAAATATTCACAATGATGGTGATGATGTTAGGAGCGAAGCCATGCAGTGTGCTCAGGGCCAACTAAAGGATGCTGATTTCAGGATGTGAGTCTGGAGATGAACCGACTCCCTGGGATCATGATAAACAGCACTGGAAGGCTCGTCTTCTCTCCCCGATATTTTAAAATTGTGACTCAGAGAAGAAGGCACATTTATTTTCATTAAGGAACACCTAATTAATCATTCCAAGTTAATTAAGTGAATCTGCTCCAAGTTGAATTTAGTATATAAACCCACATTCAGAAGTGTTGCCATCTGGCCAGAATGTAAAAAAGAAAGATATTGGGGAACAGAGAGAAGAGCGCTGCAGGAAGAAAATCAGAAAATGGCCTTTAGTCTTAACTACTTTGGTCTCGCAGACAGAAAAACATGGAGAGAAAGTACAGTGTAGCAAGACTTTTAGCCACAAGGGCATTTTTTTCCTGTGTCATTTCCAAAATTGCTTTTCCATGGTTGAACCAACTCATTTAAATTACCATGTAATTTACCTTCAGGCTCTTTGGATTGCTTTCCTGTCTTCTGCTCTTCCAACTTCAACGCAGCTTTGTCTGTTTACCGCCTGCTACTTCTGGAAGAGTGGTTCTCAACCTTCCTAATGCTGCAACTCTTTAATTCAGTTCCAAAAAGAGCTTTAAAAAAAAGACAATGAAAGTAAAATATATCTTTTCTATCAGAGATGGAGGATGTGGTTTAGTTACTGTTCTATTACTGTGACATGATATCATGGCCAATGCAACATATAGAAGGAAACATGTGTTTGGGACTTACAGTTTTAGAGAATGAGCCCATGACCATCATAGTAGAAAGAAAGGTAGCAGGCAAGCAGACGTGGCACTGGAGCAGTAGCTGAGAAGTCGTACGTCTTGAGACAACTCTAAAGCAGACAGAGCTAACTGAGTTTGTTGTGAGCTTTTGAATCCTCAAAGCCTGGACCCAGCAACATACTTCCACCAAGAAGGCTACATCTCCTACTCCTCCTCAAATTGGGGACCAGGTATTCAAATATATGAGCCTATTGGGGCATTCTCACTCAAACCACCACAGTGGCCAAGACGAGGTTTAGTTGGAGCAATCTGTAACTGTGTTTTTCCACTTGTCCTCTTTGTTCCCAAACTAATGACTCTGAGACATGTTATACATGAATAAATACCAAGGCTAATCCCTTGACTTGTTCCCCAACTACCTCATAACTTCAGTTACCCATTTATCCTATTCTAATTCATGACATGTAGCTGGTTACCTGGTCCTTAGTTTCATGTGAGCATCTCCATCATCATTGGGGTCCAATCTCCTTTTCTACATCCACCTCTATTCCAGAATCCTCTCTTTTTGCTGGAACTCCCACCACCTCCTACTTCCTCATTGGCTATAGGCATTTTCATTGACAAGTGAAGCTTCCACAGTGAACAGAAGATTCCCTCTATGACTGGGCTGATAGCAATTAAATGAAGTTTGGTGTGCCCTAATTTTATTGTATTGTTTGGATCTATGTGTTCTTGTGTTTCTTTATGACCTATTACGTTCTTGATGGTAAGGCTAGGTTTATTTTTACAGTTCTAATTTTTTGATATGCACTTGCATGTTTTAGGCACAGAAGGCATTGTAAGAAACCAGGAAGGCGGAAGTGAGTAGATGAGTCAAAATTAAGAGAGTGAGAAATGGGAAAAAAAACAAGGAAATTGGCAATACGTATTGTCTTTTAACCTTATTCTTTCCTGATAAACTACCTAACATATCTCCCGAAGAAGGGCCAAGGTCATAACTCTTCAAAAGTATTCTCGACATTATAAACCTATACAAACCAATCTTCCAACACACACAACAAAGCAACAAAGCAAACAACAAAAGGAAAACCCCTCTGAACTGTCAATCAAATGGCTTTGGAAGAACAATAACACAGTATGTATTAATCCTGAGTGGTTTGCTTTTTTATGATGAATGGAGGAATTCAGTGTTTTACTGATTCTCCCTGTTCAAGGATAAGCTTATCTTGCAGTGACAGTTACTGAGGTCAGTAATAGTTCTTACTGGGGAGACAAATCATGTCTGCATTGGATTAATGTGAAGCAGGGCACCCCGCCGCCGCTGTTAGTGAGGCTTCTTTGCTGGTAGCTTCATTATACCCTTCAATGAAATATCTATATTTCTTCTAGGTTTAATGAGGCCTCAGGCAACCAACTCTTTACCGAGTGATGTTTGAGATTTTTTTTTTCTTTTTGCTTTGAATTTGACATATTCTAATTTGTGCTTAACTAGCCTTCCCAAGCAATTCAGGTACTCAGATGGGCATTTTAGGGACAATTAGCTAAATGTTCCTCTCATTAGCCACAAGGCCTAGAAAAAAAAAAAAAAGACAAAGAAAATCAATAAGACAAAGCCAGTTTAGGAGAACATTCACTTTCCATCAGGAATATCAGCTACCACATCGAGTTGCGTGCTTCTCTGCTAGGCAGCTTCTCCAACCCTGGTCATCGTTAATCTGTCAGTGGCCACGCTTTGTCGCTAAATCACCTTGTGTTGTGTTTCAGTTTTCAGGTCTTTACCTCCTGTCTTTCTTCACCATCCTCATCGGGCTGGTGCTGTATTCCTCCACCTCCACGTACATAGCCCAGGATCCCCGAGTGTACAAGCAGTTCCGGAATCCTTCAGGACCTGTCGTGGACTTACCCAGCACGGCTCAGGTAGAGCCTTCAGTCACCTACACCAGCCTGGGCCAGGACACAGAAGAAGAGCCCCATGTACGTGTTGCCTAGGAAGAGGCCTGCCCTGCCCGCTGAGGACAACTCAGAGGCTGTGTGTTTGCCTGTTTTCTCTGTATTGTACATAGAGAAAGGTATTTAGTAGGTGCAGGTTCACAGGTGGACTGCAAGGTAGCTAATCCTTCTTTCATCAAAGGAAGAAGCTGGAGACCACTGGAGACACAGGCTTCAATCCACCTGACTCAGAGAGAGGCTTTGATAGTGTGTATTCTGATGCAGCCCCCACCCCTCCATTGATTACTGTGAAAAATTTTTGAATCAAAAACAAGTATCATTGTTACTATGATCTTTATTATTAATTGGTATTGTTATTACACCAACTTTCAGAAGGTTTTTTTTTACTCTTAAGGGGAAGTATTGCCAGACCCTCACCTACTCAACATAAACCCCACTTTTCTATGGCAAGTCAGTTTTTAAGAATCACACTTTGTTTGTTTGTTTGTTTGTTTTGCACACATATGTAAGTGATGCATGCCACAGAAGCTTGCCCATCCTGGTAACCTTGTGACTAACGGTTTCCTTTGTCACCTGTTAGATTTACTGTTCAATGAGGATTTTGTGCTGTGACCTTTGTGGGGAGGGGAAACTTACCATCTAATTCTCTATTCTAGGAATAGATATAAAACAAACATTTTAGCCATTTTCTATTTCACCTTCTGCTTATTCCAGGCCACTGGCTTTCTGTTGGCCCAGGAGATTCATAAAACCAAGCCCTGTGACTACTTGATAGGGACTGTCCCATTTTTGTGGCTTAAAGAGACCTAGAACTTTGGATTATGTTTAGGGTTGTATGTTTTTTAATTCCCCTTTCCGTCTTTCCCTATATTGCTCTTCTCAAAAATTAGTTTTTCTTTCTTTTTTTTTTTCCTTTAATGATGTTATGGAAATTAATCAAGGCACTGAAAAAGCCATGGCCTCCACCCTCTTAGTCACATAGTACCTTTCTGGAAGTATGCCAAAATGGAAATTATCTTTATTGTGGAGCCTCATTGTTCGTGCCACCTCTTGGAGTCAAGATACTAGTGTGGAGAAATATCTGTTAGTAGCTCACGCTCTGGTCACTTAGTGATAAAGACATCACCATTGAAAAGTCTGGCAATTTGATGGCATTCAACACCCACCTAATAACAGACTATAAGGAAAAGCAACTCTTCTCACAAAGAATGCTACAGTATCCCAATAAAGCTTGATACATCACTAGTTTAGTTAGTTCTGTTGTCTTCAAGAATGTCTCCCCCATACACGCCCCACTCCAAACCCAGAAAATTAAGGAACACCATGGACCTTTATAATGTAGAAAAAAAGTTATATGCCAGTGTGGAAGTTCTCTGTAGCTTGGCTGACATGACAGGGTTTGTTTTAAGGTTTATGTAATTTGAGACAATTCAAGTCAAAATACTTTAAGCCAGCAAGCAAAACTAAACACTTGTGGGGGGCGGGGTGTCTCATAAACTAAGACCAGATTGCAAAATAGGACTTTAACAAGTCCTAAACATGGCCAGCAGACACTCTCAGGCTCTCTACCAGCAGGCCTCTGGCCTCTTTGCCTGCTTCTTCTGTGAGGAGTCACATGATCTACTTTGATAAGTCTCATGAAAACAACACATACACACAGACACAAAAAAAAAAAGAAATATGCTTGAACACTGCAACTCAGTTTTAATTTTTCCCCCATTGGAAAATATAACTTTCCACTCTAAAGTATTTAGTCCTGACCTAGGAGATAGAAAATAAAGCTGTTTCCTAGTGTACAGATTTCACATTCAGTCCCCTTGGAAATAGATTTTCTTTATTGGATTGGTGTGGGCAGGGGCAAGAAAGATTTGTTAGAGCTCCACATCACATCATAATAACCTTGCCAACATCTGCTCTCTGCTACCTTGTAAGCCAATTAAATACCTTTCTCTGAATATTTTGTCCATTCAAATCTGAGGACCTTTAATGACTGTGGTTTTATTTTTATGTTTACATTCCTTTGGTTTGCATAGTTTACTTGATTTATTGCATTTTTTTAGTATTTATTTTAAGCCAAATGTCTTTGTCTTTTTGATTCACTTTTTATGACACTATGTAGACACTCTGTAAACTCTAATGAGAAGCAAGTGGCTGAAATGATTTCCAAGTTCATTCAGTAGGCTGGGAATAGTTTTAAAGTTACACGTTGGAAAAGTTTTCAATTAATTGATGGCTGAAGGCAGCTGTCTGGACCATTTTATAGGATGTTTTAATTGACTCCATTGTATGGAAACCAAATGTGACTATCAGGATGAACTCACTGTATACTTTTTGTTATCTGATGTCTTTGTGATCAGACATTAGTGTGCCTGTGTTGGTTTATCTCCATTCATAAAGCTGGTAACAATGGCTCATCTAAGACTAGTTGTTTAGGATTGACACTTAAGGGAAAAAGACAAAAAGTTGAAAAGAACAATGTTTTCATTCTGAAAGCATTGGTGGTTTGAGAATGGGGTGGGAAGTGGGAATAGGGTAATATTAACTGTAGCAGTTTTAGGTTCTGAGATTTTGTAACCTCAGTAGACACCAGCAAGAAGTTCGGCATTTCAATGTACCATTCCTCCCTCCTCAATGAGAACAGTCCTCTGCATGAAGCTGATGAGACGCAATGTTCTCTTCAACTCTACCAGAGATGAGTGGTTCACCTTCTCAATGGAGACTTGCACTGGGGACAGAGGTTGCCTTGGTCAGACCTCCTCACAGCTTTGAACACATATCCAGGTAGACCAAGAAATGGGCAACTTCACACCACTGTGTCCCATGAAAATATTTCAATGTTTAGTTTAGGTATTGCTAACTTGTGCTATTAACCTGACAAACTTGTAGGGCTGTTTGTTTGGCATTTATTTTTTATTTGTAACCATTTAGTAGCCCCCAGTTAGCTATCAGTGCAGATTTTACCCCATGGGTAGGAGTCTATCTTCACAGCACATAATGAAGCACACTAATCCTGACACCACACTGGAAAATATGAACCAAAATGTTAGAAGAAGAAGAAGAAGAAGAAGAAGAAGAAGAAGAAGAAGAAGAAGAAGAAGAAGAAGAAGAAGAAGAAAAGAAGAAGAACTTTACACTGGGAATCTGAACAAGCGATCTACCTTTTCTATTTGCATGTTCCCCCCATGGACTGGCTGTGGCGATGTAACACCTGTACAATGTTTTCAAATAAAAGTAAATGCTTTACGAAAGCAACATGCTGCCTGCTCTCCTGTGTGTTTGTCTGCACTGTGACAGCCATGATCCTAGCTCCCTTGAGATGCTAAAAATAGCAAAAGCAGCAAAGAAACAAGCACAAGTCCAAATAAAAACAAGAAGGAAAATAGTTGCAAATGAGGAACAGCAGAGTCTCTGAACTATAGTTTCAAAAAGTCTAATTAGACACATTGGTCATTTAATTTAGAATACTAAAGAAGGCTGTGGGGATCCACCTTTCAAGTCCACAGGGACAACTTATGCAGGATAGTGGAAAGATACTCCTGAGAAATGCTTTTTTATGAAGAAGAAAACTCTGGATACACTGCTCTGGATACAGGAGACTGAGCCATGAACATTCTTCCAGACTAGGACATCTATGAGTCTAGAGTATCCAGATTCTGGCTCATAACATACAAAGAACCTAACACCTCTCCCCAGGTAACTGCTTTCAGCCTTCTACCCATGAAGCATCCAAAGAATATATGGTATGCATTTACTCTAAACATCTTTATCAGTTATGTTCACAATCAGTCCTTTAAAAATAAATAAATCAGGATGACTGTGTGTGTGAGCTATATATTCACACTCATTTATTCATTCACTTTACATCCATATTGCTACCCCCTCCAGGTTCCTTTCCCACAGTTCCGCCCCTTCTCCTTTGAGAGGGTGGAGGCCACCCTCTGGGTGTCCCCAACCCTGGCATATCAAGTGTCTGCAGGGCTAGGTACATTCTTTTCTATGGAGGCCAGACAAAGCAGCCCAGCTAGAAGAACGTATTCCACGAACAAGCAATAGCTTTAGAGATAACTCATGTTCCAGTTGTTTGGAACCTACATGAAGACTGAGCTGCACATCTGCTACATTTGTACTGGGGTAGGAAGATAGGTTCAACCCGTGTATGGTGGTTCAGTCTTTGAGAGCCCCCAAGGATTAAGGCTAGTTGACTCTCTTGGTCTTAAAATTGCAGGGACAGGAATGGAACAGAGACTGTGGGAACGGGCAAGCAATGATTGAAGACCTATCTCATGGGTAAGCACCAGTCTCTGACACTGTTAATGATATTCTTGTTATGCTTGCAGACAAGAGTCTAGCATGTCTATTCTCAGAGATGCTCCACTCAGAATCAGACTCAGATTGATGCAGAGACCCACAGCCAAACATTGGATGGAGCTTGAGGGCCTTCATGAAAGACTTTGAGAAGGATTGATAGCCCTGAAGGTGATAGGAACGTCACAATATTTTTAAAGTGATTTTTCAAGCAAACTTGGCCAACCTCACACCAAGTGCTTTGTAAAATTCTTTACAAAGTGCAAACTAACAATAGGTAGTTAATGTAAATACTTTGCTTCCAAAAACTACTTTTCCTTGTGAACATTTCTCTGAAATAGTGCTTCATTTTATCTCACAGGCTCTTCGATCAAAGATGAAATGAAGTTGAACCCCAGACTAGTCCTGTATCCAGAGCTCAAGCATTTTCCAAAGATTGTGGACAAATTTCAGTAGACACCTGCTTCTCTAATGAGTTATCATTTTCCTAAGAGAAAGAAGCTTATTTCCTAAATTCAAGCTCAGGCAATAGGAAGTTGGGGAAGCATTTGAATTTTATAACAATTAGTAAAAAGAAAACCAAAATAACTCTGAAATTCCCAAGACAGCTATCATTGGTTAGAGTTTCTCTATGTCCCTCACGAAAATGAACAGTAATATGTGAGGTAATATCCCAATTAATATGTAAAAAATCCAAGTTACAGTTCAGTGCCTAGCAAAACACCGGGCACAATGGGAGCAATTTGTACATATCATTTTATTATGATCTATCTTCAAAACCACAAATACAAAACAAAACACAAGTGATTTTGTTATAAAATGACATCTGTCTTTCTTTTTTTTTCTTAACTTTTTTTAAAATTATATACTTTTGGTCTTAGAATTGGGAAAAAAAAATCAACACATCCACTCAAGTTTCTGTTTTTAGGGAACTAAAAAAACAAATCACTTACAGAGACCTTTGGGTTTGGAGCTGAGATAGGAGACAATCAAATTATTTCCTTTCAAATACCATCATACATTTATATCATACAATCTGAATTGTGCATACCAGTCATATTTTGCATTATTCATTTTTTTAAAAAGATAGTCCCACTCTCATTTCTGCAACTAGAGGGTTCACTAGGGGCCATTCACGAAATGTTTTAGCCCTTTATTCTCTATGGGATTAAAACCGTTTATTTAAAACAAAAATCTAGCCCAACAGGAAAGCTCTGCCATATCCAGGTGTCTTGTAATGTGAACTAAGAGAACAAGATATTGTCACTCTTCAGACAGCTAGCCAAGACTCCTCCAAACATGACATCTTGATAAACAAGGCCTACAAGTGATCAAAGGAAGCAGGTCTCGTGGAATAGGCTACAAAATTAGCGTCATCCATCTGGATGGACAAAGGGCTGCTGTAAGCAAAATAAAAGCCCATGGGGAAAAACATGAACAGGTGCTTGTTCATCAAGTACCAGCAATAGAGCTAGGGCAACCCCACAAACTAAAAGATAATTCCACATAGGAAAGATAAATAGTACTTTATATTTATAGTGAAAAGTAGTCTTCCTGAACTCATTATCTCAAACTGATGGTGCAAGTCAAAATGAACCACCTATAGACCCAGAACGTAAGAGTGAAAGTAGGCTGAGTGTGTGATTTATTATATGGTCCATTAACACTTTCAGAACAAAGGCAGACACTGATAATTATATGCACACAACAGGTACAGTTCTGCTCCGTGACAATCAATATGGAAATACAGCACCCTGACTTGAAAGACATAAACGACATGGATTGTTCATCCCTACCCATGGCTAGCTGGCAGGACAGCACATTGCCATGCTTTCTGCCACTAGATGGCGCTGATTCAGAATACACGGATAATGCTGCCCACCTGACATACAAGGTAAGTGCTTAGTGAGTTCTCATTAGTGCTCTCGGTCTTCTGTAAGGCTCCCATTAGTAATAATAGCTGCTGAAGGCTCAGGAAAACAACAACCGTGTCTTACTTCTGAATACAGAGCCATAACTGCTATAAAACATCATACTGCTGTTGGAGAAAGCTCTTAATATGGCTTCTAAAAGTAAGACCTGGTTTCTATCAGGGACCATGAAGAACACCTGCAGCCTGGGTTATTTGAGTACCTGTAGTCAGGAGTGGTGAAGAAGAGACAAAAGTCCCAATGAGCAACATCACAAACATCTTCACTGCTTTTCTATTGCTCAAATGTGAGCCTGCAGGAGGAGGTACTGCTGGAGCCACTCAGAAGCAAATTATAGCAGAGATGGACACCTCTATGGTGTGAATGAGTGTGTGTGTAAATGAATGTATTCTCCATGTGGGAAAGAAGTCAATTTCTAAAGGCCAAAAAACTAGACAGTGAGCCTAAGCCATTCTTCATTTACCATTTTTTTCCGAGCAGCAAGCACAAATACAATTACTAGGATTTCAGGCTTGAGACTAAAGCATGGGGTAATCAAACCTATTTGGTGCAAGGGTCCATTGTCTTCTTGCCTTCCCTTGGTCATGTGTCTGCAGGCGGGAATTATTTCTATGGTACCTGAAGAGGTTCGATAAATTTTAAGTAATGGTAAAAATTGCCATTTCACAGATGGCTGGCTGCTCGCCAGTTTCCCAGCAAACTAGTAAAGCAATAAAACCATCTACTTGTTTTTGAAATGACTACTATTCTAAATGAAATTACTGAGAGAGGAAATGGCCTAATCATTCGAATAATCAAACCAGTCTCATTACGGGACTCCCTGGGAGCTTTTGTTTGAATTTTCCAATGTAGTTTTTGGCATTAAATGGGATTTTAAAAGCTAAATAGGTCACACATGCATACAAATGGTGGAGTGAGGCACAGGAACAGCTTTGTGGTCCCAGGATTTCGCCTATCAGGCTCCTTTTTAATTAAAAGAGAATTGTCAAGGATAGCAGTCAACTTACTGTGGGAAATTTGGCAGGCATAGAAGAAAGAAGACAGTTCAATTCATAGTCCTAACTTCTAACCATCAACTAAGTTCACTCTTCCTTGTAAGCTAAGTACAGACACAGAGTGGAAAACTAAAGTAAACACTGGAGACAAAGCTGAGTCGAAACTTTCTGGTCCACTCCTGGCAGGAGCTTTTAATTAGAAGGGGGGATATTTACCCTTCGAAAGTTATAACCTTATCACCAGTGGAAAAAATTCTACAGAAAACAACTATATAGAGCCATGAATTCCTGAGACAGGGGCGGTTGCTTTTGCAACTTTAAAAGACTCCGAGATATCACCTGGTGCTCAGCGATTTTGATTTCCCTCCACCCTTACCCTTCAGGGGACATATGACTAAGGGGTTCATTTTGCTCCGATATTTCAGAGATAAGGCTCCCTTGCCTTGGGGTCACTGACCTCCATCCATCGACAGCTGAGAGGCAGTTCTTGGTGGGCACCGACAGAAGCATCCATCACTGGAAAATGTATAAGCAACCGTGGGTGAGGAGTCGCAACAGCCAAGGTTATAGGTCAGCTACTGCGGCTGAAAAGAGTGCACATGTGGAGGGCCTCCTGGTCAAGGACAGTGCAGAGACGCCTCTCACACTGTGTGTTGAGTTAGGACAGCAGGGTGAATTTCCTTTCTGCAAATTCTCCCAGGGAGCCTCAGTCCAGGACAAATAGTTTGGGTCATACATGTGTTACTTTCTTCTGCCTTTACTGTCATCTCAGCCTGGACTTTCTGCTCCACTAGTTTATTACTGATGACAACTTTATTCTCAGGAAAAGGCATTCTGGCACTTTTTTGTGCATCAGAACTCAGATGTGACTGTTCTTGATTTTTTTTTTTTTTTTTAGTTAAAGTCATTTAGGAAAGCAAGAATACTCAATGCATCATGGTTGGCTACATCTAAGTCAGTGCATCCGAGATGTGTGGACATTTGCTTTAAAGGATGTGATAGGATTATTTGATTATTGAAGAGGCTGTGGAAGCATCAGTGGGTTACGTAAAGTGGCCAAAGTCTCACACACAGCAAGTGATGAGGCCAAACCCCAAATCTAGAGTGACTTGCTTCAAAGACACTTAAGTACACACAGCACAAAATGATCCGTGGTGGTTCAGAGAAGCAGCTACACCAGCAAAATCTCCGAGGAACCATGGACAAGAATCCTGCCTTTTCTTTTGTTTTTTCTTTTAGTGTAAGAAAAGTACGAATTGTCCAAGTAGAAAATTAGTCA
This sequence comes from Micromys minutus, assembly GCF_963924665.1. Taxonomy (NCBI): domain Eukaryota; kingdom Metazoa; phylum Chordata; class Mammalia; order Rodentia; family Muridae; genus Micromys; species Micromys minutus. The sequence goes on along the minus strand of NC_137960.1, from coordinate 29,424,782 downwards.
TGTGAGATCAGCTAGCATCAGAAACCTATGCTGACCACACCAATGGGTGATCGTCACTGATAAGAGAAAGGGTGACAGGTAAATACTTTGATAAACTAACAGAAACAGTGGGTCAAGAGAATAAACATCAGCATGTTAACCTGGAAGGAAGGTGTGGCTTGTGTCCCCGAGTTTTCCTATGGGGTTCCATGCCAGCCTACAGGGTGATATCCTCTGATACGTCTCTTGTGTCATCAAAATGTCACAGGTTCTGTGATTATTTTCATCTTCGTTCAGCTTAGCCTCACAGGAACATGTGGTACAGCTGAACCCCCACCCCCACCCCCCAACCCCCCCCCCTCTCTCTCTCTCTCCCCTCTCAAATAGCTCTTCAGCAGCATATAAAACCCCCCTTTCTTCTGGTGCCCTGCCTACACCCATGGCTGGCTCTTTTTTCGCTTCTATGACTCCAACTGGATTCATGTCTCTCCTCACTTGGTATCCACACTCATTCCTGCTGCCCCACACACCAGCTTTGTGTTGGTGCCTCACCCTCTGGAATCACCACTGTAGATCTCTCTACCTGTTCAACTGGTCAGGTCTGAGCATCTAACAAGTCTCTCATACCAGCCTATGCAAAGTAGAACTCAAAATCCCTTCAAACCCTCCCCCTCCCCCCTCTTCCAGGTTGTTTGTTTGTGTCCACATGCCTGAGATGTGTCCTGGACTTGTTCTTTCTATCAGCACCTGCATTGTCTCCACCAACAGAAGACTGGGGTCCTGATTCTAACTCCTGGCCCCAGATGCTTCTGCCATCTTCTCCTCCGTCCTTACCTGCCCCTACACTCTCCTCACATTTGCCTCTACCATGTGATCTTGTTAAAAATGTAAATTACATCCTGACATATTTTTACTTCATGAAGTTCTTCTCAATATTGAAATAAAAGTCAAATGCTTCACTGTGACTCCCAAGGCCCACCATACATGGACCCTGACATCCTTAGCAGCTACTTTTGGCTCCTTTATCCCTTCACTCACTCATCACTGACACCTGAGTACCATATAACCCTTGGTGACATCAGCCTAGGGTGTTTATACAGGTCATCCCAGCACTGACTCCCACAGAAAGCCTCCCTTCACTGTCTTTAGCATAGTCACTATGGTGGTTTGAATAGGTATGGCCCACATCAACTCATGTGCTTGAGTGCTTGGCCCATAGGGCATGGTACTCTTAGGAGGTGTGGCCTTTGGGGTAGGTGTAGCCTTGTTGGAGGAAGTATATCACCATGGAGGTGGGCTTTGTAGCCTCCTATGCTCAAGCTACAGCCAGTATGGCACAGAGTCTTCTTCTGCAGCCTGTGGATGAAGATGTAGAACTCCCAGCTCCTTCTCCATTACCATTTCTGCCTGCAAGCTGTGATGCTCCCCGAAATGACGATAATGGACTAAACCTCTATAACTGTAAGCCAGCCCCAGTTAAATGCTTTCTTTCATAAAAATGTCCTTGGTCATGGTGTTGCTTCACAGTCATAAAACCTGAACTAAGACAGCCACACTCTTCCATATCCTCTTCTAGTCTGATCATGGCACTGCTTGCCATCTTGAATAATCTCGATTATTTGTAAGTGCATGGCTAAATCTGCCTTCCTCTACATTGTGTCCACGGAGATTGAGTCCTGTTCATTCCTGTGTCCTCAGTAATGGGAATAGTACCTGACACATGGCCAGTCCATGGTAAAATGAGTTTAATGAATTGATGTCTAAATTTGGAGGACAGGTTAGGGCTATAAATAGCCATTCTCAACCTGTGGGTATTTCATTATGACTCATAACTATAGCAGAATTACAGTTATGAAGTAACAATGAAATAATTTTATAATTGGGGGGTCACCCCAACATGATGAACTGTAGTAAGAAGTCATAACATTAGGAAGGTTAAGAACCACTGTTGTAGAAAAAGACAGTATTGAGGCCCAATTCCTACCATACAATATATTCCAGATGGTAGCCTCATTCTTAGGGGAGGTTTGAGAGCAGATCTTATATTGTCTTTGAACACCACACCAGCTAGGAAGACACACCAACACATAACTGTTCTTGAGTTAGATATATATTAACAGACCAGAGAGATTTTCCCTAAATTTTATTAAAATGTATTACTCAGCAACCACTGAATCACCAGTAAGAACTAAAGGGCTGACAGGTGAGTCTCCAGAAACAAAAGCAGGTTTTCTTTCTCTTTAGAGAACGTCCTTACTTAGCCTACTCTGCCTTCCAATCTGATGTTTCTCCAGCCTTCTTTAACAATCTTAACAATTTGCCTCACCAGCAGTGTCACCCCAGGAACCAGCTACAGCACCATCCTGAACCATTCTATAGGCAGTCAGGGTGAGCTTTAAAACTCATCTGTCCACCAAATCTCCCACTATATCCTACGGGCTGCCTAATCTCACTGACAAATAAAGGAGCGCTAAGTCCAAAGTATAGATCAACTCATATCCCACGGATCGCTCCACTGAACTGGGAACCAAGACAAGGAAAATAAAAAATGCTAATATCGAAATGTGACCTGACAGGCAAGTAGCCACATTAGATATAGCAACAAGGTAGGACCCCTGTGAAGAAGTAACATTTTATCCAGCAACCAATTACCGATGCACTACTCTATACCAGGCACAGATCAAGACGGCAGCACTGGAAAAGGAAACAAGGTTTTATGTTCCAGTAAAGGAAGAGTTAAAGTAATTCAAGAGAACTTTCTATAGAAATGGTGCTATGGAGAAAATAAGTCATAAGCCAACAAGATGGCACAGTGGGTAAAGGTCTTTGCCCTGCCAAACCTGATGACCTGTTTGATCCCCCAGACTCACATGAGGAAAAGGGAGAAGCAGTTCCCACACACATAATTTATCAAATTTTATCTAAAAGTGTTGTATGTGAATGCACACATGTGAACTGTGTGTGTACCTGCTGCAGGCAGAGTCGGGAAGGAGTCTGATTCTCTAGAACTAGAAGGAGAGAGAGTTGTGAGCAGCTTACTGTGTGGGTGCTAAGAGAGGAGCCACCGTGCTTAACCCCTGAGCCATTTCTCCAACCACTGTAATAAAAGGCATTTTTTGAAAAGAAATAAAATGGGAAGGTAGAGGATGGTGGCAGAAACTGATATGGGGAACGTCTACCTAATGATGTAAGGAGAAGCGATAGGATGGACAAGTTAGAGAACAGGAGAATACAAAGAGCATGAGCAACATGTGCAAAGAGCTTTTAGGCAGATGCCCACAAGAGAAAGCAATAGTTACCCCGCCCCACCCCCATTCAACTGGACTAGGTGAGCTAGACCTGAAGGTAGAGGCAGAATAACCCATAAGGACTAGCATTTCAGTCTTTAGTGTCATGACTGGTTAGGCACACAGGCAGACAATGCATCTACTTTGGGGAAGTACTTAAAATGCATGGCTGTGGGTTCCTCATAGGTAAAAGACTATCAGTGATGTCACCTGACCTTAACAGTTGCTTTGCAGATTAAATAAGAAGACCTATAGAGAAGAACACTGCAAAGATTGTAGCAAGAACTCAAATGATAATACTGGCATACTATATTCTAGAAGATAAAATTCGATCTCCCTCCTTATAAATAAAGATTTATTCTTCATCCTTATAAATAAAGATTCCAAGGACCAGCACATGTCCTTTATATCCAAAAGTCTCTCTCTCTCTCTCTCTCTCTCTCTCTCTCTCTCTCTCTCTCTCTGTGTGTGTGTGTGTGTGTGTCTGTGTGTCTGTGTGTCTGTGTGTCTGTGAGTGTCTCTGTCTGTGTGTGTGTGTGTCTGTGTGTGTCTCTGTCTCTCTATGTGTGTGTGTGTGTATCTGTGTGTGTCTCCCACATTCTTCCTCTCCTATCCTCCCTCCTTCCCCCTTCTTCCCTTTGGACTTTGTTCTTTTGTGTTTTTGATTTGTGTTTTTGAGGCAGAATCTCATCCTGTCATCTGGGTGGACCATAAACTCATAATCCTGCTGCCTCAGCTCCTGAGCACTGATACTTGCTTTCTGTGCCTCCATTTCATGCGGTGCTGAGGCTTTTCACTGGCTCTGACCCCAGAACTGATTCCCAGACTCCGCGTGGGAAGCCGTCACTGATGCCAAGATGCTGCCGGCACGCCACCCACCCCAGCACAAATGAGTCCAAAACAGGAAAAAAAATGATCATACTGTGGCTGTAGCCACAACACTGAGCTTTTCCCAGCATATACCCCTAGGCAGGAAGATTAACATCGGTGCCAGTTAGAAACTTCTACCCATAAATAAAGACCTTGTGCTGGGAATTTCATTTTTATTTAAAGTTCTATTTCCACGGGGTCAGAAAAGCCAACTTCTATTTCAGTAACAGCCCAACAGCAATTACAAAAATAAATATTTAATAAATATTTTTAACCACAAAAATGTTTGGATGAAGACTTTTTCAGACATCCTAGTCAAACACACAGGGCCTTTAAATGAATGGTAATATTTGTTTCTTAGTTATACAACCAGGAAAAGTAAATTTACCCCCATAAACGTCGCCAAATCTATCCTCGTGTTGACTGCTTGATCCTGATTTGACTCTCTGTATCTTTCACCTGAACACCTGCTCCTACTCAATCTCCCTCTGATCCATTTCCTGTTCAACACTTAAATCTCTGCTCAGATGCTGCCTTGGTCCAGCCTGCTCTCCTTCCTGTCATTGTACAGCAATCTCTGCAAGAAGCCATTACCATTCTTAAATATTTAAATGCCTGCTGTACTCATGAAGCCGGGTCTTGCTCAGCCATCATCAGAGAAGCTTCGTCCTGCATGAGATGGGAAAAAATACAGAGATCTGCAGCCAGACAAAGTACAGAGGAAGAGTCCTTAGAACACTCAGTCCTAAATGAGTTATCACCATCAGATCCATCCCCTCAGGGCTTAGGGAACCCTGTAGAAGAGGAAGTAAGAAGACTGTAAGAGTTAGAGGGGATGGAGGACACCAAGGAAATCTTCCATCCTAAATAGTTTGATGTCAACTTGACACAAGCTAAAGTCATCAGAAAGAAGGAAGTCTCAATTGAGAAAAATGCCTCTGAAAGATTGGGCTATAGGCAAACCAGTAGGGCATTTTCTTAATTAGTAATTGATGTGTGAATGCATTGTAGGTAGTGCCATCTCTGTCCTGAAGGTCCTGGGTCCTATAAGAAAATAGGCTATGTAAGCCATGGAGAGCAAACCACTAAGCAGCATCCCTTCATGGTCTCTGAGTCAGGTCCTATATCCATGCTCCTGCCCTATTTGAGCTTCTGTTCTGACTTCCTTTGAGGATGAACAGTGCTGTGAAAGTATAAGCCAAATAAACCCTTTCCTACCCACATTGCTTTGGTCAAACTCACTAAGGTGCTTTATCTTAATAATAAAAGCCTTAGTTATAACACCTTTTAAACACATCAAGACGGACATACTACAAACTGTGGCAGCAAGCACAGTTTCTGTATGGGTATAAACCAGATAGGCTTCCAGTGCTGAGATGGTAAGTGGGCACAAGCCCATCCCCCATCCCTAACGTAGAATATATTTCCAATTGATAACCACTTATAAAGGAAGAATTACTTTTTTTCCCATGCTGCCTGACTTCGTATACAAACCAAACCGCCCTTCAGGACAGACCTATCCCCAGTGGTAGATGACCCATACAAAACAAACCTCAATGATATTTTTGGAGGTTCTGTGTCTCATAATGCTTTGTCTCACATTATTTTTATTATTCTTTTTTAAATGTATGTCTTTGGAGTATATGTTATGGTTTGCAGTGTTTGCTTTTATGGAATTTCTTTGTATGCAAATGTGTCTGCTTCTCCCTATATGTGTTTCTTATACTTTTTCATTGGCTCAGTTTTTCCTGTAACTTTGTCTGCTCTATTTTCTCTGTCTTACCAGATATCTGTTTAGCAAGCAACTAAGATCATTCACTAATGAACACATGAGTGAAGTTTTTGGTATAGTTAAGGAAGGTTTATTGTAGATATGCCAAAAGCATCTGGAAGAGTTAAGAACAGAGAAAGTAACTAGTAGACTGAACATGGCTAGAAGGCTATACATGTCTATGAGTGAAGCAAGAGAAGAGGAGAGGACAAGAGAGACAGAAGAGAGAAGAGACAGAGAGATAGACAAAAACAGACAGAGACAGAGATTGTGACATAGTAGGGGAGAGGACAAAACCAGAGAACATAGGCAGAATAGTGGGGTTATAAAGAGAATGAGTAGATGGGAGCTGTAGATGTGTAGGGAGGGGAGGAGGTTAGAGCTATAATGGGACATTGGACTCTGAAATGCAGAACAGGTACTAGTGACACTGACAGAGCCTGGGGCCAACATATGCTGATGTGCTGATAAGTGCCACAGAGAGCCATTTGCCTCTTCTGCCTCCTGGAATTTGAAAAGTGAAATTTCCTTTGGACCTGACTTAATAAAACTGGAACCAAAAGGAGGGTGTTTCCATGGCATGATATTCAATAGCATGCACAGGACAATCCAAACGATCAGTTCACTAATAGTTCTGTCAGCTCTTGGCAAACATGAGAATCAGCAGACACTGGGTACACATGTCCCCAATGGTGCTGCAGTGACTGCACCCCGGATTCTCAAAATACATATCCACTCAAAACTTGTGAATATGATCTTCTTTAGAAAAAAAAAATCATTATTGCAGATACAATTAAATAAGGGATCTCAAAATCAGCTCCTTCTGGGTTACCTGGAGAAAGCCTAAGCCCAAGGACAAATGTCATTAGGCAAAACAAGAGAAAAAATATATGCCCACAGAGGAGAAACACATATGAAGCCAGAGGCCTAGATTTGAGTGATTCAGCCATAAGCTACATTTGTAAAACTGTAAGTACTTACAAGTTCAGATCCAAGTTCACATTTAGGAGCATAACTCTTCCAGCATCGCAGTTTAAAGCCAATAGTCTGGGTGTAATTATTAGGATGCTTGTCATCAGTCAAAGATCTTCCTCTTGACTAGTAAGTATGAGGTCACTATAATATTCTGGGAAACAGTACACCCCTCCCAAGATTTTTAAGAACCATTTTTTTTTAAGAACCATTTTTGATATGGACTCTGATTCATGACTATTTGCTTCACTTCTTTGAAGTCTGCATGTAGAGAACTCTTGAGCTAGCTCTGGAATAAAAGCTATCAAATGTTTTTAAGTTCCCTAAATTAATGAACTAATGGCCAACTAAAAAGTCCATCTAAAATGTTTTAGTCCAGGGTGTTGTGTTTAGGCATCGAGAGGGCTGATGTCCTGTTATACCCTGCACCATCACTGGCCTCTGTCTTAAGTTTTAGATAACACTGAACATAAATAAAGTGACCTTTTCTCTAGCTTTTTATTTCAGGAGAATCTGTCACCAGATAGATCATCATGACTCTTCATTGGAAACTGATGAGAGGAAGATTGAAAAGAAAAAGACAAAAGTGAACAACAGCAAAAATGGATAAAAAGAGGGCCCGAAATAAACAGGCACTGGATGAGCAAGCCTGGGACCCGAGTGAAATCTTGAGAATTCACATGAAATTGTCTTCTGACTTCTACACATATGCTATGGCATACAAACCCACACAGTCAACATGCGTACACACATACACACACAGTACCCAAAAAATGAAGTATATTATTAGAAAAATACTGTTTAATGCAGAAGCCCAATAAGGAGACTCAAGAATTAAGTTCATAAAACCACCTACTCCAATAAATAATAGTTGTTACACTATTTATTTTCTGTTTCTACAACAAAGGTCATGTAAGAAGGAGTTGGTTTGTCTCACAATTTGTATTTTATCATTGTGAGGAAAGTCTGGCAGTGGGAACATGAAGCAGTTGGTCGCAATGTACCCACACTCAGGAAGGAAATGGGGTGGGGGGGAAGGTGAAAGAGAGGGGGTGGAGAAGGGAGAGAGGAAGAGGGAGGGAGAGAAGGTAAGGAATTCTGGTATGCAGCTCTCTTTCCCCCCTTTTCCATTTTGGTTCACGGTAGAATTACAGGTCTTGGTATACTGCTACTACATTCCTTCCTGAGCTAACCCTCTGGAATCACTCTCATATGATGCCCAGAGCTATTCCATATTAAGTAAAATAGACAATAAAGATCACAGCTACGTAAGAAGGAACAGATGATATGGGCAAATACCTTCCTAGTCATTGACTGAGCTGTGACACACATTGACAGCTGTAGTGACAAATACATTATCATTTTACTAAGAAATATCTGTACCTCATGTAAGAAAGGCTGTGATAAAGAACTGTTAGCTAATGCATGTACAAGGAAATGACAAGCCTTCCACGGGTCCCTATCACACACCAATACTCTCACCATAAGAGATTTCCTCACACTAAAATAAATACAGCGTTCAAAATCATAACAAATGAGCTAGTTAATCTTCATTTTGTGAATACATTGATTATTTCTTCTGGTCTAGAATAGAACCTAAACTATAATATCAGTTATACTGAGATGAAGTTATATTGAGATGAAGAATGGGAAAAAATACTTCATGATAGATCAGGTAAAGAATACACTAAAACCAATAATAAAACATGTGATTTGGCTCAACTCCTTTACCTTTTGCTTAATAACCCATTGCAGTGGAAGATATTTTACATTACTGTGCTTTCTATTCATCTGAACAAAACTTAACATCTCTCATATGAGGTTTGCCTTTATCCTCACAACCAGTATTCCTGTGACACACCAGACGTACCAACAGACTGTGGGGATACAAAAGCTCAACGTGAGGTTGTAGCAGGTCTTCCTGATATCTTAGGCCACTTCCAGGAATATGAAGATCAATATTTTGTTCACTCAAGACCCTTCAAATCTTTCTCTGGTTTAAAGTGAGTTAGCAAACTACTGAGCACAGAAAACAGGTTAATTCACTAAACTGAACTTTTAGACAATGCCACTAGTTTGTGCTGAAGGCTGTTGACAGGATGCTGAGTAAAGATTCACTGCTGTACAGATTATATAAATGGATGTTCATTAGAGTACACTGCACTCAATTATAAGCCTCTGGAGGACTTTCATCTTGGCTTTAATATTGAGAAAAGCTGTGCTATTAATAATATGGTTTTGTTTTATGTCATGGTCACAGCAATGTGTCCTATAATGGCCCTTATTTCCCTGCTCTTATGTCCTTGTTCTTGCTAAGTCACAATAAAATTGGAAGCCTTTCCCTGGCTTGCATGTGAGATTCTTAGACAGGCATCTTCTGAATCAATTTAACATACGCATCCTTCGTACTCATCATCTTCAATATATTTCTATTTATTTCACCCTTGTTATATTGGTTATTTCTTTAAATCATCTTTCACTATCATACCAACAAAGTAGGGATAGAAAAGAGTGAAAAGGGGGAAGAAGAAATGAAACACCAAAGGCTTGCTGCCTTAACATTCTAGAGCCACGATGTCTCTTCAACTTGTTTGACCGAGTCTCACTCAGAAAGTAAGCTCTCTAAGTAGATGACCTAACTCATTTTATTAGACTCCAGCACATATAGCTCTACAGAAATTAAGTTATTATGAGTTAAAAGTATCACAGTGTGGTAATATTTAATAATACTGAATTAGGTACTTGGAAATGAATAAAATGATAAATTATTTATATGTGTTTTACCACAAAAAAACCCCTAACCATTCCATTAAGATAGGCAAAACATCTATAGTTCTACACTGTAAGATTATTTTTTTTAAACTGTTTAATCCTTGAAACTTTTTTATCCAGCTAGAACTTGGAACAATCAAATATACATCTATAATTTGTTGTTGCATTTTTAATTAATTAATTTATTTACTTTACATCCAAATCACAGCCTCCCTTCCTTTCTCTCCTCTAAATCCCTCTCTTTCTCTTCCCCTCCTTCCAATACCCTCCCTTTCTCTTCAGAGAAGATCTCCCAGGTATATCAACCCACCTTAGACTAGACTCATATTTAACTGAGCCTATATAAAGCATCCCAGTTAGGGGAAAGAGATCAAAAGGCAGGAATAAAGTCAGACCAACCCTTGCTCCAATTGTTAGACATCTCATACAATCCACAGACCACATGAAGCTCAAGAAAAAGAAAGACCAAAGAGTGGATGCTTCCGACCTTCTTAGAAGGGGGAAGAGAATACTTACAGGAGGAAATACTGAGACAAAGTGTGGAGAAGACACTGAAGGAAAGGCCATCCAGAGACTGCTCTACCTTGGGAATTTATCCCATGTATAGTCACCAAACCCAGACAATATTGTGGATGCCAAGAACTGCATGCTGACAGGAGCCTCATATAGCTGTCTTCTGAGAGGCTAGGCCAGAGCCTGACAGATACAGAGGCAGATGCTCTCAGCCAGCCATTGGACTGAGAACTGGGTCCCCAATGGAGGAGTTCGAAAAAAGAAAAGAGAGCTGAAGGGGTTTGTAACCTCATAGGAAGAATGACAATATTAACTAACCAGACTCCCAGAGCTCCCAGAGACTAAACCACTAATCAAAGAGCACACATGGAACAACCCATGGCTCCAGACACATATGTAGCAGAGGATGGTATGATCAGGCATCAATGGGAGGAGAGGCCCTTGTTTGTATGAAGTCTCAATTCCCCCATGTAGGGGAATGCCAGGGCAAGGAGGTAGGAGGGAGTTAGTGGAATGGAGTGGATGGGTGAGTGGGGGAGCATTCTCATAGAGGAAGGGGGACGGAGGATAGAATAGGGGGCTTCTGGAGGGAAAAGGGGCTAACATTTGAAATGTAAGTAAAAAAAATACCCAACAATAAAAAAAAATAAAAATAAATTACCCCCCCCCCCAGATCAAACTCCTTATCTGTTACATACGTGTAGGGAACCTGAGTCAGTTCCATGCATGCTCTTTTATTAGTGGTACAGTCTCTGTGAGCTCCTTTGGACCCATGTTAGTTGGTTCTGCAGGTTTTCTTGTGGTGTCTTGACCCCTTTGACTCCTTCAATCCTTCCTCCCTCCCTTCCACGAGACTCCCTGAGCTCCTCCTAGTGTTCGGCTGTGGGTCTCTGCATCTGTTTCCATCAGCTGCTGGGTGAGGCTTTCTGGAGGACAGTTATGTGGCACTTGTCTATAAGATAGGAGAGTATCTTTAATACTGTCAGGGGTGGGCTCCCTTTCATGGCATGAGTCTCAAATTTGGCCAGTCATTGGTCGACCTGTCCCTCAGATTCTGCTCCGTCTTTATCTCTGAACATTTTGTAAGCAAGGTCTAAGGTTTTCTGTGGGGTTCAGTGTCTCCATCCCTTCACTGGTTATAATCATGATGCTGATAGACTTTACACTTTCCCTTCATCCCCTCTGCCTTGTTAAGAACTATAATATTACACTCATAAAGCTATCCACCAAGGTCTAGTCCCTCATTTGACCATTTCCTCCCCCTCAGTCTGATGACTACCGAAGACCAGGAATCAAAAGCTCCCCTTTGGTTCATCTAATTGACATGTCCAATCAAAATATACCTGTGCACCCTAGCCCGTTCCAAAAGACTTCTTCTTTTGCTCTTCTGAAAAACTATACCAGTAAGGTCATTTGGTTCTGTTTTTCTGCTTTAAAGAAACAGCCACTTTGACTTTCTTCCCTGCTTAATAAAAGAGCTCTGTGAGAAAACAGTGTTTGGGTGTGGTTTGTGCCTAATCCAGGATCTGAAAGGAAACGCCCAGTGTTCGGGTCTTCCAACAGTGGTTAACACCATTCTATAAGTGTCTATTAATGTTGGTCCCCCTTTTTCTCCCTAGTCAGTGACCACTGGCCCACAGGGGCAGAGGGAGCAGAAGCAGTTATACAGACTTCAACTATATGGCAGAGAGAGTTTCCAGGAATCAACTTCACAAACACAGCTTATTTTATTGTCCTAGGAGCAAGGTGTATAAGGGCTCTTTGGGTTATAGGCAGAAGGGCTTCTGATCACAACCCAGCACCTAATTATCATAGGGTTGGAACAAAGACCAGGATTTATTCTCTAAGTCATGCATTGCTTGCTAGAAGCTCTGTCCAGGGTCATCCTACACATAAGACCAGGCATCAGTGCAAAAAGATGCTCTCTAAGCAAGGTCAGGCAACCTGCAGGACCATGAAAGGTAGCATGGTCCATGATTGAGCTAAGGCTAGAAGCCCTGGAGACCCTGAAGAGACCGTAGGAGCTTTGCCTACTCCCTGGCACAAGGCCCCTGCCACCAGCTGCACTCTCCCATAGATTTGTGGCCATAAGTCTTGTAAGGCAACACTCCAAACCCCTCCACATGTAGAGGACATGACCTGTGGTCATGTAGGCTCAAGACTGAGCTCCACACTAATGGGGTAAATAGAGGCCTGAAGGGCTTAGCCAATAACCTTTCCTTCCCAGACATTCTTCAAGGCTAAAGGTATTTAATCTCAGGCCCACCCTGAGAAGTAGGGTATGGTTTTACAAATCCACTTTTTGCCATGACAACCTTAAATGCTGCCTTAAAACCATCGACTGCCTCTTTTCATCTAGATGCACCGCTGGGAGCCATGGAGAAGGCCCTTGCCTATAGAGCCTCCCTTCAGTTTCCCACAGAAGGCCTGTCTGCACTCCCAGCCACAATCAAGGTCAAGCCCAGTCTGCCCAAGCCAAGCCAAGGACTCTCCCAGAGGGACCAGCCAGAACTGCTTCTGTCTGAGCCAAGCTAGATCCAGCCTGCAGGGGGTGGGGGCAGGTACTCTATTCTCAGATCTTCTGTGGCTTCCAGTAGTTCAAAAGCCTGAGGCTCAGATGGCCCTGGCCTTGTCTCAGGCTTGTGGACCCCCAAACCAGCTCTGGAAGTCCTGCCCCTCAGACTGATCTTCCCAAACCCTGAAGCTGTGTTCCAGGACTTCTCTATGAGTCAACATCCGGTTAACTTCCTGCTTCCTGCCTCGTCAAGTGGCGAAGCCCTGTGGTGGAGCGGAAGTGGGACCCACAACCCCACAATGCCCCTCTGAGAATGGGAGTCCTCCATTTTGTGCTGACCTAGGATCTCTATCTGGACATGGAGGACCATAATAGCAGGGTTCTCCAACATATTAGATGAAATGAAAAGGAGAAACCTATACTCATTTCACTCTATTTCCTGACTGTGGATTCAGTATGACCAACCACCTCATGCCATGTCTTCCCTGACATAATGCATTACCCTCAAACTGTAAGCCCAAGCAAGCCCTGCCTCCATTAAGTTGCTTCCTTCCTGGTATCTTCTAACAGTAGTGAAAAACCTACAGCTGCTTTATACCCAGAAATACCCTGCCATCACATTGAACACTAGATCACAGGACTCCAAGCTAGAAATACTCTTGAGTCAGTGATTCCCACATTTTCCCTTTATAGCCATAAAAGCTGAGCCAAAGGAATGGAAATTCAGTGGAATCATCAAGAGAAAAACAAGCTACCAGAGCTGTTGCCTCTTTCAACCCAACCTTCCTAACTGTTAGAAGTTAAATGAGAAGTATTTATCTATTTATCTCTCCCTCTCCCTCTCCCTTTCTCCCTCCCTCCCTCCCTCCCTCCCTCTCTCTCTCTCTCTCTCTCTCTCTCTCTCTCTCTCTCTCTCTCTCTCCAATTATAACTATATATATATATATATTTTATTTTCAAATGCCCTAGGCATCTGTACTTCTTTAGGGCAATATTAACTACAGTAGTCATTTTTAAAGTACTGTCTCATTTTGTCATATTTAGGCCATAAGATTTATAAGCAAACTTTATGGAAATGATTTTTATTAAACATTACACGGCCAATTTGACTAATCGAATATTAAATTTCACTGAGAAAATGCGTCTTCCTTCTGTGAGCTAAGAAATTGGCATCACATAGTTTGAGGAGGTTTACCTGGAGCCATCTGACAGTGAGTTGCTGTATAGTCATGACTCACCAAGTAAGAGTAAGTAGCAGGCTGACCTGCTACTCCCTTGTGTCTCACTCTTAGGTAAATGATCTGAACTGTGCTCATTGCTCAAGTGAAGCAGAGTGCGGGGGCTATCACTAGAATGGTGTGTGGGGAAGAGACCAAGGCAAGGATGTTCTAGACTTATAAGTATGTGGTTTTGCCCCTGTATCTCCACCTCAATCACTGTTGTTGGGGCAATGTGTGATCCCAAATCCTCCATGAAAAAAAAAAAAAAGTATCTCTTCTAAAACAAAATAGAGAACTGGAGGTATTTCACATGCTTCCCTCTTATGTGCCCTGCCTATTTGTAGAGTAGTGATAGGCGTCAACCCTAACATTTCTGGACCTCATCAATGGAATAAAAGGAGAAATGGCATATGGATGACCAACATAAATTGAAAGGTGATTTGAAGAGGATGCCCATGTTGACCAGGAACAGCGGTGCATCCGTGACGAGTTTCAACCAGAAGATCAGAAATTCAAGGTTCAGACTTTGCTATACCATGATTTCAAAACCTGCAAATGCAAAGAGAAGAAAAAAGAAAGGAAGGGGAATCTCCACACTGAAGTCCAGACTTTAAAAAGAAAAAAAAAGTGTGTGTGTGTGTGTGTGTGTGTGTGTGTGTGTGTGTGTGTGTAGAGGTCACATTAGCATGGGTGCCACAAAGACCAGAGGCATCACACTGTAAACTCAGGTTGTCTGCAAGAGTGCTCAATGACTGAGCATCTCTCAGTCCTCAGGAGGAACACATTGTAGTGAAATAAGATCAGTGCATTTACCATTTTAGTATTCATTTCTATGACACCACATTCATACTATCGTATGACCACCATGAATGTTTTCATCATTACAAAGAATAATTGTTTACACATTAAACAGTAACTTCCCATGCATGCACCCTTCAAGTCCCAGTCACCCCTCCTGTCCCTAATAATATATCTACTGTCATATACCTGTTCCGGGTACAAAAACACAGTATTTGCCCTATTGGCCCTGATTTGTTTAGTACAATGTTAGCTGAGTTCATCCGTGTTGGAACTTGTACTAGATTTTGGTTCGTTTTCAAGATTAAAGACTATCTCGCTGTGTAGCTATACCACATTTCATTTATTTGACTTGGGCACTTTGGTTGTTTCTTCCCTGGACTATTGTGACCATCACTGCTATGAGCACGGACATTTGCTGGAGCACCCTAAGCAAAATTACAATATGGTAAGACTGCTGCCATTTTAGAAAAGTGTACCTTATACCAACCAATTCATAGTCAAGGAATCACAGCAGTGACTCACAGAGACAGGTACTACACAGGCCAATGAGGAGGGAGGATTGGAGAGGGAGAGGGAGAAAGAACAATACCTCATCATGGAGGTGGGGATCTCAGAAAGCAGCTGCCATCTGAGAGGTGGAAAAAAGTTAGAATCAAGCATGAAAGTCCAAGGGAGGCACTAGAGAGAACTGATGCTCGGGCCTTTGAGAACAGAGCATAGGAATGTTGGTCCTACTGCTCAGAGGAAAGGACCCTTACGTCAACACCTCCACACTCCAGGACAGGAATCATTGCCTGGCTGATAACTAGTGTTGGTGTCTGAGCACACTTGGCAAATCTATTTCTGTAATCATTGAAAATACTGGAAACTAATTCAAATACTGGAATGAAGGGGTGAGCAAGAATGGACAGAAGTAACACAGGCAAAGGCAGACAGCTGAAGGATGGAGCAAATTCTTTCCCCACCCCTTTCTATGGGCTTCCTCCAGTGCTTCTCACTGCTGGAGAAGTTGTGGGCTGCAGAGTCACAAATCACAATAGAGAAAGACAGGTAGAAAGATGGGATATTACTTAATTCTAGAATATTTCTAGAGAGGTGTGGGAAAGGAAAAGAGGAGATGAATCTGGATGAGTCTGAATAAAGTACAGGCTGGGCTTGTTCTCAGGAGGCAATCTATGGCGGTGACTGTCAGTTTGATGTCCCTATATTGAGATTGTCATTAGTTATTCCTGTCCTATGTAACTCTATCCACTTACCATAGCTGATTAACCAACTGGGCTCACCTGATCCTAGCAACATTCAGATAGTCTTCCTGTACTTTGAAATGTTTAACATCTGTGTGCAAAATATGGATGTTCTTAGAGTTGGGATCAAGTAAATGGATCTGCAGACACCTGTTGCAGAGGTCATTGTTTCTTAAGCTAAGCAGAATGACTCACCATGAATTCATCTATCTTCCCAGAGCTTACAGTTTGGGCCTATTGAAGGCACTTTAGCAAATGCCACCACTCAGGGGTGCTAAATAGTATTAAAGAAGAAAGTAACATGGTTGTATTATAAGTACCACGTATTAGGGGCACTCAGAGCCATGGGTTGGGACCAAAACAGAAGTAGAAGTAGGGTAGGTGTGAGAGAGAGAGGCAAGCATTCTATCACTGAACAGTTTGGAGGTCCAGAGACAAAAGATGTAAAGTTTGAGGAAATGAAAGCAATCTAACATCGTTAGCATAAAAATGGTAGGAGTTAGTCTATGACCTGATTATATTTATGTCAACTTGATATAAACTATAGTCATCTGAGGGGAAGAAACCTCCATTGAGAAAATATCTCCAGAAGATCGGGCTGTGGACCAGCCTGTATAGCATTTTCTTAATTAGTGATTGATGGGGAAGGGCATATCCTATCATGGGTGGGCCCCCTGAGCTAGTAGTCTGGAGTCTATGAGAAAGCAGAGTGATCAAGTCATGGGGAGCAAGCCAGTAAACAGCATGGATTCTACATTGGTTCCTGTCTCCAGGTTCCTGCCATGTTTGAGTTCCTGTCCTGATTTTCTTCAATGATGAATGGTGCTGTGGAAGTGTAAGCCAAATGAAGCATTTCTTCCACAACATGATTTTTGGTCATGGTGTTTCATCACAGTAACAGAAAAGCAAACTGAGACATACTGGTGCCAGTGTAGTGGGGTATTGGTGTGACAAACATGACCATGTTAAGGGGAGAATTGTGGAAGGACCTTGGAACTTTGGACTACAAAGTCCATTGAGTGTTAAGAGTTCAGTGGGATGTTCTGTAAGATCTTGAACGATATGAATGTTGAGAGCAATGTAGAAGAGGGAGTCCCCCACCAGAAATGCATAAGCCATATTTAAATTTAAATTCTCTCTTGAATAAAAGAAAGGCTTTAAATTCTATCTTGAATATAACATAGCTTCCAGGACTTCATCAGCTATAATACAAAATGTTAACTCCATCCAAAAAATTAAAACAGTCACTTGCTATAAGCTGGCTAACCACTTGAACAATTAGGCCATCACGTAGTTATTGACCCAAACACAAGAGAAACTCACTTTCTGACCACACAACAGCATGAACTTTCAGAGGGAAGTTTACTCTATGAGGGCTGTTTGCTATTTTGAATTAAGATTATGCCTGTATGATCAACTGGGGCTGAAAAGTCAGCTTTAATTAATAAGAGACCAGCACCATTGAAGTAAAACCTTTGAACTACTGGGACAATTGATGCTGGTTAGCTGGAGATAAGAAATTGGCCATGAATAAGAAGATACAGCATAGTTGGTGTAAAATCTTCTGGGAAATGTTTCCTAAGAGTCAGCACACAGAAGCTGTGTTCTAGAGGTTGCCAAGATTGTATCTCAAACTGATGGCCAAACTTGGCAGTAAGAGTCACCCAGGTAGTACTTGTTTTGAAGAGGCTATGGAGAGCACCTGAGATGTGGCAGTGTGAGAGGTCAAGAGAAGACATTGGTGCAGCCTCAGTGGCAGTTGAAGGACAGAATTGAAGTGATCATGCAGAGAAGTTAAGACATGAAAAAAAGCTGAAGATAAGTGGCTTGTGAAAGTGCAGCCCAGGGCCAGCATACCCCAGGAGTTTTTCAGATGCTGGTACCAAGGGTTGACCACCAAGAACACCAGCAGCAGTGGAGTAGAGCCATCTAGAGCCTAGAAAACAAGGTGTGTGTGCTGCAGAGCAAAGAGCTAGAAAAGTGACCCAACCCTTTTGGAGGAGCCTGAAAGATCATGAGTGGGTTCAGGACATTGAATGTTCCTTCATTTACACTGTTGAGAGTCTGGTTTTTCTTTGTTAAGAGTGTGACTGTGCCCTGATTCTTCCCTCTTGAAGTGAGAAGGTGTTTAATTTAATTTTTATTTTTACAGGAGCCCACAGCTGAAAAGACTTTAAACTTTCAAAAGACGTTTTGGAATTTTAGTGGAATTATATATTTTAAAGAGACTGAAATTTTAATGTGTTTCAATTTGCAAAAAAAGTGGTGGAACCTTAACTAAGACAGAATACATAAGATTAATGGATCATTTCTTAAGGGTTGCAATGCCATGCAACAAAATCATCTCAGGGAGTGACTGATCCATTCTCTCAGCAATTCAGTGGCATAGCCAATATTGTTGGGAGACATCTCTCCATAGTTGTCTTAGATTTCTGCAAATTTCATGAACAAAGGCACAGGCAGTTTTCATCCCAGGTTGCTTTCTCAAGGATGCTGGAATTACAAACAACCTTCACAACCTTCACAAAGATTGTGTCTTCTCCTGAGCAGAGGGCAGACTTGTTTGCTGTCTATTATAAAAATAATGTTTCCTGCTAGAACAAAGTTCATGCTTCTTTGCTCAAAAGGAGTTAGGCCACCTGAGCTAAGAATTTTAGCAGTTGTGATACAAACTTGCTGTCTTCAGGACACCCCTAGACTAGCATTGCTCTGAAGATGTTGGCGGACTAGAAAAACTGACATGGAACTGATTGCTGTTTTTTCTGAAGTAGGAGCCTTCTAGCTTCTGCTTGTACCTGTGAAAATGGTCAGTTATCTCACTGAAATGTCAGACTTTAATAACTTCACAAAAATTGTCTCCTTTTACTAAAGGTAAATGAAGACAAAAGAGGTTAAGCACTTGGCTCTCTGGTGAGGGAGCAGAATCTGAAGCCATTGTGAACTACTCTGAAGCCTGTGGCCATGAACACAGGAATGAGGCTGAGAAACCCCCTCCTCCCAGGAATGCATAAGCCATATTTAAATTTAGATTCTCTCTTGAATAAAAGAAAGGGTTTAAATTCTGTCTTGAATATAACAAAGCTTCCAAGACCTCATCAGCTATAGTACAGAATTTAAATTCTGTCCTAAAGATAAAAAAGTTGCTTGTTATGAGCTGGCTAGCCACTTGAACAATTAGGCCACCATGTAGTCATTGACCCAAATACAAGAGAAACTCACTTTCTGAACAGCATGAAGCAGACTATTCTGTTCCTTTGGTAGCTCTTTTCCACAAGGAGACTCAGGAACCTGGCCTTCCTCCTTGCAGCTCCATCAACCTCAAGAGCCCCATCTCTTTCCAACAAGAAAAGATGAAATGTCAGCATGAAAACCATACTTGTTTCTTAGAAGCCATGGCCTGGGGTTGTTCTACACTGCATTGGCTGTTACTCCATTGACAAGACCTCTTAAATTCTCATTTTGTCCACACACACACACACACACACACAAAAGTTGTTGTTACACACCAAGGTGGGTTGCAGGGAAAAGCTTAACAGGCAGGTGGGTGCAGTGCAGGATTTCTGCCAAGAATAAGTGGGGCAAAAAGCACACCTGGGAACATTACTGGGTTGGGGAAAAAGGGTATTTATGCCCCTGAGGATGTAACCAGGGTCTCTGGGGCAAAGTGTATGTGGCCATATAACACTGGCCAGGGCAGGGGTATTAGAAGATACTTCATCTACATATTCAGAGGTTGTTGAGTCAGATGTGTGTATGGGGAGAACCTTATAAAGTCAAACAAGGAGTAAAGATTGATAACTATCCAAGTAATAAATTCTTGCTATGGTTGATAGTAAGAGGAGCCAGCTTTATGGCCCCAGGTTGAGAAGGAAGAGAGTGCTGACCTCGTATTTGAAGTATCCAGGCTTGAGCAGAAGAAGGAAAGTAACCCTGGGCCATTATGGTCCCACAAGATGTGATGGTTGCCCTTGTTTGTCAATTGATTTGCAAGATATCTTAATCTTGTAAAGCATAAGTTATAGGGGAAAGATTGGTAGGCTTCCAAAGTGGTGGGGCCTGCTATTCAGGAAGAAAGCAAATTCTATCAGGCTGGTAACCTGGATAAAAAAGGAAAGCTACTTGTAGGAACCTGCGAACCCTGTTATGAATGTGTGCATCCCTTGTAGCAGTTACCTGCTGGCATCAGACTCCAGCTTCTTGGAACTTTCTCCTCTTTTTCCATGAATTAAATTCTTCAAGCTCTCCAAGGAGCTAGGCTTTCAAGGACAGACTGAGACTATTGGGATTTCCTATCTTCTAAGTAAAAAATCTGGTTTTCTCCTATTCTGATATATTGATGGCCACTATTGAATGATCTATAACTTAATGTGTAAGTCAAGCCAAGAAAAACCCCCTTTCATTACACACACACACACACACACACACACACACACGCATGCACAGTATTGTCTTTTTGCTATAAACCACCTGCCTAACTCAACGCATTTGTCGAAATGTAGTTACTGCCTCCTAAAGGTACAAAGGGGGAAGAGCACACACCTTGGAGGATGGTTTCCAAATGTGTCTGGAATATGTTGTCTATCCATTCCCCTAGCTTTTGTAGGCCTCTTCTGAGCCTGAGCTTGACTGTATTTCTGTGTTTATAGTCACAGTATAATAATATTTCCTGAGATTGGTAAGATGGGAGAGTATAAGTGTTTCAGGAGACATTTGAGATAAACATGCTTAAAGCTGAGATGAGCGGGCTGCTTTGTACTAAGTCAGCTCACAACATATGCAAATAGCACATGACAATTTGTGTGACAACTTGTGGATCATATTTCTTAGCATCTCTTGTAGCCTCATGTGACTATGTGATGACTAGCCAATAGAACACCAATAGATGTGAGTTATGCCACCTCTGTGGACATGACTTGCTACCCTAGTTTGTCCAAGGTTCAGGCTTTCATCAGGTATGGAGTCTGTCCATACTAACAGGAGGATAATTTTTAAAAATTAGGTTGACTAGTCACTCTGTTTCCTCTGTACTCTGCTTCCCTAAAACAATCTGCAGGCTCTGGTGATGTTTTGCTTTTTGTTTTTATTTCTTTTTCAAGAAATCATCAGGTCCTACTAAAAAAGCCTATACTCCATAAAACTGGAAAATCTGGAGGAAACTAAAAATTTCTAGACAGATACAAGGTACTAAAGTTAAATCACGATCAGATAAACCATCCAAATTGTTCTAAAGAAATCCAACTCCTAAAGAAATAGAAGCAGTCATCAAAAGCCTCCCAAATAAATAAACAAACAAAGCACAGGACCAGATGGGTTCAGTGAAGAATTATATCAGACTTTCATAAAAGATCTAATACCAATATTCTCCGAATTATTCCACAAAATAGAAACAGAGGGAACACTACCGAACAACTCATTCTTCACAGCCACAATTACACTCTCACCTGAACAACACAAAGACCCTACAAAGAAAGAGAACTTCAGAACAATTTCCCTCGTGGACATTGATGCAAAAATACTCAATAAAAGTTCAAGAACACATCAAAATGATCATTCACCATGATCAAGTACGCTTCATCCCAGGGATGCAGGGAAGGTTCAATATTTGAAAATCCATCAAAGTAATTCACTATATAAACAAACTCAAAGAAAAGAACCACATGATTATTTCACTAGATGCTGAGATAGCATTTGACAAAATTCAATACCCCTTCATGATGAAAGTCTTGGAAAGATTGGGAATTCAAGGCACATATAAACATAATAAAAGCAACACACAGAAAACCAGTACCCAACATAAAACTAAATGGAGAGAAACTTGTAGCAATCCCACTAAAATGAGGGACTATACAGGAATGCCTATTCTCCCCCTACCTATTCAATATAGTACTGGAAGTCCTAGCAGAGCAATTAGACAACAAAAGGAAGAAATCTTGCAGATGATATGATAGTATACTTAAGTGATCCTAAAAATTCCACCAGAGAACTCTTACAGCTGATAAACAATTTCAGCAAAATGGCTGGATATAAATTTAACTCAAATAAATCTGTGCCTTCCTCTACTCAAATGATAAACAGGCTGAAAAAGAAATTAGGGAATCAACACCCTTCACAATATTCACAAACAATATGAATATCCTAACCAAGCAAGTGAAAGATCTGCATGACAAAAATTTCAAGTCTCTGAATAAAAAAATTGAAGATCTCAGAAGATGGATAGATCTCCCATGCTCATGGATTAGAAGGGTCAACATAGCAAAAATGACCATCTTGCCAAAAGCAATCTACAGATTTAATGAAATCCCCACCAAAATTTTAACTCAATTTTTAATAGAGTTAGAAAGGGCAATTTGCAAATTCATGATTTAAAAAAACAACAACAACAAAAAAACTGCATGGTATTGGTACAGAGACAGGCAGGTAGGTAGATCAATGGAACAGAATTAAAGACCCAGAAATGAACCTGCACACCTGGTCATTTGATCTTTGACAAAGGAGCTCAAAACATGCAATGGAAAAAAGACAGTATCTCCAACAATTGTGTTGGTTCAACTGGCAGTCAGTATACAGAAGAGCACAAATCTATTCATTCTTATCTCCTTGTACAAAGTTCAAGTCCAAGTGGATCAAACACCTCTACATAAATCCAGGTACACTGAAACAAATAGAAGAGTAAGTGGGGAAGAGCTTAGAACACATAGGCACACTGGAAACTTTCTCAAACAGAACACCAATGATTTATGGTCTAAGATAAAGAATGGACAAATGGGACCTAATGAAATTGCATTTTCTGTAAAGCTAAGGACTCTGTCAAGAGGACAAAATGGCAGCCAACATATTGGAAAAGGATCTTTACGAATCCTACATCTGATAGAAGGCTAATATCTAATTTATACAAAGAACTCAAGAATTTAGACTTGAGAAAATCAAATAATCCTTTTAAAATGGGGTACAAAGCTAAACAAAGAATTGTCAACTGAGGAACATTGAATGGCAGAGAAGCTCCTAAAGAAATGCTCAACATCCCTAGTCATCAGGGAAATGCAAATTAAAGCAACCCTGAGATTCCACTTCACAAGAGTCAGAATGGCTAAGATCAAAATCTCTGGTGACAGCAGATACTGGCAAGGATGTGGGGAAAGAAGAACACTCTTTTATTGTTCTTGGGTTTGCAAGCTGGTACAACCACTCTGGAAATCAGTCTGGCAGTTCCTCAGAAAATTGAACATAGTACTATCTGAAGACCCAGCTATTCCACACCTGGGCATGTACCAAAAAGATTCTCCAACATATATCAAAGACACTTGTTCCACCATGTTCATAGCAGCCTTATTTATAATAACCAGAAGCTAGAAGAACCCAGATGTCCTTCAACAGAGGAAACGATACAGAAATTGTGGTACATATACACAATGGAGTACTACTCAGCTATTAAAAACAGTGTGTTCATGAAATTCCTAGGCAAATGAATGGAACTAGAAGCTATCATCCTGAGTGATGTAACACGGTCACAAAAGAGCACTCATGGTATGTACTCACTTATAAGCAGATACTATCTCTGAATTAAAAAAAAACAATTTGAAGACGTTATGGAGCTCAAAAAAAAGGAAGGCAAGAATGTGGATGCCTCAGTCTTTCTTAGAAGGGAGAACAAAACACTCATGGGACTAAATACAGGGGCAAATAGAGGAGCAGGGAATCAAGAAAAGATCATTCAGAGACTGCCTCACCTGGGGATCCACCCCATATGCAGCCACTAAACCCAAGCACTATGGCTGATACCAAGAAGAACTTACTGGCAGGAGCCAGATATGGATGTCTCCTCAGAGCCTCTGCCAGAGTCATACAGATAGTTGAATCTGACTGAACACAGGGATCTCAATGAAGAAGATGAAAAAAGGACTGAAGGAACTGAAAGAGGTTGCATCACCATGGGAAGAACTACATTATCAAACAACCAAACACTGCATAACTCCCAAGGACTAAAACAGGGACCAATGAGCACACATGGAGAGACCCATGGCTCCAGCTGAATATGCAGCAGAGGATAGCAGTGTTTGCCGTCAATGGGAGAAGAGGCCTTTGGTCTAATAAAGGTTCATTTCTTCATGTAGGAAAATGCCAAGGCACTGAGGTGGAGAGGATGGTTGGGAGAGGGAGCACTATCATCGATGCAGGTGGAGGAGGAGGAAGAATGGGAGTAGGGGGAAAGATTATAACATTTGAAATGTAAATACAGAGAATATCCATTAAAAGGGGAGGCATTTTATAGTCTTAGTAAGTCCCAGAGCCTTTAAAAATTCAATCCCTTAAAAATTTACTCTCCCTTCCAAGCCTTCACCAGCTGTAGCACTCAGGGGAGTGGGCCCTGCACCTTCCCTGGGCAACACAGTAGAACTGGTGCAGGTGGTTAATGTGAAAGTGAGTCAGGCCCTCACTGCATGCAGCATTATGTGAGCTATGCTTGGAAGTGCTGGAAAACTGGCCCTGGTGGTGGTGGTGGTAGTGCTGGTGTGTGTATGTGTGTGTGTGTGTGTATGTGAGAGAGAGAGAGAGAGAGAGAGACATAGACAGAGAGAGACAGAGACAGAGAGACAGAGAGACAGAGACAGACAGAGAGACAGACAGAGACAGACAGAGAGAGAGACCTAGAAACCTGACCAAATCAGTTACTACTCAGGAACAGATCCAGGGCTTTTACCTCCCCCCAACTCCATCTACCTCATCTAAGAACTGCTGGGGTGTGTAAAGGGGCCAGTCCTGAAGATCCAAATCTGCAGGATCTCCATGACATAAGACAACAACAGGATAACCAAGAGGAGTCTCTGTGAAGATCTAGTATTGATAGCATAGAAGAAGCCAGAGCAGCGGCCTTGAGTAGCAATGAACGTTTATAAATAAAGGCATGTGAACCAAGGGTACAATATGGGACATATTGTGACAAACTATAGCTTCCAGTATAATATTAATTTATGGTTTTATGTTTTGTTTTGTTTTTATGTTTGTTTTCTTTTGAGGAAGAGGTTGCATGGGTTGAGGGTGGATATATAGATTTTGGGAGATGTGTGGTGTTGGAGTGAATGATGTGAAACTTACAAAGAATCAATACAAGGGCTTTTATCCTTTGTTGGTTATCTTGTTTAGTTACATTTTAAGTGTTATCCCCTGCTGGGTTTCAGTTTCCCCTCCTAAAACTCCCAGCCCACCCCTCCCCCATGCCTCCATGAGGGAGCTCTATCACCCACCCTCCTACTGCCACCCCATCACCCTAGAATTCCCCTACACTGCAGTGACGAGCCTTCAGAAGACCAAGTACCTTCCCTTCATTTGATGTTCGACGAGGCCATCCTCTGCTACATATGCAGCTGGAGCCAGGGGTCTCTCTATTTCTCTCTTTGGTTGGTGGTCTGGGAGCTCTGGAGGTCTGGTTGGTTGATATTGTTGTTCTTCCTATGAGGTTGCAAACCTCTTCAGCTCCTTCAGCTCATTCTCTCTAGCTCCTCCATTGGGGTCCCCATGCTCAGTCTGATGGTTAGCTGCAAGCACCCCCATCTGTATTGGTAAGGCTCTGACCAAACCTCTCAAGAGACATCCATATCAGGCTCCTGTCAGCAATCACTTCTTGGCATCAGCAATAGTGTCTGGATTTGATAGCTGCATATGGGAAGGATCCCCACTTGGGGCATTCTCTGGATGGCCTTTCCTTTAGTCTCGGTTCCACTCTTTGTTCCTGTATTTTCTTTAGATAGGAGCAATTCTGGGTTAAAATTTTGAGAGCGGTGGGTGGCCCCGTTTTAAAAAATCACTCTCTTTATAATATACAGTCTCTTTTCAAATCTAAATTCTTTTAAAATACAAAGCCTCTCAACTGTGTGCTCCTGTAAAAGTCAGAAATCAAGTCTGTCTTACTCCAATGGGGAAGAGTCAGGGCCAAGTCATAACCAAAGTAAAGCAAAACCAAACTACAACAATATAAGGAACTTAATGTGCAATGTCTGGGGTGTGCTGACAATCATCTGGACTCATGTAAAGGGCTTGGATCATGTCTCTATCTTTGTATTCTGTAGCAAAAACTTTGTCTTCCAGGCTCCAACTGCTGTTGTTCTTTCTGCTCATCCCATAGTTCTGGCATCTCCGAACCTGCTGGGATCTTCTGTAGCACCTGGGGTTCACTTTCACCTATAGCTTCTCTGGGATGCTCCTTAGCACTGCCACATGGTGCCAGGCTCCAGCTGTTCTCCATGACCCCTTCCTTCACGTCTTCAAAACAAGTACCACCTAGATGACTCTTAAGATACCAAGTTTGGTTGCCAACAGGGTGTACAACCTTGGCCAGTTCTAGGTCACAGTTTCTGTGTGATGATCCTGAGTAAAACACTTCCCAGAAGATTTCACCTCAGTGATGCTGATCTCTTTCTTTGAGTAATCAGAGGTGACTCTTCAGCCAAAGTTCATCAGCATATATTGTTGTGGCAAAGATTTCACTTTAGCGGCTCTGGTCTCTTGTTAATCATAGCCAATCTTCAGCGCCAGATGGCGAGACAATACTGATTCTTGACACATATGACCAGTAGAGTCTTTTGCTTCCCTCGGAAACATCAGAATCCAGGCCTCCATCTTCTGCACTGGTCTCACCGTCCTTATCTCCCAAGCTCCCACAGAACCGCTCACTGCTCTCAACAACCAATGACTTTCCTAGCCCAAAGTTCCAAAGTCCTTGTACAATCCTCCCAAACACTTGATCCAAATTGTCACAGCAATATCCAACTATCATGGTACTAACTTGCCTTAGTTAGGGTTACTATTGCTGTGTTAAAACACCATGACCAAGTCAATGTTGGAAAAGGGGGTTTATTTCACTCACAGTTCTGTATAGCAGTTCATCATAAAAAGCAGTGAAGGTAAGAACTTAAGCAGCACAGGAACCTGGAGGCAGAAGCTGATGCCAAAGCCATAGAGCTTACTGGCTTGCTTATTGTAGATGCAGCTTATTGGCTTGCTTATTGTAGCTTGATCAGCCTGCTTTTTTATAGAGCCTAGAACCAACAGCCTAAAAATGTACCACCTACCATGGCCTAAGCCCTCCCCCACCAATATCTAAGAACATGTCTATAGCTGGATCTATAGAGGCATTTTTCTCAATTTAGGCTCCCTCCTCTCTGATGACTCTAGTTTGTATCAATTTGACATAAAATCAGCTAGTATACAAATTTACACTAAAGTACATCTAAAATATATAGGCTGATCCACTAGAGAAGTTTTATAAGAAATCAAAGACAAGAAAGAAAGAAACTGCTAAAAACCTAGTTTTAAGTTCACTGTGACATATTCTAAAATGTACTCTCATGATTCATAGTATAACCCTAAAATATCCCATGCAAACAATCCTGTCACGCGCCCACGCCCACGCTTCCCGCCGATAGGAAAAGGCATGCAAAAAACAAACAGATTCTTCTGCGGACAACCTTTATCATACAGCACTCTGAGCAGGGGACTTCTTGAGCAGAAAACTTCTCTCTGAGCCGGGGACTCCCTACCGGGGTCTACTGTCTAGGCAACCTCTCACGTGCAGTCTCCCACATGCGATCTCTCTGCCCAGTCTCTCTCCACGTGGGATCTCCTGCAATCTCTCCTATCGGGTCTCTCTCCACGTGGTATCTCTCTGCCATTTCTCCACGTGGGGTCTCCCGCAATCTCACCACTAATCTCTCTCTCCACGTGGGGGAGAAATGCACTGCTATATATGCCTAGGAGACTCGTGTTGCTACCTCATTGGTGCGCCCTCCAGTAACTCAATAGTATGCCCCGAGAGTGGGCTATGACGTATGTGGCGCATGCGCATTAAGTCTCTTGACTGGGCAACAGCTCTGCTGAGTTCTCAGCAGGAAGCCGGCGCCATGTTTGGGTGCGGCACAAACGGCTCCCTACATCTCCCCCTACTTTCTTAAATAAAAACATGGCCGATCAACCATCTGGCTCTTGTTGGACCTTTAGGGTTCAAGACCATGATCAGCAATAATTTTGGGTAAGGCACCTTCTTGCGTGCAATGGGAACAATCCCTGCAGGGTGCAAAGGCTGCCTATGTGTAGGACACCTGTTCCTGGTGCAATGCCTCGAAGGCTCAGGGTGCAGGGGCTATCCATACACAGACCCAACATTTTTCCTTAAGCATACTAAGCCAAACAGAGGGAGAGGTGCCCATTTCGAGTGCAGCAAGAGCTTGTGCTATGACCACGTTGTCACGTTATTGTTGAGTACGGAGTTTGCACACCATCTAGAGCAGAAACACAGTCTCTCTGCACAAAAGCATGCCAAAATTATTGATAAGGCAAGAGTTCTATAATCCCCATAACCTCTGTGTCTAAGGGCAAGTACAGTACATCAAAGGTTACAATGGTGACAAACAAACAAGAAAATAGTTATGCATTAAGGCACATGGGCATCGGTTTTGGGAACACTGACAGAATTGTCCAACTCAGTTCCGCTTGAATCGTCATGCAGGACAGGCTCATCTGAAGCAGGTGGAACAGCTTCTTGTTCTGGTAGCACTCGACGTGTCAGACATTCTGGGATCCAAATTGGACTTTCTTCTCCCTGTGGAAAAACACAAATAGCTCCCTTGGATCGTATTAAAATAGGATCCGGGCCTTTCCAATTATCAGTGAGGATATCTTTCCATTTTACTAACTCTTTAGGTGGCACAGGCCATTGTCCATGGCGCTCGGCAGCTGAATGGCCATGAGCATCCAAATTTTAAAAATTTAAGGTAAGAAGTATAGTAGAAATTTTGGGTGTGGGGGGCACCTCTTCAATTCCCCCTTTGTTTGTTTAAATAAACCTTTAGGGTGCGATGAGCACGTTCAATGATGCCTTGACCCTGAGGATTATAAGGCAATCCTGTCAGGAGGGAAACTCCCATGTGATGGCAAAATTTAAGCAATTTTGCTGTGGTATATTCAGGACCAATGTCTGTTTTTAACACTTTAGGAATGCCCCATGCACTCCACGCTTTAAGACAATGAGTAATAACATGAGAAGACTTTTCTCCTGATAAAGGAGAAGCAAAGATAACTCTTGAGCAAGTGTCAATGGACACATGTACATATTTTAATTTTCCGAAGGAGGAAACATGGGTGACATCTATTTGCCAATGCCTCTTTTGGGGATATATCCCATATTAGTCATTATCTCTTGTTTAGGCAGGGAATAATTATTTATAAGTTTAAGACCTAGTTTTGTTAAAATGTCTCTTCCTCATAGATTAACAGGTAGTGGAAGGACATACGGTGTAAAAGTTCCTTTTTGTCCCTCAGGGGCTTTCCATTTTAATAATTTAGAACTAATAGCAGGACTGGCTTCATAACCAAGGCCTCGTAAAGAATGGGAAGATTGATTAACTGGCCACTTAGCAGGCCACCACCTAGTAGATATGATGCTTTTGTCTGCCCCGGTGTCCAAAAGTCCTTTAAAAAGTTTTCTTTTAATCTCCAAATTTAGGTTGGTCGAGTATTTAAATCTACTAATAGATATGCTAAGTCAGTTCCTGAAGAACTGAAGCCTTGTTCCCTCTTCTCCCTTTGTTCTCCCTTCTCGCCCAGTTTGATGCAAATTGGGCAGGACAATTGGGGAAGATGAGCAATTGAGATGGAAAACAAACCCCTGGGGGAGGAGCACATGATCTTTAGTTGGCCTTTATAATTTTGATCAATTACCCCAGATTGTACTACCAAACCTTTAAGGGTGGCTGATGATTGTCCCAAAAGCAGCCCTATTGTATTATAGCCGGTAATGGCCCATTAAAGTCACAAGGGATAGGCTGAACTCCCATTTGTGGGGTCAGGACAATTCTGGTGGTGGCACGGAGGTCCAATCCCGCGGAACCTGGAGTGGCTCTCCACGGGGGTTCTCCTGCTCCCAGACTACTGGGGAGCTGGTTGCCCCATATATTTCAGGGCCCTTAACTGCCCAACATACACCCCGAGATTGACAGCCAATCCAAGGATACAGGGCTGAATCTCTTCCTGTACAGAAAGGTGACCACTTAGGTTGGGCTGGAATAAACAAATTACCCTTTGGCTGGGAAATAGGCCAGCAACCGGCAA
The DNA here is from genome assembly GCF_963924665.1 of Micromys minutus. Classification (NCBI taxonomy): domain Eukaryota; kingdom Metazoa; phylum Chordata; class Mammalia; order Rodentia; family Muridae; genus Micromys; species Micromys minutus. The sequence goes on along the minus strand of NC_137960.1, from coordinate 29,394,738 downwards.
TCCAGGTGGCATTAGCCTATCCAGGTTTTTTGTATAATTAGCAGTGATTCTATAAGTTTGGACTGACTTTGCCAACTCTTTAACTTGCTTATGTTCGAGGCAGTGATCATCCTCAAACAAGGGAAACATTTGCCTGATGGTATGGCATGTCTCCGGAGTACAAAAGAACTCGCACTTCCTCTCTGGGTAAATCGGAAGAGCAGAGATGGCAGCTGCTTTAAGAGCTTCCGGTTGTGTTACAGGAGTCCTCTGTCAGGGCTGAAACCACTCCACCTCACATTCTGCTGCCTCCTCTAAATTTTCTTCCACAGATTCAAATAATTCATCTTCTAATTCTTCTGCCAGCTCTAAGGCCTTTTGTTCCTTTAGCAGATACAAAGCATTCTCTCTGGGAAACTTGTACTCTGTTTCCCCGGACGAGATCCTCTCTTTTCCCGGCGGTTTTACCGCCATTTGTTCCTTTAGCGGATACAAAGTATTGGACTCTGGCGCAGTCCTCTCTTTTCCCGGCGGTTCTTCGCCGCCACCTCTCCGATTCTGACTTGTTTTGAACATGTCTCTCGGAGACTACCTTCCTTGTTCTTTTCTTTATCACATTCTGTTTCTGACCCACCCTCTAGGTGCTGCATGCTAACTTTCCATCTAGATAACTTCCACAACAGTAATGTTATAACAATTACCACAAATGCAAGCAATACTCCTACTGTCGGAGAAAATCCAAGAAGAGACATGCCTAAGTTTTTGGCATGTTCTTTTGGCACCCCGTAAAAACTAAAGAGTGACATGTCTCTCAGAACTTACCTTTTAATTTTCCGCAGTTCTGAATCTAGTTCAGTGGCCTGAAGGTTCCCCTCGGCCCTCCCGGGATTTTCGGCACCACTTGTCATGCGCCCACACTTCCTGCCGATAGGAACAGGTGTGCAAAAAACATACAGATTCTTCTGCGGATAACCTTTATTGTACAGCACTCTGAGCAGGGGACTTCTTGAGCAGGAAACTTCTCTCTGAGCCGGGGACTCCCTACCGGGGTCTACTGTCTAGGCAACCTCTCATGTGCAGTCTCCCACGTGCGATCTCTCTGTCCACTCTCTCTCCACGTGGGGCCTCCCGCAATCTCACCACTATCTCTCTCTCCACATGGGGGAGAAATTCACTGCTATATATGCCTAGGAGACTCATGTCGCTACCTCATTGGTGCGCCCTCCAGTAACTCAATAGTATGCCCCGAGAGCAGGCTATGACGTATGTGGCGCATGTGCATTAAGTCTCTTGGCTGGGCAACAGCTCTGTTTGCTGAGTTCTCAGCAGGAAGCCAGCGCCATGTTTGGGTGCAGCACAAATGGCTCCTACACAATTCAACATTGCAGAATGGTATGGAGGGCAAAACATGAAGTTAGGATTTAATACACACATGGATTTACACCAACTTCACCAGAGAACATCTGAGTGAATGCTGATAGGTTAGTATCCTCTTTGGACCTCAGCTCTCATCTGGAATAAAAGGTTAATTTTATTTCTGATTGTGTCAGAAATTTTCCATGAGGCAGTTCTAGGACAGTCACTGGAAATTGTGTGTGTGTGTGTGTGTGTGTGTGTGTGTGTGTGTTCCTCATATATGTATATAGGTTTATGTGTGTACATGCATATAATCATATATATGTATGTATGTATACACACATATTCTTAAATGGATTTTTTAGATCCACTTACACAACATATACTACGTAATCCAACAATTGTTATCTGTACTCTGGAGAAGCTGATAATCTCAGCAACTGTTAAGTAGTCCACAAAGCTGATGCTGAAGGTATGAAGGATTCCCGGAGAGTTACAGTCCAGAGGTCTTTAGGTGTCAGCAAAGGCTGGCCGCAGCAGAGGCAGCAGTGAGATGGATGCACTTACGAGAAATAGGCCCAGGCAAGAGGTTGTTTGTTCTCTCAGAACTTCTTATACCTGGGCTACCACAGATGGTGATGGCAGGAGGGTTAATCCCTCAGTTAATGCCCCCAGGAAATACTTACACACATATACTCAGAGGCATACCTGCTTGTTAATTCCAGGTACAAATAAGTCGACTGCCAGGACTAATCAATACAGTAGGATAAGCTAGAATGTCCTAAATGTGAATTATCATATGGGGACAAAGCAAGGGAAATGGTGAAGAAAACTGTTACAATGTCCTTTGTGATCACAGGTAAATGATTTCACCAGGAAGTGAATGATTTAATCAGGTCAGCATCAGTAGAGTGCTAGACAATCAGGCCAACATGCTACATCTTAGGAACACTGAGGAGTCCCATTTCCTTCTCCAGTAACCATTCAAATAGTTCTACAATACATGCCATATAGATTCAGGCTAAGAAAGTTACACGTCCCAGTAACTTATAGAAAGCATGAGGTACATACATTCTGCAAAACCAAGTCATGAATATTTTAATAGAAAGGCTCTCAGAAAATGTTCTTTGTACAGAATTGTGGGGCTTGAGATGGTGTTAATCAAGTCATAAAACCTAAATATATGGTAAACAAAGGGTAAGCAGAAAGGGGGTGTGGCAATAAGGGGAACATGGCCACATGGCTAAGCAGATAGAATAGAACACAAAGCACAAAGAATGACCTACACATAAATGCAATACCCACAGCTCCATCCCTACTCCCATCAGTCTGCATCCCCTCTCTTTTCTCCATATGGAGATTCTATTTTATCTACATAGTAACAAAAAAAAAGCCACTTGAGTGTTTGTGCAAATGTCTGAAATGAAGGAATGCCCAGGAAGAAATAAGTAGGTATTCTTTGGACAGGAGACCATATTGCAGGCTCTGTGATCATTTATCCAGGTGAGAAATGACAACCGTCTGAGCCACTGAAATGACAAACAAGATGAAATTACAGATGTGAAGACATCTTTGCTAGGCAGAATTTACAGACTTTGGGGATTGTTTGCATCTTGGGACTTGTGTAGAAAAGAACCTCAGAGGCAAGAGGTGCGGCTTTATCCAGGGACTCAGAAGGTAAATAGCAAGCTTCGGACATCAAAGGGCAGAGTAAAATGGAAAACCGAGCAGAAATTCGGTCTAAAGCTGTGAAGACTAAGAGCTGACTTAGTAATATCCTTCAGTCAGAAAGGCAAGAAGCCCCTGGTGACCACAGGGAGTGTGGGCTGGGACTTTGGGGTGGGAGACAGGGGAAGTGAGAGTCCTGGAAGGAAGTGCTGCAAAACTCAATCACTATCTCTCAAATGCTTAGCAAGAATGTTCGCGTTTACACAATATAAACTGGTCTTGATAGGGCAGATGCCCAGGTCCTGTTCTAGCTGACAGCCCTGTCTGGTAAGGTTATGATTTGATTAAGTAGTTTAAAAGCTAGTGTACATGAATTGGAGCCCTTTAGACTTCAGAGTCAGATGCACTTTAACTGTTCTGTTTTTGTCAAAGGGTCACAGAATCATTCTCTGATCATTTATAATTGAGGGATAAAATAAAAGGCTTGGTTATCACTTAATTGAATGAGAAAAGCAAAAAAGTCAGCCGTGTCTTAAGTATTCACCATCCCTGGTACTAAATGGATATTCTTTTCTTTTTCTCAAGTTTAGAAAATTATGAGAACACAATGAATTAGAAACTCATTGTGCAGCAGAGATTTGAGAACATTAATTAAAGAATTTAACTTGTCAGTTGAGGTCATATGTACATATATGTATTTGTGTATGTATATGCACAACAAAGGATTTTTTTTTTTTTTTTTTTTTTTTTTTTTTTTTTTTTTTTTTTTTTTGGTGAGGATGCATGTACTATAGAAATGTGTCTCTAAACTCGGGGGAAGCCTGATAGAATAACACTCCAATTCTTTACTAGAACAGAGAGCTAAAGGCACTCTTAGCTTCATGACAAGGGTCAGCTGCATGGCTGCAAATGGTTATGCCACAGACAGAACAGGGCCCTGCCACCACCACTGTGGCACAGAGACTGGAGGTATGGGTTGGGATGAGGGGAAGGGAGGCAGGCTCTGTTTTCATGTGACTTCCATCCCTAACTGACTGACTTCTGCCCTTAACTGAATGACTTCCGCCCCTAACTGACTGACTTCCGCCCCTAACTGACTGACTTCCGCCCCTAACTGACTGACTTCCGCCCCTAACTGACTGACTTCCGCCCCTAACTGAGTCATCATCAGTTTAGCCATATCACCCACCTCATTTCACTTATGAACCACTCTTTTTCTCACCAAGATGGCACAATTACTTCCATACTAGAGAGAACTCTAACCACATACCTTTCCCCTTGCTGGCCTATCATCTGAGTGGTACCCATGCTATTCTTTCTTGGACTAAAAATTATTTGGCTGAGTTATAATTACTATTTAAAGTTAACATTTTATGTAACAAATGCTACCAACCATGGATGTTTATCTTGCAACGGTTGGGAGGAGTTTGGAATTCTATTCCTAGTTTATCTATTTTTTGCTATAATGTCAAAATGTGTTAGATGACATGAGAAAAATCCTCTGAGGTGTTTCTTAAGAGGAGAAGGAAAGGCCACAGGGAGACACTGTGAGGATTGCGTTTTGGAAGCTATGTGCTACATCATAAACACACGCCACATATTTAGCCCTAACCACTGCCCTGGACAAAGACCAGAGAGGGCATATCCCAGAGAGGAGGCTTCGGGAACTCACAGGACAGGCATGTTTATATTAGAAAATTATAAGCAGATGAGTTTGTTTATCCTCGTTTGTAAAGCTCATCCTGGCCCAGATACAAAAGCACATTAGGAATCTACAGAGCTCCCTAAGTTGTGGGCCGTGTTGCCTGGGTACCAAAACAAAAGACAGGTTTGGTGACTATAAACAATCAACTAAATCTAATGTTTGACATCATATAAAACTATACAGTAGCCTGTGTTCCAACAAAGGCAGAAGTTGCCAATTTTTCTTTTCTTTCTTTCCTTTCTTTTTTTTCTTTTTCCTCTCTTCTTGCACTTTTGAAAACTTGTATAAGGTAAAATAATATTCAGGGTCTAAAATTTAATTTCAATCCTGTATGAGTGCACGCGTGTGTGTGTGTGTGTGTGTGTGTGTGTGTGTGTGTGTGTCTATGTGCATGTGTGGTTGTTTCCAACAGTGTGTGGTTGTTTCTTTTGTTTACTACAAGGGGCAGTGGGTAGTAACAAGAGTAGCTCTAGCTGCCCTTCTGCACTTTTGTGGGCTGTGGACTTTGAGGTCTTTTCCTTTCCGTATTGCTGTAGATTCAGTTCTTGGTTGCAAAGTACGGCAGGCTGCAACCATATGAGCACACAGAAAAATCTCATCAAGGTTACTGGGTCTCTTTTTATTTTTCAGAATCTGTTTAATCACAAGGGATTGGAATTTCATCAGCAGTCAAGACCAGTTGTGCTAATGGAGGCACAAGCCCTGAGCAGCATTCAGGACCCATGGGCTGATGGAGGTGCAGTCCTGAGAAGCTGTCAGGATCCTTAGACAGGTGTAGGCACAGTCCTGAGAATGAGGAACATTGCAGAGATGACCCTAGAACCTGTGCACTGTGCAGCTATGTGCACTGTCACTGGCAAGAGATTCCACTCTCAGCCTGTATAAAAAGAAAGCTTGGGTGGGTTCACTGCACCGTCCTAACTTACGAAAGCCTGAAATCTATATTCTAATGCCTACATTAAGGAAATGGGACCACAATATAAAGCAACTATTCAAAACACCATGACCAACTAATATAGGGCAAGTGTTGCCACAACACTAGGAAGAATTTATTTCCTCTGTTTTACCTGTTTATAAAGGTGAATACAATAGGGAATCCACTAGTTAGGACTGACTAATGACCAGGGCATGAACTCTAAATTCAAATAAATGTGTCTGTCAGTAATAATCATCTGTCCAAGGCAGATATGAGCACCAGCATGTGGTTTTACAGCATTGTCAAATAGGCAGCTTTAAAAATGGACAAGGCCTTACTCAGCTAGCATAACATTTCATCTTGGTGACATCACATAGGACTTTATACCATAAGTAGCAGAAACCTTCCTCAGTCAAATAGATCATTATTTCATTGAAATATGCCTCTACTTATATAACCCCTTTTCTTTATGCCACCTCAAAAGTTTCTTAAAAACTATACTGCAAAGTCAAACCAGCCTATAAACCAGGAGAAAAACATTCTATGTGTTTATGTCCATGAGATGTGTAGATCAAGCTGCTGTGAATTAATTTTAACAGAGTCTCTCTGAGTGCCCCCATGAAAATATTCAGGAATTGAAAGCACAGCTGTCTACAGGCTAAGCCTGTAGATGAATTAGGTCAGCCCCAGACAAATTCCCATTACTGTCAGGAATAAGAAAGTACATCAACTCTCTACCACTACTCTGTTGCTCTGAGGGTCAAGCTCTTTGGAGACTAGGGAAAACACAGATGATCCTGAGAAGACCAATAAAAGAGCCAGACGTGTCTGTCACACTTTTAAGCCCACTGCTTAGAAGGTGGCGGCAGGCAGATCTCTGAATGCTCCAGGCCAGCCTGATCTACAAACTGAGCTTTAGGCCCACCATGCCCATATCCTAAATTGCGTGTCAAGAAAAAAAAAAAAAAACCAACAGAAAGAACCATTATTTCCTGATGGGATAATTATATTCTATCCACCAACCCAAGAAAAGAATAATTTTGCAAATAAGAGGATTGAGGAGCATGGCCACATATACATCAAGGGTTTGACAAAAGAACTGAGAGATGCCATGGGTTGGGAAGGGTTATATAGAAAGAAAAGTAAGGAGAACAAACACACATTAAATAAATTAATAGTAAGTACATAAAATTTATAATAAAGAAAATGGAAAGCCCCCTGGGATACAGGAATGGTGACTTAAAAATTTATATTTCTCTTTGTGAAAATGATTCACGAACAAGCAAAAATCATGCCATTCCTTGGTAATATAGATGCTAAATTCCCTTGAACCAACTCACATTTAGAATGAGCCCAAGGGACAATTTATTAGGATATCTTTAATGTAGATATATATTCTAAGACATTCAGATGCCAAAATATCCTGAGAAATTTCTCTAGCTATGAACAATGGAAGAGTGCAATTCTGCTGGAGTAAAAAGAGAAATATTTTTAAAAAGAGTTGATTCAAAAAGTGAAATCCTAAACATTATAAAATAGTTTATACTTAAATATGATATGATTTTTAGGAACAAGATATAGAAATATAAATACATGCTTCCTTTTTTCTTGCAGGAGAAAAACATTAAACTATTAAAATACAGTGCAACCTGTGCACATGCATTATTTTATAGTTCTACACACTCATTAGGTAGAGTCTCATGCTACCCTTTTCAGGACCTTGATGAAGTAAGATAATTCTTGGGTAGTGAAATCACCAATGTTGTATCTAGAAATAGAAAAGCAGGACTTACCAATGGCAAAGAACAAGATACTCAGCTCCCAACAATTACGTCTCTTAAGACTCCATGCTATGATGAATTTCCAATGAACTTCTTTCGGACCATGTGAGCATCGTGACTTCCTACACTACATCTGCTATGGATCAAACGATGCTCATCGGCTGTATGAGAAAACTATAACACCCTGAACTAAATACTAAGATTGATCTAGAATCTAAATATGAGTTTAAGTATAGCAAAGAGAAATCACAATAGAAAAAATTCGAGATGTATTTAACATATAACTGTTTCTATATTACAATATAAATGCTTAAAAAATATACTAAAACATTGTGCAAGTAAGTGAGATGATGTAGCTTTAATTTCTCTTAGGCTAAATCGATTAGTTCAACACCAATGTTTATTCCTGGTTTTTAAAAGGAACGCAGGTAAGTAGAAATTACTATCTTATGATCACAAAATAAATAAATGAATGGGCAACATTGTATACATGTGTAAAACATCAGAGGTATAAGAACCTTGTCTAGATGGCTATTTCAACATTTTCTGTAGACCTTGGTCCACACAAAGGTAGGAGGAGTAACAGAAGTCAGTAATATAATGATTTAAAGTAAGCATAGAGCATCACAATTGCTTATAAATTATGTGAATAGATAATTACTAGGCTTCATAAAAATCAATAAGATCAACTGAACTAATTAAAGATTCAGTAGGTTAAGAGCCAAAACAGTTTTTCTCTGTAACAGTGACGATGAAATACTATGTATGCGTGGATGGCCTTCGTACACAACGACTGCTAACGTATAAGGCACAGGAGCAATGCCTTAACCGTGTACATCCAAGACCTATGTGAAAAGAACTATAAAACTTCCCATTGTAAGAACTGTTCTCTAAGTTTGAAAACTAAAAGCAAAAATGAAGCAACACACCAGAAAGAAGGATGGGTATTTCCTCTTTGCTTGGTTCAATAAAGACCTTTATAAACAAAACTAAATAGTAAGGGGGAAGGAGCATCACAGCTTAATGTCTGAAATTTTGAAATGTAAAAATATTAAAACTTTTTTCTATGTTTATGTCTCCTTTTAAAGCTTAGTTGTATTTATTTACATCCCAAATAGTACCCCTTCCTAGTTCCCCCTCCCAGAGTTGTTCACTCCATCCCTTCTCCCCTTCCCCTCTGAAAGGGTGCTTCCCTCCACCCAGAGGCATCCCCCTTCCCTGGGACAGCAAGTCTCTACAGGATTAGTCACATCCTCTCCTACTGAGGCCACACAAGGCAGTTCTCTGCTACATAAGTGCCAGGGATCTTCAACCAGCTCCTCTGGTTGGTAACTTTGTCTGTGGGAGCTTCCAGGGGTCCAAGTTCGTTGCCACTTTTCGTCTTCCTATAGGATTGTCTTTCCCTTCAGCTTCTTCAATCCTTCCTCTAACACTTCCATGGGGCTTCCCAAAAATTTCCTGAACAGAACACCAATGTCTCTGGCTCTAAAACCAACAATTGCTAAATGGTACCTCATGAAACTAAGAAAGCTTCTGTAAGACAAAGGACACTGTCAATAGGGCAAAAAGGCAACCTAGAGATTGGGAAAAGACCTTCACTAATCTTAAATCCAATAGAGAGTTATTATCCAAAATATATAAAGAACTCAAGAAGTAAGACCCCCCAAAAAATCCCCACAAATAACCCAATTTAAAAATAAGGTACAAAGATAAACAAATTTTTCAACAAAGAAATCTTGAATGGCTGAGAAGCACTTAAAGAAATGTTCAACATCATTAGTCATCAAAAAAAAATGCAAATCAAAATGACTATGAGATAAGACCAAAAACTCGGGTTATAGCAGATGCTGTCAAGGATGTGGAGAAAGAGAAACACTCTTCCATTGTTGGTGGGATTGCAAACTGGTACAACCACTCTGGAAATCGATCTGGTGGTTCCTTGGAAAAATGGTAAAACTTTAACATGCAAAAAAAGCCATAGGCAGTGGGTGTGATTGTCACTCCTATAACACCAGCACAAGGAAAGCTGAGGCAGTAGGGAATCTTCAAGATTGGTCTGGGCTGTATAAGCAAGCTCAAGACCAATCTGAGGACATAGTGAGGCCTCAAAACAAGCAATACCATTAGATAAAATTGAAATACAACAGCCCAAAGAGAAATATAATGTGTAACATCTCATTGAGAGTTTCACAATAGTGGTCCTTATAATCCACAATAACCTAAGAGGAAAATGGGCTTAGAACAAGGGGCTGGGGGGAAGCATTCAAGAAAAGATCAGCAACACTGAAACAAAGACTACATTCTTAAGTTTATATAATTAAATGCTATGATTAACAAAAAGATATTTGACATTAAATAGGTACTTCAACAAAAGCAAAGGCTTAATATAACTTTATTGAATGAAATTTGAAATTTGACTTGAGTCTTGAAGTGGAAGCCATGTGGAGTCATTTTGCTACTAGTTGCACTTACTGGGTTGATACATCTTGAATATATTCAACAACCATGTTCAGCCTGAACAAAGAGAGCAAGTAGGTGTGGTACAGTGGAATTCATGGTCTGTCGGTCTGAATATAGAATGAGTATCAGATGAACAAGATGGCTACTAACTTGTCACAGTGGGAAAAGAACTAGTGCTATAGCAGACAGTTTAGACACTGAAAGCACATGAAACATTTAGCTTGGTATCTACCAGTATAGACTCAAAGGACAAATAACAAAACCTGTACTTCAAACTGTTGCTCACAACAAGAGAGATTGCTAGCAACAAGAAATGAAACCCAGGCTGGAGCTGGAGATCTGTGGTAGAGTTTGTACTTGACAGGCACAGTTCTTGGGCTTGATCTAACATATGACAAAATAAAGACAAATTAAAAACTAATAATAAAACCTCTGCCAAGTAAGCAAAGGACACAGTGACATTCCAGGGGAAAGCCAGGATTAAACTCCAAAAAGGCTTGTTGGCATAGGATTTAATGTGACTTTTAAAAGAGTTGCTATAATTAAGAGTGTGAATGTTTCCCCAATGTCTATGTGTTAAAGGCCTGGCCCCAGGATACTTACTGGGAGGAGGTAAAACTACGCGTTGAGATTTGAGGAGGTATTTAGATCATTGGGAGCTACTTCCAAAGGGGATTGTGGGACCCTGTGGTCTGCTCTTCTGCTTCCAAATCAAGTGGGTGATTTCCCCTGCTATACACTCCTATTGTCCTGTGTCTGCCACAGGCCTAAAAGCAACAGGACCAAATGAACATGGAACCAGAATCTCCAAAACTGTAATGTGCAATAAAGCTTTCTTGTCCATAAGCTTATTGTCTCTAGCATTTTGTTACAGTAACAGAAACATTAATAATATAGTAATGTTTTTGTAACTTCTATTTGTTATTAATGTGAAAGCAGTGTGGGAGAAATGACGTGTGTGTGTGTGTCTGTGTGTGTGTGTGTGTGTGTGTGTGTGTGTGTGTGTGTTGGGGGGGGATTAAAGAACATTTTTCAGGACTTGGTCCTTCCTGGGTTTCCTTACATGGGTACTATAAATGGGACTTAGGGCAGCAAGTGCTTTTACCTATGAAGCCACCTCTCTGGCCCGTAATAATCTTTTCCGTGCACTCATGTATAATTTCTTAGCTACTGCTCCACCTTCTTCATCTTCCATCTTTGCCTACCTCCACAGTCAAGTTCTATTAGCAACATCTGTTACCATGGGCTGAGAGGTAGGGTGCTGGAGATGAGGGGTGTGTTGTTAAAAAGTACTGGTGCCAGGTCTCATTCTCAGAATCCTGATTTGGTTTGCCCGAGCTTGCACTCTTAGCATTTAACAGTTTTTAGGTCAGATAGGACCAGGAAATAAATTCCCTGTTTCATATTATAGTTAAAATACTGAATGGCTAGAAGAAAGTGTATTGAATGCTGTAAGAGAGAAGGCAGGCTTCCCAGAATAACTTCTGACCTTTCAATTAAAACCTTGAAAGTAAGACAGGGCTTCAAATGGTGAATTTTAAATTTTTAAAATTATAACCTCCTGCCCACTAATATACCCAGAGAAACTATCTGTCATAATGGAAGGTGAAAGAGAAGTATTTCATGATGAAGGCAGGCAAGAGAAATTGTGACACTATGCCAGCCCCGCAGAGAACACTGTGGGTAATACTTTAAATTGTAGAGAAAGAAAAACACACTCCAGAGACTACAGATTGAAAAGAAAAATGATGCTAAGACAGTAAGTGACAGAGGCCTGAGTAATCACTGAACATGGCAAAATCACAGAAGTGATTGCACAACTTTCAAATTTCAGTAACTGACAATATTAATGGCCTCAATTTGGTCATTAAAATACAGTCTGGCAGATCAAATTATAAAACAGATTTCTTTTATGCTGCCTCCAAGAAACACATCTTACCACCAGAGACAAACCCTGTCTCTGAGGCTCAACCAGGCAAGCCAGCTAGAAGAAGATCTAATGTCAGGGAACAGAGTCAGAGACAACCCCAATTCAACTGTTCGGGGACCCACATGAAGACCAAGCTTCACATCTGCTACAAATGAAAAACATCCAGTTATGTGATGTGCGTATGTTTTTGCTTTAATCCCAGATGTGAAATATAGGGCTGCTTCAGATTGTCCACAGCTGTTAACTATTATTTTATTGTGCTCTAATGGTGCATGATTTTTGACAATTGCAGACAGTTTAATTTGGGAGGACTCTGGGAGGGCATAAATGTGAGAACACTGCGAGGGCCTCTGGTGGTGGCAGTTCCCCCTGCTTCTGCTGGTACCTGCTGCTGCTGCTTTTTCTTTATCTATCGATCTATCGATCAATAGATCAATCATTCGATCAACCTACCACCCTGGCACATCATGTCTCTGCAGCATGAGGTGAATCCTCTCCCGCTGAGGCCAGAAATGACAGCACTCTTTTCCATATGTGCTGGGACCTCAGACCAGCCTGAGTCTGTTCTTTGGTTGGTGGTACGGTCTCTGGGAGCTCCCAGGGGTCCAGGTTAGTTGATACAGTTGGTCATCCTGTGGAGTTGCCATCTCCTTAAGGGTCTTCAATCCTTTCCCTAACTCTTCCATAGGGGACTCTGACCTCAGTTCAATGTTTGTCTGTGGGTATCTGCATCTGTCAGCTGCTGAGTATCTCTCAGAGGGCTGCTATGCGAGGCTTCAGTCTGCAGTCACAAAATAGTCATGGAAAGCAGAGGGAGGAACAAACCTGGACGGGAGAAGGGAGGCAGGGGGAGTAGGAGGACAGGATCAGGCATAGGGAGAGACAGGAGAAAGACCCAGAAGGCTAGTAGAATAAGTGAAAATATGAAGCTGCCGGAGGTGGGATGGTGATGGGGATTTCTCTAGGAAGTCCCAGGGACCTGGGATGAGGGAGGCTCCCAGAAGTTAATGCAGGTGACCTTAGCAGAAATGCCCAACAATGGGGGTATGGAACCTTAAGAGACTACCTCCAGTAGCCAGACAGGTCCTCCGTTGGAGGGATGAGGACGTCAACCTACCTACAAAACTTTTGATCCAAAATTGGTCCTGTCCAAAAGAAATGTAGAGACACAGATGGAGCAGAGACTGAAGGAATGGCCAACCAGTGATCAGACCTGTCCCATGAGCAAGGACCAATCCCTCACACTGTTAATGACACTGTTGCTGCCTGTGATGTTGCTGGGTGGCTGATTTGCTTGTTTGCTGGACTGCTGGGTATTCTGACAACAAAGACTAGACTTACCCCAAAAAACCCAATGCCCCTACTCAGTAGAGACCCCTCCCCCTAAACTTCTTTCTCTCCTACCTAGTGTTGAGGCAGGGGGATTTTGGAAGGGTTGGGGTGGAATAAGGCTTAGAAGGGAGGTGGAGATAGAAGGACCCAATAATGAAGCATTTAAAAAGATGCCAACAGAGGGAGTAGAAATTATATAAAATTCATGCGTGAAATTCTCAAAGGAAATAAAAATGTAAAAATCCAAAATCAGGATAAATGTTATGTTTCACATATAATAAGTCATTCACTCCGCCTCCAAGCACACAAGCATGAGTCAGAGAAAAAGCAGGTGCTGTTTCTGGTTTGATAGGTATTGTTATCACATGTTGTTTGCAGTGTGTAGAAGGCCTTCTTGGCTCCTCTTGAATCCTGGAATTCTGTTTCTAACAGGCTTTCAGCAGCTATGGCTCTGAATCACCTGTCTGGTGACCAGAGGCCTGGATCCAACATTGTATGTCTCCCCAGATACCGAGGTCAAATGTACCAGACCTGCCAGGTCCCTGATAACTGGCTCATTAACATCCCTAAATGATAGCACTTTGATTAAACTTCACATCTCTGCCTGTTCCCCATCTTATTCCTTCTAAAATTAGAGCTGGCATTTTGCTAATCATGCCCTTGCTTAAACGTTTATGCCGGTTCACGGGCAATGGAAAATCACAATGTTCCTTGAACATTATCCCCAAGGACAGAGTTTTCTGGGTCATGAAGCCTTGGTTTCTCTCTCAAACCTTACTAGCTAGTCATTTTCCTCCCTTGGAATACTGGTGAGTGCTTAATGCCAACAAAGCATCAGATAAAGCATAAGCTTTGGACATCAGAACTCTGTGCTTCAATAGCATCCTGCCTCTGAATGGGATACAGAACAGTCGCTTTGTTAGCTTGGTACTTCAGTTTCCCTTTTAGCGACAGGAAAGAGTGTTACTCCTGAAATCAGAAGAAAGAACAAAATTATCAGGATAGGAACCCCATGGTAGTAAGAGACATATTCGTGTAACTGGAAAGTACCATCATGACTATTCTTCCCACCCCCAATATTCTATTCTACAACATCGCTCTGTTTGAAAACTTGAGCTACAGAAGTCAATTCTCCTATTTTGAGAACTCAAGATATAAAAATCACATAAGACCCCGGACCTAGGAAGTAAAAATCTTGTCATAAGAAGGTTATCTCTAGTTACACAAAAACTGAGTAACAGAAAGCCAAAGGCAAGTAGGCAAGTGAAGGGTACTGAGCACAGAATGCTGGGAGACTCTTAAGATGAACATGGACATGCCGAGGCACAGGCGCTGGCCCTTGGTTACCTCCAAGAGCATCATGATGAGGCTGCAAAGGTGATATGAGGGGACTAGAAGAGACAAAATTAAGGCAGCATGGGTTAGTGAACCTGAGGTCTTAGAGATAATGTGTGTGGATCTTAAGAGTCACGGAACGGAAAGAGCAATGCTGAACTTGAGGCTGAGAGCCATAGCCATTGTCTTCCCTGCATATGCATCACGAGCGAGGTCACCTAGCAGAAAGGTGGGACTCAGGATGAGTGGAAGGTCATGGTGTGCTGACCTATGTAGCTGGGTCCTAGAATCCCAACTGAGGCCATTGAGGGAATGAAGAAAGGACAAACACACAGATAAACATACAAAGAAGCTAGGATTGGGTGGGATCATGTGTTCTAATGGAAACACACTAGTAGTAGTCTGGAAACTCATTATTTTTCTTTTGTACACTTGAATATGAGAGGAGAGTTTATTGTCCACAGCTGAACAGGAAGGACATGAACTAGATAATCCCAGGAGGAATTCTTTATCAGGGAGCAGTCTCAGGTTACAAGTGAAAGAATGTGTGGTCAGTACTTTCTGAGTGCAATGGTTTTAGTAAAGGTCATCCATTTGTCAACGCTCACACGTGGACTAAAAGAAGCCTTTGCCATCCCTCAAGCCTGGCCAAGGGAAAGCCTTAGACCCATAAATGTGGAGGAAACAACCAAATGTTTAGAAGTGAAGTTGACTAGGAAGAGACAGAAATGGCGAGTCAGAATGACAAGGATCTCTCGCTAGCATAATAAGGATATTATCCAGAGTGTCAACATTCCTATGACTTCTTATTTTCCATTTTTCATCCCACCCTCAGACCTAAGACCAAAACTGATCAAAATGAGGAAAGATGTGTAGCAATTAGGTCTGCTTTCTCTTCCCAGTCCATGCTCCAAACAGTAAGACTCAGACTCAAAATGTATTTACAAATACTTTGGCCATGTAGCCAGGCTCTTCTCTGAGCAGCTCATGACTTAAATTAACCCATTTATTCTAAGCTGCGTTCTGCCACATGGCTGGTTACCTGTGCTCAAGCGCCAATGCTTCTGTATCCCTCGCACCGACCTGGGCAAGTCTCCTGTGGCTCGCTCTGTCCTAGAATCCTCTCTATAAGCTGTCGCATCTCCTGTTTCCTGCCTAAGCTATAGGCCATCCGATTTATTACTGACAGGTGCTACATCCATAGGGACACACGATATGTTCCTCTACAAAGATGAGCAAGCAGTTGCACGGTACTCTTGGAAAACCTGAGAGACCAGAGACCCTCTTGTCAGATGAGCCGACGGTGACACAAGAAGAGGAAATAGGAGCTGCTCTGTGATGGGATTTGGTCGAGGGGAACTGCAGCCGTGGAAGGAAGGAGATGAAGATTCCAAAGGAAAGGGCACATCTTGCGTCTAGGCCTGTCTATTGGCATGGATGAGAAGCAAGGCTAAAGAGAAGCAGAGTTCTGAGAGGGACTCAAAGCAGGCTGAGCCCCTGGGCCTTTTCACAACTCCATTAGCAACGAGAGACGATGTGATGGTGCAGACAGCCAGGCCCTCTCACATACAAACTCGGGAAGAAGTGGCATTTGCAGGTATCTGACCTCTTTGCCCACTTGAGTGGGAGACAGTTCCTATGACCTTCAGCCTACAAGTGGACCAGCCAGCATTCTCTCTGAAGTACTGCAGGCTGGGCTTTCCTCTCAGTTATCAGTGGCTGGCAAAAAGGCTCCTTTGAGTTCCAACACTGAGTTCCTAAATTGCGTAATGGCATACACTGACTCTCATCTTCCTCCTGTCCCTTAACCCCTGCTTTCTTCCCCGTTCTGTCCCTTACTAATGACCTTGAAAAACTGCTAAGAAGCTAAACATACAGCGGAGTAGCTAAATAAACCAATAAATGAATAAAACCAAGACGCAAATTTTTAAAGGGAACTGACATATGTGCTGTGTGGTGATCTCAGTAGGGGGAGAGGAGGAAGGAAGTAGAGGAGAGAGCTGCATTAGGGAGAGAGGTAGGAAATTCCATATTCTGTGTGTGTGTGTGTGTGTGTGTGTGTGTATGTGTGTGTGTATGTGTGTGTGTGTGTGTGTATGTGTATGTGTGTATGTGTGTGTGTGTGTGTGTGTGTGTGTGTGTGTGTGTGTGTGTAGATGGCCGCAGGTATGCTGGGTTCAGGTAGAAAGAGGTTTTTTTTTTTTTTCCTGCAGTGATATTTTTCTTGAATGTTGTACAACCATTTTCATGCATCACATTAGTCATCAACAATATACAAACAGTTCTGTAAATGAGTCTTTGCAGAGCTGCTTGAGTTCTGGTGAGCATTAGTGTTTTATTAACGTTGGACCTGGGCCTGATAGAAGCAGGCAGCAAATGTTTGTTTACTCATTGAAGACCCATTGTTTGGAGCCGGGAGGATGGAAGCAATTTGTGAAACCGCTCAGCAGAAACTGGAGAATGCTGTCAGTGAGTTGGAAAATTGTTCTGAACAATGTGTGGTGAAGGTTAGTGGCTGAGCTGAAGCTGAGACATTTGATCCTCCATTTGCAGTCTTCCGGGTGCGGATGGGGGCGAAAGCATTAAAGTGTAGAAGCAGCCAGTTTGCCCATATGGAATATTTAAAGGTCATAGGCAAGTAACTGCAAATTATCAAGTATTCTGCCTCAATCCTACCCTATAAGGACTTTGAAAGGCAAATTTTGTTTTAGTTTAAAATACTAAAAGGCAAAGATTTATAATTTTAATTTTTTGTTTTTATAATTTTCTGCTCAGAGGCCAGGTGTGCAACCTTCACACCTAATCACTCAAACCTGCTCAAGTTGCCACCGATGACTTCACTTCCCATTAGCTGCCTGTCTAAATATATCTCAGAACAACGTGCTGCAGACAAGTTCCGTGTGAAAGCCTCTCTCCCTCCAGTACGAACACAACCTTTCAAATAGTGTGAATGAACTACACTTGGGAAATTATTCCCTGGCTTGACTTTCCCGAGTCAAGGACACTGTGTTCAGTCTCCCTGGCTGGAGTGTCAAGGGGAATGAAAAAGATTAGTGGTTGACAAAAAAAGAGATTTATCACCCAAGTCAGTCCCCAGCACGTTTTCTCCCTGAACCATTCAACCCAGAAGGCTGGTCCTCACTCCCGTGGGACTCCTGTTTTGTCTCAGCCTTCCAGGGTTGGATTCTGGAGAGAAGGTCATTACCCCCATTCTCTATAAAATTAACTAAACTATTTTAAAAACCAAACCCAATGATGAGATATTTCAGAAGCAAGTCTAGAGCATATTTGAAAAGAGAGAGAGAGACAGAGACAGAGCGACAAAGAGAGACAGACAGATAGAGAAAGTATGAAGCATGCGTGTTCATGAACACACACACATGCGTGCCATGGACATTTTGCATTATAAGAACATATGAAAAACAATTAAATTCAATTCCCTACTTTCAAATCAAATCCAATTTAGGATTTTCCAGTATGTGATGTGACCAGCCATGTGACCATCCAGGGCCAAAGGGTTGTTTCATGATTGGTTTAATGCTAGACAAAATGTCTGTGCTCTTTTGGTGATATTCAAAACATGCTTATAAGGGCAGGAGTAATGGCTGGGTAGTCCACAGCACTTACCGTTCTCACAGAGAACCTAGGTTCAGTGCCCAGCACCTCCATGGAAGATCACAACAGTCTGACTCCAGTTTCAGGGGATCACACCCTCTTCTGACTTCCATGGGCGCCAGGCACATAACACACACACAGACATAAAAACAAATAAGTAAATCTTTAAAACATATATTCAAGAATGTAGAATGTTCGTGTAGCAGGCTTTATTATAGACTTCACCTTCTTGGTATTTATCTGGGTTAGCTTTTACTTTTTTGCATCCTAAAACTTAAGTATTGATTTACTCATTTGGCAAATATTTAATTCTTATTATATTCTGGGTAGGGTTTAGGAGCTGAGGAAGGTCATGGAACAAAATAGCTAGTGGAGACTTTTGAGAGAAGAAAAACTATAAGCCGACTTATCTCAATAAATGGTCAGTCTAGTTGCTGTTTTAAAAACAAACCATTGAAACTATAAGAGAAACTGATCAGAGCTGTTTGCTAAATATTTCCTAAGAGGACAATGGTGTCATTAACTGAAAAGGAGAAAAATCATAGATGAGGATGAAGGGATGAAATGTGTAATCTAGAATTCTGTTTAGGGCATTCTGTGCCCTCAAACTCTGTAAGATATGCAGGATAAATATAAATATGCCCAGATGGGCCTAGGAACTCGGAGCTCAGTGGAAGTGCTGGAGATTTTCTAAGCTGGACACCACCCACACGGACCGTAAGAACGCACTTCTCAGAGGGCCGGTAACTGTCACTCTGTCTCCGTCTGAAGCACTTCTTATTTATTTGACACCAGCCACTTTCCCAAGTTCTGAGGACACAGAGATGGCCGTGGTCCTTGCTCTGGGACTAGATGCAGAGATAGACACAGAAGACAAACACTCTTTAGCACTGTAAATGCTACAAGAGCATGTCAGAGCTGCCAAGGAACACACATGCATATAGCAATGACTAAACACAGGAAGGGCAGGGAGAGTGTGTGAGAAGTGTTTTGAGGATGAAACGTCTCCTCCAGGGGAGTCATCCCAGGCAGTATAAATAAACATAAAAGAAGCAAAAAAGAAGAAAAGTCCTGGGAGCTGTAGCTCAGGAGGTAGGTAGAAAACACTACAGAAAGCTGAGAGGAAGAGAAAATAGAGGTGTGAGGGGGTGCCCCAGGTTGGGTGTGCAGGGTCTCTGCTGCTGCCTAAAGAAGAAAGGGGCACACTTAGAACTCCTAGGCAAGTGGACGGAACTTGAAGCTATCATCCTGAGTGAGGTAACCCAGTCACAAAAGAACACTCATGGTGTGTACTCACTGATATGCAGATTCTAGGCCAAAAGGCTTGAATACCCAAGAAACAGCTCACACACTTATGAAGCTCAAAGAGAAGGAAGGCCAGAAGGTAGATGCCTCAGTCCTTCTTAGAAGGGAAAACAAAATGCTCACAGAAGGAAATAAAGGGACAAGTAGATGAGCAGGGATTGGAGAAAAGATCACACTGAGACTGCCTCACCTGGGGGTCCACCCCACAGGCAGCCACTAAACCCAAGCACTATTGCTAATGCCAAGTAGTGCTTACTGGCAGTAATCTGATATGGATGCCTCCTCAGAGGCTCTGCCAGAGCCATACTGATACAGAGGAGGATGACTGCAGCTAACCATCGGACTGAACATGGGGACAACAATGAAGGAGCTAGAGAAAGGACTGAAGGAGCTGACAGGGTATGCCACCCCATGGGAAGAACAAACCCACCACAGCTCCCAGAGACTAAAACACCAATGAATGACTTTGCATGGAGAGACCCACGGCCCCAGGTGCAAATGCAGCAGAGAACAGCATTTCAGACATCAATGGGAGGAGAGGCCTTTGGTCCAGCAAAGGCTTGTTTTTCCAGTGTAGGGGAATGTCAAGGTGCTGAGGTGGAAGAGGGAGGTTGGGAGAGGGAGCACCCTCATGGAGGCAATGGGAGGCAGAGAAGGGATGGGATTGGGGGGAAGGGGATAACTTCTGAAATATAAATGCAGAGAATATCCAATAAAAATGGAACAAAAAAGAACTGCTGTTTAAGCTCTCAGGTAGGTACTGTTGGTAGGTCTTGTTCTACTTTGCTAAACTGCTGAGCTCCTGGCAGCAGTGGAGATGACCCTGCTGTCTGGGGACGAGTGACAGGTACCAGGAGGTGACCTTGTATTAAAACTGTGCCCTTCGCTGTTTTTCCGCAGCTCCTAAGCTCTGCCAGCTGCACACTGTGTGTAGAGATGGCTTATATCTGAGAGGACAGAGTCACAGGTGTCACTGGAAAGCCTGGAAAGCTGATCCTCGGAGGTTCCTCCTTCCCTGGAGACTGACAGGGAATGAAGAATCTACCCAAGCCATCCATCTTAGTCAGCCTTCGGGCAGAACAGCCGGGCAGCCTGTGCAGAAAATGCTGACAGAGATACCCCACAGGCCCTATCCGCTTGCCCGATTAAGTCATGCCTGGATTGGTGACTTCTATGTGGTCTCACTCCTCAAGAGTCACAACTGAAGTTTTTACTTAAGATATTTCAGAAGTGTGGATTGTCTGTGGATGCTCATCGCCCCTGAACGAAGTGGACCAAACATGTAGCAAATCAAAATAGCATGTGTGTGATGCGTATACACAGATTGTCACTATGAAAAATAAAATGTTTGGTGTGCTGTGTATTTGTGTGTTGGGATTGGCACTGGGAGATGGCTGTCAAGGGGAAAGCTGGGGTTATAAAGGAGGCAGTTATGGTGGCCAGTTGTGACTAAGGAGATAGTAGAGACAGAGGCAGAATGCTCTCAGATTTTAGTCTAGCCTGGGCTACTCCTTTAGTTGGCTACACAGCTCAGTGGTTGAGCTCATTTGAAGCTTTGTGTTCAATCTTTAATACCACCATAAAACACTAAGTAGAAAGAAAGGCCTTTTTCCTCTTCTGTGCTCTGCAGGGACCATTTGTTTCTGCTAAGTTTCAGCCTTTGCCCCGTGTGTGAAGTTGTGTGGTGTGGCCCACGTTGGGTATATCAGCCTACCTAGAGGTAGATGGGCCTCGGGAGCATGGCCGGTCTCAAAAAGTGCAGAATGAGGGTCATGGAGGTGGTTTTTCAGAGGGCAGAAATGCTCTTCCAAGATGCCTTCACAAGGACGTTTCTGGGTGTTTAGGAGAATTTGTTCTCCTTTTTCCCTGTTTATTCCGTCCTACTTGTCTGTAAGGAAACGACAGCTAAACAATTTAGTCTTTTCTACAAGACAAAATCTGGACTTAGCTTCTTTTGTTTTGTAGGGAGAAAGAAGGATTATATAAGGAAAGACTACAGGTGAAAGAATTAAAAAGGCCACAAAACAACAGTGTGTGTGTGTGTGTGTGTGTGTGTGTGTGTGCGCGCGCTCACGCACGTATGTGCATGTATGTGTGTGCATGCACGTGCATGTGAATATTCCATATGCCAGGCAGCCCTGCTTGTGCCTTATGGTCTAGGAGTAATATAAGTTCAAACATCTCAACTATACACTTTATAGAAAGCTGGGTGCCCTTACCCAGGACAACCTGATTCTGAGGGCACTAAGGCAGCATGGCTGCTCCTTTGTTGGAGAGAGTGCTTTGATTAAGTTGTTTTGTAGATAACATCACTGCCCCTGCACGTGATGAGCCAGCCATGGATTCCAAACAAGCCACCTTACCCACAGTCCTCAGATACGAGATCAATCTTTTTAAAGCTTTCTAAGAGATAATAGAAAGTTATATCACACACAGCAACAAATACACCTATGTATGTTTTGTGTGTGCACGTTCATGTGAGTATACATACACGTGGGCATGTCTATAAAAGCCGCAAGTCCACCTTAGGTATCTTTCATCAGGAGTCACCTAACTTGTTTTTGGACATAGTGTCTCCCATTGGCCTGAGGTTCACAGAGTGGCTGGAGTCACTGGCCGGCAAGCCTGGGGGATCTGCCTGTCCACCGCCCTATCCCTGTAACTCCTACTGTGGACCACTGCGGCAGTGTCCTTGTGTGCACTGTGGGCATTCATCCTCAGTCCTCATGCTTGCATGGAAAACCCTTTACTGGCTGAGCTATCACTGCAATTTTGGCAATTTCCTACACACACACACACACACACACACACACACACAAATGCTTGCAACACACTCACTGTTGCTTATAGTCTTTTTATTTTTATTTTATTTTATTTTGCCTGTATATTAGTTTCTTTACCTTCTCTCTAAAACAACAACGAAAGCTACAGCAAAAAGGGGGGAAAAGGCTTCACCTTGTGGCTAAACAATATTCCACGGTGAATAGATACACCAGCAAAGTTAAAGCATCACCTTCCTTTGCAGCGTCCTGTGGCCTCTCATTGTAATGCTCTTTCCACTGATCCCTTCTCTCTCCCTGGTTTGCTCCTTTCCAGAAGGTTTTTAAAAATAGCTTTAAATCTTTTAAACATAACAGAGACTTTTCTTATATTCTGGACAACCATGAAGCCCTCATGCTCAGGAATGAGATGCCCAACTCCGGATGACTGGGTCCATGGCAAAGAGACCAAAACATAGACTAGAATAAAATGAAAGCCTAGTAGCTGAGTCCTCCGGCTGGGGATGCCACAGCCTAGTCCCTTATTCCTCCGTACTTCTTCACGTTTTGCAAATTGCCAACCACGGTTTCTTGCAGGCAAAACAAATAACAAATCTCTTTCAAATGCTTTGGACCTCAAGGGGCTGGTAGGGTAGCTCTGTCTGCTGCTCAGGATGAGTTCTAGTACCAGAACGCACATCAAAACACGATCGATATTACTAAGGCTCGGGGGACAAAAGGTAGAGAGCGTAGACAGAGCTCGAAAAAGCAGAGACCAGGGAGTTTAGCAAGAGATTGGGTTTTCTAGATATGACAGAAAGAGTATAGCCCCGAAACCCTCCATAGATGAATGACAACAGTACCAACAGGCATGTCACTGTGGGTGACGAAAACCCCACCCCCACATAAAGAGCTGTGGGAACTAACAACTGCAGAGAGAATTAGTCTCCCCAAGGAATGAGCCCCCTGATTGTTTATCCGAGAGCTAGTGCTATGCTTTTAAAGAATTCATACAAGCAACCTTAAACAAACACAGCAGGAGTATTTCATATGGGATCATATATATGTGAGTGCGCTCATAATAGTTGAAGGGAAAAGACCATGAATTTGAGAGAGGACAGAAAAAGGATATATGGGAGGGCATGGAAGAAGGGGGGTGAATGAGATAATTATACTTTAACTAAAAATAAAACCATTCTTTAAAACGTTTATGAGTATTTTGTCTGCATGTGTGTCCATGGACCATGTGTGTGCCTAGTATCTGAAGAGGCCAAAGGGGGTCATTAGATTCCCCTAAAATAATGGTTCTCAACCTTCTTAATGCTCCCATTCTTTCATACAGTTCATCATGTTGTGGTGATCCCCTAACCATAAAATTGCTTTCATTGTTCCTTCATAAGTGTTATTTTTGGAGGTGTTACAAATCATAATGTAAATAATATCTGATACTCAGGATCCCTGATATGCAACCCCTCTGAGAGGGTTGTTTGTTACCCCACCCCAAACAGCTTCTGAATCCACAGGTTGAGAACTGCTGCGCCAAAACTCAAGTTACAGACAGTTGTAAGCTGCCAATGGGTGCTAAGAACCAAACGTGTGTCCTCTGTAAGAGCACTTCAGCCCCACACAATAAATGTTTTTAAATGTGAATGGAGAGGACCAGTGAACAAGATTTTTCTCTGGTCTATACACATGCACACATGCACACACACACACACACACACACACACACACACACACACACACCATGGTATATTCTCTGTATCAGTGTGTGTGTTTGTGTGTTATTAATAATATACAAATACAAATGTTCTGGATCAAAATAAAATCCCGATTTCTCAGATGAAACACCTAAGGTGGCTGTGTAGACAGATGAAGCTGATACTGAGAACAATAGGTAGCAGCTTTTGTGGAAAGGACTAGTGAGAATATTCTGGGCTTTGGGAGTCAGTACCTCTCCCGGTCACTCAGCCAGACCTTGTCAGAATGCAGCTAGGACCAGTACACAAACAATAATCACAGCTGTGTTTTAATAAAACCTCATTTATAAACATGGGTAGAAAGACCAATGTCACCCCTGAGCTAAGATAATGCATCATGTGGTGATTGGTCCTGCATGTGCTTGACAGGAGCTTGGGTTGGGGAACTAAAGCAGAGAGAGAGGCTATGCTAAACCATTCCCAGTTCTCAGACAATGACTGCCTCATTCAACATTTTTCTGAAAATGTCAGGCAAAATAATAATAATAATAATAATAATAATAATAATAATAATAATAATAATAATACTCCCTCAAAACTTTAAACAGGTTCCAAAGGAGTTGAAAAGTTAGAGGAAGTGAAGTGGAGAAAAGTACACATGGGAGGAGGTAGCAGTCCGGGTGGGGAGCACCGCCGGCAACGTCCAACGACTGAGTCTTTCAACACAGGAACTGAATTTTCTTTCTTAAACATGACCATTTCACATCAGACACACCCAGTGTGGTTTCTTTTCTCCTGGAACTTCCTGAAAGATGAGCTCCAGGAGAATTAGAAAAGGGTTTCAGAATATATTTGGCTCTCAAAGTTTTCTATGTGTTGCACACTTTCTACACGCCAGGTTACCTCTCTGTGTGCATGCGTGAGTGCATGAGTGCGTGAGTGTATGTGTGCGTGTGGATGTGTGGGGGTGTAAGTTATATTTAAAAAGCTTAATGTAACCCCGCATAATCAAATTAAAAAGAATTTAAATCACACCGTTGCTGAGCGAAGTAGAAGAGGCCATAACAAGATATAGGTGATGCTGTGCTCAGAGGACTGTCTGCCCATTAGGAGTCAGGCATTGTGATGAACAGAGATACTTCCTTCCATCAGCAGCACTGATCCCTTTTGGAGAATCCTAACGAGGGTGTAAATAGTCAGAAGGAAACCATATCAAACAGGTCAAAGTAAGTGAGTTTATTGGGGGGAAAAGATGGATGAAATAAGCAGAGACAATTATTCTTCTCAGCCAGTGGGACCAGAGAGCCTGATCAATATCCACATTCAGATAACACTCTCAGCTGATGGTTTCTGAGACCATTGGGGGGGGGGTGTCAGTGTAGAAATGAACCAGCTGTTTAAACACAGGAGTCTGAGGCCACATTCTAACTCTAACACATGACAATGAGCAGTGACATATTTTTGCTTTCGATATTAGTCTTGGACCCTTGCTGGGACAGATATTCTAGCCTTTCTTCTAGAAATGAATGCTGTGCGCCATGTCTCTCCCGACTCCTCTGTGCCCATCAATTTCCATGAGCAGTCTCAAGGTAACGTGAGCTGACAGTTCAATCTGCTTGGACGGCTGGAATCTCCTAAGTGTCAACAAAAAAACAATTCTGTCTATTTTTAGGAACTGACACTTCAGCTCACTTGCCTGCCTCTTGGGTTAAGATCATGTGTTAAAAGAGAAAGCTAATCTGTAGTTTTATACCTTACAAGCCTGAAGTCATCCATATATTTTAGTAACATCATGTAGGGCAAGAGATGAGAGGATGCAAACATTCCTACATTAGCCAGACCTGTCAGGATACATTTGAGGAAAGCAGACTGAAAATCAGGTTCCATTAAAGATCCATGACCCTATGGACTTAGAACAACTTCATAGACCTGAAAGGCCCTGTGTAGCTGTGTTTGGCAAATGGAGTGGGTCTGCCAGGTGAAAAGGATTCAGCAGGGCTCCCCACAGTGTTCCTGAAAAAGCTGCAGAACAAGGACTCTAATGCTTTCAGAGGGTTGCTGGGAGTTCCCCCAGCCATTTTCAGCATTTGCAATCCCACTGTCTTCCTCCCAACAGATCAACACCCCAGGTCAGATACCCACACTTTGTGCCCTCTTTCTCTGTCCATCACTTTAAGAGTGCAACAGTAATATAAAGACAGCTTAGATCCTGGGACCCCAGATACCTCTGTTCATCAGATTTTTCTAGGTCACTTTGTATAGCAAGGCTAAAATGAAAATCAAAGAGATGGGTGAATGAAAATTCTTCGAGGAAAAATTCTCTCATCCTCTACTTTCCCTGGCCCTCTAGGCCACAGCAGAGCTGGAAACATTGCTCAGTCAGTTAAGTGTCTGCCTCTCAATCATGAGGGCCTATGTTTGGATCCCCAGAATGCACATGAAACGCTGAAAATGATAGCTTAAGCCCATAACCCACACACTGGGAGGAGAAGGAGGAGGAAGGGCAGGGCTCTGACACTCAAGAGTCAGCTAATCTAGATGCATCAAGGAGCTGCATGTTCAGTGAAAAACCCTGCCTCGAAAATGGAAAGTTGGATACTGACTAGGAAAAGATCTCTAAATCTGCCTCTCACCTCCACACATGTACACACATGTGCATACCAACCCCAACAAGTACATATAGTGTAGATGTACTACGTGTACCACAAAAAGAGACATGCTAGAGTAAATAAACAGTAACAAATGGGAGAAGCAGTGTCTAGCCCTGTAAAATGTATTGTGTGTTTATAAAACATAACTAATGCGAGGGGTTGTGGAACACACCATTAATACAGAACTCGGGAGGCTGAGATAGGAAGGCTGAGCTTTTGAGGCCAATCTCAGAGTGGCCCTGTCTCCAAAACAAAACAAATCAGCACGAGAAAACCAGTCCTTTTGGCAAGGGCTTTGAGGCAGGGACACTTAGGTGCTCTTAAGCTGTGATCAAATCTTTGAGTAAGGATTCTCTCTTTTTTTTTAATGTTTTTGTTTTATTTTATTCATATAAATGTCTTGCCTGTATATATGTATGTATGAATGTATGTATGTATGTATGTATGTTTCTTTGTATGTATGAATGTATGTATGTATGAATGTATGTATGTATGAATATATGTACGTATGTATGAATGTATGTACGTATGTATGAATGTATGTATGTATGAATGTACGTATGTATGAATGTATGTACGTATGTATGATATGTATGTACGTATGTATGATATGTATGTACGTATGTATGAATGAATGTATGTATGAATGAATGTATGTATGTATGAATGAATGTATGTATGTATGAATGAATGTATGTATGTATGAATGTATGTATGTATGTATGTATGTATGAATGAATGTATGTATGTATGTATGAATGTATGTATGTATGAGTGTATGCATGTATGAATGTACGTATGTATGAATGTATGTACGTATGTATGAATGTATGTACGTATGTATGATATGTATGCACGTATGTATGATATGTATGTACATATGTATGAATGTATGTACGTATGTATACCATGTGTCCTTGGAAGTCAGAAGCAGGTATTGGCTCTCTTGAAACTGGAGTTACAGATGATTGTGAAGCAACTATCGTATGAGCACAGGGGATTGAACTTGGCTCCTCCCTCATTAGAATCAATCTCCCCAGCACCTGAAGCACCAAATTTACCCTTCGTCCTCTAAACAGAAGATGAGAGTATAGATTTAGAATTTGTGGAGGAAGTTGGTTTGACAGCTGGCCATGGTGGTGCACAGCCACAATTCTAACCCTTGGGAGATGGACGCAGGGGGATCAGAGTGCAAGGGCAGGGCTACTGAGACCTGTTTCAAAAAGGTAAAGGATGGGAGACGTTTGGGGGGATGTTTCAGGAGATAGAGATCTTTCTAGGCAGACATGAAAGCATGGGTTTGGATGCAGACAGTCTACATAAAGCTGGAGACAATGGCATAAATCTATAATTTGAGTGTTCCTACAGAGAGATGGGAGGTGGAGACAGGAGAAAATCTGGAAGCTCTCAAGCCAGTCAAGGGACTCTCTCTTAAACTAGTTAAAAGGCCAAAACCACACTTGAGTTGTCCTCTGCCCTGTACACATGTGCACACAAACACACAAGATTTGTTTAAAAGGTGCTACCCTATCGCTTGGAGAACGCCTCAGCACTGAAAATGTTTAAGTAGCTGGTGGTCTGAGCAATAAGAATGAGGGAAGTGACAGGTATACATTAACAGTTTATTGTCTCGAAGGACAAGTTCATTAAGCTATTTCTGCTTCTATCCAAGGCAAGGTCTCAGCCAATGGTATTCTGTCCTTCCCAGACCTTTTCAAGGAACCATGCTAGCGACTGAACTGGGCATCAGCATCCCAGGGCCATGAAAGAGGAAAGAACACAAATCCACACCGGGAGGCTTGCTATGGAGGGGTCCACATTCAGCCCAGGCCCTTTCTCGACCACCCTCATTGGTATTATAGTTACTGTTCATTGTCAACTTGACAGAATCTAGAATCCCTAGGAAGATGGGCCTCTTGGGATGTAGGCTGGGTTTTGTTGTTTGTTTGTGTGGTTATTGATTTGCTTTGTTTGTTTCCCTGTTTTGTTTTGTTTTTTTCAACTTGGCACAAACCCTTGGCACTAAACCTAGCCATGAATAGAAAGGTAAAATTTTCCCCATTAATTTAATTTTTCACTTTACATCAGATCATAGTGCTCCTTCCCAGTGTCATATAGTTCCTCCTCCATCCCTTGCCCTCTTTTTCTCTAAGAAGGAGGGACTCCTCCACCAAGTACCAACCCACCCTGGCATATCAAGTCACTGCAGGACTAAGCACATCCTCTCCCACTGAGGCTAGACAAGGCAGCTCAGTTAGAATAGGATCCACAGGCAGGCAACAGTCAGTGACAGCCTGTGTTCTCTCTCTCTCTCTCTCTCTCTCTCTCTCTCTCTCTCTCTCTCTCTCTCTGTGTGTGTGTGTGTGTGTGTGTGTGTGTGTGTGTGTGTGTATGTGTGTGAGTGTGTGAATGCGTGCTCAAATGTGTGTGTCTGTTGGGGTGGTCCTGCCTACGTATGCTTTTTGGTTGGTGGCTGAGTTTCTGGGAGCCCTCATGGGTCCAGGCTACTCAAGTCTGTTGGTTTCCTGTGGAGCTCCTATCCCCTCCAGGTCCCTCAGTTCTTTCCCCATCTCTTCCACAAGACTCTTTGAGCTCCACCTGGTGTTTGTCTGTAGGTCTCTGCATCTATTTCGGTCAGCTGCTGGGTGAATCCTCTCAAAGGACTCCTGTCTGCAAGCATAATAGAGTATCATTAATAGTGTCAGGGATTGGTGCTTGCCCATGGGATGGGTCTCAAGTTGGGCCAGTGATTGGTTGCCCATTCCTTCTACCTCTGTTCCATCTTTGTCACTGTACTTTTTTCCATTCGCTCTCCTGGCCTTTCCTCCCTGGCTCTCTCTTCACCTGATCACATTCCTCACCTCATCCTCCCCCCCCATCCGGTTCCCTCCCTCCATCCACCTCCGATGACTATTGTATTTCCCCTCTGAGTGAGATTCAAGCCTTCTCGGAAGAGGGACTCTTACTTGAGAAAATGCCTCCATAAGATTGGCCGTAGGAAACTCTATGGGGTATTGTCTTGATTGATGACTGACGTTGGGGAAGAGTAGCCCACTGTGAGTGATGCCACTTCTGGTCTGGTGGTACTGAGTTGTGGAAGACAGCAGGTTGAAAAGGCCATGGTGAGTAAACTAATGAGCAGAATTCCCTCATGACTTCTGCTCCTAAGTCCCTGATTCTAGGTTCCCAGCCTGACTTCTCTGGATGACAGACTACAAGTTTTAAGCTAAAATAAGCCCTTTCCTTCCCTTTTGGTCATTGTATGTTATCACATCAAGAGAGAGTGTGGATGTGTTGGATTGTCTTAATTCTGTTATGATGGAAAAACACACCCAAGATGGGTGGGACCATTCCTTTTAGGTAATCTTGGACTGTAAGAAACTGGGTAGTAAAAGCATCACTCTCTGCTTCCTGATGATTAACAAAGCAGAACCAGCTGCATCCAGCTCCTACTTTCTTGAATTCCTTGCCATCCATACTATGCCCTTGAACTGTAAGCAAGAGAGCGAGGAATGTTTTGTCTTTTTCAAAACCTGACAAGGATTCCTATTTTTGAACTTTCTACTTCCCCTATGCATCCATTAGCCAGCCATGTCACAGTGTGAAGTCCAGTTCCTTCCAATAGGATAAGCTATATCATCACCCATGCCAGGGATAGAAGACAGAAGCCTTCTCGTCCTAGTGTATTTGGTAGCCTTGCATGGGTTCTGCCATGTTTGCAAAAAGAAATTGCCTGGCCAAGCAATTTTGATTTATTCCTCTTTGTGATACGGAGGCAATTCTGTCTCCAGCAAAAATAAACTCTTTCTCTCTGAAGTTGGGTTTGTCAGAGGATTTTATCACAGTGATGGGAAATTGGTATCAAGAAGTAAGGCGGCAGCTGTGATAAACCTGTGCGGTTCCCAGACCTTTAGAACTGTTTTGAGGGAGGGATGTGGAAGGAATAGCTTGGAACTCTGGGTTAAAAAAATGCTCTTGATTGTTAGAAGCAGGTTAATGGAACACTAGGGAGGAAGCTTGGAAGACAAGAATACTGAGAAAAAGACAAGACAATGGAGGCCTGCCAATTGGTGTCTCAGAAGACAATGAGGACTCTCTCGGTAATCCAACTAGAGGTCATTGTTTGGTATAGAAAAGGTGTGTGAGCAAGCTTAAAGTTCAAGACAGGAGGATGCAGACAACCATCCAGCTGTAACTGTTAGATTAGAGCCACGAAGGGGAAAATTGCGGTGTGCTACAGGAATGATAGGAAAGGTACCTGGAGAGCTGGACCCAATCCTACAAAGGCTCCAGCTTGTCAAGATATAGATTTATATGAAGGGAGAAGGACTGGGCTCAGAATGTAGCTGGGAGAGTTCCCTGTTACTCTAAAGCAGGGGACCAAGAGAGTGTTTCCTTGGGGTCAGCACTCAGAAGCTAATGCAGCTGTGGTCTGAAGTGGCCAGTCTCCATCCAAAGCTCGAGAAGAACTTGACAGAGTCAACCACGTGGTACTTGAATTAGAAACATGAAAGATGCCAGACTGAGCGGTTCATAGCGTATTTTTTCCATAGTCTCAAAGAACAGCTAAAGTCAGGAACTGTGTGGCTGAGTCAGAATCCCGACAGGAGGATTTGTGAAATCACTATATAAAATTAGTAAGGCAAAGCACCAGTTGTGATGGAGATCCCAGGGTCTTGGAGATGATACAACCACAGGAGTCTGCTAAAATCTGTGAGCGTGGACTGGAGCTGGCCTAGAGCCATGGTTACTGCAGCAGCAGAGCTGGGAAGCTGGTTTGACCTAGCTCTTGGGTTCTACCTGATTTTAACACAAACTCTATCACTAAGGGAAATCAGGACAGGAATGTAAGGCAGGAACTGATGACAGGAACTGAAGGTTGGAGCAGAAGCCATCCCATCGAGGAGTGTTGCCTATAGGGTGATGATGATGATGAGGAGGAGGAGGATGACAACAATAATGAAGATGATGATGATGATTATCTCCTACAATACATCCTGACTTCAGTTTCTCTCCCTTCACTCTTCCTAGTCACTGTACCTCTCCTCTCCTGAAGAGCCACTGCTCCTCCATTGCCCTTCAGAAAAGAACAGGCTGCCCAGAGGTATCAATCGAAACTGACATAGCAAGATGCAATAAGACTAGGCAAAATCCCTCGTGTCAGCAGCCTCCTTTCTAATGAGGGGACCATCTGACCAGGGGCGGCACTGCTCTCAGTGACTATAATTCAAAAATTTGAAAACAATAAAGACCTTTTCTCTTAAGAGGCACATAAGTGACAGGTAAGCACAAGGGAGTGAAACAGAACCACAGTGAAATCCTGACTCAGCACCTACCCGGATGGCAAGAAGTAAAGAGACACACAATAGAAAGTGCGGACAAGGCTGTAAAGAAATCACACTCCTTGTATGCCACTAGTGAGCACAAAAATTTCTGACTGCTTTGATAGTAACTTTGGCAGGTGCTCAGTAATTTAAACATAGGGTTACAAGATGGTCTACTAAATCAACTCTTAGGTATAGAACCAAGAGGGATATCAGCATGTATCCATAGAAATATCTGTACATAAATTATTCATAGCTGAATTATTCACAACATTCAAAATATGGAGACAACAAAAGCCCAAATGACCATTAACTCACAAATGAATAAATAGCTTACATAAATATCATAGAATTAAATCTTGCTATGAAGCACTGATATTTATATTATATATATGTATGTGTGTGTGTGTGTGTGTATATATATATGTATATATATATATATATATATATATATGTACTGTGTATATGTGTGATATATGTGTACTGGTATATAATGTATACAATATTATATATATCTATATTTATACACATATCAAACATGTATGTATGTATGTATACATATATCACTATACATACATACATATTTGATATAGATATAGGACTTGAAAACAGGGTAAGTAAAAGAAACTAGATACAAAGGGTTGCATGTTATATAATTCTGTTTGTATAAAATATCTAAAATAAATAGGTTTGTAGAAAAAATAGTATATCACTGGCTTCCAAAATTTGGAGACCTAAAATGTATATCTGAAGATAAATACTGGGTTTCTTTTTATGGTAGCAAGTTTTTACAAATAACAATAATAGTTACATAACACTGTGACTACTTAAAACATTGGATTATATCATTTAAAAGGGTAAACTTGGTTGTTTGTTAATTTAAACAATGAATTTGTCCATCAAAGTTAATACCCACCAAGACAAAGATTACGAGTTATTTAGAAATGGAGTTATGGTTGACACAGAGCTGCATTAATAAGACAGCCCTGAAATAAAGTCCCACTCTTCAAAAGGCGCTGGGATATCAGTAACTACAGGAAGCTTGTGTTTACAGGAACCAGAAGCACTGTTATCCCGAGAGGACCAGTGACATTTGGAGACATACTCCAGGTGCTCTGAAATATTTCTAAGCTCTCACAAGAAAGACATACGCGTGCTTTCCTATTTTGGAGTCTCTTTGTCATTAAATCGGATGCTACTCTGACATTAAGGTAGGTAGATGAGGTAATATAACGAAGTCCTAACATATGTGACTTTGTCGTGGCCGTCATATAGTGAGCGGAAAGAATAGCAGTATTAGAAAGGAAAAAGCTCAAACACTTGTTTACCAACAACATCCCCATCAAAACCAAATGACAAAACCAAAAACCAAACCAAACAAACAAAAACACTTGCCTGCAGTAACTCGCTTACTGTGCCAACAGCTCTAGAGAAAGAAGTACTTAAATAAAACTGAATGTTTCTATGTACTGCCTACACCTTCCTATTTTTAGCATGCCTTTATAAAAATGAAAACTCAGGGGGAAAATTGATTGTTTTTCAACCAAAAATGGGAAGAAAGAAAAAGCACAGAAAAGTATAGCTTTATATTCATGAATTTGTTCATTCATTCAACAGTGTGTTCCAGACTCTTGCATTGCGTCAATGAATAAAAACATAATTTATATTCCATCTGGGAAGACACACAAACAACAAGCAATGTGCATCATGATATGATGATATCCTTGTTACAAATAGATTGTGGACATTCTACTGGGTGGCTCACTTCTGCCAACCCGGAATGGGGGAAGGGGTGGACCGAGAAAGGTCAGGAGTTCAAAGTCAGCCTTTGAGGCCTGGAACACATGAAATCCTGTGTGTGTGTGTGTGTGTGTGTGTGTGTGTGTGTGTGTGTGTGTGTGTGTATTACATATATACAAACAAATAGAATGTTACAGGAAACATGGGCTGGGGTAGAATTCTCGCCTAGCATGCCTGAGGACTAGCACTAGGTTCTGTCTTCAGTACTGACAAAAATCACAGAGAATGGTAAGAACAAAGGAGGAAAATTGTAGCTGCTTATATTTTCATGGTATTTAGGATTCCCAGAGATCTGTTTGCAGAGTCGTGCATATAAGACCAAGGGACCCTGCCCCCAGGAGATTTTAATTGATAAAGTTGCGAGCAGCCAATGATTGGGCAGAGGGACAAGTGGGACGTTCAGGATTCCTGGAAAGGAACCGAGGAGGAGCAGGAAGAAGGACCGATGCCATGCTGGGGAATGAAGAGAGACACCAGGCCTGGGCGGTGTAGAAGACAGAGAGGTGACTGTCATGTAGGTGCTGGGGAACAGAGTCAGGAGGGCTCCAGGTCTGGGTCTGGGGCAGCAAAGATGAAATATATTTTAGTAAGTAATAACTTGGGAATATTGGAGGAGGGTAAATCAGCCATGTGGAGGTTAGAAAGTGACCCAGCCATTGAGTTCTTTAAGCCATATAAAAGTATAAAGTGCATGCGTGCATGGGTGCGTGCGCACATGCGTGTGTGTGTGTGTGTGTGTGTGTGTATGTGTGTGTGTGTGTGTGTGTGTGCGTGTGTGTGTGTGTGTGTGTGTGCGCGCGCGCGTGCGTTTCATTTGGGAACCCAGATCCCTGGGCGGCTAGTGAAGAACACTCTCTGGTGCCCAGGTTGACTTGAGTAGGATTAATTGGGTTCTACTACAGAAAACATTCATGATTTTGCAGAAGTATGACTTTTATTGAAAAGACCAGAGCCAGTGTCTGCACAGGGTGGAGTTAGATGTACAAACGCCTATGAAAACTATGTGTCAGGGAGGGATCAAAGGAGCAAGACCTGAGTTGGAAATGATCCTACCAAGTGCAAGGAGCATCAGAGAAGCCCATGTAGCTAAAGCCAACCGAGAAAGAGAATTATTAGTAAGCATTAGTCACAGGTGGAAAGGGGACAGGATTCATGATAATCTTTAATCATGGTGAAAAAGACAAAGCTCTCCAGGAAGTGACAGTTGAAAGGGCTCAGGTGGCTCAGGAGGTTCCAGCCACTGGCTACACCGGAAATACTTACAATGAGATGGTAACCATAGGGCTCAGAGAAGAGGAAGGCGCCAGCAGGCAGACTTCCTTGGAGAGAGACATCCTTATAAAAGGAATGGAGGTAGCTCGGAAGAAACAGAGACAAATGACTGCATGGGTTTGGATGAGAAATGGCCTGTATCGGCTCGGCTTTAGGTTCCCAGTTCACCGCAGTGTTGGAGAGAAATCT
The DNA here is from genome assembly GCF_963924665.1 of Micromys minutus. Taxonomy (NCBI): domain Eukaryota; kingdom Metazoa; phylum Chordata; class Mammalia; order Rodentia; family Muridae; genus Micromys; species Micromys minutus. The sequence continues at coordinate 29,359,661 of NC_137960.1, read as the reverse complement.
TTAGGAAGTGGACCCTCGATACAGATCTCTCTCTGCTTGTGGTTGCAGATGCGATCTCTCTGCTGTCATGTCCCCGCCATGTCCCCACCCTTCCCCATGTTACTGCCATTTTGGATTCTTTTGCTGAAACCGTAAGTTAAAATAAAGTCTCCGTTTCTTACATTGCCCATGGTCATGGTATTTTATCACAGTGACAGAAAGATGACTCCAAAATCATTCAAAGAATAAGGTTTTTTTAAAAAGATACAAAAGCAAATCAAAGCAAAATAGAAACTAAATAGTCATGTTATTCATCACACATGACAACCAAAAATTGAACAATTTAGGGCTTGCTTGCTTTCCCTGGCTCCGTTTCTCTGATCTCCTTTTCCTAGGCCAGACTGATAAAGGACTCTCTGGGAAAGCTGATCTAACGATCGGGAGAGCCACAGAGTCTAATTTATTTAGAACAAGTGAGCCAACAGAACAGAAGATGAAGGGGAAAATGTTATTTTCACTTGTTTTTGCAGTAGTAAAGATTGAGATAAAGGGTATTACAGATGCTAGGCAAGTGTTCTGCCACTAAAGCTGCATCTGCAGACCTCATTTACCAACAGCCAACCAGGCAGTGTTCTTGGCAGTTGTCCAGAGGCCACTTCCTTTGACAAATGAAAAGAAGTTAAATCTATTCCTTGGAAACACACAGAAAAAAAATAAAATAAAATTTTCATCATAGTAATGAAACTTGTTAAGCAATACTAATAGAAAAATAGTTAAATTTTAGGATAGAGTGATTTTTCAGATGTCTTTAAAGTGCATCACAGAAACTAGGTCATTCTACATTCATAGGTCCGTCTTTGAGCCAAGGAGCAATCTCAGGAAAGCCATCTAGATTTGGGGGATCACACTTAAATCAGTCCTCTTGTGCACCACTCCAGCTGCTAGCTGCGTTGCTCTGGAAAAGCCACAGAACAACTTTAAGGTTTGATTACTTTGAGAGAAGCTATGGTGAAAGATGATACTTGCACAGGGGGAGGGAAATATTATAGGGACCATCTCACAGCACTAGCAGAGCTCAGTTTCTCCACATAGGATGAGCCACAGTAATGTGATATTGGCTTCCTAAAAGACTTGGGAAAGATACCTCCAGTCTGCCAAAGTGTGTGTGTGTGTGTGTGTGTGTGTGTGTGTGTGTGTGTGTGTGTGAGGGGCAGACTTTGTTTTCTGTTTAGCCACCTTTGTTTTGCTTCCTCTTGGGGACATCTGATAGTTTGTTGACCCCGAGCACAATACTCCTGCAGAGGAGCCGTCTGTGAGAATTGTACAGAAGATGAGAAGAAACATCTTAGGAAAAGAATTATTCCTGTGATGTTCTCAGCACCAGATCAAAGCCTTCTGGTTGCCAGTAGATCAAATAAATAAAGCCTGTGGTAAAAATAGCATTTCTGTGGAGGTTTGCTTGTAGAGGCCAACCTGTTAGGAGGCTACACTTCTCCATGATTTTATGGTCTGATATTTCCATCCAAAGCATTTCAATTATAAGTAGTCAATCACATTTTTTCTAACACCACAGTACTGGCTCACAGCTCCTGCTAATTATAGGAGATGCTGTGGAGAATCATGATAAGGGGATTGCAACAGCTTTGATTAAAATGACATTCACAGAATTGACATTTAAATGGCTAATTTGGCTCTTCTTCCATTCTATAAGTTGATCCATCGTTTGCAGTGTTTATGAAAGACAGTTTGAAGAACTCACAGGCAGCAGCTGTCTATGAAGTCAGAAAAATCCTCTTGCTACTTAAGTGGACTGAAGGAAATCCTGGCTGAGTGACTGTCCTACCAACATCCTCGGACCTTGAGCAGCATTTTTCCTCAGTACCGCCTGCATAGAGCAGGAAGGCAGAGGAGGATTAACAGCAGTGCCTCTCACGCTTCCTGCTCCTGTGAGCTTTTACTGTGGCTCCTCGTGTTGACCCCTATCCATACAAAGATTTTCATTGCTATTTCATAACTATGATGTTGCTACTGTTATGAATTGTGATGCAAATATCTGTGGGTTTGGGCCATCTTAGGCAACCCCTGTGAAAGAGTCCTTTGATCCCCATAAAGGGGTTGCCATCCATTGGTTGACAACAACTGATTTAGAGTTTAATGAAGGTTCTCGTTTCAATCTCAGATCAGGTGGTTCTTTGATTTTTGCAGACTAGAAAGAACCCCATTTTAATGTGTAACTTGGGGATAATGCATAAGATTTTTCCCAGGTCTAACAAAATGTTAGAAAACATCTGCACAGCACATTTAACTGTTATCATCAGGTGGTCAGTAAGTGATTGCTCTTTTTTACATAAGTAGGTATCACGATTCATTTAACTCTTATTTTAGATATCTTGTCAAGGAGAATGTGATGTGGGAGCTTTGTCAAATTGCACACCTGCTGGAAAGAAATATTTGTATCTATGTGGAAAGAGGAGCAAAAGAAAATGGAATAACCACTTCACAATAGCCAGCATTTTTGTAGAGTTGCTGGGTGCCATTGGGTGCTAGAAAAGGAATGAGACAAATGATCTCACTCAACACTAGCAATAACATTTTCCTTTTTTAAAATCGGGAATTAATTCACACACCCAAAACATGTTTAAATGGTATAACTCAGGGGGATGAAGAGATGGTTCATCTCCCAGAGGACGCTGGTTCAACTCCCACAACCAACACGGCAGCTGACAACTGTCTGTAACCCCAGTTCCAGAGGATGTGACACCCCCACACAGACATAAGTGCAGGCAAAGCATTGATGCCCATGAAGTGTCGATAAAGACATTCAAAACAATTGTACATTTCAGTGACTTTTAGTGTGCCCACGAGACTGTACAGAAACTGTTATTAATTCTAGTACACTTTTCATCACAAAAATAAAGTCTACAGCTGTTAGCACTCACACTCTACCTTCCAGATCTTGCAAACCACCATCCTCTTTTTATGCTACAATAATATAGCACAGATGAGGTAGTTCATAGATAGTGGAAATGTATTATCAGATGAAGATGCCAGCATTAGGTATCTTGTGGAACCATTCTTGTTGAGCATTCATCCAATTGACAGAATAGAAACGGGTCCTTCACTAAGTTCTCCCTGCTTAATCACTGCTTGAAGGACGTAGAACTTTGGGGCAGTTCGCCAAGGATTATATTTCACTGAAGGAGGCACCTTGAAACCATAGAAACCACCAATCTACTGTCTATCTCTATAGTCTGGTCTGGTTTGGAATTTTTTTTATTTATAAATCATACATTCTGCAGCCTTTTTGTGTGTAGATTTTCCATTCAGTGTATTTTCTGGAGCTCATCTGAGTTATAGGATGTTCAGTATTAATTCCATTTTGTGATGAAGTAACTTTTATAAATACACCACATTACATATTTTTCCATTAATGTAGAATAACGTTTGCCGTTGTGGATATATTTCTATGTGTTTTAGTTTTTGTTGATATTTACATTTTAATGTATCAATATTTTAGAGGCTATTAACACATTATTTTAACACTAACATTTTACTTTATTCACTGTTTGCATGGGAGCAGACAGGGAGTGCTGGTGGATGCTATGGTCCATTCGTGGAGGTCAAAGGAGAAAAAGTCGGACTCTCTTTTTATTGAATATTTTCTGTATTTACATTTGAAATATTACCCCATTTCCCCATCTCTGATGCTCCCTCTCCCTTCCCCCTGATTCACTGAAGATGCTCCCACTGCCAGCCACCCACTCCCACCTCAACATCCTGGCATTCCCCTACACTGAGAAAATGAGCCTTCACAGGACAAAGGGCTTCTCCGCCTATTGATGCCAGACAAGGCCATCCTCTGATACACATATGGCTGGAGCCATGGGTCCCTCCATGTGTACTCTTTGGCTGGTGTTTTATTTCCTGGAAACTCGGAGCAGGGGGCTGGTTGGTTGATATTGCTGTTTTTTTCTATGGTGTTGCAAACCCCTTCAGCGACTCTAGCTCTTTCTCTAACTCGCGCATTGGGGACCCCATGCTCAGTCCAATGGTTAGCTGCAAGCATCCTCATCTGTTTCATTAAGGCTCTGGCAGAGTCTCTCATGAGACATCCATGTCAGGCTCCTGTCATCAAGTACTTCTTGGCATCTGCAATAGTGACTGGGTTTGGCGGCTGCATATGAGATGGATCCCCAGGTAGGGTAGTCTCTGAATGACCTTTCCTTCACTTTCTACTCCACTCTTTGTCCCTGTATTTCCTTCCTTCTGTGAGTATTTTGTTACCCCTTATAAAAAGGACTGAAGCATCCACTCTTTCATCTTTGAGCTTCATAAGTTGTGTGAATTGTTTCTTGGGTACTCCAAGCTTTGGGGCTAATATCCACTTATCAGTGAATGCATACCATATGTTTTCTTTTGTGATCGGGTTACCACATTCAGGATGACATTTTCTAGAAACATACATTTGAAAAATAATTTCATGGTCATTATTTTTAATAGCTGAGTAGTACTCCATTGTGTAAATGTACCACATTTTTTTGGTGTGCTTTCCTCTGTTGAAGGACATCTGGGTTCTTTCAAGCTTCTGGCTGTTATAAATAAGGCTGCTATAAACATGTTGGAGCATGTGTCCTTGTTGCATGTTGGAGCATCTTTTGGGTATATACCCAATCTTCTAGGTTTTCCTCCATTTAGTTTTGTGTTGGGTAGTAGTTTGTTATATATTGCTTTTACTATGTTTAGGTATGCACATTAAATTCCTGATCTTTCCAAGACTTTTAACATGAATGAGTATTGAACGATGTGAAATGCTTTCTCAGCATCTAATGATCATGTGGGGCTACACAAAAACACAACCAAATGCATGAAGGAATTGAAAGGGGGAAATAGTAACAATAAAGAAATTACAAAAAAAGACAACCCAGGAGATAGAGAACCTAGGAAAGAAATCAGGAGTCATATGCAAGCATCACCCACAAAATACAAGAGATGGAAGTGAGAATCTCAGAGACAAAAGATAACATAGAAAACATTGACAGTTCAGTCAGAGAAAAGGCAAAACTCAAGAAGCTCCTAACCCAAAACATCCAGAAAATCCAGGATACAATGAGAAGACCAAATGTAAAGATACTAGGTGTAGAAGAGAGTAAAGACTACCACTAAATATCTTCAACAAAATCATAAAAGAAAACCCCAACCTAAAGAAAGAGATGACCATGAACATACAAGAAGCCTACAGACTCCAAATAGATTGGACCAGAAAAGAATTTTTTCCTAACATGTAATAGTCAAAACACTAAATGTTGAAAGCAAAGAAAGAATACTGAAAGCAGTAATGGAAAAACAAAAAGCAACATATAAAGGCAGACTGATCAGAATTACTCCAGACTTCTCAACAGAGACTATGAAAGCTAGAAAACCCAGATGTCAAACAGACTCTAAGAGAACACAAATGCCAACTCTCTCTGCACAGGTTCTGGGTCTAGAGGGCTGTGGGACAGCCTTAGCTCTGGGCACAGATGGAGACCAGAAGTGTCTTGTCCCAGGCTGTTCCACGGTTCCCATACCCTGTGTCACTCTTCAGATAACTCTTGGAGCAAAAGTGGGATCTCATCTGTGGGCTTAGTACTGAGACCAGCTCTCTCTATGCAGGTTTTAGGTCTGGAGGACTATGGAACAGTCTTAGCTCTGAGCACAGATGGCTACCAGACCATATTCTCACTTTCTACTGTGAGGTCCAAAAACAGAATTGGATTCTTTATATTTCAGTTTTTAAACCATCTAAAATTAAATTTGTGTATGAAATGGTGAAAGGTTCCAATTTTATTTTTCTTCCAGATATTATTCTATTTATATATGAATATTTATATGGAAGGAATCAATAGTCAATAAATACTTAAATGGTATTTGACTTCATTAATGATGGGGGGAATATAAATCAGGAACACAATGTGACAGCATATTTATTTCTTTCAAGTGGCAACTGTATTTGAAAGCTTAATAATAATCAGAATTCAGAAGTCCTTCTTGGGTTATTCCATGTGACGGCTAACTTTATGTAAATTTGACACAAATAAGAGGAATTTTAAAAGAGGGACCCTCAATTGAGAAAATGCTGCCACTAGACTGTCCTACTGGCAAGCCTGTAATACCTATTTGAAAATTATTGATTGATATGGGAGGGCCAAGATCTTGGTAAGCAATGCCATCACTGGGGTGGTTGTCTTAGGTACTATAAGAAAGCAGTCCGAGCAATCATGAAGAGCAAGCCAGTGAGCAGTGTTTCTCTGTGACCTCTGTAGCTCTGACCTTCAGGTTAGGAGTGTGTTCCCTGTATTTCCTCAGAGGTGGGGTATGGAGTTAAGAATAATAGTCTGAGTAAATCCTGTTCTCGTCGACTTGCTTTTGGTTGTGGTATTTGATCACAGTAATAGAAACCCTGACCAAGACAGCTCTCTACACCCTACTTCATATCTTATCCATAAACTTCCTCCGTTCTTCTCAGACATCACTGTAGACCTCGAATTCAAAGGGAGTGTGCTCCATCATCAAGTGTAAGCCCAGCACTCTTTTATCATGTGGTCTCCCTTCTTCTTTGGCTTTGTCTTGCCAACACTTTCTTTATTCCCAGAGGCCACTAAGTCCAACTTGAGCTGATCTGAGTATAAAGCTCCCTTCTCCGGTTGGCAATGGCACCACCTCATTGTGCTTCCAGGACCAAAATCTGTAGACTCCAGGAGATTCTGCTTGGACGTTTTATCACTCAGAGCTGAGAAAGAAAAGAATAGCTTCCAGCCAGAAACTCTTCTGAATAAGGATCCAAGCAGTTGTAAACGGGTGGATATCTGGCCTCTAAAGAGTCTAAATTGAAGGTCTTCATCTGGTCCATCCCTTAGAAATCAAAGAACCCCAAGGAAGAGGGGGAAGAAAGACAGTAAAAACTTTTTTTTTTCTTTTTCTTTTCTTTTCTTTTCTTTTTTTTTTTTCTGTCTTATATAAATTCACTAAATTTCACATCGAGGAGGACTAAACCCATTCACTGTAGATGAATATTGGTCAAATACTGTACAGCATAAAACTACTCACTAAAATTAAAAGGAAATCTTTCTGTTGTTTGTGGCTTGAGTCATAGAATAACTGTTACAGCTAATTCTTGACTCCTAAAATGGTGTGATATTTCTTTCATTTTTTTTACTACAGACATTCTTAGCTATGGCCAGGGAACAACTCTATGCTTCCTTAGTTTACCCAGAAAAGTGACTGGCACAGCATGCAAACTGTATAGATGTAGAAATGAAGGTTAGAGCTAAAAATTTTCTGCCAGCCAGTGAGAGCTCATCCTCATTCTAGCTTCCTGACATGCTCTTGGTTCTAACACATATTAATTAAAAATAACTTACTTGGCAATACAAGTTCTTCTCTCTCTCTCTCTGACAACTTTTCTCACTTTAATCTGAGCACTTTCAACCTATCCATGTGAGCTGCAAAATTTTGCAGAAGGTAGTTCAAAAGAAAATGAGGTCTCTCTGGCCTCTTTTGGACCTCTTCCATGAAAAAAGGATGGGAGTTTCTCACTCACAAGTTTGTTTTTAACTTCCTCACCTCAAATTGTGGTCTCACCACATGATTCTTATTTTATCATGGTATCCATGTGGAATTCTTGTTCTAAAACAAACAAACAAACACCCCCAAAAAAGCTAGAAAGTGATAATGACTTCATATTTTTGTTATTCTAAGGTCATATTTTATTCATTTAATGGAATACAGTTTTTGCTTGGTTTGTGTTCTCTGCTTTATTAATTTTTTTAAAGCTTATCTAAAAGAAAAATGTAAGAAACAAATGTCTCTCATCTCTCAGAGAGTCTAATCCTACTGGAACTCTGCTACTCGAAAAGAGTTCTGAGTTAAGAAAATGACTCTTGGCTTCACATTTAAAAATAGAAAAGGGAAAACGTTTGGTTTCATAAAAGAACTGAACTTGAATAATCCAAACTCCCTAAATCCAGAGGAGTAAAAGTGGATACTTCCTAAAGAAGGAGGTGACTAATGGGGGTGTGGGTTTGAACTCAGAGAAGCAAGTTTAAACCATGTTTCAGAACTATTATTTAAAAGCATACAACAGAAATTCACAATTATACAAATCACACAAAACCTAATGTAATACCCATTCATCCCTCACCACCTCCTGACTATTTCACTGTCATTGGCTTTCGATGCTCATGAGATATTTATGCATTGTATCTGTGTGGCAGAACTGTTGTGCAGTGATGTGTGCCTTACCACACATCTCTTCCTGGGTTCATGTGCACTGATGTGAATTTAGCATAATTTAGAGTGGCCAGCTTAGAATATTCACAGAAGGGAATCAGGCAGATGACACAAATCAGGGCATGTTCTCCAGTCTTCTTGTCTTTCCCAGCATTTATCTGAACGCAGTAGAATAAGAATCTTAATATTCAAGTGTAAGTACATTGGAAGGACCTGTGCTAGAATGGATACCTGTTTCTAAGACTCTGAGCCCAAGGGAACCAAGCAAGAGAAATACCCTTTCTTGTTTCATAATCAACTAAACAAAATGTTTAGTTGACTATTTACAAAGTTATCTGACCACTGAAACAGTGCTTTGAGAGTATTAAAAATAGTTTTCTAATATATTTCACACTTGCCCACACAATATTAAGTGAGCATGCTTTTGTCAGTGGAAGATCCCTAATGGGCAAATAGTTGTCTCCCTTTTCAAAGTCATATGGTTCCAAAGGAACAGTATTAGAATAAGTGTCTCCAGACTTTGTTTCAGTCCCTCTGCTCATTCTTCCTTGTTGGAATAAGAATGATACTGTCTGGGGAGACTGAGGATAACCTGACATGGATTGACCGTGCTGACTGGGATGGCAGCACACTGAAAAGACAGTGGGGTACCACTCACTTGTGTAGCTGGCCTGGGGTTCAGAACAGCCATGCCATTCATTGGTAAGCTCTCTAAAAATCATCTCTCTCTTCAGGTAGGGGGGTGCACCTAGACTGGGAGGAAGGGAGGAACCAAAGACATCATTCCAAATATGTGTCAACTCAACCATCTGATACTCTTTAATAAAAACTTCTAAGCCAACAAGGATAAAACCCTGAAGTGAGGGGAATTGCATTTTTTTTTCTGAGTTCAATTTACTCAGAGCTCATAATTGTCGCTTAGGGTGACCAGCATCCTAGGTCTTTTGAGTTGGGAAAAGCTATACCTGGTCAGCAGGAGCAGCATTTGGTTGATCAAGAGCTAGCTGAGAGCCCAGTATCACAATGCTCTTTTTGCCACTGGGGTGTTGGAATTTAATTACCATGGATCCATACATGTTAGGCTTAATATTGGTTATGACTTTGCCTGATAATTTAAGATACAGATCAATTTCTGCTCAGAATGAAAACCGCTCATTTGGGAATCAAGATAGATATGCATAGAACCAAAACTGGAGTTTAGAAGAAATACATTCTTACAAGTTAAGAGATCTACTTCTAGATCCAAGGGAGGGCCTTTCTGGAAACTTAAACAAGGATGCTAACTTTATTTCTTTAGAGAGGAACTTGGGAAGACAGGACTCCAGTATCATCTTGGTAAGATCTGTATTCTAAAGACAGATGGAGGTAGAAAGAATAATTCATGATTCTTAGTTGTATCATTTTGTTTTAATTTTTTGTCCAGAAAACCCAGAAATTGCCAGTGAGGACTACAATTATAAATTGATGAATTTCCCTGACAAAGGAAAAAGATGAAACAGACTAAAATGACTTGGCCTTAGACGTCTAGAATTATCTCTGCTTTGTGATTTTAGCAAGTTCTATTTAATTGCCTGTGTCATGAGTATGATTTTCAACTTCCTCTTTAAAACACGGTACTCAGGAAAGATGCACCATATTTTCAAAAAAAAAACCCAAAACATAATTTCTTCATTGTTCAAGATTTATATTAATTCAATTGCAGTAAAACAAAAATTCCAGTGGGGCAATTGTATCAGGGATAGGACATTTTAAAAACTTACGTGGGACCATTCTATCTCTAGGACGTTCACTCTCTAGAAAGTTTGAGAAGAAAAGCTTGAATCTTTGCATGCTTAGAGTGACAGTGGGAAGAAAATGGCAATTTCCTGCCTTGAAAATTTGCATTGGCAGAAACAAGGTTAGTAAGATGGCAGGGCAGGGAAAGGAAACATCCTTGCACCGTGTGTACAGCTGACAATCTTTTTCATGTTTTTGTAAAGGAAAGATATAGTCTATGATGAGCATCATTTAAAATGTTCTTTAAACTAATAAAAAATAGCTTAGTCAGGAATTCCACAATACCAAGGTGATAGCTGAAAACCGGGCCCCAGTGTCATGCCTTGTTAAAGATAATCAGACAGACAACCGGAACTCCATGAGGTCCACTGGATAGTATATAAATAGAAACCAAATGCTCTGTTCTGTATATCTTCAGGTCTGCTGGACAGACAACTCTGATCTCTCCTGGGACCTGGACTCTTGAACCTGGAGACTACTTGATTAGCTGGACCTGACTTTTAGCTAAGATGTCACACAGGTGAGCAGCTGGGAGCAAATAGGCTTAGGATCATAGGAACCTAGAGCATGAACTCTGTGTGATGACTCTCAACATAATAAATAAACCGTTTGTTATACCGACCACGCATACCTATCTTCTTGCTTGCAACATGGACAATTTCCTTACTAGATTAAGATCACAAGAACTTTTATATCTGAACACTTATGGAGACTGAGCCACAGACCTCCTGTCCCCATTCTTTCTATGTTGCTACTTCCAATCCCCTGACAATCCAGAGAAACCATTAACAGAGCCATCACCAAGCTGACCTTTTGGCCTTCCCCTCCTCCTTCTTGCTACAATGAATAACTGGGTGTGCCGCTCAAATGACCTTCTACCATTGTCCTTTCAGATCATCCTGATGTACGACAGATGCACATCATCCTGCACTGACTTTTTCATTAGTTTTGGTCGAGACTGAAGGTTGAGAAAAATGAGGCTGGGTACCATGGAAGTTTGAATTCATCATGAAAAGGAACTGACTCTTTTGTACTTTCTTGAGGCAGGTGTAAGGTTTTCATGTGATGATGGAATACTGCTCTTCATGATAAACATTATGATTTCCTGGGTCAGAAAGCATCTAATTCATGAGTGGAAATCTAGGTGTCACAGTAATTTGCTGGTCTACATTCAGACCAAATCACAGGCATTCATCATCTGCTAGTGCTCAGAGATAAGCCAATAACTGCTTCTCAAGAGAAAACAGTCATCTTCAGAGGATGCCATACCTCAGCTCCAGATTGTAATGCTCTGTGTATTCACTTAACCTACAAGTCTACAACTTAAAACTGTCCATTAAAAAACCATGAGATCTGCTGGATTATGCAATACTCCTGCATTTTGTGGTATTTATACCTAACCATCTGTCACATGAATGCTTTTCCGGGATTTTTAGAGCAGTTGGTAGAATCTGCTCAATAAATTCTATGAGAATACTATCGGTATAATAGTTACCCTGATATCCTCCAGAGGGAAGCAATGATTGAGATCCCTACAGAGAGGATTTGACACAGGTCTGGGGATCAAGAGAAATACAATAATAACAAACTTATGCTTTCATATGTGATATTTGGGGCTTTTACAATGGTGCAAAAGCAGTATATGCTCAAGAGAAGTCTTAATTCAAAACTTTTTCTGGATTAACAATGTGTGTTGTTCTCTTAAGGCATTTTCAAATTGCCATAACGCTCCTTTGGTCACATCCACATCAGCATCAGGAAATCTCTAGCACACAGATTGTTCTGAGTTGCTATGTTATGATTGTCTATAGGTTAAATGCATTTGGATTTACTATAGTTTTAGCATATTAAGATGGATCCCAGTCATAAGTGGAAAAGCTTCTGTACATTAATAGCCCCCTAGTTGAACGCAACCTGCTTTGACAGTTTTACTAATAGGCATTTTCCAGATCAATGTCTGCCTTCCAGAGATTTAGGACATGTGTTGATTTGTTCCAGAATTGAAACAACATCTGGAACAGTCGCCATAATTTGCATCAACATCTGATTAAGTGCACAATAATCAGCCATCATTTGCCAAGACCCATCTGTCTCATTCAAAAGCCAGAAAGCTAGTAGCTAACTTGATAGGAATCATTGTGTAAATTTTCTAAAACCTGGATTTTGACAGTGATCTCACAATCCTTCTGTGGCCACAGGTTTATTGCTGCTTTAACTAATTTTGGAGGGAGAGGTTTTATAGAGATTTTATCTATTTTTAGTGTGTGTGTGCATTTTGCCTACATGAATCTTAATGTGTACATGCAATGCCTGCAAAGGCCGGAAGAGGACATCAACTACCCTGAAACTGAGCCCCACTATGTGGGTCTTGCGAACCAAACCAATATCCTCTGTCAGAGCATTAAGTGCTCTTAACTGCTAAGCAAGCTCTCTTTCTCTGTATTTTGTGTATGAAGTACTTGTACCCAAAACTCGGTTTCCAACTAGAGAGGCTATTGTAGGGCGATAAGCGCTGTGATGATTAGAGGAGGATTTCACAGAGGAATGGAACACAGGTAATATTAATGGAGTGCTGCACCCGAAAACCCGGATTCCAACAAGGTTCCAGATAATCTTGCTCAGCCTCACTCTGTCATTCTAGAAAAGAGTATCTATCTGTAAGGACAGTCTGCCTCGATTTGGGTAGGCAACTTTGGGAAGAAGAGACCACATGCAGAAAACAGGGCCGCATGCTATATCCTAAGGCCTCTTACCCCACCCCTGTAAAGGGTGACAGCCATCTTTTTCCTCTGGCAGACCACTCAACTTCCTGCAGGAAAGTCTACCTGACTGTGCTCCACTATGAGACCCTGCCCACTAAGGACCTTCTGCCTCCTTTTCTGACTCTGTCTGTTTTAGCTGCCTCAGAAATCTAGAATGTGGCACTGATACACTGGAAAAAATTAGGAGCCTACTAAGGCCTGGACCAGTAGTTTCACTCACAGTCATAGCCTGAGAGGACCTGGTAGAGCCACTCCTCTCTCCCTGGAAGCCATTTCTCTCACTTTCGGTCTTTTCTCTTCTCTCCATTTTCTGTACCTCGCTCTAACACAGTCTGACCTTGAAGTGGAAGGCCAGTTCTCCATTAGATAAGACCATGCTTCCAACACAATCAAATGTCAGGACAAGGAAACCCATGAGGCCTAACTCAGAAGCACCTAGAAGCTCTCAAAGGACCTTAGAGAAATTTCAGATTAGCCTAATATCCTTCAATACAGAGTCAATTCTTTGACCACTGCAGTGTCCCAAAGTTAAAGGGAATTAGATCTGAGTTCTGCTAAGGATAGGATTTGTGCCCTCCTGTATAAATGATGCCACTTCTGCGCCAACACTCCCTAGACACAGGAGCCAGACAAAAACACAACTACAAGCCTCCCACTGAGTATGGGCTTTGGGCTTCGTCCCACTCTAGCTCTTCCTCATGCATCACTTCCTTCTTATTCTCACCATACTTGTGGTTTTTGCTGCCTTCTAAGTGTTTTACTTACTGAACTTCCCACTCTACTTAAACAAAAGCTTCCATGGAAAGTTCCGCCCCCCCCCCTTGCTTCTCACATTACAGTAGCTCCATTTGTTCCTGACACACCTGTAAAAATATTCCTCTAAAGATTATTCCTCATAAAGCTCTCGAGGAATGCATAATGGTAGTCACATGGTCAAGTTAGAAATGACTTTCTTCTGAGTGACCAGAGGACCCACTCTTTATCCAGAACCACCCATTTCTGACAATGACTCTGAGAAGCAAACAAACAAAACAAAAGCAAAAACAAAAAAACAAAAATAACCAAACAAAAAAGAAAACCTAAAAAGGATTTTAGCCTCTACCCCATTCCACCCCATTTCCAATTCCTTAAAGCAAGATCCCTACTTGGTCACAGATAATCTTGCTCAACCTTCTTCAACCATCCTAGAAAGAAGTATCTGTTAGGTCAGGCTCCTGTTTATCTGCCTCAGTAATTTAACAGATATAAATGAGGGTGGGAAGACAATGGACCAATAAGAGTTAAGTGGGGTGGAAAGTAATTGGTAGAGGGAAGAATATGGACATCAATAACTAATATTAACAACCTTTGAAAAAGCCATATAGAAACCTATTTCTGTAGAAGCTTCCTCAAATACATGCATACATATATGCAGTGTTATTTTTAATTTGCATATATATGCACATATGACCCTCTCAAAACATAACAGGCAATTGCCATGGCTCTCAATTATCCTCCAGAGTTAATTGGAAGACACTGTTTCTGAAGATATCACATGCTTGGAACAAAAGACATAGGGAAATCAAGCTGACGCCAATATAAAAACTTTGTTCCTACTGCCTATCTTTCGTTGTACTAAACAGCTCTATATATACTACCAGAGAAGAGAATTTCTCAACAGTGTTACCCAGCTATTACCACAGCAATGGCAAGATAGGCCCCCAGAAGCAATAGTGGTACAGACGTTATGGTCGTAACCAACAACTTTCTCCTTGGGTTTAAAGCCCATTCCAAAGGGCATTAGGCCTGGAACTGATAACTGGGGCAAAAAAATCCTATTGTTGGGGGGGTTCATAATTGTTAATTGGCTAATAAAGACAGCAGAAGCCAACTGCTGGGTGAAGATATGAAGGCAGGATTTCCAGGCAGAACAGGAAGAGAAAGTCATGAAGATTAAGAGTTGGATCAGGAGGCAGATGGAAGAAAAGTTGAAGACATGTTGATTTCTTGGGGCACGGATAGTTTGTGGCCTTTGCAGGAAACTGCAGAGGCCAAGGAGTGTGGGCAGAATATTCTTCATGTAGCCTTTGAGTTATCTGGTCAGTTTTAAAATATAAAAGTCTGTAGTATTTTCTTTTCATGGGGCTAAAAGGAGCTGGGTAAGATGGGGTGGTCACTGAGGGTCAGCAGGGCCAACTGCAGGGGTGGTCGATCTGGATGGAAGTGGTCACTGAGGGTCATTAGGGCCAACTGCAGGGGTGGCCGATCTGGATGGAAGTGGTCACTAAGGGTCAGCAGGGCCAACTGCAGGGGTGGCCGATCTGGATGGGAGTGGTCACTGAGGGTCATTAGGGCCAACTGCAGGGGTGGCCGATCTGGATGGGTGGTCACTGAGGGTCATTAGGGCCAACTGCAGGGGTGACCGATCTGGATGGGAGTGGGGGCAAGTTTTGAAAAGTGGTGAGAGGGACGGGGAGGATCTGATGAGGAGATAAGGGGGTAGATGTGTGTATGTGTGAAATTCCCAAACACCAAATAATCATAAAAATATTTAAAATCCCATTGTTATATTTTAAAACAATTATTATTAGCTGTGGATATTTCATGAATACCTTTAATAAGGCTAAGATATAACTTTTGTCTTCTAGATGTTTTTATATTTTTGCTATAGATGAGCTTTTGATTTTTCTGCTTCTATGGGATAACTCTGTTAATAGTGGAATACAGCCTGCCTTTCCCTTTAAGAACAGAAAAAAAAAAAAGATGAGTGTCTAATCTTACCATGTCCACTCAACACCATGCTTGAGGTTCTAGCCAGTAAATGAGGAAAGTTTTTGAAAAGAGGGGGAAATAATTGAATCCAGATTGGAAAGAAACAAATAAAATGATCTTTATGCACAGGAAAATAGTTCCATCCTTACTGGGAGATGTATAGTGGGTAGGGAAGCTACAGCTGTAATATCTACACCTGTTTGACTATGCTGTGTTTAAACAAAGCTTAGCTACAGTTGGATCACTGGGTTTACGTTATCAATGATAAATGTTATGTTTGATTCAGGGGGGAAAAAGAATGCAAATGGCTAATTTGAGTAGCTTTTTTAAAACAAGATTTTCATTTTACTTTAAATTACTGAACAGAGTATTGAATAGAAGATTTAGACCTTTGTCTAAATATATATCCTTCAGTAATTAATTTGTTCTGAAAAAATAAATAACAAATAAGTTGACACATTTTAGGAAAACAAAAATAAGAGAGAAAGAGAAACCTTCTGGGAAGAAGTAGGTCATAGACTTCAACTTGTGATGAGACTCCCTCATGTTCTCTCTCCCTCCCTCCCTCCCTCCCTCCCTCCCTCCCTCCCTCCCTCCCTTCATATCTATACCAATTGTACCAGTGCAGCAACCTGACTGAGCTCGAACCTCTGAAACATGGGACAAAGACAATCTTTCTCCACTAAGTGGTTTCTCTCATTTCATTTTATTGGTGGAAACTAACATCGTTAGATCTAAAGAATTAAAATACAATTATCTTATTGTACCAACTCCTAAAAATGAGACTTTTCTATCAGGTATGCTCTGAAGCTGGCATTATGTAAACAGTTAAAAGAGATGGTAAGAGCTGCTTCCCAAAGCTAACTCTGTCTGTAAGAACTATTCACATGGTATTGAAGAATCCAATGAAATCCCCCCTCTCTCTCTTTGAACGTTACACTACACTATTGTACATTTTCTTTATATGGTTTCAAGAAAACAGAAACAAAACAACAACATGATTTATAATTTGCAGGAAAAAAAAAAAGAAACAATGCCACAAAATATGTTTTCTGGTATCTATCTACAAATTCAAATTTAGTTCAAGAAACTAAGACTTAGAGACCCTCCCCTTCTACTGATGCAGAAATTAGTGGGGCCTCAGCTGAGAATAAAGCAGGCACAGAAAATGAAAGTTCTGTCCAGGAATGAAATCAGCCAGGGTATTGCCTAAAATAATTCTGACTAGTAATCTTGAGGTGACAATCACAATTCCACCTCTCCCTTTAGAAACAGAGCTTCCTGCTATGTTTGAGCAACAGAGGCATTGCTGATCAGAAGCTGAGTTGTTTTGTTTTGTTTTTACAGAACCCAGAATTTAAAACTGGCATCAGAACCAGCCAATTTGAAGCCAAGAAGAAGGACACAATATTTCCTGGTATAGCTAGAGATGATCCATTCAATATTTCAGCATTAATGATGCAATGTTTGCCAGGTTGCCTGGGACCGCCTCTCTATGACCTCATCTACTTTTGACTAGATGGACTGATTGATGATTAATGGAGCAGTCACGAGGGGTTGGCAGGCACCAGTGCAGTTACATGAAGTCTAACAGCAGTGTCTAACAGCAGTAACTAACAGTGAAGTCTAACTTCCGTAGCATGCTTCCTCATAATGACTTAGGCCATGCCTCTCTTCCCCAGGCCAATTTGAACCTTGGGAGAGAGTTCTTATATGAAACTCCACATGACTGGCCGAACTCAGGAGACTGTGGGCAAGATTCTTACTTAAGGAAACAAAGTTGGCTGTAGTCCAGGAAAGATTTTATGGGACAGTGGGGGGGGGCTGTTAAATTCTTCTAGAAATAAAACAATATACGTGGGTTCACAGTCTCATTTAAGATCACTCCAAAATTGTAGCACCTGCTCTCTATCATTAAACTCTTTTTTCTCTTTTTTATTAGATACTCTGTATTTACATTTGAGATATTTATCCCTTTACCCCACCACATTCCCCTCTCCCCTCCCCCTCCAGTTGCCTTCACAAAGGTGCTTTCCCTTCTAATCCTATTCTCCACCCCATTCATTGCCTTGTCATTCCCCTACATTGGGGAAAAGTGCCTTCTCTGGAAAAAAAAAGCCTCTTCTCACATTGATGCCAGACACTGCTATCTTCAGCTACCTACGCAAGTCCGGTCTCTCAAAGTGCTCACAAAGGTTGGTGTTTTATTTCATGGGAGTTTTAGAGGGTTTGGTTGGTTGATAATGTTGTTATCTTCCCATTAGGTTGCAGCCCCTTTCAGCTCCTTGGGTCCTTTTTTTAGCAACCTCATTGGGATCTCCGAGTTCAGACTGATAGTTAGCTGCAAGCATGCTCAGCTGTATCTATATGAGTCTTGCATAGTCCCTGAGGAGGCATCTCTTTCGGGTTCCTGCCAGTAAGTACTTTTTGGGATCAGCTATAGTGCTTGGATTTGGTGACTACATATGTGGTGGATCCCCAGGTGAGGCAGCTTCTGAGTGATCTTTTCTTTAATCTCTGTTCCTCTATTTGACCTTGCATTTCCTCCCATGAGAGTTTTGTTCTCTTTACTAAGAAGGAGTGAGGAGGCATCCCCATTTTGGCCTTCCTTCTTTTTGAACTTCACAATGTCTGTGAATTGTTTCTTGAGTATTGGGTATTCAGAGCTTTCTGGGGCTAGTATCTGCTTATCAGTGAGTGCATACCATGTGTGTTCTTTTGTGACTGGGCTACTTCACTCAAGATGATAGTCTCTAGTTACATCCATTTACCTACGAATTTCATGAAGTCATTGTTTCTAATAGCCAAGTAGTACTCCATTTTGTAAATGTACTACACTTTCTGTATCCATTCATCTGTTGATGGACATCTTGGTTCTTTCCAACATTTGGCTATTATAAATAAGGCTGCTATAAACATGGTGGAGCATGTGTCCCTATTATATGTTGGAGGATCTTTGGTGTATATGCCGAGAAGTAGGATAACTGGGTCTTCAGATAGTACTATGTCCAATTTTCTGAGGAACTACCAGACTGATTTCTAGAGTGGTTGTGCCAGTTTACAACCCCCAAAACAGTGGAGGAGTGTTCCTCTTTCTCTGTATCCTTGCCAGCATCTGCTGTCACCTGAGTTTTTGATCTTAGCCATTCTAACTGGTGTAAGGTGAAATCTCAGGGTTGTTTTGATTTGCACTTTCCTGGTAGTTAGGGATGTTGAGCATTTCTTTAGGTGCTTCTCAGCCACTCAATATTCCTCAGTTGAGAATTCTTTGTATAGCTCTGTACCCCATTTTAATAAGATTATTTTATTCTCTATAATCTAGCTTTCTGAGTTCTTTGTATATATTGGATACTAGCCCTCTATCAGATGCAGGATTGGTAAGGATGCTTTCCTAATCTGTTGGCTACCTTTTTGTCTTCTTAACAGTGTCCTTAGCCTTACAGAAGCTTTACAATTTCATGAGGTCCCATTTGTCAATTCTTGATCTTAGAGCATAAGCCATTGGTTTTCTGTTCAGGAATTCTTCCCCTATGCATATGTTTTCTAAGCTCTTCCCCACTTCCTCTTCTAATAGTTTTAGTGTACCTGGTTTTATGTGAAGATCTTTGATCCACTTGGACTTGAGCTATGTACAAGGAGAAATTCTTTAAAATGAAAAATAAAATAAAAACTCCCTTCCCTTTGACTTAAAAACAGTGGCTCCTTAGGCAATTTCCAAGGCTTAAAGGCTTAAAGTGGCATTAGCATGCAAATAGTAAAACCTCAGCCATCAAGTATTCATAAAACAGTTAAAATGATGTTTAGTTTTAAGATTTAACCTTGGATGGGTGTTCAATCCTCTTAAAACATATTCTAAAGGTTGTACACAGTGATTTGCTTATCATATCGGTAAAGATGGTTACAGACCAGTTAAAGGAATACAGACTATTTTTAACCTAACTATAAGAATAGCAGATTAATTATCAAGGAAAAAATACTCAAGGTATTAATATTGGGGAAGCAATATCTACTGAAAACACAGTGTGTTCTGGAGAAATGACCACAAGATGACAACAAAAGAAGTGTGCTACAAAAGGTTTGTGTTTAGTGGGTGATCATTCAGTTGGTGAGCCCTGTCATTAGAGGTGACTAGATTCTAAACATATTATTCTCATCAGTGGGTTAACCAAGGATGATTTATACTGAATAGATAAGTAGACAATAGGATCTTGTTGGAGCAAGTAGGTCTTCGAAGGCATGTATTTAAAAGGTGTATCTTGACCTGAACCCCTCTCATCTCCTCTGTCTCTCTCTGTCTCTCTCTGTCTCTCTCTGTCTCTCTATCTCTGTCTATGTCTCTGTCTCTGTCTCTGTCTCTCTCTCTCTCTCTCTCTCTCTCCCTCCCCCCTCTGTCTCCCCCCTCCTTCCCTCTCTCCCTTCTTTCTACTTCTTAGCTGCTGTGAGTTGGGCAGCTCTACTTCACTAAAATCTTAATTCTTTTGCTTCAGTATTGGTCCAGACACAACAGAGTCATTTGGCAATAGACTGTGTGCTCAAATAACTGCTTCCTGTGTAAACTACTTCCTTCTGACTTCATGATAAAAGTCTGGTAACACATCAAGTGCCTGTCATTGTTCTATGAAGCCTACTAGCATGGTTCAATATGAATGTACATTATATTTATATTTATTCAAACTACAAAGCCCCATGTGTCCTAGTTAAACCATGTATAATTTACTAATTGTCTAACATTTGTTTTTTTTTATTTAATCTGTTTAATTTGTCTTAATACATCCTAGCTTTAATTTATTACTTTCCAGAAACCACAAAAGAGACATCTTTTTTAAATCAAATATTCCAGTCTGGAGAAATGGCAGTTAGTAGTTTAGAATACTTACTCCAGTTTAGAGTCTAGCAACCATGAAACAAGTTAAGCATTCCAAGAATTCCCATAAGACTACCTCCAGGAGTTTTCTGGCCTACAGCTTATCCAGTAGTGTGAGGGATCCAGGTTCAGGGAGAGACTATGCCTCAAAGGAATAGACAAAGAATTATAGACAAGGCTACCTGACAGCCTACTCTAAGTTCTGCAAATACACTCACACGGACAAAACCGAATAAATATTTAAAACGGAATACGTGCATTGACACAAAGGACGTAACTCCATTCATAAATGAAGATCATTAAAGCCTTTGAGCAATAAATGTTGATGATTTGGGTTTTCTGTATCTCATGCAGTTATCTAGTAAAATATTGTTTCTCTTAAACCAGGGTCTCCAGAAAACAAGGCTCTCGGAGACAGAATCTTCAAGTTTTGTTATTGATGTTGTTTGAGAACCATCTTTATTCTGTGTACCTCTAAGCACTGATATGTGCTTCTCTCCTGCGCCCATCCTCTGCTAAAAATAGAAGTTATCATTCAAGACAGTGCTCCTGAATTTCTGAGCTTGCACACTTGGGAACTTCCCAGCTACAGCAGGCGGCTCAGAAGGGCTCCTTTTACTGACAGATGGTGCTAAGAGCTCACCAGGGATGGACGAGAAACACAGAATCTGAAGCTGTACCTAAGAAGAATAGGATTAGCATATGATACATGTTGTCTGAAAACATATAGCTCCATTATAACAATCTCAGAAATGGAAATGGAATGAACAGTGGATGGCATCCCGTAACCGTCAATGGCTTAGAGAGGAAAACACACAGGTTCTGCTCCAAGAGTTAATTTTGTGGGTGAATTTTAATATTTGTTTCTTTATAAGTTTTTCTTTCCCCCAGCTGTCAGCATGACATCATGTGGTCTGATTTTTGATAGACCTCCTGTTCCTCTGAACTAAAGAGACGTTGTTCACAAAAGCACAGAGCAATTTGTGCATCGCATAGCATCAAGGTTAACAAACGTCTAAGTTTGTGTTCGTGTTTCTTGAACCCAGCCACTCTCTGTTAGGCACTGACTTTTTCTAAACCACCACCCTGCAAAGATCAGCAGAGAAGTCACTGCCACCAGGAATTTTCCCCCTTCACTCATTGTCTCCCTCCCCCTCCCTATTTTTTGTTTCTTTTTCTTTCTATTTTTTTTCAGGAGTGTTGAAGTGAGTCGGTAATTATCTACTATAGCATTTATTATATGATATCGCACCTAGGACTGCTCATCTTTCCTCTAGAATCCAGATAGTTCTTTTGGGACTGAGACATTTCTCAGCTCAGGATATGACACTTAGGAAGCAGCCAAGGGATTTCGGCTGAAGGAAAGACCAAGTAGGTCACTGAGTTTGGAGTGTTTGGACAAAGGAGGAAAAAAAAGCTAGGCAGTGAAAGCTGGCTAGCCAGAGAAACCCTGATGGACCTATTTGAGAGCTAAACACTAAAGAAGCTGGGACCTGTGGATCTGGAGGAAAAAGAATTAAATGCCAGGTGGGGCACTGACTATGAGGCAACATAGTGAGAGCCTTATCTCAACAGCAATGAAAGAAAACTGTGAAAAGACGTGTAGAGGAATAATTGGGATGGAAAGCAGTTCAAATGGAAGAAAAAGTTAAGTCTCCTTGTGAGCCCATGAACTAAATAGGTAAGACAATCTGGAGCTGAAAAATAAATGATGTAGAGGATTTGCTGACTGTTTCCAAATTCAGCCATTTTCCTATCCTTTGCTTAGAGTGAAGACTTTTCCAGGACATAGTTTACGTTCCTTGTTAAAGTCTAAGGTCATATTCCACCAAAGGGAACTTAGCTGTCTTTACACATAACAATTTCAGCCACGTGTCTCAGAAAACCTTGAATCTAGTATGTTTTGAGCTCAACCCATTTCTTCCTGTTAGAATTTGACCTGCATTTCAACCTTCTCTTCCAACGGCACATTATAATAGAAAGCACATGTAAGAAAGTCATTCTCAAGTGACACTTGTCCCTTGCATTTGGGCCTTAGGGTGACAAGCTTTTCCACTTTGTATGCCCCACACATACAGGACTAAGTTAGTGGCATCTCCCCTGAGTTGTTTTATTTGAAGAAGTAATCTAGTGTGATTGTATAATCAGGATTCTCCAGAAGAACAGGACTGATAGAATGAATCTATACATTTAAAGATGGAGTTTATTAGGGTGCCTGGCAGGTTATGGTCTCTAAGAATCTAGTAGTTACTCAGTCCACAAGGCTGGACGTCTCAGCCGGTGTCTTTGTTAGGTTTTCAATGCTGGGGTGAAACACCATTACCAAAAACAAGTTGGGGAGGAGAGGGTTCTGCTTTGTTTTGTTGTTTGTGGACTTTGGGCCAGGCTGGGTGCCTGAAGCCCCACACAGAGATCTCTGGTTAGAGATGGAAATGGCTTCCACCACCTCTGATGCTGAGTCCAGCTGGGTGTATGGGTTCAGGTGAAGAGGACAAGCCCTGAACAGGGAAGGGGGAACGATTTTGCCACTTCTGCTGCTGGGTCCGGCCTGCTCCCTACCCCACCCCGTTTCTGCTTCTGCCACTAGGCACTGAGCTAGGCTGAACCGAGCCAACAGGAGGTTCTGGTGCGGGATGTGAGAAGCTTTAGGAGAGAAAATCTTTTCCCAAATGGTGGTATTGACAGCTCTTATAACATAAGATCTCAGATGACAGAATGAATCTTGCACATCTCTACCTTTGAGCAGTCCATACATATATGGAACGGTTCAGAGTCTGACTACAGGTACTTCCTATTGACTTGGCCTGAGGGCTTGGGAAGACCTTGTCTACATATTTAGGGGTAGTCCTGCTTCTGTCCCAAGTGTGATCATATTCTCACCTTCGGAGGAGGGATGTGGGCATGACTGAGCCTCCCTCACTTGTGGAGGAAGGATGTGGGGCATGGCTAGTGCCACTTTATGGGGGACTGTGGTGTGGGTTGTGTGAAAGAGCCTGGTTCCTCAGGAAACTAGGAAGTGCCTACCATCTCACTTAATGTTCCCTGGGCTTCACTTATCTCGATGGAGAACCAGGGTACTCTTCAGGGTCCACCAATTGTCCCACATTTGTTTTGTATTCTTTGTTTTTGTTGTTGTTGTTGTTGTTTAGCTTTTACTCTTATATCTTAATCCATCACTGCAGGGTATGAACTTGGCGGCAGGAGCTGATGCAAAGGTTGTGGAGGTGTAATGCCTCCTTCTTCATGGCTGCTCAGCCTTCTTTCTCATAGAACTTAGGATCACCAGCCCAGGGGTGGCCCCACCCACAATGGGCTGGATGTTCCTCCAAAACACCCTACAACCAGATCTCACTGAAGGCAATTTTCTTAGTTGACGTTCCCGGCTTTCACCGTAGCTTGTGTCAAGTGGATATAAATCTAGCCAGTACAGCTGCCTAGTTTTCGGTATACACCAGATTCTGAAGAGGTAGGCTTTGATGTCAATGAAGGAATGAACCTGGCAGCAAGAGTGAGGGCAGAGGCAAAAAGCAACTGGATCCTGCTTCTATGTCCTCTACAAAGGCTGTCAGGACATGGTGTGGCCCGGGTTTAAGGTGTATCTTCCTAACTTAAATGATCCTGATTTAGGGTGAGTCTCCTCACTTCAAATGACACAGTCAAGAAAAGTCTCTCAGAGACGGACTCAGCCACTTGGATTTTAGTTAACTCTAAATTTAGTCAAGTTGACAACCAAGAATAGCCAACACAATTATGTAAACATAAGTGAGGGGAAGATCTGGATTTTAGTTCTCTTCTGGTCTGTGGGTCCCACGCTATACAGGATGGTGGGTTCCTCGATAGCAAAATAGAAGATTTGAACATCGTCCAAATTTTTAAGGTGCCTTACAATCCTAACACCCGATAATGAATAGTGAAAAACTCTGAATAGCAGATAGATGGGCATACTGAAGGCTGGTCATATGGTGGCACTGATGACCACCACCAGAGCGATGCCTAGTAAACCTTTCTAGGTCGATGGGTGAGGTGGCCCTTTCAGTTACTCTGTCCATATGGAAAGATGCACTGGCTTCTGTCTGGAGCTGGCTGCTGCTGTTGGTGTGGGTAATTCACCGTAAAGACTGCTCAGACACCAATTTAGTAGGAAGTCTTAACTAGCCTACTGGCAACTACACTGAGTGTTGGGGATCCCAGTGAAGTACTGGGGCCTTTCTTAGGATAAGCTTTGAAACATAAAACTCATGTTCTGGGTTGGCCTACTTCAGTAAACAAAAACAGCTAGCCAGAAGCCAAAGAGCAAGGTCAGTACATGTAGAGAGTTTCCCAGACCGATGGACTTTGATGGATTAGGGCTTTGTTTTTGTTTTGGCGGGTGGTGCTGTTTACATGCTGAATTTGTATAGCCTGAATTGATCTTCCATATGGAGTCAGTTGTGCTGAGATCTCAGGGCCTGCTAGTGTCTGGGATCATGTTAGGCTATAGCAATGACACTTCAAACTCCAGAACACACAGGCATCACCCAGAGATCTTGCTCACAGGCAGATTCTGCTATAGATGGTCTGAGTAAGCCCTTGATTACCACATTTCTAACCAGTTCTCTCAGTGCAGATGGACAGTTCCAGGGCCATATTCTCAGTACCAACATATGCACTGAACCAATAGTGTGTGTGTGGGTAGAGGATTTGGGTGTGTCATTCCATTCTGTGAATCCCAAGTCAAGGCTTACTGTCAACATTAGAACTCAGGGCTCTTCCATAAGTTAAGACTTCACAGTACATAAGTAACTTCATATACTTTAACTCTAGAATACTAGTAAAGTATTGCACAATAGTAATAGTTCCTCCTGGGAAGGTCAGATTATTTATAGATTTTGTCAATAATGCAAAGCACATTTGCTCATTCAACAAGTATTGCGCAATACTTTATGTGTGTCACGCACAGATGCAGGCACTGGGAATTCATCTGAGCTTCCATTTCCTCACAGACAAGTATAATCACACACACACACACACACACACACACACACACACACACACACACACACAGTTGCAATCTATACTTTTAAAAACATTTATTTCTAATTAGACAGCACCAATGCTTTCCCAAAGTGATTTTTGCTAATATATCATACATCGATTTAGTTCTCGGATCTGAACAGAAAAATGAAGAAGTAAAATCTTGTCTCCTGCCCTGTTGTTTTCTATGTTGGTAGTAAAATATTAACAAGGTAGTGGAGCACTTCCATTTGAACTCTTCTCTCCCTGGGGTTGGGTCTGGAAACTAGAGATTAGTGATGCACTGAGAGGCCGATGTCTTTGTGGTCCACTTACAATTTTCCTTACAAGTCAATACTGGTTTAGCAACAATTACCAACCCCATGCTGGCTCATTCTGTTGGAGCCAATGGTAGATAGTTACATGTATCAGCACAGGTGCACTGTACCTTTCCTTTAGCCAAACTAGTGTGTTTTTGAGGCTCAAATGAGCCATCTATACCTCAAACACTAAACAGGCATTATGCTGTTGTTGACTTGACAAATTCTGCTAAAACATGCCATTTAACCTGAAGAGCCTTCTTTCACCCAAAGGAGAAATGGGAAATGAGGGTTGGGCACAGGTTTTCTATCTGCCACAATGTGTGTCATGGAGGATCATTTGCAGTTTTACACTTATGAGGACACCAGCTTTAATCAAGTATTTCTGCCACCTGGAGTTTTACAGTCACTATGATGTCAAAGCCTCCTGGTGTTTCTCTAGGCTCCAGGACCCCAACGTTCCCTCCCGAGTTGTTCCCCACATTTTCTCACTACCAGAATTGTTCTTCCCTACAGAATTTTTGTCCTGAAGACTGAGACAAGGTTTCTTTACAAATTTTATTTTTTTTTTTACATTTCCATTATTTTATTGTTGGTCAACATTTACTTTGCTTGGGTAATAATTTAGAAGTCAGATTGATAAATATTCAATATATTTTTCTTCCCTTTGAAAATATACAGCCATTTTCAAACACTCCACAATAAATATGTTCTATTGTATAAACCAAAAGATATTTTTAAATGAGACAATAAACATAGACACTTTAAAAATAATTGTCAATGGGAACAGAAAATAATGTATGGGATTTTGCTGGCCAGTAGAGGAAAGATTTTTTTTAAAATAGTATGAGTAAATCCTTACTACCTTGAGAAAAGTGAATTGCTGTACCTATTATTCTAGGGGACTTAGAAAAGGTCCCCTCTCTCTGCAGTCCTGGAAAGTTGCTTAGCAATTCATTTAAATCTGGAGAAAAAAAAATAAACAATTTCCACTCAGTTTCCCAAATCACCAAATTCTTCTCAGATTGTAGCTTGAGTAAGAAAAAACAAACAAAATAAAACATAGATCCCACAGAGACCACACATACAGTTCAGTGCAGCTTGTGGCTCAGTCTCCAAGCCGTTTGTGAGGCCACCTGACTAGTCTGGGAGAGTGTCTACAGCTGCTCACACCTACAAACATGGCCACGCTAGCTGTGTGGCTATCAAGCAGTATTCACCTTTCTGTACATCAGTAATTCCTAGTTTGCAGACTGACCCAAAGGGAGAAAAGAGATCAAATATAAGTAGTCCACTACCCTGCTAACATTAACAATATCAGCATGAAAAGCCTAAAAGATTAGAGACAAGATTTTTTCTCTTTCCCTATCATATCTTATCCAGGTCAGAGACCTAAACTAATATACTGACAGAAGAAAAGGAATACAAGTGCATGATATATTAAGTTCGTTTTAACACCGGAGGACTCATGAAGATACACAGACCTGGAGAAATTGCAGAACCTCAATAGTTCATATTAGGTGGGACAAAGAGGTAACCAGGACAGTAGACTCTGTGAGTAGGTTGAAGGAAGACATTTAACTCAAAGAGGTGAGTCTGAAGAAGTCTCTCATTCTCAGCTTCCTGTCCTTGAGGAGAAGAACACGGCATTCCTTCTTAGTACAGAGAGGACATCTCCCAGGTGAGGGTGGCCAGGAAGAAAAGAGTTGGGAACTGCCTTCTTGCTTTTTAGTCTACCCCTTCCATATGTATATCTGCACACGAAGCTGGGCAGGAGGACAACAGTGGCACAACTGTCCTCTCCCTTGGTTTTCAGCACACCGTGGAAGGAGGCAATTCTCCTATGGTAATCTGTATAACGTTTTGGAGCTTGGCTGTTTATGGACAGTATTCTAAATAAACTTTTCCCAGCAAGTTTTGACCTTGATTTATAACCCCCTGTACTTTTGTGATGTGGATTCTAAAGGCCTATTATTACATGGGAAAATTACCCAGAGAGCATAGTGATGATAAAGAGACCTGGAAAATCAACAAATGTTTTTGTTGGCAATAGTATCTTGGACTCTGGGAATGGAGGGAGAGGGGAATAAAGCACCTTCATTCAAAATAGTTATTGACTCTGTGTTCCCTTCAGGATATCTTTTCTAATCATCTAGATTTATGTGAAGAAATACTCTGATGAAAAGTATCAAATACTAGTTAATATATTAATTATAGAACTTGTATCTCATTAATGTATAGAAAACATTTACCCCTTTATTGCAAACCTACCAGATACACAAGCAGGAGGTGTGAGAAGATATAAAACCAATGAGGTAGTCCACTACCCTGTTAACATAACAATATCAGCATGGAAAATTCTAAAAGATGAAAGACAAGATTTGTCTTGTCTCTTTTGGGAGGGATATAAAATCAATATGCAGAAGAGAAAATAAAGGAGTCATATTTCCAAAATATAAAAGACAAAATTTTCCGAGTAAAGTAAGACTGTATCTCCCAAAGGAATTTGCTTTTATATAACATGTTTATAACCGAATAGATTTTTGCACATTTATCCCTATGGATATATGTTCCTTTGATCTCCTTTATTTCTGGGT
The DNA here is from genome assembly GCF_963924665.1 of Micromys minutus. Classification (NCBI taxonomy): domain Eukaryota; kingdom Metazoa; phylum Chordata; class Mammalia; order Rodentia; family Muridae; genus Micromys; species Micromys minutus. Next base: position 29,331,352 of record NC_137960.1, on the reverse strand, counting down.
GTCTACTGAGGAGGCATTACATTATCTGGATTCAATTCTTAGGAAAACATAAGAAAGTGTCCTGTGGCCATAAGTTTTCATAACATCCAGCCCTGGAGCCAAAAGAAAAGCAAAAGCCCAGAGAAGTTTGGAAGGGTGTGTGTACTCGGGAAGCAGAAAATGAACAGGAAGTGGGGGCAGGCTATAAAGCTTCCAAGCCTTCTTCTCCATTGACCCAGTTCCTCTATTGACACTCTACTATAGTAGAGTCCTTTAGGGAGAGAGTCACTGAGTAAATAGGAAACAACACATTATTGGAGCACATTGTGTGTTGTTTGAGTTTTCCACAGGCTTTCAATTATTTCACAATTTCTGTAATGGAAAGAGGAATACTTACCGTGAGCGATCCTTGCTAGCAATACACTGTGAACGGCATCTAGTGGAGATTCAATTGGTGTCCCATGCTGCACACTTTCTCCACCCCTCGAATATTCATCCCAGCACTTGTGAGTTATTAATATGTCCTTTCTATTCTTTTCACATCAGTTGCAATAGCACTCCCCAATCCCTCATTTAATTAATAAATTAAATAAAATATTTGATATGTGTTTATTTTATATTCACATGAGTCAGAAAGTTACTTTTGGGGGGGAGTTATCCTTTCACAGATTTATAGAATAAAATATTTCATCACTTTCAATTAGAAAAGAACTCTTCAATTTTTACTGAAAGTTCAACCTAAGCAGTTGATTAAATTTAACTGAATTTACATATTCCTATTATACATTCCTAACATAGCACTCTTGTATAAAAGCATCGATTCCTACAGAGATGGATTGACAACTCAAGGCCATTAAATGTACCATGTTTCTATAGCATCTCCATTTTGGTGACTTTTGGCTAGAAAAATTTTCACATCAGCCCTATTTACTCAAAAGAAAAGCTGGGATAAAGCCACATAAAATGCAAATTAATTTGGCTTGCCCTGCAAATTAGCTCATCAAAGTCAAAGTAGCCAAGTGTGGCTCTAAAAATAAGTAATTGATTGATGATAATGCAGTAGTTGTGTTATGACAATAATTTCTGAATCTATACATCACAGGCTAAGAGAAGAACAAGAGAAGGGAATAGACCCTTCAGCCTAGTTCTTCATCACAGGAATAGAGAATTCATTTGGACCAAGCTCAATGGCATTGACTCTCACATGCAGACCTCAGATAAGTCTGAAACCAAATCAGAGAAAATATTTTTGGTACATTTTGGTTGTCAATTTCTCCCTTGCCCAACCATTACTGCTTCCTCAATGGCTAGTTATTGTGGTTTAATGTGAACTGTGTTCCTACAGGCTCATGTGTTTGAGCACTTGATCTCCAGATGACCATACTGTTCAGAAAGGTTGTGGAAACTTTAGGTGATGAAGTGGGTCACTGAGGGTGAGCCATGATGAGTGAAGTCATGAGAGAGAAGCTATGTGTACTACACATGGCAGAGCTGTATGGGCGGGGCTACTCTGAGCCTTTTGAAGTTGGGATGATTCCAGGAGAAACTCCAGATGCTTGACAAGAAGCCACAGGATTGGGTATCTTTGCTGCTGTATTTCTGACTTGCTTGAGCACACTAGACTTCCCTTGCTATGCTCCTCATTTTTGGGATATGCATGAATACTCTGTGGTATTGCATGGTAGAAGTTTATGTAATTTCTTGTTGCTATTTTATAGATGCTCACAATTAAGATATTGTCCTGAGTCTTATATGAGATGTGAACTTTGGACTTTTGAACAACGGTGAGACTGATAAAGACCATGGAGACTTTGAAAGTTGGAGTGGATACATTTTTGCATTGTGGGATGGCAGACTGTTATGGTTTAAATACAAAATGTATCCCCATGGGATCAGATATCTGAATACTTTCTTCCCAGTTGGTGATCCTGGTATATAATTAAAAATGACATTGGTGTTTGAAACCTCAAAGCCCAGTCACAATGACACACTTTCAACAAGGTTACACCTCCTGACAGTTCCCAAACATTCTCACCAAGTCTGAACCAAGTATCCAAACATATGAGCCTATTGTGGTGGGGATAAAATGTAACCAGTCAGTCTCCGGTTCCTACTGCTGTGCCTTTTCTACCCATTGCCATCTCTACCAAGACATCTCCAGCATCCAGGTAACTGAGGAAAAAGCAAGTATGGCCTTGGTGATTGGGGTCAGTGCTAACAGCAGCTACACCCTGCTGCCCTAGCTGACATCAGCAAGAGATTGACAAGGTCAGCACTATTGATGGAACAAAACTAAACTATCTGGGGCGGGCAAGAATACCCAGTGAGGATAAACTGAACTCTTCTAACTTTTAAGAAGCTGGCAAGAAAGAAGAGAATAGAGAAAAGGTTATGCTCCTCTCTCTCTCTCTCTCTCTCTCTCTCTCTCTCTCTCTCTCTCTCTCTCTCTCTCTCCCTCCCTCCCTCCCTCCCTCCCTCCCTCCCTCCCTCCCTCTCTCTCCCTCTCCCTCTCCCTCTCCCTCTCCCTCTCCCTCTCCCTCTCCCGTTCCCTCTCCCTCTCTCTTTACCTCTTTCTCTCTCTCTCTCTTGCTAGGCCAGATCACCTGTTTCATCAATTTCACAACTGCACATGCATACTTATATGTATTTATTTTTGTATGAGAAGATATGCTATACCTCCTTAAATGTAACTTCAAAATACATCTAGACATACATAAACACATTTTGGTGAATGGAGCACAGCCCTAACAGCCACACCTTATTTTTCTCCCAGCTTTTTTATACCTCCTTAGACAAAGTTTTTTTTTTTTAATAAAATTTCCTCACAGATAAAATGTTACACCAAAGGGAGTTACAGAAGAATGCTGATAGTAAGTTCAAAGCAGTGTTTCATTCTCTAAGCTCATTATAAGTTCAAAGCAACAGTTTCACAGGGCTTTGCTTTATTTACCATAGTGCACACCTGTGGCATCATCCTTGGACCTGACCTAGAATGAATGTTTTCCCTTGATCACAATTTTTTCTTCTTAGTGCAATTTATGAAAGCTCACTGTATTCCTTATTTTGCAGCCTTTCCTTACTATTCTGTGAGGAGGGGCACACTCTATTCTTGATTCTAACTTTACATCTTTCTGGCAAAACAATTAAAACCATCTCCTTTAACTTTCTAAAATTATATGAATCAAACCAGGAATCCTATAAAGTCATTAGTTCATTTAAATAGCATTAATCCATGAAAGTTCATCTTCATGTTGATCTGCAGGAAATTTGTCCAATAGGGTGGGCTGGTGCCCAGGAATTATTAGACTATGTAATGTTAGCAGGAAAGGCATATCAGCAGCAAGAAACAACCCTGGGATAAAGTGTTTGGGGCCATACCTCTCTAGATAGCACCAAATGAATCCATGCAAATGGCGAGCCATCTCCAGAAAGTTTCGCTTGCCATAGCCTTTCCTAGACGGCTTCTGTCTCGTTTGACTCTCATCATGCTGTAGCCCTTTATGTGTAACCTCAGACAGATCTTTCTCCCTTGTTATTTTCATCCTTGTAGCCCATCACAATAACCAAAAACGTAACTAGGACAGTAGTAGGCTTTAAATAACGTATACTTCCAAATATTAACTGTTTTCAAATGTTACCTTTTTTCAGAAAAATATTTTTTCTAAAACCTAAGGTTGGTGGGCTGGTTAAGTGGGTATCAGTGGTTGCCATGCAAACTTGGAGACCTGAGGGCAATCCCCAGAAACCATGTAAAGGCAAAAGGAAAGAACAGATGCCAGAGATACTCCTCTGACTTCCATACATATGCTGAGCATGTGTGTGCAAGTCCCCCCCACAAACACACACACAAATAATACCACACACGATAATAAACACATAAATAAAGAAGAAAATTAAAATTAATGCAGATAGTTACTCACTTTTTGACTGCAAAAAGACAAATTGGTGGAGAGGTGAGTCTTTGTCCCTTCCTGAAACACTTTAGAAGTAGATTGTAGACTTAAATGTAGATCTCAAAACAATAAAATTTCTTTTTTTTTGTACAAAAGAAAATATAGTTAATGACTTTGTTACATTTTCAATGTTTGATTCTTTTTAATTTGTATTTTTATTAATCATTCCATTCGTTTACATCTCAAATGATATCCCACTTCTTGGTTACCCACTCCCCCACTACCACCCATCCCATGATATTCCACTTCCTGGCAACCCCTCCACACCCCCCATGCAAGATCCATCCTCCCCTTTGCTTGTATGAGAGTGCTCCCCCACCCACACTCTCCCGACCCTACCCTCCAGCATCCCCCTACACTTGGGCATCAAGCCATCCCCCGACCCCCGGGACCAGAGGTTTCCCCTTTCATTACTGTCAGGCAAGGCCATCCTCTGCTACATATGTATCTGGAGCCATGGATCCCACGAGATACATTCCTTGCTTGGTGGTCTAGAGGCTGGATGAACTGGGTGATCAGGTCAGCCTATGTTATTCTTATAATGGGATTGTAATACCCCTCCTCTCCTCCAGTCCTTCCACCAGCTCCCCCACCAGGTTCCAGAGCTCAGTCTAAAGGTTGGCTTCAAGCATCCCCATCTGCATTGGTCAGTTGCTAGTTGGACTTTTTCAGGAAGGAAGATCAGGGTATGAACGCTTCAGTCCTGCATTGACAGGGGAGCAGGACAATTGCGGGAGGTGAACAGAGAGGGGAACAATGGAGGGAGAAAAGAGGGGGAGGAAATTAGGGTGGCAGTATCAGGACCTGGAGGAGATGTGAGAAAAGTACAGAGGGCGAGAAATCAAACAAAAAAGTGTAGCAGGGGGGAATAAGGAACTGGGGATAGCCACCGGAGGGTCCTAGACATGAGGGAAACGTGGGGCTCCCAGGACCCAATGGAGATGACTTCAGCCAAAATGCACAGAGATAAATTCTGTAGAGACCACCTCCAGTATTAACAAAGCAGGTGAGAAATCTATGTGACTTTGGGTTTATTGACAACCATTTAGATCTACAGTTAAAAGCACAGTCACTAAAGAAAAATTTGCTAGGTTGGACTTCATGAAAATGAAAACTCTATTCTGAGGAAATGAAAAATGTAAGCCAAAGACTGAGAAAATATTTGCAGAACATGTATGTGGTGTAAGTATTTGTATCTGAATTACGCAAATAACTTAAAGCTAAACAAATAAATTAAAGCTGAGCAACCCAAGTAAAAATTGAACAATCTGATGCTATGAAGTGACAATGAGGTTGTGGACCAGTTCATTCCTCCCTGGGGGAAGCAACATGAAGCCCAGATTGGTGGTTTCCTATCAGTTAGAGATACTTTATGTCACATTATCCAGTAATCTCATTCCTACATTTATGTAAATGAGTTGAAAACGCATATCCAAAAACTATTAAATACTAACTATATAGTATTTGAGAAAACCAATACTATAAACCATTGAGAAGATCAGTAGTCTATGTGACAAGTTCTACATGTGAGCCAGCCAGAGCTACACTGTCCTGCCTCAAAAAATAAACAAAAAAAAAAAAAAAAAAAAAATTAATGGTTACCAGAGGCTTAGAGGAGGGATGAAAGGGGAAAGCAGTGGCTATGTCACACTTCCAGAGGAAACTATTCTGTATGATAAACATAACCTCTCAAAGACCCTGAAGGCATATACCATGACACCAGGCAGCCTGGAGTAGTGTGCTCAAAGCTATGTATGATCCATCATCTATTAAAATAATAACCACTTTAATTACAAATTTTCTTCTAATTTTTCTTTCAATTATAGGACTTAAAAGCTTTTTAAACTTTATGTAGAATTGGGAATATGGGAGACTGTTGTTCTTCAAAAACCCAATCTGGTAAGCCATTTACTACAGATTTTTTACAAGTCATAGTATAGAGCGGTGACCCTCCCTTTTCCCTGGGGTTGTGGGACACATATGCTCGAGATGACAGAATTCCAGGATCAACTTCAGAGAGAGCTTACCTATGGGGTTTCTAGGGTAGGTAGGTAGGTACCATTGGCAGAAATTTAGGATATGAGAAGAGATTCATTTACATGGGGGAATTTTGGAAATTCTAGATGCTTGCTGGACATGTTCTTATCTTGACAAGGACTATGTAACATTTCTCAGATAAAGGATGCATGGCTCCCCAGATCAGGCAGAGAAGAGGAAGCCTCTCTAAGAAAAGAGAGTCCTCTTTTTTGCACTGAGCGAGAGAGCTCCAGACATGGAAGACTGTGACTTTCAGCAGCAGGTGCCAACATATAGCAATCTTTCAAAAATAAATGCTATTCAAGAAATAGATAGCAGGAATATGTAAATGTAGTTACATTCTACCTAATGCATTCAATTTTAAGTAAAAGTTGAAGGCATCTTTACCACTTGAAAGTGACAAAATATTTCATAAAATGCCATGAGTCCATGAAAGTAGTTTTCAGACAAGTAACTTTTTGACTCATATGAATATAAAGTATACATTAAATGCATTTTCAAAACTCATAGAATTGTTCAAAAATATAGGATCATATGTTTTTTTCACAGTTAACAGAATAATACAGGAAATAACTAGGGATTTCAGTCAAAAATAAGAACAAATATTAGTTCACCAGTTATGTAAAATGTATCTTAACAACTCAAGATGTTCATAATAAAAAAAAACTGTATGCAGTGGTAAAAGAGGAGAGAACATCTTCTATGTAATATTTGTATAACTTAAAAGTGTTTCACAAGCCTGGCATATAAACAGAATTACAGGCCAAGTGTCTCAGCTAGGGGTTTCTATTGTTACAAAGAGACACCATTACCAACTCTTACAAAGGCAAACAACTAATTGGGGCTGGCTTAAAGTTTCAGAGGTTTGGTCCATTACTGTCATAGCGGTGAGCATGCAGGCAGACACAATGTCAGAGAAGGAGCTGAGAGTTTGCATTTTGATCTGAAGGCAACCAGGAGAGAATGATATTCTCAGGGAGACTGGAAAAAGCTCTCTTTCACAATGGGTAGACCCTAAAGCTAGGAAGAGACCTGCAAAGTCCACTCCCACTGTGACACACTTCTTCCAACAAGGCCACACCTCTAACAGTATCATTCCCTATGGGCCAAGCATATTCAAATCACCACTCCCAGTAAGATGTTTAATACACAAACAAGTCACTGTTGGTAGAGTAATGGCACACAATTTGAAGTTCAGAATTCTCAACCCCAACAACTCCAACTCATATCTGATAGCACTAAATATTCCAGCACCCCTGAATCATAAGTCTTTCTTCTCAAGGTCTGTTCCTTTTACCTGTGCCTGTCCTAGACTCTCTGAATGGCAAATTACAGTATTAATGCATTGTCAATCTCCTTGCATTTTTGCAAGCAGAATATACTAACACTTATACGTCAAACTCAAAACCAGACACTGACACATCCTATTCAACCAGTCAGTGAGTGACTTTCCCTTTAGGTTCTTGCAATATTGAATTTATTCCACTAGAAACCTGCAATAGCCTACCTATTTGAGTTCTTTGAGTGTATGTCTGAGAATGGTACAGTTGGATCAAAACATTATTTTTTAATTTTTAGAGATTCGTGTATGCGTGCACGTGTGTGTGTGTGTGTGTGTGTGTGTGTGTGTGTGTGTGTGTGTGTGCATGTGTGTGTGTATACTTACTACATGTATATGAATATTCACAGAGGCCAGGAGGAGGCATCAGATACTCTGGAGCCTGTTGCCCCCTTTTTAAATCATGACTGGAAGATGGAATTTCAAAGATTTTTAAATTTGCATTTCCCTTGTTGCTAAGAATATCAAACACTATTTCAAAGTGACAACTATCTGTTCATTACCTCACTACACACTCCCACTCACCCCCTTTTTGGCAGTTTGTGTGCTGGTGCTGAATTTTTTTTCAATTTTTATTTATTCTAGATATTAATCCCCTGTCTGAAGTTTAACTGGAAAAGCTTTTCTCCCTTCTTGCAGGCTTTCTTTTTGATCTACTGGTCGTTTCCTTGTGTTTTTGATCTGCTGTGCAGAAACTTTTAAATTGAATGTTGTAATGTTTGTTAATTTAAGGACTACTTTCTGTGGTGGAGGAGTCCTGTTCAGAAAATTCTTGTCTACTCTTATATTCTGAAGTGTTCTGATTTCCTCTGGCTATTTATCATTTGGGGTTTTAAAGTCTTTGATATACTTTGAATTGATTTTTGTGTGGGTTGAGGGATGCTGATTTAATTAGGCACATCTAGAGATAGCTGCCTAGCATTGCTGGCTTCATTTGTTGGATAGGATATTTCTTTTTTATCCCCAGAATAATGTTGTCAGAAATTATATGACCATTGACGTAAAGATTCATTTCTTTTGTGGGAGATTTTTGTACTTTCCCTCTGTTTTTTAACTTTGATCCCCGAACTTACAAATGTGTGTTCATGACTGCAGCTATATAGTTTTACATCTGGGATTTCCGTGTTATTCCATAGATCTGCATTGTCTTAGGTTTCATTACTGTGAAGAGACACCATGACCAAGGAAACTCTTATAAAGGCAAACAGTTTCAGAGGTTTGTCCATTATCATCATGGTAGGAAGCATGGCAGCACGCAGGCAGACAAGGTTCTGAGAGTTCTACATCTTGATCCTCAGGCAGCAAGGAGAAAGAGACTGTATGACAGGGTGTAGCTTGAGCATGTGTAACTGAAAGCCTGCCTCCACAGTGACACACTTCCTAATAGTACAACTCTTTGTGGCCAGGCCTTCAAACGCATGAGTCTATGGGGACCACAGCACTCAAACCCCCACATGCAGATCCACTTCCATCAGCATCATGCTGGTTCTTTTGTCATTCACTCCATGACACTAGCATAGTTCATTTTGCTAAGCATTGTTTTGTCAACTTGGGGAGGTCTTTGTTTTCTTGTGAATTTTATTGTTTTTTCTACTTCTGTGAAGAACATCTTTGAGAGTTGGAGAATTTCACTACATCTGCAGATTGTTTTTGGTAATAGTCATTTTCACAATATTAATTTTTATATGCATGAGTGTGGGAAGTGTGTTTGCATCATCCAGAGTCATCCATTTTGTTCACTGGTGATTTAAAGTTTTCATTGGTTGGGTTTACTCAAAGGTTTTTGCTACTTTATTTGTAGACTGTTGTAAATGGGATTGTTTCCCCAGTTCATTTTTTGGCATGTCCATTGGAATGTAGGAAGGCTATGTGTTTTGTATGTTGACTTTGTTTTTTTAATACCTAATTGAATGTGCTCATGAGTTATGAGACTTTTCTGGTATATTTAAGGTCTTTTATATAAACATGTCATCAAAAATAAGGATGTTGCCCCTTCCATTCCTATGTGTACCCCTTTTCGCTAGTCCTGCTACTCCAGCTAAGACTTTCAGCACTACATTGCAAAGCAGTGGTGAGTTTCACATCCTTATCCCATTCTTCATTTTTAGTAGCAATGTTTTGTTTTAACTCCATTTACTATAATGCTGGCTTTGGGTATTTAACTACATACTATTGAATGACCATCAATAACTCATCTAAGAAATTACAAAAGTACAACATACCCAAACCTATGAAAGATCAAGAAAGCTGTGTGTGCTGAGGGAAGTTCATAGCATTAAGTGCTTACATAAAGAAATTACAGACATTTCGTACTATCAACTTAACAGCACACCTGAAAGCTCTAGACCAAAAAAAAAGTAAACATACCCAAGTGGAGTAGAGAATAGAAATAATCAAACTGAGGGCAGAAATCAATAAAATAGAAACAAAGAGAATGAATAATACAAAAAAAAATGAAACAAAGAGTTGGTTTTTTGAGAAAATCAACAAGATAGACAAACCCCTATCTAAACTAACTAAAAGATATAAAAGAATATCCAAACAAACAAAATCATAAATGAAAGGGAGAATAAAACAACAGACACAAATCCAAAGAATCATTGGGTCATACTTTAAAAACCCATATTCCACAAAATTGGAAAATCTAAAAAGAAGGTAATTTTTTTCCTCAGTTGCTAAAGTTAAATCAAGATCAGACAACTTCTTTTTTTTGTTATTGAATATTATCTTTATTTTAAAAAATCAAAATTAATTCTTCAATTTTTTAAAATATAATCATTATAAATTTATTTTTTATTTATTTTTTAATTGAACAACTTTATTTTAAAAAACAAAGATAAATGTACAGATTTTAAGCATTTTTGCATAAAAGTATACGAATACATTTTTGTCAGTGCTTGGTTTTTTTTAAAGATTTGATAGTGTGCATTAAGATCTTATTAGTTACAATGAGCATAAAGCACATGTAAAACAAGATGTAACGTGGAAATACTCAAAGTTTTCTTGGTGTGTAAAGATTAAGGATAATGGTTTTTCATTTTTTTTTTTGGCCTTTGTTTTTTTTTTTTTTTGAACTTCATATAGTCTGTGTGTTGTTTCTGGGGGTGTTCAGAGCTTTCTGGGGTTAATATCCAATTCTCAGTGACTGCATATTATGTCTGTTCTTTTGTGACTGGGTTATCTCACTCAGGATGATATTCTCTAGATGAATCCATTTTCTTAAGAATTTCATAAAGTCATTGTTTCTGATAGCTGAATAGTACTCCATTGTGTAAATGTACCACAATTTTTATATCCATTCATCTACTGAAAAACATCTGGGTTCTTTACAGCTTCTGGCTATTATAAATAGTACTGCTATGAACATTGTGGTACATGTGTCTTTGTTGTATGTTAGAGCTTCTCTGGGGTATATGCCCAGAAGTGGAATAACTGGGTCTTCAGGTAGTACTATGTCCAATTTTCAGAGGTATCACCAGACTGATTTCCAGAGTGGTTGTATCAGTTTACAACCCTACCAACAGTGGAGAAGTGTTCCTCTTTCTCTACAACCTCACCAGAATCTGCTGTCATCTGAGGTTTTATCTTAGCCATTCTGACTGGTGTGAGATAGAATCACAGGGTTGTTTTGATTTGCATTTCCCTGATGGCTAATGATGTCTAGCACTTCCTTAGATGCTTCTCAGCCATTTAATATTTCTCAATTGAGAACTTTCTGTTTAGCTCTGTACCCCATTTTGAATAGGGTTGTGTGATTCTCTGATGTCTAGGTTCTTGAGTTACTTGTATACCTTAGATATTAGGCCTCTATCTGATGTGGGGTTGGTAAAGATCTTTTCCCACTCTATTAGCTGCCATTTTGTTTTCTTGACCATGTCTAAGCTTTACAAAAACTTATCAATCTCATTAAGTCCCATTTGTCAAGATTTGACATTAGAGTATAAGCCATTGGTATTTTGTTCATGAAATTTTGTCCTGTGCCTATGTGATCTAAGCTTTTCCCTAATTTTTCATCTAATAATTTTAGTGTACCTAGTTTAATGTGGAGATTTTTGATCCACTTGCACTTGAGCTTTGTACAAGGAGATGAGAAAGGTTCTATTTTCATTCTTTTGCATGCTGAGTGCCAGTTGGACCAACACGATTTGTTAAAGAGGCTGTTTTTTTTTCCCCCATTGAATGTTTACAGCTCCTCTATCAAAAATCAAGTGACCATATATGTGAGGGCTCATTTCTGAATCTTCTATTCTATTGCATTGATCCACATCCCTATGTCTGTACCAGTACCATCCAGGTTTTAGCACAATTGCCTTGTAATATAGCTTGAGGACAGGGATAGTGATTCCTGCAGATGTTTTCTTGTTGTTGAAGATGAATTTCGCTATTCTAGGTCTTTTGTTATTCCATATGAAATTGCACATTGCTCTTTACAACTCTTTAAAGAGTTGGGTTGGAATTTTGATGGGGATTGCATTGAATCTGTAGATTGCTTTTTCTAAGAGGGCCATTTTTACAATGCTGATCCTTCCAATTTATGAACATGGGAGATATTTCCATTTTCTGAGATCTTCCTCAATTTCCTTCTTTAGAGGTTTGAAGTTCTTGTCATACAGGTCCTTCACTTGCTTAGTTAGAGTCACACAAAGGTATTTCATATTGTTTGTGACTATTGTGAAGGGTATTCATTCCCTAATTTCTTCTCCAAATGTTTGTCCTTTGAGTAGAGGAAGGCAACTGGTTTGAGTTAATTTTATATCCAGCCACGTTGCTGAACTTGTTTATCAGCTGTAGAAGTTCTCTGGTAGAATTTGTGGGGTCACTTAAGTACACTATCATGTCATCTGCAAACAGTGATGTTTTTACTTCTTCCTTTTGTATGTCTTTGATTTCCTTTTGCTGTCTAATTGCTCTGGTCAGGACTTCCAGTACTATATTGAATAGGTAGGGGGAGAGTAAGCAGCCTTATCGAGTCCCTGATTTTAGTGGGATTGTTTCAAGTATCTCACCATTAAGTTTGATGTTGGCTATTGGTTTTTGGTATATTTATTTTATTATGTTTAGGTATGGGATTTGGATTCCTGTTCTTTCCAAGACTTTTAACATGAAGGGGTGTTGAATTTTGTCAAATGCTTTCTAAGCATCTAGTGAGATGACCATGTGGTTTTTTTCTTTGAGTTTGTTTATATGGTGGATTACATTGATGAATTTCTGTATATTAAACTATTCCTGGATCCCAAGGATAAAGCCTACTTGATCATGGTAAATGACGGTTTTGATGTGTCCTTGAATTCGATTGCAAGGATTTTGTTGAGTATTTTTGCATCAATGTTCATAAGTGAGATTGGTTTGAAGTTCTCTTTCCTTGTAGGGTCTTTGTGTGGTTTAGGAACGAGGTTTATTGTAGCCTTAAAAAATGAGTTAGGTAGTGTTCCCTCAGATGCTATTGTGTTGAATAGTTTGGAGAATATTGGAATTAGGTCATCAATAAATGTCTGATAAAACTGCATTGAACCCATCTGGACCTGGGCTTTTTTTTGGTTTGGGAGGCTTTTGATGACTGCTTCTATTTCTTTAGGTGTTATGGGATTATTTAGATGGCTTACCTGGTCCTTGTTTAACTTTAATATCTGGTATCTGTCTAGGAATTCATCCATTTCCTCCAGATTTTCCAGCTTTGTGGAGTATAGGCTCTTGTAGTAGGATCTGATAATTTCTTGAATTTCCTCAGTTTCAATTGTTATGTCTCCACTTTCCTTTCTGATTTTGTTAATTTGTATACTCTCTCTTTGCCGTTTAGTTAGTCTGGCTAAGGGTTTATCAATCTTGTTGATTTTCTCAAAGAACCAGCTCTTGGTTTTGTTGATTCTTTGAATAGTTCTTTTTGTTTCTGTTTGGTCAATTTCTGCTCTGAGTTTCATTATTTCTTGTCATTTACTCCTCTTGGGTGTATCTGCTTCCTTTTGTTCTAGAGCTTTCAACTGTGCTGTCAGATTGCTAGTGTACACTTTCTCCAGTTTCTTTTTGGAAGCACTCAGAGCTACGAATTTTCCTCTCAGTACTGCTTTCATTGCATCCCATAGGTTTGGGTATGTCGTGTTTTTGTTTTCATTAAATTCTAGAAAATCCTTAATTTCTTTCTTTATTTCTTCTTTGACCCTGCTATTGTTTAATAGAGCATTGTTTAGTTTCCATGTGTATATGGGCTTTTTGTTGTCTTTGTTGTTATTAAAGACCAGCCTTAGACCATGGTGATCTGATAGGATGCATGGGAGTATTTCAATATTTTTATATCTATTGAGGCTTGTTTTGTGACTGATTATATAGTCAGTTTTGGAGAAGATGTTGTGAGGTGCTGAGAAATAGGTGTATTGTTTTTTTTTTTTTTTGTTTTTTTGTTTTTTTGTTTTAGGATGATATGTTCTGTAGATACCTTTTAATTCAATTGGTTCATAACCTCTTCTAGTTTTACTGTCCTTGCTCAGTTTCTGTTTCCATGATCTGTCCATTGGTGAGAGTAGGGTATTGAGGTCTCCCACTTTTGTTGTGTAGGGTACAATGTATTTTTTGAGCTTTAGTAGGGTTTCTTTTATAAATATGGGTGCTCTTGTATTTGGAGCATATATGTTAAGGATTGAGAGTTCCTCCTGACACATTTTCCCTGTATTGAGTAAAAATACTTTCTTTATCTTTTTTGATAACTTTTGGTTGAAAATTTACTTTATTCGATATTAGAATGGCCACTCCAGCTTGCTTCTTGGGGCCGTTTGCTTGGAAGTTTTTTTCCCAACCTTTTACTCTGAGATAGTGTCTGTCTTTGTCACTGAGATGAATTTCCTGTATGCAGCAAAATGCTGGATTTTGTTTATGTATCCAGTCTGATAGCCTATATCTTTTTATTGGGTAATTGATTCCATTTATTTTAACAGATATTAAGGAATAGTGGTTGCTGTTTCCTGCTATTATTGCTTTTGTAGGTTGAGTTGTGTCTGTGTCTCTTTCTTCTTTTGGTTTTCTTGCTTAGGAGTTTTCTTGTTTTTACTAGGATGTATTTTCCCTCAGTGTATTGGGTTTTCCACCTATAATTCGTTGTAGTGCTGGGTTTCTGGTCAGATATTGTGTAAATTTAGTTTTGTCTGGAATATCTTTGTCTCTCTATTTATGGTGATTGATAGTTTTGCTGGGTATAGCAGCTTGGGCTGGCACTTGTGCTCTCTTAGGGTCTGCATGATGTCTGTCCAGGCTCTTCTAGCCTTCAAAGTCTCTGTTGAGAAATCGGGTGTGATTCTGATTGGTTTGCCTTTATATGTTACCTGACCTTTTTCCCTTACTGCTTTTAGTATTCTTTCTTTGCTTTGAGAACTTGGCATTTTGACTATTATGTGTCAGGAGGAATTTCTTTTCTGATCTACTGTACTTGGAGTTCTGTAGGCTTCTTTTATGCTCATGGTCATCTCATTCTTAAGGGTAGGGAAGTTTTTTTCTATAATTTTGTTGAAGATATTTACTGTGCCACTTAGTTGATATTCTTTGCCTTCTTCTATTCCTATTATCCTTAGGTTTGGTCTTCTCATTGTGTCCTGGATCTCCTGGTCATTTTGGGTTAGGAGCTTTTTGGCTTTTGCATCTTCTCTGACTGTTTTGTCTATGTTTTCAGTGTTGTCTTCAACCCCTGAGATTCTCTCTTCCATCTCTTGTAGTCTGTTGGAGAAATTTGCATCTGTGACTCCTGATTTCTTTTTTAGGTTTTTTACCTCCAGGGTTGTCTCTTTTCGTGTTTTCTTTATTGTTTCCATTTCTAGTTTAAATTCCTTCTTCAATTCCTTCATCTCTTTGGTTCTGTTTTCCTCTAGTTCTTTGAGTTCTTTGAGTGTTTTTCTTGTTTCCTCTTTAAAATCTTCTGTTTCTTTATGCTTTTCTCCTGTTCTTGTTTAAAGATCTCCGTCATCATCTTGAGGTATGATTTCAGGTCTGACTCTTTTTTTTCTGGAGTGTTTGGCATTCTGCTGTTTGCTGTGATGGGAGAGCTGGGTTCTGATGTTGCCAGGTTGTCTTGGTTTCCATTGGGTAAGTTCTTTCACTTTCCTCTTGCCATCTTGTTGTCTGTGATTATAAGTGGTCTTATTGTCAGTGATTGGTTCCCATCTCTCCCATGTACCTGGCCTGTGTCCCTGGATATTCACTGTTATAAGTGGCAAATGGCCTGAGTGTTCGGTCAGCACACAAGGGCCTTCCTGGTGGAAACTGAGTCCCTAAGGCCGAGTTCCTGCTCCCCTGAACCAATGGGGGGGGGCTCACTACCCATGTGCTCAGGCCAGACCTCTCTGCTCCCCGGCTACTCGCATTGCAGTCTCACCAGTCCTGCATCCCTGGATCTCCATTGTTCCCGGTGGCAAATGGCCTGTGTGTTTGGTCCGCATGCAAGGGCAGTTCCCATGGAGGTAAACATGGCTGTTGTGTTCATGAATGTTTGTCTAGAAGTGTTTCACACAATCCTCCCTGTTCTTTGTATCTTACATTCTGTCTCTTCATTTGCAAGTAGCCTGAGCCTTGGTGATGATGTTGATATGGACGCCTTCTTTGTGGTGAAGCACTTGTTCTCAGTTATGCTTCTCTCCACTGTGACAGAAGGCTGCCTGTCCAAGGGTTAGATCATCTATGCCTAGCCACTCTGGTAGCTACACATTAGTCATCTTAAAAAAACAAACCAATGCTTTTGAGACCTTCATACATAAGAACTACATCCAAACCATTTCCACCACTCCCTCTCACTAACTCCTCTGTTCTCCTCTCCACAGACCATCTATTACTACACACAAATGCATGTGAGACAGAGCACATGTATAATTTACTGGCTCCATTTAGTTTTGCTTATATGTGCATGTGTCCAAGGCTGAGCACTTACGTTTATACAACCAAAGTGGGCATTTGTACCAGGAAGAGACTTACTTTCCCTTTCAGTGGGCAGTTACTACCTGTAGCTCTTCATCTAGGGGTGGCACCATGCAGAATTGCTGTGTCCACATTGTTGGATATCACCTGGTGCTGTCACGCTGGTCTTGTTCAGGTAACCATATGGTTCATGGGTATAGCTCTCTTCCGTGACATAGAGGA
Organism: Micromys minutus; assembly: GCF_963924665.1. Taxonomy (NCBI): domain Eukaryota; kingdom Metazoa; phylum Chordata; class Mammalia; order Rodentia; family Muridae; genus Micromys; species Micromys minutus. The sequence goes on along the minus strand of NC_137960.1, from coordinate 29,314,933 downwards.
TACCATCTCATAGCAGATGGACTAGGTTTCTGGGTTCACAAAATTTTTCTGCCCCCTCATATACTTTGCCACATAATTAAACTGTTGCAGATGTGCCAGGTAGGGTTAGATATTGTGGAAGTCTCCATATGCTTGGCTCATAAGAAATGGCAGAATTTGGAGGTGTGGCTTTGTTGCAAGCAGAGTGTCACTGTGCTCAGCCTCCACCCAATGTGGAAAAAGGCTCCCCTTGGCTGCTTGCTGAAATCAGTCTCCTTCTGATGCCTTTGGATCAAAATGCAGAACTCACTCATCTTCTCCAGCATCATGTCAGCCTGAACACAGCCATGCTCCCACCTTTGATGATAATGGACTTAACTTCTGAAGCTGTAACAGCCCCAGTTAAATGCTGTCCTTTTAAGAGTCGCCATGGTCATGGTGTCCTTTCATAGCAATGAAGCCTAAATTAAGACAGATATCCCCCAGCCACATTAGCAATCCTTGATCACAATTTTATTGCTGATGCTGGAATGTTCCTAAGCCAAGGATGATAGGAGCTGATGTGATGGGCCTGTACATTTGAAACTGCTCTACCTGGATTTAGTGCGATTGCCCCCAAAAACTATCCAACCACTGTAAATCGAGCCCGCTGATGTGCTTTTTTCAAATACATAAAAGTTTTATTACTTCTCTTAGAACTCTGCAGTAATGTTCCCCTATCTCGATCCTCTTCTACACCTGCCTAACTGTTTACTTTTCTTAAATAATTAAGACCAATGTATGCTGTCACGCGCCCATGCTTCCCGCCGCTAGGAACAGGCGTGCAACAAAACAAACAGCTTCTTCTGCGGATAACTTTTATTGAACAGCACTTTGAGCAGGGGCTTCTTGAGCAGGAAACTTCTCTCTGGGCCGGGGACTCCCTACCAAGTTCTACTGTCTAGTCGACCTCACACGCGCAGTCCCCCACGAGCGATCTCTCTGTCCAGTCTCTGTCCACGTGGGATCTCCCACAACCTCTCCTATCGGGCTTCTCTCCATGTGGTATCTCTCCGCCATCCCTCCACATGGGGTCTCCCGCAATCTCCCCACTGTCTTCCTCTTCTCCTCACGTGGGGGAGAAAATGCATTGCTATACATGCCTAGGAGACTCGTGTTGCTACCTGATTGGTGCATCCTCCTGTAGCTCAATCATGTGCCCCAAGAGTGGGCTGTGACTTATGTGGTGCATGCGCATTAAGTCTCTTGGCTGGGCAACAGCTCTGTTTGCTGAGTTCTCGGCGGGAAGCCGGCGCCATGTTTGGGTGTGGCACAAACGGCTCCCTACAGTATGCTGCTTGGATATTCTGTTCATGACCGAGAATCTGAATGGAGGAAGCTGACACAGTTCTTGAAAAAGCTCCAAGTTGTATTAATATCCCTAGGATATGCTTTTTGTTAAGTCACTAAGGTATATTGAAATGAACAGATCAAAGAGGATCCTATCATTCTGCAGGAAAAATTTTAATTCTAGAATTTTTAAAATCTGTTTTTAAGAAAAAATATTCTACCTACCAATCTAGAAATTCTTCAAACTTACTATGGAGCCAAAGAGATCCTTGAACTCCCAATTCTTCTGGGACCCTAGACATGCATAATGCCTACTTCCCTGGTCTGATTTCTATACTTGATTGAAACCTAGGTAGTGTGTGACACCAATATTAGGGTGTTCTAGAAGGATCCTTACCCTGTTAACTGATCTATGTGTGTCACTAAAGACTGATAGAACAATGCCAATAAGCTGTGCTGGGAAAGATACCAGACCCAAAGATCAGTCAGCTTCCTGCACACTGAGCCTATAGCATACAGAGATTCAGAATAAGACTGCCATTCTTAGGACAGATCTGTACTTGTCTATACTGGCAAACCAAAATACAATAGAAGGCCCTATACTAGGCTCCCTTTGTACACATTTCTGTAAAGTCTGTCTTTGAGGAAAAGATTTGACTCATTTGTCCAACGTGAAAAATTGAAAACAAATTAGTTGGAAAACTTGGATAATTTCTGATGTCAATAGAGATTATAAAAAGACTCCAAGGGAGCACAGCAAGAGCGTCATAAATGTATAGTCCCTAAGGGAGCATAGCTAAAGTGCACACAGTCCCTGAGGGAACAAAGTACTATCAGCTGAGGTGTACAGTCCCCAAGGGAGAACAGCACTATCAGCTGAGGTGTACAGTCCCTGAGGGAACACAGCACTATCAGCTGAGGTGTATACAGTCCCTGAGGGAACACAGCACTATCAGCTGAGGTGTACAGTCCCTGAGGGAACACAGCACTATCAGCTGAGGTGTACAGTCTCTGAGGGAACACAGCACTATCAGCTGAGGTGTACAGTCCCTGAGGGAACACAGCACTATCAGCTGAGGTGTACAGTCTCTGAGAGAACACAGCACTATCAGCTGAGGTGTACAGTCTCTGAGAGAACACAGCACTATCAGCTGAGGTGTACAGTCCCTGAGGGAACACAGCACTATCAGCTGAGGTGTATACAGTCCCTGAGGGAACACAGCACTATCAGCTGAGGTGTATACAGTCCCTGAGGGAACACAGCACTATCAGCTGAGGTGTACAGATTTGACTTTGCATTCATGGCACCTGTCCATGGGAAATTCCTCTACCTTTCCATAAACACATTGAGGGAAGGCTATTTAGTCAGTTAAGTAAGACAGATTTAGAAAGCAGAAGTCTTATGTTCTAGCCAAAGATTCATCTATGTATTAATAGAAAGCTGTTACTTAAAAGTCAGCTCAACATACTCTTATCATTGAGAACTTGTGATTTCAAATACAGTTCTTATACCAACATCAGGCACCGTGAAGACAAGTATTTTTCTAAAAAATTTATTTCTCTGTAAATACAAATTTCAACATCAACAAACAATAGTCCAGTGGAAAAATACTAGCCATTAACATTGAAAACTTTTTTCTTAGTTTAATAAATAGAACTTTGGCATTCAAATTTCTAGCTGTAAATCCTATTTTAAAAAATAACAAAACAAAAACAACTCCTTTCCAAAAAGGAGGTAAGAACAAAACCTCAGAAGGCATAAGCCAGCCAGTGGCTTCACATTTTTTTTACAATAACTGTATTTGAGTTAAGTCAGAACACTGTATTTACACATGAGGTATTCTGTGGTTCAGAAGCTGAACCTAGTTTACAAGCCCACCAGTCAGTGACTGATCGCATACTCTGCTGTGCTTTTCATGTGACCATCTAGCACCTTACTACTCTGGTCACCACACCAACATGATGCTCAGTTTCACACAGAAGTACTTAAATAGCTACATATATAATAAATATAAATACACACACACACACACACACACACACACACACACACACACACACACACACAAATGAATACATTAAAAGGAATATCCTGCTCTCTATAGAAAAAGCTGGGCTTCAAACATACAAATATGATACATCCCCTCATGTTTACTAAGATAGCTATCCTCTAACAAGAAATGGCTCTTTTTAGAAAACTTCTTAAGTCTATTTACCAAAGATCAAGGTGCAATAATCAACATTCTTAAGAGTTCATGAGAGAGAAATAAACACTGCAGGTAAAAAGGCACAAAAGGTTCTCTCTGTATGCAGCTGCAACAGTGTTGCCGATGACTTATTGATCAATGTACATTCTGTTATATTCAATATTTCCTTTAAATAAGAAACCTCAAATCCTTCCCTTTCATGATTAAATGTCTCATACATTCACACAGCATTACCATCAATGTTTTAGGGGAGGAGGGAGTGACACTGAACCATTTATACCAAATAAAAGAGAATTTCTCTTGGTTTATAAGCACTGTCAGAAATGGAAAGAAAAAAGGGTGCAAGGAGGTTCCAAATGTCATCTGCTATGCATGCTCACTCAGAGAACATCCGGTCACTGTAACTGTCCCTGCAGTGACAGAACTCTAGACGAGAACCACCAGAGGCATACTTGAGTTCAGCAGTACCATGCAAAGCAGCCACAAGCTTAGCTCCGGCTGCTCAGTGAACTCTCCGGTTTAAAGAACACCCTTTATGAAACAGTCCCTTTACAAATATCCTTGCAGAGATTCCTACCGAGTCTGGAACAAGAACAGTATGGGACACAAGCTTCCAAGTTAGAATTGTCCAATATTCATTTTAGCAATATGTTCTAGCTCTTGGGTTTATCTAACAAGCTACTAAAAGTTAAATTCAGTTTCTCAAAATTACAACCCCACAATCATTACTAAGATACAATAATGTTAACATTAAACAATGAATCTTATCCCAAATATTAAAAGGGGACCATGCTCTTAAAAATAAATTTCTTACATGTTTTGCCTCATCAAGATTTACTATTTTAAATGTGGCATCCAAGACAAAGACAGGGCATTATTGGCGCCCAAGCCTCAGCTCATTTTACCTGTGCAGGGAACCATGGCTTCCCCTGGCACCTATTTATCTACCTCTGTTCTGTGTGGTGGTGTCAGAATGGCTCAGCTTGAATGGACTAAAAATAAAATATTGTGTAACACTTCCTAGGAGGTTAAAGGCTTGGTCCGCAAAAGCATAATTGAAGCAAAAGTTCATTATTATGGAAACTTACAAATAGATTTACTTTAAAATTTAAGTTCCTTTTTGTTTTAGGCATATATCATTGTACTAACTTCAGCATATACCCTACTTCAAAATATGGATAAAACACTGTAGATTTGCCATGCTGTATTCCTTGACCTAATGATAATTGTTTGCTTTAAGTATGATATAGTATTACTGTTCTAACAAGGTATATCTTAAAGATGTTTTTGAAAAATAAAACTCTAAAACCCAACCAGATTCAGTTTTCTCAAAATTTCCTCCAAAGCTGACTATGCATCAAAGCCCTTCATTAATTCTAAACTCTAATAAGAGATGCTAATCTGAGAGTCTTTTAAATAGTACTATACAATTTAGAAATTGACATGTATCAGTAATATTTTATTAATTTCTTAGTTAAATATTTTTCTCTAAAATATGTGAATTAAATTCTTTGAGTTTTAGAAAACTAGACAAAACTGAAATTGTTTTATTTATTGTAAGTGGTCAGAAAAAAAGGTGTATATGTGTGTGTCACTCTACATACACACACATATAAACACACACATGTATATACATAATAAAATATATGACCATAAATTTGTTTTAAAAACAGTAACTATAAAACCTCAAAACATAAACTAAAAAGCTAGGACTTTGGAGACATAAGAAGCTGCTAACACAAATCAGCAATGGTTGCTCACTAGGGCTACAGTATCTTTTATAGTATAGTTGGGTCTCTTTATGTCTGAAATCACCACAAGATAATGGCGACTCTATGGAAAGAAAAGGTAAATATGTTAGTTGCTGCACTGTGGTTGAGCCATATAGATTCCAGTATCTAACTCTACAGCTTGAGACCATCTACATAGACATTACTTTCTGCAACAATCAATTTCTTGACTGTCATCAAAGTACTAGTCTTAAAAGCCAATGAAAACATCATTAAAGAACCAAATTCTCGAGTGGCTAATTCCTATCTGGGTTAGGGAGTTGGAATGCATAGTCACCCCAACACACTGATTTATTAGTAGCCAGATCCCAAGAAGAGTAGGGTGGAGTTAACACTAAGTGGAAGGACAATTTGTCATTATGATACAACATAAGATACTGACAGAACCTATCAAGCGACTATGGACAACAGAATGCAGGCCCATTCTGAACTGAGTGTCTTCCTGAGTATGCTCCTCAAAGGTCTGCCCCACTAAGTTTTCCTGTTGTGATTAAGAAAAATCCTTTCTAGGTGCAAACTTTGCACCAGGATAAGTTTAGCAAGAAAACTGCTATGTGTTCATTCTCAGTAGGCAGAACTACCTGTAGATTCCGCAGCCTTTTCTCTCTCATCTCTATAGTCCTGCCTAAGAAAATTGGGTTATATTAAAAAAAAAAAAAAAAAGAAAGAAAGGAAGATGGCAGAGAGGTAGGGAAAGACAGAGCCAAATCAATTTATAAAGAGGGGTGCTTAGCCTGTATTGAAAAGAATGTAATAAATTCTGACTGCAGTAAAATGCACAATCTTCTAAACAAAATGATAAGAGACAATACTCATTTGAAGTTTAGGTGACTGTGTATCTGCTCACGTGAGATGAGCTTCATAGTAGTACCCTGTGCTCCATGGAGAATTTCATACTCCATGACAAACTGATTGTAATGCAACAAATATAATAAAAGAAATTAAAATATCATTAAGATTTACATTGTTTTATGCTACTATTAATTCATATGCTTTCTCTTAAAGTATTTTAATTCAGGCACAACACTGTTCAAATATAAATGCTGAAATGTGGATAAAAAACAACTGTGCCAGAGTTAAGCTGTCATCTTTCTTTTTATAACAGTCATTGGAAGCTCCAGTGGCCTTCAACTAATTATATATGGCTGTACTTACACATATATCATAAATAAATAAAAATTGCAAGTAGTAAGGGGAGGGATGAAATTAATTGAAATTACTTAGGTTTTTATATATATAAATTGCAATGCCAATGAAAACATCATCACATTAAAGTTTCACACTGCTAAGACCATCTGTGAAAAAAAATAGCTGGTCTGTCTTCAGTGACAATTTCAAGCCAACTTCTCCGTCACACATCTCAGTACAGTCACTTTCTAAAACACAAATGATTTTGCTTGCTGCTCTTGTATATTATAATACCACCTCTGTACTGGATCTAGTGGCTCTGCCAATAAAAAATCCACAATGCAATACATGCTTCTATACAAAATGAAGAATTAACAGTGTGTGCCTTTCGAAGCTGTCTTCTGACCTTTGAAATCCTATTATTTTGTGGATAAAGTCCATGCATGTGGAAATGCACATGCATGGGCATGCACAGAGAGACAGACAGACAGACAGACAGACAGACAGACAGAGTGATCAAGTGAGAGAATGAATGAGCACTCATATGTATATACACAAAATTATAGAAGTAAAGGAAGTCCTACACCTTTATCTGAAGGGCCTTGTTCACAGCTTGGTCCTACAATCAGTAGTTTGAAAATAACAGCTTATTTTGTTCTTTTTCTTGCAGACTTTAGTAACGTGATTTGTTTGCCTGATTTGATCAGTCCCTTTAAAACTTCCCTCAGAAAGCATATGCACCAACAACAAAGCTGAAGTGCATGGCAAGGAGCTTGAGCGTTCCCTTGTGTGTCCTAAAGAGAAACAAAGGAGTCCAACACAGCAGCATTTCATAATGGATCATTGTTGCTGTGGACCAACACTTGATCACTGGGTAACACAGTTGTCTCCCATGTCCTGAGCATAGCGGTCTGATATTGTAGTCCTCAATTCATCAATGTCCCTCCGTAACTGGCACACATCCGAGAGCTTTTTAGTGAGTGTTTCTGGGCTGTGGTCATTTTCCGTCTCTTCAGCTGAACAGTTCATTGCTGTGTAGAGAGAGTATGGAGAGGACAGCTCACATTTTTGAATAGACATTTTAAGATTCTTACCTTCATCAGAAGAACATGATATTGTACAGTGAATACTGGCAAGGCTAAGTTCAAAATACAAATTCTTAGATATTAAATAGATCTTATCTATACCCTATTAGTTAAAATGTAATAAATGTGTTAGCATACACAAATCCAGCATGCTTAGTGGGCGGCAGTGTTAAGAAAGTGTAAAAGAATGCACTCACATATCTCTTCCTAAGCTCCACTATAGTTCTTAATTTGTTTCAATTGACATAATGATAATTATTTGCATAGAGAGAGAAAATGTCTTAAATTTTATCATTACAAAAGGGGTTTTCACTGGCATATAGATGTTAGTTTCAAAATATATAGGCAGAGTGTTAGGAAACTCTAATACTCTCAGTATAGGAAACCCTATAACTTTAAGCAACTAAACCAAGTTTATGGAGAGTGGCCCAATGTCTGAACAACAAGGGTGAGACTCACGTCAGCTGCCTTCTCCTTCTAAGCATGCCCTAACAAAACAAACAAATTTAAAAAGCAAGAAAACTGAAATAAACAATTTCTACCTTCACTTGTCTGGCACAGAAGCAAAATACCTGGGTTTCTGTTTGCTTGTGGGTTTTTGGTTTTTCTTTCCTTTCTTTCTTTCTTTCTCTTTCTTCCTTTCTTTCTTCCATTCTTTCTTTCTTTTTCTTTTTTCTGTATGTGAGTGCACTCTTGCTCTCTTCAGACATACCAGAAAAGGGCATCAGATCCCACAACAGATGGTTGTGAGCCACCATGTGGTTGCTGGGAAAGGAACTTGGGACCTCTGGAAGAGCAGCCACTTAACCACTGAGCCATCTCTCCAGTCCACAAATAACTTTTTAAACACTGATGAACATTTGCCACAATCAAGGCGATCAAGGTGATACTAGATGCAGACGTCAATGGCTTGTGCTCAGCGCCTTTCAAACAGTGTCATAAACAACTGAGCACAGTGTATTTGCAAATGACTCACTACTACCCACAAGATACACTGGCACCGAAAACCATCTACAGACCTAATTGGAGAAGTGATTGGTGGGTGGTCTGTGAAAGCAGAAAACAACAAAGTAGTCTGAGAGACTTTAAGGCTAGTATCCAGCGGTTAAAGAGTAGAATATGAATTACATGCAAGAGTCATAAGTAAAGCTAGAATCCATTCCATAACACGGATTATGTTAGGAAAAATAACTTGGGAGTTTAGATAAGACACTGGCAAGGACATGAAAAGTGTGTGGGGAAAGATGACCAAGGTGGGCAACAGAAAGAAGTGCAGTTCAGTGCACGGAAGCCTGTGTTCAGCCGGACAGAACCAGAAGCAATAAACATGAGCACTAGTGGAGCTCAGCTCTCACCGACTTGACTGAGCGTCAGCAACTGGGAACAGGGCCCAGAGGAAAAGGCTGGTAGTGGACAGTGGTGTCACTTATGATGAGGAAGAGGGTTAACTAGGGCAAGTGGGGTCTTCTTCAGTCAGCCTGTGGGAGGGGGGACTAATCAGTAGAAAAAAAAAGATGCCTTTTAAACAGAATGAGATATAAGTCTCTGTATGAAGGGAAGGTGTGGTAAAAAAAAAAAAAAAAGATATGGAAACACCAAGTATTCAGAGAAAAGGACTGAGCAAATAAAATATCCACTGTCTAATAGTTCTTGTGTACCACATGATTTTATTTTGAGACAGGGACTCATTACATAGCTCTAGCTATCTTGTAACTATGTAGACCAGGCTGATCTTGAACTCAGAGATCTTCCTTCTTCTGCATCCCATGTGTTAGGGTTGAAGGTATGTACCACCATGCCCAGCTTAAACACAAGAACACTACAGAAAAGTCCACAGAATATTGTGGATGAGCAGTCATAAAGGTGGATGTAGAACATGGAGAATGATGTCATAAAAACCAAGTAGGCAGGGAGTACTTTTTAAAGTGGTGCAGTCTACCAATAATAGAAGGAGTCATGAGATAGCAATTCAAAAGAATTCTTTGGTTCCTGACAAAGTAGCAGGCTAGACAAACTTTCACAATGCCAAACTCAAGGTAAGGATTTACAGTTTGAACCTGAACATCTAAACGGAGTACATTCTGGGTAGGAGAGGTGGGGAAAGTGGTAAGAGTCCTGAGCTTCCACAGTGCCCATATTTGCATGGCTGTTATATTAATGTAAAGGTTAGTAAATGCTGAACTCAAGTGTATATTATAAAATAACTGAAGTCTTTTATATGTGAACTTCTTCTTACTCCAAGAGATCCAGTCTAACCAAAATGTCAGTATTTACCTGGCAAGCCTCAAACACCAGCTACTCCATGAAGTCTTGGCAGCCCTTCCCACAGTCTTAGCCACTTTTATTCCAATTTTACCACTGTCCTTTGAACACATCTCAATGACAGCACTTACTGCAATAATCTAATTGTGTGTGTGTGTGTGTGTGTGTGTGTGTGTGTGTACTTACAAGTGACATGCATTAATGTATTAAAGAATTCATAGAAAAAAAGGCAGCACATCTGTAGGAGAAAATCTAGCTCACACAAAATGACTGGCACCCACATTTAGCCATAAGACACACAATGCTTAAAAAAGCAGTTAGTATTATCTCACAGTTGATACACAGCGGGACCACTCATCTGTGCAAAAGCCAAATAAATGCAACAGAAGAAATTGTTAATTTCAGAAGAGTAAAGGGAAATCACTGCTAGCTAGTGAGTTCACAGACTCAGTTTGGAAACATGTCTATGCCCTCTGCAGCTATTTTCCTCCTGGCTTCCGTAACTTTATATAATGAGACAGTAAGGGGTAAACATAAACCCAACTGAGTCCCAGACTTATAAAAAGGACAGGAGGGTATAATAAGAAACATGGAAAATACAGAGTAAAGACAAGTCATCAGCCACTTACATCGGATTCCCAGTAACAGTGAGAGGTTAGGCTCCTTGCCCTGAGCTCGTTGATTAAGAATACTACACAATGCTTTCAAGTCAAACAGACAATATGACATTTCCTTGAACAGCTGATCAATCACAGTCAAATCGAAGAGAGGCCACTTAGAATGAACGGTCTGTGGCCTAGACTGCGCTGCTTCATGGCCCTGATCCTGTAAAGAGTATGTCTCTCCCATCTGTCTTTGGTTCTAGAATTAAAAAAAAAAAAGCCAGTTGTTAGAACAGAGAAAGGTATTAAAATAAGTCATACAGTTTTAATATTTTTCCCAGAGTCTACAACCAAGTCTATTACTAAACATCATAGAATATTTACTTTAATCAAACTCAATTGTACACATACAGTAGGGGGAAATAAAACATTGATCTGTATTTACAGGCTGACTCCTCTATGCTGACAGATGTCCACAGTAAACAGAGGGAGTGATCACAGGCAGGCAGCATCACAAGTAATGGCCTATGTATGCATTCCTCATAATGTAACAAGTGCTTGGTGACCTGTACAAGGACACCTTAAACCTCAGTCTGTGGTGTTAAGCAGCTGAAGTTACTTAATTATACTGGAACTATCTTTCTCCTTTTATGGAAATATTTTTCTTTTTTTTTTATCTGTAGAAATTATTGTATTATTTGACTTCTTGACACATGCAATTTCTGGATATGTTGATGAGTACGAAGAATGTTTGTAACTATTAAACTACCATGAAGAAAGAGATGTACACAGTTTTCCTGTAGTGTTTCAGGTATGATGGTTCACATACTGATGTTTGTGAGACAGGACCCTAGTATCCTTTCTTTGCTGTGATAAAATATCCTAACAAAAAGTCAATATAGTGAAAGAAAGGGTGTATTCATCATACAATTCCAGGTTGCACTCTATCAAGAGGGGAAGGCAAGGTATATGCTCAAGTAGCTTATCATATGACATCAGGTTAAGAGCAGAGAGCAACAAATGAATCTAGGCTTCCTGTCTCTTGGCTAGCTATTTTCTTTTTCTTTTTTTAAACTTTATATAAAAAAACAAAGATAAAAAAATTTTAAACATTTTTGCATAAATGTATACAAATACATTTTTGTCAGTGCTTGGCTTTTTTTTTTTTTCTTCTTTTTAAGGTTTGATACTCTGCATTTAGGTCTTACTAGTTACAATGAGCAAAAAGTACATGTAAAACACGATGTAACCTGGAATTACTCAATGTTTTCTTGGTGTATAAGGATTGGCCATAATGCTTTTTTTGTTTGTTTGTTTTCTTTTCTTTTCTTTTTTTCTTGAACTTCAAAAAGTCTGTGAGTTGTTTCTGGCAAAGTCCGAGCTTCTGGGGTCAGCATCCCACTATCAGTGACTGCATATTATGTCTGTTCTTTTGTGACTGGGTTATATCAATCAGGATGATATTCTCTAGATGCAACCATTTTCTTAAGAATTTGGTTAAGTCATTGTTTCTCTTTTTTTAAAAAAAACTTTATTTTACAAAACAAAGATAAATGTACAGATTTTAAACATTTTTTGCTTAAAATTATACATTTTTTGTCAGTACTTTTTTTAGATTTTAACATAATTTTTACATAAAACTATATGAATATTTTTTAGTCAGTACTTGATTTTTTTCAAGGTTTGATTGTATGCCTTGAAAACTTAATAGTTACAATGAGCTAAAGTACATGTAAAACAAAATGTAACATGGAAATAGTTAAAGTATTCTTGTTTTGTAAATATTTTTTTTTGTTTTGTTTTCTTTATTTCTTGGACTTCATACATTCTGTGAGTTATTTCTGGGGGAGTGCAAGCCTCTGGGGTTAGCATCCCACTATCAGTGACTGCATATTATGTCTGTTCTTTTGTGACTGGGTTATCTCACTCAGGATGATATTCTCTAGATGCAGCCATTTTCTTAAGAATTTGGTTAAGTCATTGTTTTTAGTGGCAGAGTAGTATTCCATTGTGTATATGTACCACAATTTTTGTATCCATTCATCTTCTGAAGGACATCTGGGTTCCTTCCAGCTTCTGGCTACTATAAATAGAGCCTCTATGAACATTGTGGTGCATATATCTTTGTTGTGTATTAAAGTGTCTCTGGGGTATATGCCCAGAAGTGGAATAGCTGGGTCTTCAGGTAGTACTATATCCAATTTTCTGAGGTATCGCCAGACAGATTTCCAGAGTGGTTGTATTAGCTTGCAACCCCACCAACAGTGGAGAAGTGTTCCTCATTCTCAAGAGCCTCGCCAGCATCTGCTGTCATCTGAATTTTGGATCTTGGCAAATCTGGCTGGTGTGAGGTGGAATCTCAGGATTGTTTTGATTTGCATTTCCCTGATGGCTAAGGATGTGGAGCACTTCCTCAGATGTTTCTCGGCCATTCGGTGTTCCTCAACTGAAAACGTTTTGTTTAGCTCTGTACCCAATTTTTTAATAGGGTTATTTGATTCTCTGGTGTCTAGCTTTTTGAGTTCCTTGTACACCTTGGATATTAGGCCTCTATCTGATGTGGAGTTGGTAAAGATCTTTTCCCATTCTGTTGGTTGCTGTTTTGTTTCCTTGACAATGTTCTTAGCCTTACAGAAACTTTGCAATCTCATTAAGTCCCATTTGTTAATCTTTGACCTTAGAGCTTGAGCCATTGGTGTTTTGTTCAGGAAATTTTCTCCTGTGCCTATGTGTGCTAAGGTTTTCCCTACTTTCTCATCTAATAGTTTCAGTGTATCTGGTTTAATGTGGAGATCTTTGATCCACTTACACTTGAGCTTTGTACAAGGAGATAAGAAAGGGTCTATTTTCATTCTTTTGCATGCTGAGTGCCAGTTGGACCAGCACCATTTGTTGAATAGGCTGTCCTTTTTCCATTGAATGTTTACTGCTCCTTTGTCAAAAATCAGGTGACCATATACATGAGGGCTCATTTCTGGATCTTCTATTCTATTCCATTGATCCACATGCCTATTTCTGTACCAGTACCATGCAGTTTTCAGCACAATTACCTTGTAATATAGCTTGAGGTCAGGGATAGTGATTCCCGCAGATGTTTTTTTGTTGTTGAGGATGGATTTCGCTATTCTAGTTCTTTTGTTATTCCATATGAAATTGCACATTGATCTTTCCAATTCCAGGTAGAACTGGGTTGGAATTTTGATGGGGATTGCATTGAATCTGTAGATTGCTTTTGGTAGGATGGCCATTTTTAAAATGTTGATTTTTCCAATCCATGAGCATGGGAGATCTTTCCATTTTCTGAGATCCTCCTCAATTTCTTTCTTTAGAGGTTTGAAGTTCTTGTCATACAGGTCCTTCACTTGCTTAGTTAGAGTCACGCCAAGGTATTTCATAGTTTTTGTGATGATTGTGAAGGGTACCTTTTCCCTAATTTCTTTCTCCACATGTTTGTCCTTTGAGTATAGGAAGGCTACTGATTTGTTTGAGTTAATTTTGTATCCAGCCACTTTGCTGAACTTGTTTATCAGCTGTGGGAGTTCTCTGGTGGAATTTTTGGGTTCACTCAAGTACACTATCATGTCATCGGCAAAGAGTGATATTTTTATCTCTTCCTTTCCGATTTGTATCCCTTTGATCTCCTTTTGCTGTCTAATTGCTCCAGCCAGGACTTCCAGTACTATGTTGAATAGGTAGGGGGAGAGTGGGCAGCCTTGTCGAGTCCCTGATTTTAGTGGGATTGCTTCAAGTTTCCCGCCATTAAGTTTAATGTTGGCTGTTGGTTTGCTGTATATTGCTTTTATTATGTTTAAGTATGGGCCTTGGATTAATGTTCTCTCCAGGACTTTTAACATAAAAGGGTGTTGGATTTTGTCGAATGATTTCTCAGCGTCTAGTGAGATCACCATGTGATTTTGGTCATTGAGTTTGTTTATATGGTGGATTACATTGATGGATTTCCTTATGTTAAACCATCCCTGCATCCCAGGGATGAAGCCTACTTGGTCATGATGAATGATCATTTTGATGTATTCTTGGATTCAGTTTGCAAAGATTTTGTTGAGTATTTTTGCATCAATGTTCATAAATGAGATTGGTCTGAAGTTCTCTTTCATTGTAGGGTCTTTGTGTGGTTTAGGTACGAGAGTTATTATAGCCTCAAAAAATGAGGTGGGTAATATTCCATCTGATTCTATGTTTTGGAATAGTTTGGCAAGTATTGATGTTATATCCCCAATAAATGTCTGATAGAATTCTGCACTGAACCTGTCTGGACCTGGGCTTTATTTGGTTGGGAGGCTTTTGATGACTTCTTCTATTTCTTTAGGTGTTATAGGGTTATTTAGATGGTTTACTTTGTCCTGGTTTAACTTTGGGACCTTGTATCTGTCTAGGAATTTGTCCATTTCCCCCAGATTTTCCAATTTTGTGGAGTATAAGTTTTTGTAGTAGGATCTGATGATTTCTTGAATTTCCTCAGTTTCAGTTGTTATGTCTCCACTTTCCTTTCTTATTTTGTTAATTTGAATACTCTCTCTTTGCCCTCTAGTTAGTCTGGCAAGGGGTTTATCAATCTTCTTGATTTTCTCAAAGAACCAGCTCTTGGTTTTGTTGATTTTTTCAATGGTTCTTTTTGTTTCTATTTGGTCTATTTCTGCCCTAATTTTGATTATTTCTTGCTGTCTACGCTTTTTGGGTATATCTGCTTCCTTTTGTTCTAGGGCTTTTAGCTGTGCTGTCAGGTTGCTGATGTGAGCTCTCTTAGAAGCATTTAGGGCTATGAGTTTTCCTCTCAATACTGCTTTCTTTGCATCCCATAGGTTTGGGTATGTTGTGTTTTCCTTTTCATTGAATTCTAGAAAATCCTTAATTTCTTTCTTTATTTCTTCTTTGACCCTGCTATCCTTTAACAGAGCGTTGTTTAGTTTCCATGTGTATGTGGGCTTTTTGTTGTCTTTGTTGTTGTTAAAGACCAGCCGTAGACCATAATGATCTGAGAGGATGCATGGGAGTATTTCAATCTTCTTATATCGATGGAGGCTTGTTCTGTGTCCAATTATGTGGTCAATTTTTGAGAAGGTGCCATGGGGTGGTGAGAAGAAGGTGTATTCTTTTACTTTAGGATAGTATGTTCTGTATATATCTATTAATTCTAGTTGGTTCAAAGTCTCTGCTAGTTTTGCAGTGTCCTTGTTCAGTTTCTGTTTCCCTGATCTGTCCATTGGTGAGAGTGGGGTATTAAAGTAGGGTTCCTTTTATGAATGTGGGTGATTTTGTATTTGGAGCATATATGTTAAGGATTGAGAGTTCCTCCTGACAGATTTCCCCTGTAATGAGTAAAAAGTACCCTTCCTTATCTTTTTTGATAACTTTTGGTTGGAAATTTACTTTATTCGATATTAGAATAGCCATTCCAGCTTGCATCTTGGAGCTGTTTGCTTGGAAGTTTTTTTCCACCCTTTTACTCTGAGATAGTGTCTGTCTTTGTCTCTGAGATGAGTTTCCTGTATGCAGCAAAAGGCTGGATTTTGTTTATGTATCCAGTCTGATAGTCTATGTCTCTTTATTGGGGAGTTGAGACCATTTATGTTAATAGATATCAAGGAATAGTTGTTTCTGTTTCCTGCCATTATTGCTTTTTTGGGTTGAGTTGTGTCTGTGTTTTTTTTCTTCTTTTAGTTTTCTTGTTTAGGAGTTTTCTTGTTTTTACTAGGCTGTATTTTCCCTCCTTGTATTGGGTTTTCCACCTATAATTCGTTGTAGTGCTGGGTTTGTGGTCAGATATTGTGTGAATTTTGATTTGTCTTGAAATATCTTTGTCTCTCCATCGGAGGTGATTGATAGTTTTGCTGGGTATAGCAGCTTGGGCTGGCACTTGTGCTCTCTTAAGGAGTGCATGATGTCTGTCCAGGTTCTTCTAGCTTTCATAGTCTCTATTGAGAAATTGGGTGTGATTCTGATTGGTCATCCTTTATATGTTACCTGACCTTTTCCCTTACTGCTTTTAGTATTCTTTCTTTACTTTGGGCACTTGATGTTTTTACTATTATGTGTCGGGAGGTATTTCTTTTCTGGTCGAACCTATTTGGAGTTCTGAAGGCTTCTTTTATGCTCGTGGTCATCTCATTCTTGAGGGTAGGGAAGTTTTCTTCTATGATTTTGTTGAAGATATTTACTGTGCCTCTTGGTTGATACTCTTCTCCCTCTTCTATTCCTATTATCCTTAGGTTCGGTCTTCTCATTGTGTCTTGGATTTCCTGGACATTTTGGGTTAGGAGCTTTTTGTTTTTTGCATCTTCTCTGGCTGTTTTGTCTATGTTTGCAATGTTGTCTTCTGCCCCCGAGATTCTCTCTTCGATCTCTTGTAATCTATTGGAAATGCTTGCTTCTGTGACTCCTGATTTCTTTTTTTTTTTTTTTTTTGGTATTCTGACTCTAGGGTTATCTCTTTTAGCATTTTCTTTATTGTGCCAATTTCTGTTTTAATTTCCCTCTTCCATTCCTTTATTTCTTTGGTTCTGTTTTCCTCTAGTTCTTTGAATTCTTTGAGTGTTTTTCATGTTTCTTCTTTAAAAGCTTCTGAATCTTTTTGCTTTTCCTCCCTTTCTTGTTTAAGTATCTCTATCAGCATCTTGAGGTATGATTTCAGGTCTGTGTCTTCTTTTTCTGGAGTGTTTGGAATTCCGATGTTTGCTGTTATGGGAGAGCTGCGTTCTGGTGTTGCTAGATTGTCTTGGTTTCCTTGGGATATACTCTTTCTCTTTTCTCTTGCCATTTTGTTGTCAGTGATATGTTCTTGCCTTTCCCTTGTATCTGGTCTGTGTCCCTGGTTCTCCACTGGTCCAGGTGTCAGATGGGCCAAGCCCTGTTTTTTGCCTCAGAGTCGTCGGGTGTGAGCGCAAGTTCCACTGTTCTGTTTCTGGTTGTTGGATCAGGCACAGCAGGGCAGGGCAAGGCACGGGGTGCACTTTCCATGTGCACTCCCCAGAAATCTCTCTGCTCCCCGGCAGCCCAGGTCTCCCACCCACCAGTTGCTCAGCCTCCAAGTCATTGTTACTGATAGCTGAGTAGTACACCATTGTGTAAATGTACCACAATTTTTGTATTCATTCATCTACTGAAGGACATCTGGGTTCTTTCCAGCTTCTGGCTGTTATAAATAGAGCTGCTATGAACATTGTGGTGCATGTATCTTTGTTGTATAATGGAGTGTCTCTCGGTTATATGCCCAGAAGTGGAAGAGCTGGATCTTCAGGTAGTACTATGTCCAATTTTCTGAGGAATCACCAGACTGATTTCCAGAGTGGTTGTATCAGTTTACAACCCCACCAACAGTGGAGAAGTGTTCCTCTTTCTCCGCATTCTCACCACCAAATGCTGTCATCTGAGTTTTGGATCTTGGCCAATCTGACTGGTGTGAGGTGGAATCTCAGGGTTCTTTTGATTTGCATTTCCCTGATGGCTAAGGATGTCAAGCACTTCCTCAGATGTTTCTCAGCCATTCCATATTCCTCAATTGAGAACATTTTGTTTAACTCTGTACCCCATTTTTTAATAGGGTTGTTTGATTCTCTGGTGTCTAACTTTTTGAGTTCTTTGTATACCTTGGATATTAGGCCTCTATCTGATGTGGAGTTGGTAAAGATCTTTTCCCATTCTGTTGGCTGCCGTTTTGTTTTCTTGACGATGTCCTTAGCCTTACAGAAACTTTGCAATCTCATTAAGTCCCATTTGTTAATCTTTGACCTTAGAGCTTGAGCCATTGGTGTTTTGTTCAGGAAATTTTCTCCTGTGCCTATGAGTTCTAAGGTTTTTTCTACTTTCTCATCTAATAGTTTTAGTGTACCTGGTTTAATGTGGAGATCTTTGATCCACTTACACTTGAGCTTTGTACAAGGAGATAAGAAAGGGTCTATTTTCATTCTTCTGCATGCTGAGTGCCAGTTGGACCAGCACTATTTGTTGAATAGGCTGTCCTTTTTCCATTGAGTGTTTACAGCTCCTTTGTCAAAAATCAGGTGACCATATACATGAGGGCTCATTTCTGGATCTTCTATTCTATTCCATTGATCCACATGCCTATTTCGGTACCAGTACCATGCAGTTTTCAGCAAAATTGCCTTGTAATATAGCTTGAGGTCAGAGATAGTAATTCCCACAGATGTTTTCTTGTTGTTGAGGATGGATTTTGCAATTCTAGGTCATTTGTTATTCCAGATGAAATTGCACATTGATCTTTCCAATTCCATGAAGAACTGGGTTGGAATTTTGATGGGGATTGCATTGAATCTGTAGATTGCTTTTGGTAGGATGGCCATTTTTAAAATGTTGATCCTTCCAATTCAAGAGCATGGGAGATCTTTCCATTTTCTGAGATCATCCTCAATTTCCTTCTTTATAGGTTTGAAATTCTTGTCATACAGGTACTTCACTTGCTTAGTTAGAGTCACACCAAGGTATTTCATAGTTTTTGTGACTATTGTGAAGGGTATCTTTTCCCTAATTTCTTTTTCCACATGTTTGTCCTTTGAATATAGGAAGGGTACTGATTTGTTTGAATTAATTTTATATCCAGCCACTTTGCTGAACTTGTTTATCCGCTGTAGGAGTTCTCTTGTGAAATATGTGAGGTCACTTAAGTACACTATCATGTCATCTGTAAAGAGTGATGTTTTTACTTCTTCCTTGCCGATTTGTATCCCTTTGATTTCCTTTTGCTGTCTAATTGCTCCAGCCAGGACTTCAAGTACTATGTTGAATATGTAGGGGAAGAGTGGGCAGCCTTGTCGAGTCCCTGATTTTAGTGGGATTGCTTCAAGTTTCCCAACGTTAAGTTTGATGTTGGCTGTTTGTTGGCTTTATATTGCTTTTACTATGTTTAGGTATGGACTTTGGATTCCTGTTCTTTCCAGGACTTTTAACATGAAGGGGTGTTGAATTTTGTCAAATGCTTTCTCAGCATCTAGTGAGATGACCATGTGATTTTGTTCTTTGAGTTTGTTTATATAATGGATTACATTGATGGATTTCCTTATGTTAAACTATTCCTGCATCCCAGGGATGAAGCCTACTTGGTCATGGTGAATGACGGTTTTGATGTGTTCTTGAATTCGGTTTGCAAGGATTTTTTGAGTATTTTTGCATCAATGTTCGTAAGTGAGATTGGTCTGAAGTTCTCTTTCCTTGTAGGGTCTTTGTGTGGTTTAGAAAGGAGGGTTATTTTAGCCTCAAAAAATGAATTAGGTAGTATTCCATCTGATTCTATCTTGTGGAATAGTTTGGAGAGTATTGGTGCTATGTCCACAATAAATGTCCGATAAAATTCTGCACTGAACCCGTTTGGACCTGGGCTCTTTTTGGTTGAGAATCTTTTGATGACTTCTATTTCTTTAGGTGTTATGGGATTATTTAGATGGTTTACTTGGTCCTGGTTTAACTTTAGGATCTTGTATCTGTCTGGGAATTCATCCATTTCCTCCAGATTTTCCAGCTTTGTGGAGTATAGACATTTGTAGTAGGATCTGATGATTTCTTGAATTTCCTCAGTTTCAGTTGTTATGTCTCCACTTTCCTTTCTGATTTTGTTAATTTGTATACTCTCTCTTTGCCCTCTAGTTAGTCTGGCTAGGGGTTTATCAATCTTGTTGATTTTCTCAAAGAACCAGCTCTTGGTTTTGTTGATTCAATGGTTCTTTTTGTTTCTATTTGGTCTGTTTCTGCCCTATGTTTGATTATTTCTTGCCGTCTACTCCTCTTAGGTGTATCTGTTTCCTTTTATTCTAGAGCTTTTAGCTGTGCTGTCAAGTTGCTGATGTATATGCTCTCTCCAGTTTCTTTTTGGAAGCGCTCAGAGCTATGAGTTTCCCTCTTAGTACTGCTTTCATTGCATCCCATAGTTTTGGGTATGTTGTGTTTTCGTTTTCACTGAATTCTAGAAAATCCTTAATTTCTTTATTTCTTCTTTGACCCTCCTATCATTTAACAGAGCCTTGCTTAGTTTCCATATGTATGTGGGCTTTTGGTTGTCTTTGTTGTTTTTAAAGACCAGCCTTAGACCATGGTTATCTGAGAGGATGCATGGGAGTATTTCAATCTTCTTATATCGATTGAGGTTCGTTCTGTGTCCAATTATGTGGTCAATTTTTGAGAAGTTGCCATAGGGTGCTGAGAAGAAGGTGTATTCTTTTACTTTAGGATGATATGTTCTGTAGATATCTATTAATTCCAATTGGTTCATAGTCTCTGCTAGTTTAAAGTGTCCTTGTTCAGTTTCTGTTTCCATGATCTGTCCATTGGTGAGAGTGGGGTATTAAAGTCTTCCACTATTATTGTGTGGGGTGAAATATATTTTTTGAGCTTTAGTAGGGTTTCTTTTATGAATGTGGGTGCTTTTGTATTTGGAGCATATATGTTAAGGATTGAGAGTTCCTCCTGACAGATTTCCCCTGTAATGAGTAAAAAGTGTCCTTCCTTATCTGTTTTGATAACTTTGGGTTGGAAATTTACTTTATTCCATATTAGAATAGTCACTCCAGCTTGCATCTTGGGGCTGTTTGCTTGGAAGTTTTTTTCTCACCCTTTTACTCTGAGATAGTGTCCGTTTGTGTCTCTGAGATGAGTTTCCTGTATGCAGCAAAATGCTGGATTTTGTTTATGTATCCAGTCTGATAGTCTATGTCTCTTTATTGGGGAGTTGAGTCCATTTATGTTGATAGATATGAAGGAATAGTAGTTGCTGTTTTCTGCTATTATTGCCTTTGTAGGTTGAGTTGTATCTGTGTCTTTCTTTTTTTGCTTTTTTTGCTTAGGAGTTTTCTTGTGTTTACTAGGATGTAGTTCCCCTTATTTTATTGGGATTTCTACCTTCGTTGTAGTGCTGGGTTTGTGGTCAGAGATTGTGTAAATTTAGATTTGTCTTGAAATATCTTCGTCTGTCCATCTATGGTGATTGATAGTTTTGCTGGGTAAAGCAGCTTGGGCTGGCACTTGTGCTCTCTTAGGGTCTGCATGATGTCTGTCCAGGCTCTTCTTGCTTTAGTCTCTGTTGAGAAATTGGGTCTGATTCTGATTGGTCTGCTTTTATATGTTACCTGACCTTTTTCCCTTAGTGCTTTTAATATTCTTTCTTTGCTTTGGGCACTTGGTGTTTTGACTATTATGTGTCGGGAAGAATTTCTTTTCTGGTCCAACCTATTTGGAGTTCTGAAGGCTTCTTTTATGCTCGTGGTCATCTCATTCTTAAGGGTAGGGAAGTTTTCTTCTACGATTTTGTTAAAGATATTTACTGTAACTCTTAGTTGATATTCTTCTCCCTCTTCTATTCCTATTATCCTTAGGTTTGGCCTTCTCATTCCTGGATCTCCTGGACATTTTGGGTTAGGAGCTTTTTGGTTTTTGCATCTTTTCTGACTGTTTTGTCTATGTTTTCAATGTTGTCTTCTGCCCCCGAGATTCTCTCTTCCATTTCTTGTAGTCTATTGGAAATGCTTGCATCTGTGACTCCTGATTTCTTTTTTAGGTGTTCTACCTCTAGGGTTATCTCTTTTAGTGTTTTCTTTATTGTGTCAATTTCCATTTTAAATTCCTTCTTCCATTCCTTCATCTCTTTGGTTTTGTTTTCCTCTAATTCTTTATGGTGAGTGTTTTTCTTGTTTCCTCTTTAAAAGCTTCTGATTTTTTTTGCTTTTCCTCCCATTCTTGTTTAAGGATCTCTATCATCGTCTTGAGGTATGATTTTTGGTCTGTGTCTTCTTTTTCTGGAGTGTTTGGTATTCTGCTGTTTGCTGTGATGGGAAAGCTTGGTACTGGTGTTGCCAGGTTGTCTTGGTTTCCTTGGGATATGCTCTTTCGCTTTCCTCTTGCCATCTTGTTGTCAGTGATATGTTCTTGCCTTTCCCTTGTACCTGGTCTATGACCCTGGATCTCTGCTGGTCCAGGTGGCGGATGGTCGGTGCCCTGTTCTGCGCCCCAAAGCTGCGGGTGGGAACAGAGGTCCCAATGCTGAATTTTTGGTCCCTGGATCAGTCAGGGCAGGGGCGTGCTTTCCGTGCGCACTCAGCAGAGATCTCTCTGCCCCCTGGCTACTCGGATCTCCTTCTCAGCAGGCCTTTTCCTTTTGGGACTGCTCGGAAATATTTTTCATTCGGTACATTCTAATCACTTTTCCCCTCTTGAACTCCTTTCAGATCCTCTCCACCTCCCCTTCCCACCTACCCACCATGATACCGCCCTTTCTCTCTCTCTTAAAAAACATAGGGAGAAAGCAAAATACAACACACACACACATACACACACACACACACACACACACACACACCACACATACACACACACACACACCAAACGAAACAAAGCAAAACTCCTCCCATAAAACAGAAACCAAAATATACAAGCAATAGACCAGTAAGACCAAAAAAAAAAAAAAATAGCTGAAATAATCCAAAATATGACAAAAAAATTTGCAAAAAACTACTGAGGTTGTTTCATGTTAATCAACCATTTATTTCTGGGCATGTGGTTAATGCTCAGAAATGTGGCTAATATACCCAGAAACTCCACTAGATACAAGTGGAAGAATTTCTTTAATTTTTAAGTATATATGTTATGAAATGCACAATAATTAAATTTTATAATTTAATACACAAAAAATATAACTATGACCTAAAAGGGAAATGGCATCATCTGAAAATCAACTGGAGCTAGAAACAGCACCATAGACTCATGACTTAGTGTACTCAGTAAAAGCTATCCTCATCTCCAAGTTCCTTTTCCCTCCTCGCCCTGAAATACACTGCTGACACATGAGCTTAACAAGATTTCCAACTGGAGCTGTATTTAAGAATAACCACATAGACTGGGGTGAAAAAGAATGCTTTCATATAAGAATGCTAGATAATAAAGATAATAAAAATGAAGTAAATGTGAAAAACTAACGTGTACTTATTTACTTAGTCAGTGAACTTTGGTAGAAGCAAAACCCATCAAGGAAACAGATTTGGCGACTACATGTGCACCCAGCCCCACAGATCACCAGCTGTCTGTAGTGGCTACATCTCTGTGGTAGGAAAGCTGAGCTGTCACCACTTTAACCTAAAGAGCTTAGTATTTGTATCCATTTACAACAGCATAATCAACTATCGTATAACATGTCAGCAATACAAAGTATTCACAGCAAAAACAATTGACATGAATTTCATGGAGCCTGGAGCTCTAATAATTAATTTACTGGAAACTCAAGAGGGTAAAGGACAAATGGTACCATTAAGAAAGCCTATAATGGTATCATAAATGTGCCATTAATGATGCCATTAATGAACAAATCTAAAAGGTATGATCATATAGGTCTACAAGACTAGTGAGCTTCTAGTTACTTCAAAAGACAGTTACACAAGGGAAGACCACAACCTTGAATTTTTAAAAAAGAATAACAAAATGCAATGTATGTCCCTCAAAGTTAGGATAATGTCTTCCATAGTCTCTGAAAAAGTACTTGTAGTAGGGAAATATGGATACAGATTATCAAACATCGAGGAACCATCAATTTCATTGGGCATGATAATCGTATTGTAGTTATGTAAGAACCCCATACACTTTAGGACATTCACTTGAGTCCTCTGCCTAACACAAGTACCATATATAACATGTTCTAGACACAGGTCAAGTCTTCCCCGTGCTCAGGAGAAGGTGTGACCAGCAGCAGCACTGCAGTCTCCCGGAGGACTTCGGAGGACTTTGACTCTGTTCAGCCTATGCTTTATTTGCTCACTTTAGGACTCAGTGAATGTGTACATTCAACTTTACCTGGTTAAGTCATAAGAATAAAATTATAATATGCAGAAAGGGGGCATAAGAAAAATAAAGGCTTGTCTTTTTGTTATAATTTTTTGTGAACTTTCATGAATTTAAGTATTCAGCACATCAAAGTTCTTTAGCTAATGTACAAAGTTAAGCATTGACTTTAAAGAGGTGGAGAACTGCCCTGTGGGCAGTTGGAGCTGCTACTCACTTCAAGCAGTGCTTCTGTCAACCTCTGGAGGCTTCCGTCTTTCCTTCCGAACTCTTCCATAGTGCTTTGGGCAGTCAATCTCTCCTTACAAAGTTTCCCCTGCATAGACTGAAATGACAACAGTGGCAAACCATAAAGCAAGCATGTTCACACACAGAAGGCACAGTTTATCTAGCATATTCTCAGTACTTAAGATCTTCTCACCTCCCTAACCCCTTCTGTGATGAAACTGTCACTATATTAGGTCCAAAGAATAGGAAAGCAACAGCAAGGCGTTTTGAATGTCTGTGAAACATATCAAATTGAGATTTTTATCCAGTTCTATACTATAAATAATTCTTATTTTATTAATTGGTGTATTATACATTAGGAGTGTGTTGGTAACAAAGCAATACTTAGCTACATTTTTGTGGCTTTTCATCATTAATAGCTAAGCTCTGCTTTCTGTGTATACAGTCCTGAGTAGTGAATTAACTCTGAAAGTTAATCTTCTTACTCCGTTATAAAATTATATATCATGTAGATGAGCTGCAAATGTAAAAAAAAAAATTCCTGCATGTGACAAAGAAGCAAAGTGGATGCCTTAGTAATCCCTGAGTCATTCCAGCTGACTCCGGGTTTTTATTTTACATTCCAGGAAGAACGTCCATAAACTCCATGCTTACTAGGGTCCCTAGGTGTTTCTATCAACCTTCCCTTTGTAGTTAGACCAAAAAATTAACAAATTTATGTCCAGAGAAGGTAAATCGTTTTTACTACAAGTCTATTTATTCTTGACTAAAAATGCTTCAGTACGCTGACTAGCCAAATTCCCTCAAATGTATTTGGCAATACAATACCAAAGGAAAGCTCTCTGAATATATTTTTGATACCGCAATTGCTTTGTAACTTCATTTGACTGAATGATATATGGATATTTATTACCTACTTGAAGATTTATGCTTCCTAGCCTGACAAGATTATTTATCTATAATCCAAAATTCCAATAAAATTTTGATATGTGGATTTATTAGAATTATAGAGAAAATTAGCATAGATAAGTACTTTAAGGCTTACATTTTTAACAATAAAAATTGAGCCCAGTGAGATTATTTTCATAATTCTGTACTGCAATCGCCTAAAAATTTAGTGTTTTGCACTTTGACCAACTCAAGTCATGTTGACTATGAATGACAACTACATACTGACAAATGTGTTTTCATGTAAGACTGAAATTAAGACAGTTGTAAAATAGGTTGCCTCTCTTTCTGGAGAACTTGGAAGTTTATGGCACTCATGTCACAAGAAGGAAAACTGAATTTGAGAAATGATATTATGTTCACATGTCATTCTGGCTGGGTATTAGGAGTACTTGAAGAGCAGGCCCACAGACATACTTCTATTTCCTGGTAATAGTCTACCTACAGTGCTAAAACTGCTGGACAAGAGCATGTCCCCTAATATAGCAATCACTATTCTACAATTACGAAAGCATGTATGCATACGAGTTAAAGGTGAGTTAGTTGTGTTATATGCTGTCAACAGATTAAAGAACAAAATCTGATTATCAATCCCAGTTCATGTAGTACCAACATCATGTCTATTTCAATCACCCAGATGAACAGTTGTTCTCGTATTGTACCTAATGTTCATAAGCTATTGCAATATTTACCAGTATTTATAAGCTCAAATGCATAGTATGTTTATTTTCATGTATGAATTCAAAATACCAAATTATTAGTTATTTTTCTACGCAGATAACCTATAAAATTTGATAGAGATTTCAATAAATAAATAATATATGTTATTTCAAGGAGAATTTTCAAAGTATTTTTGAAATCTTGTGACTTTAAAAATGTATTTGTTTCAAATAGCAGCTCCCTACTATGTATAAACTAATGACCCATTAGTCAAAAAAAATAGTTGGCTACTAATCTGTTTGTGCTTCATTCGCTATGTCAAGGGTTAATAAAATTAAAGCATTGAATTGGGTTTTAAATTTAAAAATATTTCTTATGTTCCAGAATTAATAATTTTAAGAGTCTACTAAGTTCATAATCCATTGGCATTATGAGCATTTTTTATGATGAAGAAGTGCTTGTACTGTTTCTAAATAAGTCTAAAAATACACAAATAACACAAGTGAAGGAAAATCATATGTGTTTTAACCAACAGACTTTACATGATCTGTAAACCTAGATAAAAAGTCATTTCAAAAAGAAGAAAAAATATTAGTACTGCATGAATATACACAAGTACATGTGCATGCACCCATGTGCGTGCACGCGCATGCGCGCGCACACACACACACACACACACACACTTCCCTCTGGCTATCTTCACAAAATATCTGTTCATATTTTACCACCATTACACCAATGTCAGGACCACTCTTTCACATGAAGCCCTGTTTGTCACTGCCCTCTATCCTACTTATGTTTTAAATTAGTACTTTTCTAAGAGAACAAGTAATAGAACTTGATGTTCAGTTTCTATTTTCCCAACCCACCCCATTACACTGACTTGAGACTTGTTTTGCTTATGAACAAAATTCAAGAACTGTGTCCATCATGTAGGTAGGGGCTGGCATAGAGATAATAACTGGCAAGTGAATAAAAGAACTAAAGACCTATTGGTTTCCAAATGTTTGGAGTGTGCATTGTGTCCAGTGTTTTGGGAAGTTCTAATCCCCCAGATGAGGTTCCATTTCAAAAAAAACTCAGTAAAATGAAGACATAACATACATGTCATCATTTAGTGATAGAGAAAGAGTAACACTGTCATTAGGAGAGAAACTAAAAGGAGTACTGTGAATTCTACTTAAATGCTGAGGAGTATAGTTCCACACAGTATTAAATAATGCCCTGTAGAATCTCCACAGTGGAGAACATATCTGACAGATGGGCATAGGCACTTTAAGCACTCAAATTTCCTATGACAGCATGTATACATATACAAGCATGGTATGCATGCTCAGGATTCTTAGATGATCTACAAGAACAGACTGTGGGATACCATAGTTAGATGAATCCGACAACTAACAGACACTACATTACTTCTGTAACTGAGCTTCCCATGACTAGCAAGCACTGTAGGTACTACAGTCCAATGGCAGTAGGGAAGCAAAATCAGAAAACAAAACAAGAGGTGAGACAGTGGTACCAGAGATCTCATTATTAGGTAGTATAGACGGGAAACTGGGGAGAACACTACAGAATTCTGAAGAAAATCTCATGTAGTAAAAGAACACACAATGAATAGAGTTGGGTTGTGAATGTTTCCAGTTGGAGCTAGTATAGAAATGTTAAATGGCAAGCAGACTAACAATACTCTGTTCATTCTTAGGATTACATCTCTGGCAACCTGAATCGAATAAGCTCTCAGCATCAGAGATAGACTACAGTCAGAGAAAGCAGCAGAGAAGATAGAAGAATCTGACCAGCCCTTTGAAGAACTGTTGGCCAAGTACAATTTTCTCTTATTAGTACATTTTCTTCCTTCACAATTTCATACATGCACTGTGAATTCTGCTCAGATTAATATTAAACTTTATCTCAAGTACCATTAATTTTATATTTTATATAGATAGATATATACTTTAATGCTTTTAGGAGATAAAACCAGTGAGAGTAAATTAGCATGGAGAAACATTAAAATATGTAAAAGACATTCCTTACCTGAATTTCTAAAATCATTCTGTTAATTTCATCCTGCTGGCTTTCTATTATCTAAAAGAACAAATAAATTAGACTGAATCTTTCAGATAACTTTTTAAAAAGCATCAATACTTCTAGAAAGTTCAAAAGAGAATTAAAAGTTTACTTGTAAATGTCTTTATTTTACAGAAGCATTCTTACTTAAATATCCTTTAAATTGCAAACTGACTTTGAACACCAATAAATAAACTGCAAACATTTTCTTATAGTTCTTAATGATACTTTCCTTTGAGAGAGATTCTAAATAACTTAGAGGAAAATATCTCCTGTTGTGTGGGCTTTTTAAGTTTAAATAATTTATAATTTATTAAGCTGCTATCTCCTTTCCAAATCAAAGTGAGCTAAATATTTTATAACCTATTAACTATCACTAAAATTATAAACCACACAGAAAACCCTAAGATGCACACACCACCCCACAGAATAGATGTGCTGGCTGCTCTCGGTGCCTACTGACCTTACTGGCTGTGGCATTCTGCTCTCTGAGATTATCATTTTCACTCTGAAGCTGTTTGGCATCTAACATGGGAAGGCGGATTCCATCTTCAAGGCATTTTTCTACTTTTTGTTGTAAGCTGTTGTTTAGAAAAATAAATTTCATGAATATTTTAGTTAAACAATTAGATTTATAGAAAACACACAAATAGCTATATATTTTACAGCCATAAAACAAGCCTGTAATTAGACAGAGGTTGGTCATTGTTTTAGAAATGGTGATCCTAAGTCAGAGCGTCCTTATGTCCCACTGAAGTCCATCTTACAAAGCTCAACTATAGGATCTAAACTGGTTCCTTCCTTCTATAGATGAACGGAACCAGTAACATATCTCTTGACCAAGATGAATAGGATAGGGAGATTGAGATCCTTTTCTTTACTCTGAGCATGGCCAAAGTCTGGCTGTAGGGAGTGTTGTTGCTAAACCAGCAGAATTATTTTCCCTTCACTAATAAGAATGTGGCTCCACCATGCTAACAACTTATCTTGCTTAGGTTTGCCATACTGTTATGACAAATGATGCAACAAATGGAAGCTCTTCTGACGTATTAAAATTAAATCAGTGTCCTCCAATGCTGTCCCACTGGGTATATCAGCCACATGTAAGGGCAGACCCCATGCCCAGAAGTAGCTGCATAGCTAGATAACACAAAACAAACTCAATGATGTTCATTTAAACTTTTGGTCTCATTTTGCTTTGTTTGGGCTTTTTAAAAAATCTTAATTAGTCTGTTGCTTCTTTCTCTCTCTCTCTCTCTCTCTCTCTCTCTCTCTCTCTCTCTGTGTGTGTGTGTGTGTGTGTGTGTGTGTGTGTGTGTGTGTGTGTGTGTGTGTGTTAGTTTTGTTTAGCTTGTTTGCTTTAGAGGCAGAAAGAAATTTTTTACAATAGAAACAGGCAGATCCTGGAGCTCAAGGCTAGCTAGCCGAGGTCACTTGGCAAGTTTCTGTCCACTTAGAGATCCTGTTTCAAACACCAAGGGGACAGATCCAGAGGAATGATACCAGAAGCTGACCCCCAGCTGTCATTCACAAATACACCCACATGCACATTTGAAATCTTTAAAGTTTATAAGAGTCAACAATAAGGAGGGATATGCTGTGCTGTTACACACCACCAAGCTTTCTTTCATGATACATGTTTGAATTATGTAGCAAGACTATTTCCAAAAGTAGAAAAGCTCTTAAACAGCAAAATTACTTGAACTTTCTATTTCTATTGAAACTTTTATTAATCTATCAATTTCATAATTAAAAAGTGAAAAGATTAGAAGCATTATATAAAATGCAATGATATAATTCAACAGTCACATAGATATCCAAAATATCCTCTGAAACACAGGAACTGTCGTGGAGCCAAGGAATCTTCAGCACCACTCCTTCCCTTGGCCTCAAGTGGTTCACTGTCAATTAGTACTCAAGAGGCCATTTTCTAAGATACTATCTCTGTCAGCCTCAAGATAAAGCTTAAAACACAAAATGTTTTCTGGAATCCATCACACTAATCTTCACAAAGGAAACACATGTGGCTCAGGGTTCCAACGAAAGGAAGGAGAAAATGACAGGATCTGACAAAGCTACAGTGGAACAAATGGCATTCAGCTGTCTTCAGGATCAACACGAGGGTCTCACGCCCCACAGTTTTATGTTTCCTCAGTCACAGTGGTCGACAAACAGGAAGTGTGCACTGCTTTCACTTTTACCAACAAAGATAAACTGTGCGAATTAATGAAGACCAGGAGGTTTTCTTAAGACTAAAAAGCTGGTTTAACGAACTCATAAAAAAATTAAAGTACAAGAAAGAGAAAAATAGGAGAAAAAAAAAAAACTGTGACAGCTTTGGAAACTGACATCAAGAGCAAAAATTAAGTTTACAGTACTAAAATCTAAGAAAATATTAAAACCAAGCATATTTCAGATTTTAAAATAAACAATAAAAAAGAAATGTAAATACATAAAATATCCAATAAAATAAAAAAAAAAAAAAAAACCAAGAGTAAACAGTATTACCATGAAGATACCAAGCTTCTAACTAATATACTTATGAAAACTGGATGATTTGCACTTCGCTTTCTGCTGTTTTACTTGACTCTTCAAGGCACTTAAATCTATTCATGGCTAATAACAATAAGGTTTAAACATTGTAAAAAATACAAACTCATGCACATAACAGTTTTCTAGATTTATAATGAAAATTTCCAAGCTTGAGCACAGCTTGAGAGGACACAAGCACACCTCACTGTGTGACTCCATTGGCGCTCTCGGAAGGAACACAGTGCTTACCAGCTTGCAGCATCGTTTTCAGGCCACACCTGTGGAGCTGACCTTGTTTCTTCATTCTTTTGCTATTTTCACCTAAAATTTTTAGCAAGATGCTGGCACAGTGCTTCAACTGAACCAACCAGTTTCAGTGAGATCATGTAGCACATTTCCAAGGAGAACATGCTAACAATAATAGTATCACTGAAGTAGAACATGCTTGTGATGCTATTGGCAATGTGAAGACCCTGAAGACAGGGAAGGCCTCCTTACCTCTGAACAGAAGTTACCAGCTCCTTTTCCTTCTTCTTCTGACACAGGAGCTGCACTTCTTTATCTTGACATTGCTTCTTAATCTCCTCAAGCTCTTTCTCTGTGTCCATCAAAGTCTCCTGCAAATTCTTGTTTTTTTCTTCAAGGACTTGAAGCTAAGGAAACATGTTTACAGATTATGATGCATACAGTACTAAATATACTGCCATTAAAATTACTTTTATTCTCCAAGTTAAACATATTTGTTTGTAATCTATTACATGTTGGAAGAATGGGATTATGGGGAAGAAGACTGGAAACACTTTCTATAGCATACAAAGGTTCATAAATTTTAAAAATTTTATTTTTATAAAGTGTGGTCAAACAAAAAATATAAAATTTAACATCATAACATCACCATATATATGTCTGCATGTATATCTCTTTCGTATTAAGTACATCCAGACTGTTATCTTGGTAATTCTAGAACTAAGCAAATATCCCTATACACATTACATTTCTTTGCAATCACTGTTGACCACACCCCATGGCATCCTACTCCACTGCTTGCTGTGTCTTGGAAGGGTAACAGCCTTTGCAGCTTATGTAATATACAATACTGCCTACTTATGGATGTCTTATTTTACTATACTTATTTTATTATAAAATGTTCTCCAGGTTTATTCATGTTGAAGAATGTGTCACAATTTCCTTCCACTTTAAGTCCCAACAATACTGTACTCTATGCATGTACTGCCTATTGTAGATCCATCCATTCATCCAGCTGCAGCACCTCACTGCTTCTGTTTTCTGAATATTACTAACCCTGCTAAGAACAGGCTCCAGGAGCAGCACGGCTCTTGGTAGTGGGTATCCTAGTGGGTGCAATGTGCTATGATCTCATGCTTTATTTACTGCTGCCTCTTCCTGCTCATGTAATCTCCTGTGATCCTTAAGTGCCTCCTTTTGTAGAATCTCCCTTACTTTTACAATTTATAAATCAAAATAAAATGAAGAATCTGTCTATATACATATACTGAAGTTATATAAATAATTCTCAGCTACAGATGATTTTTGCCCCCAGGAGAAGTGGACAAATGTCCACTGCTTTAGGACAGAGAAGCAGTACTGTGATCCCCTAGGAAGCAAAGGCCACAGGGACTGATTACAAGGACCAGACATTCCGCAGTGCTCATGTCCCACAGTGCACACACCCTGCAGGGCACAAGGCACACGGCACAGAACAGCTTCTGCTCCCCAGATGTTGTCTGTGCCAAGGTTGGAAATCCATGACTTCAAAGGACTGCAATAATTGGAGTGAATTTATATTTCAAAAGTCTTCAACAGAACTTGGAAAAGACTTTTAATGAGTTATTAAGAAAGGAAAATAGAAGCCAGAGGTGGGAACACACACTATTTATCAGGGTATATTAAAATTACAGTAAGATTAAGAACAGTGAAGAAAATAAACATCTATAAAGTCTTGAAGAACTTTCAATCCCAGATAACACTGGAGAAAAACAAAACTCGAGTAACATAGATATGAAGTAGAGTTAACAGCTAGTTTAGAAACCTTTTAAAAATCGAATGCTAGAAGCCAAAGAGATGGCTCAGCAAATAAAGGTGCTTTGCAGCAACAGCCAGACAACTGAGTCTGATGCCACGAACCAGAAAAGGTAGAACAGAACCAACTCCAAAAGGTTGTGATTTGACCTCCATCCATACCACAGATGTACACAATAAATAAAAAATAACGTTTAAAATGGAACCCTAAAATAGTTACCACATAGGATTATTACAAAGGTAATCATATACTAACAACAAAAGAGAGGTCCATTTATGTTTCTATGAACAATATTAGAATTAATTTGTATCTTAGCAGCAGTATGCAATTTCCAAGTAGCTACATTTCTCAACCATTTTCAAGCATGTCACAGTGGCACATTTGACCACACTACCTGTAGACTCTGACTCTGCACATCATCTAGAGTCGGAAGATCTGCCAGGTACTTTTCCAAGGTCTCAATTCGTCTCTGCTTCTCTTTGTTTTGCTCAGATTCCTTCTGGCATTTCTTTTTCAGGCTGCTGATGTATCTATCTCTGGTTTTCAGCTAAAGAAAAACATGAATTCTTAGTTGTTTTCTGTTACTAAGAATTAAAAAAATCAGTGTTTAATTCTTGGGTGTCAGTGTGACTCAGGTTACAGTAAAGACCATCAGCTCCATAAAAATCTGTCTTAATCCATTCTAAGATTCTTTTTCTTCTCCTCAAAACTCTTATGTATCAGAAATACAAAATTATTATTGCTTATAAATATATAGATATGGGTGAGGCTATTCATCTCTTTATGACTTAAATAATATTATGTTCATTTTAAACTGCACTGAGTTTAATTTGTATTAAAAATATTTAATTAAAAATCTGTATATTAAAAGATTATTAGGTACCCCCAAAAAAGCATGGAAACAAAGCTACAAATATTTTTTAAATCACCAATGCAAATATTCATATCTCTAAAGGACAGATTTCAATTTCTAATTTTTCAAAACAATATTAAAACACTGCTTAGGAAATAAAAAAACAAAATGCATCAGTTGTTATTAAAAACTTGCAAAAAGCAAAGAAGAACTTACCAAATATTTAGGAACCAATAAGGAACTGTGAGCCAACTTACATACTTCAAGCAATTTTTATATTGTACATTGTATATATACAATTTTTATACTGCATCATAAGTGAGCTAGCACCACATTTCCTTTCTTAAAACTCTAATATAAAGGTGTCTCACCACTGAGGTCACTCTGGCATTAACTGCATAAAGTTAACAACTACTACTGCACAAGAATCAGCACTCCTTGTAAACCCCAGTCTGTTCAGGGTTAACTTCAGATTTGTGTTCTCATTTGACTCTACTGACCTTAAATTGTACATCTCAAATTCACAAAACACTTCCACAAGTAACACCAGTTGAAAAAAACAACCAGTCAATAAACAGGCTAATGAAATGAATGGGCTATTTTCAAAAGATGAAGTATAAAAGCATGATAAATATATAAAAACAACAGGTTCAACACCCTTAGCACATAAGGAATATGCAAGTTAAAACTACACTGAGATAAGATCTCACGCACTCAGAACAGCTCTCATAAAGAAAATGAATAAGAAAAACACAGGCGAGGTCATGGGAGAAGGAGAGGAAATGTAAATTAGACTAGATATAATAAAAATCAGTATAGCAGCTACTCATAAAACTAAAAGTGAAATCATAATACAACTCAGCCTATACTGCTTCTGAACATACACTTGAAGGACTCTTAAGTCAACACACCACAATATCTACAAGGCCCTGTTTATTATACATTATTCATAATAGACAACCTACTGAATCATTCTAGGTGCCCATTAGCAGATGAATGAAGGCAATGCAATGGTTTTTTTTATTAGATACTCTCTGTATTTACATTGGAAATGTCCCCTTCCCCTACCCCACTCCTATTCTCCCACCACCTCAACTTGTCTTCATGAAGGTGCACACACTCCTAATCACCCTCTCCACCTCAGTGCCTTGGTGTTCCTGTACACTGGAAAAATGTGTCCTCCCTGGACCAAAGGCCACTTTTCACATTGATGCCAGACATTGCCATCTTCAACTACTTATGCACCTGGAGCCATAGGTCTCTTAATGTGTGCTCAATGGTTGGTGTTTTAGTCCATGGGAGTTGTCGAGGGTTTGGTTGGTTGATAACGTTGTTCTTCCCATGGAGTTGTAACCCCTTTCAGCTCCTTAGTCCTTTCTTTAGCACCTTCATTGGGGTCCCTGTATTCAGTTCACTGGTTAGCTGCAAACATGCTCAGGTACATCTGTATGACTCTGGCAGAACCCCTGAGGAGGCATCTTTATCTGGTTCCTGCCAGTAAACACTTCTTGGCATCAGCAATAGTGCTTGGTTTGGTGGCTGCATATGGGGTAGATCCCTAGGTGAGGCAGCCTCTGAATGATCTTTTCTTCAATCCCTGTTCCTCTATTTGACCTTGTATTTCTTCCCATGACTGTTTTATTCTCCCTTCTAAGAAGGATCCCCATTCTGTCCTTCTTTTTGGGGGGAGGCTTCAGAAGGTCTGTGAATTGTTTCTTGGATAATTGGAGCTTTCTGGGGCTATTATCCACTTATCAGTGAGTACATACCATGGGTGTTCTTTTGTGACTGGGTTACCTCCTGCAGGATGATAGTCTTTAGTTCCATCCATTTGCCTATGAATTTCATGAAGTCACTGTTTCTAATAGCTGAATACTCCATTGTGTAAATGTACCACACTTTCTGAATCCATTCCTCTGTTGAAGGACATCTGGGTTCTTTCCAGCTTCTGGCTATTATAAAAAAGGCTGCTATAAACATGGTGGAGCATGTGTCCTTATTATATGTTGGAACATCCTTGGGATATATGCCCAAGAGTGGAATAGCTGGGTCTTCAGGTAGTACTATGTCCAATTTTCTGAAGAACTGCCAGACTGATTTTCAGAGTGGTTGTACCAGCTTACAACCCCACAAACAGTGGAAGAGTGTTCCTCTTTCTCTACATCCTCACCAGCATCCGCTGTCATCTGAGTTTTTGATCTTAGCCATTCTAACTGGTATCAGGTAAAATCTCAGGGTTGTTTTGATTTGCATTTCCCTGATGACTAGGGATGTTGAGCATTGCTTTAGGTGTTTCTCAGCCATTCGATATTCCTCAGTTGAGAATGCTTTGTTTAGCTCTGTACTCCATTTTTAATAGAATTGTTTGATTCTCTGGAGTCTAATTTCTTGAGTTCTTTGTATATATTAAATACTAGCCCTCTATCAGATGTAGGATTGGTAAAGATCCTTTCCCAGTCTGTTGGCTGCCTTTTTGTCTTCTTGACAGTGTCATTAGCCTTATAGAAACTTTGCAATCTCATTAAGTCCCATTTGTCGATACTTGATCTTAGAACATCATTGGTGTTCTGTTCAGGAAATTTCCCCCTGTGCCTATGTGTTCTAAGCTCTTCTCTTCTAATAGTTTCAGTGTACCTGGTTTTATGTGAAGGTCTTTGATCTACTTCCAGTTGAGCTTTGTCCAAGGAGATAAGAAGGGATCAATTTGCATTCTTCTCCATGCTGACTGTCAGTTGAGCCAACACCATTTGTTGAAGATGCTGTCCTTTTTCCATTGAATGTTTTTGGCTCCTCTGTCAAAGTTCAAGTGACCATAGGTGTGAGGGTTCATTTCTGGGTCTTCAATTCTGTTCCACTGATCTACCTGCCTATCTCTGTACCAATACCATACAGTTTTTATTACAATTGCTTTGTAATATAGCTTGAAGTCAGGGATGGTAATTCCCCCCAGAATTTCTTTTATTGTTGAGAATAGATTTCACTATGCTAGGTTTTTTTTTTTTTATTATTCCTGATAAATTTGCAAATTGCTCTTTCTAACTCTATGAAGAATTGAGTTGGAATACATATCACAGATGTCTCTGTTTCTCTCTTTTGTTTGTGTGTGTGTGTGTGTGTGTGTGTGTGTGTGTGTGTGTGTGCGTGTGCGTGCAGTGAAGGTTAATTGCCATAAAGAATAAGATTTTGTCATTTGAAGGAACAGAAATACAAATGGAGATATTCCATTATATAAAATAAGCCAGGTGCATAAAGATAAATACTGAGTATTTTTTCTCATTTGTGGATCACAGATCTTTTATAGATATACAAAACCACATATAAATGAAATAAAATCTACTTAGTCATAATAAAGGGCTCAATTTAATAACTTGAGGCAATGTCCTTCTGAAAAGA
Organism: Micromys minutus; assembly: GCF_963924665.1. Classification (NCBI taxonomy): domain Eukaryota; kingdom Metazoa; phylum Chordata; class Mammalia; order Rodentia; family Muridae; genus Micromys; species Micromys minutus. The sequence continues at coordinate 29,278,038 of NC_137960.1, read as the reverse complement.
ATAAGCTTCACTTTGTTTTTCTATCCTTAATTGTCAGTAAGACCAAGAAACAAGGAATTACAATAAGGAAAAGAAAAAAATTATTGGTGTGGGCAATTGGCTTTAGAAAGTTTCAGTACTAGTTAGAAAGGCACAACAGAGACTTTATTCCTCGACTGGATGCTTAGATCTCTGCCACCAGCACATATTTCTTTTGAAAGTTGATGCATATTGTGTTTTACTATAATATAAATGTATAACTGTGGAGGAAACCTAGGGAACAGGACAAATGATAAACATCCTTTGGGAAGAAAGCAATTGACCCACCACAACCATTCACAAAAGACTCACCTTTTCCTCTAATTTCTTCTTCTCTTCACTAAATTGGCTTATTCTTTGTTTGAGAAATTCATTGAGCTGCAAAACTTCTTTCTCAGTAGATGCTAGCTTTTGCTCAAGTTCTTCTTGGTGAGGATGGGACAATGGTTGCTCTGTAAATGGAGTCTGGCCTGAACTGCTCTCATATTGAGGCTATTGGGAAAAACAAACAAAAACAAGAATGGTAGATAAATATTCAGAAGTTTACCAAGTGCAAAGGGGTTCAATGCAATAAACATCTTTAAGCTATAAAAACAGACTGATCTCATGGTAGATCCTAACCCTTCTGCTTCCTAGGTACAGACTATGATTAAAGGACATAAGTATTTCTAAGTCTTAATTTGTTCATCTATGAAATAGAAATAATAAAGCCATTTTGCAATGTTTATTGAACAAAAAGTTTGCAAGCTCCTAGCACATGGCAAAAATTCAATAAAAGGCAGCTACTATTTGGCTTAAAAACATACTTAAAATGAAAATAATGTATTACACACCTTTATCCCATACAAGTAAAACTTTTAGGGAAGTAATTAAACACAACAAAAAGTGGGTGTGGTGGTAAGTTCTCATAATTCCAACATTAAAAACAAAGGAAAGAAGATTAAGAGATCAAGTCCAGAATGCGTTATATAGTTAAGACCCTGTCTCAAAAAAAAATACATGAATATTTTCTTCATAAGCAATCATTTCAACTACTTAAACTCAATAGCATTAAAAGACTGGTTCAATACTAAATTTTATAGAGTTAGGGGTTTGTCCATGATAGAATGTGATCATACACTTGTCTAAAGTCATGCTGGCACCATACAAGTGCTCAAAAAATAATCATAGAATGGAAAAAAAACAGTATGGTTTCTTCCATTTAGAAAGATTTGATGCAAATTCTTCTAGAGGAAAAGGCGATTCTCCTTGGGTTAAAATCTGGAAGGGACAGACAGAAAAAATACATATATTCCTTTAGATGAATCAAACTGAAAGTATTACATTAACAAGGAAGGTGCTATTATCCAACATATATTTACAAAGTATACCCCTGTCAGTCAGGATTATAAAGCTAGCAAGTTACAGAAAAAGGTTAAAAAAACACAGTTAAGACTAAAGTACTAAGCTGGTGGCAGATACAGTAGTTAGGGAAACGTGATCTATAGAAGTGACTTTGAACAAGATCTTAAGGCACTATGGTTTTGATAAAAGCAGGCATACATTCAATTTGTTATGAGCAGGAATATTTCAATGTAGCATACTCTGGCACTAGCTTTGAATTCAAATTTTAAAGGAGAAGTCCTTAGACAACTATAGCACAGAAAACAACATAATGAGGTGGCCAAATAAAGGTCACATTAAGTACAAAGTACTGGGGAAGAGGAAAACGAGGATAACATTTGGAAAATGAACAACAAATGTGCTTTAGTGGGATAGCAGCTTTTGAGACATTTCTTTAAAAATAGGCGAATTTTGCTGTATTGATCGGGTTCTGTTTGTTTGTTTGTGAACTTGACACAAACCTACATATATTTGAAAATAGGGAATCTTAACTGAGAAAATGACTCCATAAAATTAGCCCATAGACAAGTCTGGGGGCATTGTCTTAATTGATGATTGACTGGAGGAGCCCAACTTACTGTGAGCATTGGCATTCATGTGCAGGTGGTCTTGGGGGTAAGAAAGCAAACTGACTCTTCAAGTTCCCTCTCTCCAATGTTGGGCATTTTGGTAAACTCACCCCCAATGAGTCCTGAGAGTGTCCTACCTCCTGGGTCTCTGCCACTCTCTAGAGAGTTCCCCACCTGCCACCTACCCTCCAGCCTGCTTATCTCCATCCATTCTCTTAGCCCTCTGAGTTTTATGCCTGCCCCCACCCAATCTGATCCTGTTCTCCTTTGCCCCTCCCCCTCACCTCTTCCACCCAGGTCCCTCCCTCCCTCTGCATCCTTCCCCCTTCTAGGTGGAAATGAAGCATCCTCACTTGGGCCTTTCTACTTGTTACACTTCTTACAGTCTGTGGGTTGTATCGGAGGTATTTTGTACTATTTGGCTAATATCCGCTAATCAGTAGGAGACAGGACAGGGTGGGGGGGGGGCAGGGTGAGGGACAATGACTGGCATGTAAATAAATAAATAAAATTTAAAAACAGAAAGCAAACTGAGCAAACCAGGAGATATACGCAAGCATGCAGCCTTGTTCCAAGGCTTCTGCTTCAGTTCCTGTCTCAAGGTTCCTGCCTTGAGTTCCTGCCCTGACTCTCCTCTTGAAGTGCTTTGGGCTATGGTGGTTTGACACAACAATAAAAACCCTAAGACATCTGGCAAGAACAAAGAAAGATATCTGGAACAAATAATAAACCAAGGCAGAGCACACACTCTGTGTTATGGGTTACAGGAGAGAAATAAAAAGGGAAACTGAAAACCTATTAGGGGACATTACAAGTACTGAGTTCAATCTCAATTTCTAAGAAATAATGGCACAGAAATAGTTTTAGATAAATAAATTAATTTTTAGGCTTTATAAGTCTCTGCATCCTCTACATTTAGGCTGGTAATTTTGGTGACAGGAAAGCAGAGTCCTAGTTTCATTCTGTTGCTAGATAAGCCACTCTGACCAAAAGCAAATTGGGAAGGAAAGAGTTTACTTGGCTAATACTTCCAGGTCACAATCCATCATTAAGGTAAATCAAGGCAGGAACCCAACACAGGAAACTGAGGCAGGAAACTGCTTGCTGGTCAGGCTTAGCTAGCTTTCATACATAATTCAGGACCATCTGCCTAGGGACAGTGCAGTTCACAATATTCTACTTTAATAAGCAAGACAACACTGCACAGGCATGGCCACAAGGCAATCTGAGCTAGGCAACTCTTCAATCAGGACGTTCCTCTCAGATGACTCTAGGCTTCATCAAATGTATAATTAAGGCTAACTAGACAACGAGGCAAAAGAACGAGAGAACACTAAAGCAAAGCCTAGGAATGGAGCTGTCATTGTTTACTAAATACCTATATAACACTTATTAACAGGTCGACTGACACTGGACCTAAGATCAGTTACAAATGTGTATGCAAGGTCTAGGGCAAACATTAAAGAAAAACTACTGAAATAAAATGAAAATACTCATATAAAATGTTTAATTAAAATGACAGAAGAAAAAAAGTGTTACACCAAAACAGAGTAACACATAACAACAGAAAATATTTACACAAGTGATAGTTTTATATTAAATCAATTATGCCCATAGTCATTATAAATATCCCTGGTTTAAATGAACCAATTTAAAGATAACAATTGTTAGACTGCATCAATAGCTTATATGAGAAGCACTTAATAACACAAAAGTCTTTAACCGCATGAAAGTGGTACCAAAATACCTGGGGTAGACTGAGAGATGGTGACAGAATGGCAAGAAGAAACACATAATCCACTATAGTCACTGGAGGCTCTCCCCAGCTCTGCAGGGTCGGCCAGCACAGAAGGCAGAATGTCAATGAAGACTCACTTGCTCCGGAAGCCCATCAAACAGCAGGGGACAGACATCCATACATTACTCATTCCTGCACCACACACTTCTCACATTCCTTTCAAACAGTCACCAGGAAATCAACATGCTGCTTCATAAATCACATTCCAAAAGCCTGAAAACTCATCAAAATACCTGTCATTCAAACACAGGTAAGTTACACTAGAAACTACACACACACACACACACACACACACACACACACACACACACACACAAAATTGAAACATTCCTAAAGCAGTGATAAATAATATATGATTTAAAGAGGAACTCTCATGTGAAATATAAAAAGTCTCAACTAAAATATAACTGAAAATTTGTGAAAAAAATAAATTCTGTAATAAAGTGGTGCTCAGAGGAAATTTATACAACTAAATATAAATAAGAAATATAAAATTAACTAAGTCTCCCATTTAGTAAACTAAAAAAAGTAGACAAAGTTAAATCCAAAGTAAAAGAAGAAAAGTATACCAAAGCAAAATCAATGAAATTAAAATTAAGAGATACAGAAAATTCAACAAAGACTGAACATATTTACGGGCAATAAAAATCAGTAATTCTTGAGGTAGGCCAGGAGAAGACAGTCCTTTAATACACTAGTAAAGAAGTTCATTAATTATTAACACCCTAAAACAGAAACCATCTGGCCCTAAAATCTTAAAAAAAAGAAAGAAAGAAAGAAAGAAAAGGAAGGAAGGAAGGAAGGAAGGAAGGAAGGAAGGAAGGGAGAGAGAGAGAAATAAAGAAAGACCATAGGAAAGGAAAGTGATGGAGACTCTGGACCATCTGCACTGGGGGTGTGAGTCTAGATCATACAGGGGACCACAAAAGAATTCATTGATAAGCTGACTTAGAGAGCCATCTACTGGCCTCAAACACTGTTCACATACCTTAAAACAAAACAAACAAAACAAAAGGCATGCTTTTGTTAATACAACTACTGCAATAATTGTCTAATACCAGAACAACATTTATTCAGGATGGAGTTATAAGGAAATGTTGAATGGCTCTACTAAAAATACTGTTTTCGAAGCAAATTATACTAGTTGTTTAGTATAATACTACTTTTCACATAGCTATACTATTAATCTCAGGATTATCCCACAGGGACTGGCTGTTTTGTAATCGAAACTAAAGCAGATAACCAGAAATGAAATGTTGTGATATATGTGGGATCAATGTTTAAAAAAAAAGCTAGGTCACTATGCTAATGCCTATAACTTGCATAAGTCTTATAGCTACTTGGTGTTTAGGATTTTCTCATTTCAATGTGTCTGATTAGCTTATTTTTTTTACAAATAACATATTTGGCTCTTACTCTCTCACCCTCTCTGTCCCTTCTTGCCATTCCCTCAACCCCTCTCTCTCTACCTGGCCTCTCCCTCTTTCCCTCTCTCCCTCTCTCCCTCTCTCCCTCTCCCTCTCCCTCTCCCTCTCTCTCTCTCTCTCTCTCTGTCCTCCCTCCCTCCCCCCCCCCCCCTCTCTCTCTCTCTACCTGGCCTCTTCACTCCCCCCCTGCTCCATCCTCTACTCTCCTCCCCATGTCCTAAATAAACTTTATTCTATTTTTTAAAAACACACATTTGAGGGTACAATGAGGAAAAAAATCCACTTCAAATTAGTTTTGACATCTAGGAATAAGACCTTAACAACAACAAAAAAAAAACCGAAAGTAATCCCACGAACCACAGCTTGTTATCTCTCAACATTCATTTGTCACTTTTTAGTCCCAATAAAAAAGATCAACAGTAGTTTTCTTTTGGAAAAAAAAAGCAATTACCAAATGTATATAGAAAAATGTGAAAATGAGTTTTAAGGAGAAAAAACTCTTAAAGGGAGAGAAATAATTGAAGAAAGAGGCCATATGAGTTTAAGTCATCCAGACCTTATGTCTATCTTCCCATAGATTACACAGGCAGGCTAGGCTTATTCATAATTCTATGCCCTGGTCACAGTCCTTTACATAGATCATGTGGAGCCTATTCCCAGTGGACACATCTGCATTACAGCTCCTGTATGTTTGGCTCAGTGAACATTGCAAAAGGAAGAGACAGAAAATTTTTAACAGGGAAATCAGCAGTGAAACAATCCCTCCTAGATATGGCTATATAAACAAAATCCAAACAGCATCAGCATCAGTGAACCTGTTAATATAAAATGAGAAAGTTTTCATGGGTTTACATCCCTAAACAAAGAACTACAGAGCAACTACTGCCTGCTGGGAGAAGGATAATTAGCCTCTCACAGAGATGAGCACCCTATTGGATGTCTAATGTAGAGTGGTGAGCCTTGAAACCATATATGTGAAAACAGCAAAAGAGACTCAACAGGGTGTGTGTGTGTGTGTGTGTGTGTGTGTGTGTGTGTGTGTGTGTCACACACACACACACACATACAGATGCATAAAATTCATAAGAAGAGTCAGAGTAAGACAATCCAAAGCAAAGAGAGCACTGCTGGAAAGTCACAAGTTGAGTAATAGGCAGACAAGAATTGTGGGAACAGAAGTGCAGTGACAGCGAGAAGCCTCGTCCAGAGGATAAGCCCGGCAGCCATGGTGAAAAAAGACAGTAGTTCCAGCCACAAGCAATGCACACCTGCAAACTACAAATCCAGTTGTGGGTTTTGGTGAGAATGACTCTGTAGAGAGAAGTTCCATTTTGTCATTCCATGTGGCTTGGGGGGGGGGGGGTGTCCAGGTACCATTTTGACAGAGAAAGTGCTATTTAAAACTGAGCTACTCTGGGGATTTGCGAATTAAGAGCTTACAGTTGTGATTCAGGGAGACAGAGTCAATCTGAGAGCCCCAAGGTGAGGAGCAGCTGCCTTAATAATGGAGAAGGACCAGACACAAGCCTGAAAGTGCAAGTGGCAGGGGAGTCAGGCAGTAACAGGTACAGAGCAGTGTAGCTGTATTCTTAGCATCAAGTCAGTGACCTTGGAACCTTGAGGTCTGACAGTACTGAATCTGCAGTCAGTGGGTGCATCAGCCTCTAGAGCTACCCATAATCACAGAGTTCAGTGGCATAGACCAAGAAGCTGAAATACAAAAGATTATAATGGCATCCACAGCCACTTCCTTGTGGCAAGCAATACTTAATACTGAGTGGATTCTGAAAGTACACAGATAGGGCGGCCTATAGAATTACAGTGCTGTGTTTGCTTCCTGACTTTCCCTGTGACATTAGCTACCCCAGAGTTTATAAACAGGGTTTTAGAGAGTGGGAGAACATGTCTACCTACACAGTAGTACAAAGCTAAAACTGGTGAGCAAAGGCTACTCATATGAAAAGAAAAACCACTGAAGATGGCACTGCCAGCCCAGTAAAGCCCAGCAGCAGCATAAATCACAGTAAAAAAAAAAAAAAAAAAATATATATATATATATATATATATATATATATATATACAAGCTCTACCTGCTGGGCATGATGTTGCATGCCTGGAAGATGAAACCATCAACTGCAGGAACATGGGAAAGGTTATATGTCCTTAGAAAAATACATGGATAAAGGAGAAGTAGGAACAAATTCATTATTTCCAACACAGTAAACCCCTAATACCAATAGCAGAGAGAAAATAATTATGAAAAGAACAAAGCATATCCAATTACCCAGGAAAAGAGCCAACAAAGTGACAGCAATTAAAACCGCATCTTTAGGTGACATAGCCCTACTCATCATAACCAAGAAGACCCAAATGAATAAAACTGAAGATTAAAGGGAGCTGCTACCAGATTCCATTGAGAGCCAGATGATCTTTGGGAAATACTTTGAAACTGATAATCCATAAAAAAGAAAATGTACCAGAAATAAACTCCCAAACATAAAATTCAAAATTAAAACTAAAACATACAAACATATCCACGAGAAAAAACTAGCCTGCAGCATTAATAGTTCCCCACAAAAGGAACGCTCAGAACCAGAAAAGATCATTCCTGAAGTCTACCAAACCTTTAAAGAAAATTTATTGCTAACACTATGCAAGCTGGTCCTCAGAACAGAAATGAGAGAAACACCATCAAGCCACTTATACAAAGCCAGCAACCTGACACAAAGTCACATGAGAATATAACATCACCCCATGGGCCAGTAAACCCAATGAACCTATATCTGAAAGTTATTTTAAAAAAAAAAAAGTACTTGGAAACTAATTCAAGAATATAGGAAAAAGATAATATACCATCACCAAGTTGTTTCCTTCCAAAGAATATGAGGATAAATGAACATATATAAACCAATAGATGTAAAATACCACATTAATAGACTGAAGGGCAGAAAAGCCTTTATCCCTTTTGTGATAAAATCCCCAAAGAAACTAGAAACAGAAGAACTCATATCAACAAAATAAAGGCTACATACAACAAACCTAGAGCCAATACTAACTGGAAAATAATTTCCATTGAAATCGGGAATGAGTAGCATCCACCCTCCACTCCAGCTACAGAAGTTTTGAGGTCTTAGCAATAAGATAAGGAAATAAATACATACAAACAGGAAGGAAGAAGTCAAACTATTCCTGTTTACACATGGCATGACTCCATACTTACCAAGACTCCAACAACTCTGTGAGAAAACTCATAAAGCTGATAAAAACACAGCCAACAAGTAGTTTTTAAGTAACTTTCCTATATTCCAAATAATGAACACTCCACAAAAAAATCAGAAAAATATAATTACAATTATAATACTTATAACAGCTCCAATTTATAACTCCAAAGAACCAAACCAAACAAAAATCCCCAGTAATAAAATTAACCAGGGAGGTGAAAGACATTAACAATTAAAACTTTTAAACATGGAAGAACAGAAATTGAAAATATTCTTTCAAAAGAAACTAGCACACTGATAGATACTCTATTTCCATCCCCAACACCATGGTAACAAACTGGCAGAATTAAAACTAAGGAGATGGTTAAATTAATAACAGTGCAATCCCTATTTTTATATCCTATAATCCTTCACAGAACTAGAAAAAAAAGTGAAATACGAAAGCACCAAAAATCCTAAATAACAAAAGCAATTCTAAGAAAAAAGAACAACACTGAAGGACCCAGGACAGCTAACCTCAAATTATACTACAGATCCACAGTAACAAAATTACCATGATAATGGTACAAAGGCATATGTACAAGATAAAATGACGGAACCAGAGATAACGTCACACACTACAGCCACTCAGTTTTTGACAAGAGTGCCAAAAACATTTTGGAGAAAAGAGACTCTTCAACGAAATGGTGCTAAACAAGCTGGCTATTCACTTACAGAAAAATGACATAATGTACATACCTCTCACTTTAAACATAAATTAGAATATAGATTCACAACCTTAATGTCAGACCTGAAACTCTGAAATTCTTAAAGAAAAACACCCCCAAACACGAAAGAATGCTTGCTGCCAAACCTGAAGACCTGAGTTGGATTCCCCACATCACATGATGAGAAAACCAGTTCCTACAATCTGTCTTCTGACCACACACATCATTGCACGTAATCACAGGGACACACATATATGCATACATGATAAATATTGAAAAAATAAAAATACCCGAAGATATAAGCACAGGCAAAAGGCTTCTAGAAAGGATTCCTGTAATCAGATAGCAGTTGTAGGAACTGACAAATGGCAGAGTATGAAGTTAAATTTTCATCAGTAAAGACAGTCTATAGAATGGGAGAAAGTCTTTGTCAACTATATATCTGACAGTGGATCAACACAAAGAATCTAAAAGAAAATTTTAAAATGTCAAAACAAAACAAAAAAGAAAATCACACCAAATTATCCAAGCAATAAACGAGCAAATTTTCAAAAGAAAAAGTACAATGGCTAATATTTAAAGAAACTATCAGCATGTTAGCAATGGGGAAAAGCATACAATGAAATTCTCTCTCGCTCCAGTCAGCACAAAGCTACACACACGAGAGACACTTCTGTACTGCACTTACTGCTGCACTATTTCCCACAGTCAAACATGGAAGCAACCTAGATATCAATCGATAATAGATAAAAAATGGAAATATATGTATACAGAATGGTTTTGTTCCTCTGCAAGAAAGAAATAAAACTATTATTCACAGAAACATGGATGAAATGGAGATCATGTTAAAAAAAAAAAATAAGCCAGGGCTAGAGAGGTGGCTCAATGGTTCAGAGAACTGACTGCTCTTCCAGAGGTCCTGAGTTCAATTTCCAGCAACTACATGGTGGCTCACAACCATCTGTCATGGGATCTGATGCCCTCTTCTGATGTGTCTGAAGACAGCTACAGTGTACTTTTATGTAATAAACAAATAATTAAAAAAAAAGAAAAATAAGCCATAAGTAGAATCTAAATTTAAACATACAAATATGCATATATACAACAGAAATCTCATTTCTCAGAACTAATTTGCAAAGATAAATGTATGTTGAGTAGTAAAACAATGTTTACAAAAGGTTATTCATTGTGACATCATTTATTTTTATTAGATACTATGTATTTACATTGGCGATGTTATCCCTTTCTCCCAGCCTTGCTCCCATTCCCCTTCCTCTCCATTTGCCTTCACAAAGGTGCACTCCCTCCTAATCACCCTCTCCAATCCATTACCTTGGCATTCCCCTACATTGGGAAAACATGCCCTCCCTGGACCAAAAGCCTCTTCTCTCATTGATCCCAGACACTGCTATCTTCTGCTACATATGCAACTAGATCAATAGGTCTCTCAATGTGTGCTCAAAGGTTGGTGTTTCAGTCCATGGGAGTTTTGGAGGGTTTGGTTGGTTGATAATGTTGTTCTTCCCATGATATTGCAATCCCTTTCAGTTTCTTCAGTCCTTTCTTTAGCACCCTCATTGGGTCTCTATGTTTGGTCCATTGGTTAGCTGCAAGCATGCTCAACTGTATCTATATGACTCTAACATAGTCCCTGAGGAGGCATCTCTGTCTGGTTCTTGCCAGTAAATACTTCTTGGCATCAGCTATAGTGCTTGGATTGGTGGTTGCATATGTGGTGGATCCCCGGGTAAGGTGGCTTCTGAGTGATCTTTTCTTTAATCCCTGTTCCTCTATTTGACCTTGCATTTCCTCACATGAGTGTTTTGTTCTCCCTTCTAAGAAGGACTAAGGCATCCCCATTTTGGCCTTCCTTCTTTCTGAGCTTCATAATGTCTGTGAATTGTTTCTTGGGTATTCAGAGCTTTCTGGGGCTATTATTCGCTTATCAGTGAGTGTATGCCATGTGGGTTCTTATGACATCACTTATAATATAGCCAAATAGCAAACAACCTTAGCTTTCATGAGTAAGAGATGGTTGAATGTATTGTGATTTCCATAAAATAGAAAAGAAATGTAAATGTAGAGAACAAACAACGTGCATTCTTAAGAACTGCTGTAAGTGTACAGAGCCACAATGTGTTTTTATCTGTTTGTGATATGCACCAGCTCTGGAAGGGCACCCACACTCTGAAGGGCACGTATTCTCTGTGCGTGGGGGAGGCTGTGAGAGAACAGAGGGAATAAAGTAGCTGGGCACGAACTCTGCAAACTCACCATGACTTCAGAACACTGATGGAAGATGCTCTACATGAGTAAAATACAGTATATGTACAGATTTATTGATCCACTCCAAGGTGCTGTAGTCTTACCTGTAAACTACTCATGTAGGAGTCTTCACAGTTCACATAGTGTCCTAGCATAGCATGCTGTGCCCTTAGCTCATTATCCCTTATCCTTTCGTGTAGGTGGTTAATTTGTTGCTTCTGCCTGCAAAACATGAAGTGAATACAATATGAAGAATAAAACTTTTCTAAAAAACAGTGAAGAAAACTTTTAGTGTGCTGATACTTTTACACATGTAAAAGTTTTGTCTCATCTCAACCATTGAGGACAATTAGTTAATGAAGCACTTTTCCTATGTGGAAGTATAAAAAAGAAAAAGGAAAACCACAGGGTTGGAGAGATGGCTCAGTATATAAAGTGTTTGTCACCCAAGCAGGAAGAGCACATTCAAACCCCCAGAGCCCATGCATGTCAGTCAGGCATGGTAGCTCTTGTAGCATTCAAAATGAAGAGACGGAGGATCTCCAGGGCAAATTAGCTAGCTAGATTAGCTGGAATTGGGTAGCCATAGTTCGATTAGAGACCCTGCCCCAATAAATAGAGGGGAGAAGGATCTAAGAAGACAACTATGATCAACTTCAGACCTACATATACATCTAAGTACGCTGCACATACTTGTGCACCTACACACATGTAAGTAAATATGAATGCACACACATAAGCAAGACTGGAAGAAGCTATTTATAACACAGTTTTATATATATATATATATATTTGTGTGTGCAAACAAATGGAAGTCTATGTATTACTTTCTATACTCCATATCCAAAACTCCTCAATAGAAAGTATTGTTCAGAGATATCCTTTCCACAAAAATAACAAATATCTACTTTTGCTTTTTTAATTTCTTCCTCAGTACATATTATAATTATTTTCCTGTTCTGAATTTCAAGCTAGGTTAAATTATTTTTTCTATTAACGGAGTTGTGAAAATTGCCTGAGATAGGCATGACCTGGTACTTCATTTGTGGCTAGCATCTGAAGCAAAGAAAGGACTGCTTGGGACCATGCCCTAACCCTGAGGAATCTAATTCTAGCTCACCACTGTTGGTACTGGCCTGTAGAACTGATCACCTGAGACTGAAACAGTATATGTAAATATATTGATTCAGTAATGCTATATACATGAATATAAGCAACTAGAGTAAAAACTAAACTATCAAAAATGTATCTAGATATTAAAATTTAACTGATAACTATGATGCAAATAAACATTTTTCCTTCACTGACCATCTCAAAGGAAAGGATACTAGCATGAGCAAATATTAACATTATTTTCCTATCCATTTTTTCCTCTTTGATTAGTACAAAAGTCGTTAACTTTTGTTAGAGCATCACCATACATGTGCCACAGTTCACTCACAGTTCTCTTCCCTGGCATCCCTCCCCCAGGTCTTCTGAACACCTGTCTGGTCCCTTATCACATGTATTCCATTACTCTATTTCCTCCCTCATTTATGACCTCTTCCTTCCCTGTCACAATCCCAGTCCCAGTGTCATGACCTATGCGTGCATACACACACACACACACACATACACATGCACATGCACACGCTCAAATATATATAATTTTAAATTTAGGTTCCATAGATAAGAGTCCATCCATTTTTTTTGACGGACTTCACTTTTTGTTGTGGCTGTATAAAATTCCATGTACTGTGGTCAACATAACATTTTTTTATCCATCTTTTGATAGACATCTAGGCTGGTTCCATGTCTGAATTACTGTGAATAATTTAACGATAAACAGGAATGTAAAGAGTATCTTTGTAGTGTATTGACTTAGGAGTTCTTTAATTATATGGCCAAATTGGTATGACTGAATCACACAGATCAACGGTCCTTTTGGGGGGAACATTACTGGTTTGATCTCTCTGATGGCTAATTTAAGCTGTTGCAAAATGGCTAGTATTTGAACATCTAGTTCATTTTTAAGGCTTGGGAATTTTCTGCGATAATCTCATTGACTAGATCCCTTACGTCTTTACTGTTTATTTCATCATCTTATTCTATCCCACGGGTTCTCAGGACTGGTCTGCTCATCATATCCCAGAGTTCTTAAAACTTTTTCTCATGCAGCTCTTCACTGATATTTGCATGTAGAATTTCATCAACCCCATCTTCCATTGTAATGACTATTCCTCCTCCTCCTCCTCTTCCTCCTCTCTTCCTTCTCCTCTTGGACAAGCCTACTAATGATGCACTCTGGCTGACTGAGTTTTTCATTTCCATCATCTTTTTTTCAAAACCTCAAATTCCTAGTTAATTTTTTTTATTATGCTGCTGAAATTTTATCCATACTATTGATTTTTTTCCCAACCATTTTGTTAACTCCCTCCTCTGTATTGCTTACTGTCCTCAGATTCCAGGTTCTCTTTCTTATTTTTGATCATTTTTACCAGAAAACATTTGAAAACTTCACCTGGCATTTCATTTATTACAATATATTTGAGTTCAACAGTTAAAAACTTACCATCTTTTGAAGAAAGCATGTTTTGCCACACCACCTCCAGCTCATCTCTCCTACCCCTCCCACTCTCTTCCTCACTCCCTCTCTCTCCTCTCACTCTCCATTCCTTTCTCACTCTTAGTCTCCTTTTTTCTTCCTCTCCCTTATCCCATGTAGCCCAAGCTAACTTCCAATGTGCTATGTAGCCACTGACAGTCTTGAGCTCATATTCCTCCTGCCTTCTTGTCTCTATCTTCTGAGTCCCAGGAACATAGGCATTCCAACTACAACCAGTTTTAGATGGTTCTCAGTAGCAAGCCTAGGGTACTGTGTGTTCTAGGCAAGTATTCCACCAACTAAGATATGTTCCCCGTTCCCTTAATTCTTGACTGATCATTTAGCAAATACTAGCCTTCTTTAATCCCTCTTTGTGCTGTTGGGTACTGAATGTAAGCATGTACTTATTGACACAAGCATTTTAATACTAAGCTGAGCTGTGTCTCTAGCCCTGAGTAGCCTACACTTGAAGGTTAACAGTTTTTGGAAGTAGCTGCTGCTTGTCCTTTGCTAAGGATCTTTCCTAAGGATCAGGGCAGCTGATGCTGTTAAACTTCCTTCTCCAGATGTTTTCAGCTATCCTTTCCTTCCTTCAGTTGTCCCATTGCTTCACACAAAAATAAGCAACAACTAAACCAGCAACAACTGGTTACAGAAAAATTATCCTCCTCAAATGCTTTCTAAAGTATCTTAATGAAGTACCCTTGATAATTCCAAAGAGGAGATATAAATGATGTACACCCATGTATTTTAAAGATAACATAATGCAGTAACCTTATGATTTCTTGCTCAGAATAATCAAGAGACTTTCTATTGAAACTAAATGAATTCTTATTGATAAATTTGGTTTTAAAATACAAAAATTTCTTACAATGTTATAAAAGAAATGATTCCATAATTCTTACTGTAGACAATGTAAACTTTAAAATATATCCTTTTCATATTTAGGTAGTCTCAAATCTAATATATAGTAGTCAAAAGAACTACTATATTTTAGTGTGGCTTTCCAAATTTGACAGTCTCTAAAGGCAAATATAAGACATCACCTTGCAGCTCTCACAGTTCCATGTAGCATATGAAGAAAGGACAGAGAATATCTCGAAACCATGAGTTCCACTAAAGCCAATGGAAAGCGTGTCAGAAACCAAACAGAGAAACTTATCCTCAGTTCTGATAGCTCTTGCATGCCATGGACTGGAGAGGGCAGACTTGGGACATTAATTTGTTTATAATTTTGAATTTAAGTAGTGAATGCAACTGTAATTGTTTCACTGATCTAAACTTTTTTGTCTACCATTGTGAGTAATTGAAAAAGAGACTCACCTATCAATTACAATTTCCTTCTGCCTCAGAAGTCCTTCTTTTATTTTCAGCACTGATTCCCATTTACTGAAATCCTGGAAGCCAGGAGGTGAATAACTCTGACGAGACGATCCAGTTAAAACCTGCACAAAAAGTTTACACATTTAGTATGCTTTCTAAAGGGAATATCTGCATATAGTCCAGTATTTTCCTAATGGTTTCCATTAAGACACAGACAAATATCTCTCTCCTTTCTGTTCCATCCCACATTTAACAAAATAAAACAAAACAAACAAACAAAAAAGCCAGAGAAGCCAGTAAGCAGTCCTGCCATGGTTCTGCCTCGGGTCTCCAGCCTTGAGTTCCTGCCCTGACCCTCAGTGATGAACAGACTTAAGATGTCTTCATTGATCACTTATTGTTTAGGACATCAGGAAAGAGCTTTAGTAGCTAGAAGCAGTAAACTATCTAAGCCTCTCCTGCCAAGTTTTCAATCATGTATAAATAGGAGTTTTCTAAAAACCGGTCAGGGTCAGAAAGCAGTACAATGAAGAAAGAAACTGTTCTATGGTTCAGATAAACACTACCAGGAAGATTACCACAGGGAAGAGATAAATACAGCACCTAAGTACCCAGACTGTAAACTGTCATAAAATCATCATTTAAGTTAACTTCATTAACATTTCAAAATCACAGATATTTTCCCAAGTATAAGACATTACCCAAAAATAACTATTACGTGAATAATTCAGATGGTTATTTGTCTCCACTACAATTGTAAAATCTAGTAACAATGCATTTAGACTTTAAGAAATTTTTCAAATACTTAACGTATATCAACAATAAAAGCCAATATGAAAATGGGATAAAACTATAAGGGGATCTTGAAAGGAGAATAAAAGACTTCCTTTTATTGACTGATTATTTACTTACTTGCTTATTAATAAGGGTCTAGGTACCAGAGTACATGTGCTCTGAAAGCAGAAGGAGGAATGGAAAGGTTTAAGAGAAGGAATGGGTGGGAAGATGGAGAAGAGGCTGTGGAGTGATGATTAACCAAAACTATATGAACACATAATAAAACCTGATACTTGCTAAACTAATTTAAAAGTAAGACTTTGAATGTGGTATTCTGTGTAGATACAAAGCTGATACCCAAAACCATAGATTACTGAACAAAACCGTGCCCCCCACCAAAGTTGTTGGTCCAGGAGATTCCAGTCCTTTAAAATAATACAGGCAATTGCCACTATTGCAATTTGCCCACCAGATGGTAAAAACCCAATTGTTGAAGACACCATGAGCTCTTTTACAGGACATAGACAACCTACCAGGAACTGAGTGGTAAGCTTCCTCCCTGCTAACTAGCTTTCAGAGTGTTACAAGATACTCAGTTGGCTGCTGAAGGCAAACTGCCATCCACAGAATTCAGTTAGACCCTTTATGCTACACCACAACCAGTAAGGCAAAATGTAGTGCAAAAGTGGCAAGTCCGCTGTGCGGGAATTCAACCATCTTTTATTGAATGTGAAGTCTGGTCCATAGGTGGAAATTTAAGTCTGGTACTATAAACCACGTAAAAAGCTATTGAAACAATATTTTCCTTGTGGTTGATGATTTAGCTCCGCCTACTTTCTTTCATTTTTTTCCCCCTCCACTGCTGAACCCACTGTTGAGAACACCCCCACAATGCAACAAATAAGGAGCAATATTCTGGCACACAAAGGATTTTTGAGAACTATATTCTGTCTATGAATGACATCTTCTTTAGCTAGCTACTTCCTGTGCAAATCAGCTCTCCAAACACTACCTAGCTGACTCTGAATATATGTATGTATACATGTATATGTATGTTATGGTAATCATTTGCTAACAGCAACCAACAGGTTACAAGTAAACAAAGCCAATATTCACCATAAATGTTGAAAATAGACACAGGTTGATAACTTCTGTGAGAGGTTTTGAGTGCTATTCTGGGTCAGTTCTATTTAAAAATTCTATTAAATATTTCTGTCAAGAATCCCTAATTTCTTTCCTTTGCCATGTTTTCTTTACTGTTCAACAATCACAGGGGGAAAAAAAACTAGCCATGATACTACTGTGTGGTAGTTATTTATAGGGATAGCAGAACACAGTTTTACCAATTTAGAAGACTTAGGTATTGTTTGACAGAAAAATATTTATCAAAATGTACATACTGATAAAAATAAAAGATTCTGCTACTATGCTGTTTTTGAGATTTTCAATAGTGTTTCAACATCTTGTTTCTACTGACTAGAGACAACAGACATAATCAAGAGTATAACAAATTTATGAAGGTGTAAGTTGTTTATTTAAAAGGTAATGAAACTTAATTGAACAGAAGCATGAGAAATGAAGGCAGTCCTAAGGCCTTGGAACTGTGTCAGCTAGCCCAAGAAAGGACCAGAACTACTGTCACCAACATGATACTTCTGAAAGTAGAAACTTTTACCTTTTTATTTTGTATTTTTTTTTTTTAAGGAAACATTGCTATAAACATATTCTAGAGTCGGTAAATTTAGGGAAAGAAAAGATTCCATCATTTAGATGTTCTACCTAAAAATACAAAAAATACATTATCTCTTGCTAATAAGAGAAGAAAACACTAGCTCAAGAGCCAAAGAAAAATCATAACTTTTCTGTGCTATTGACCCTAACTAGATTCAAATGGATTTATAGACGCAGACACACACACACACACACACACACACACACACACACCTCTTTTCTCTTGTCATTGGGAATGACAAATTCCGTTCTCCTAATTGAATAAGGACAGCTCATATCTACAACAACGCTAAACATGCTACTGAGATGAAACCCAGATGCTATGAAATGTTGCCAAACATGATTCTAATAAAAGTTTACTCTAGTGCATCTGAAAATAGCTCAGCACTCTCTGGCTGGACAAACAGTGTTGAACTGAGATACTACAAAGGTACGGAACTAGCTAACCACCACCTCTGCAGTTCCTCAGGGTCCTTATCTCTCTCCTTCATGTGCCTTTGTCCCTGAGCTCATGTGTCACTCACAACACGTCAAACAACACAGCAAACCTCTCTGTTTCCTAGAATAGTCTATCAAAAGTAGTACTTTGTAAGTGCAGTTTGGTAAAAGAATGATACCTCAGCCAAAAGAAACTCACCAAGCTCAGTAAGTGAAATGGAAGAATGTCACAAACTTTAATTTAATACGTTTTATTTACACAAAGAAGAAAGGGATTTTTTAAAAAACTGTTTACTTGGTAGGAACTGAAGTATGCCTATATTATCTGTAGAGTACATGCTGCATATGTTAACAAAGTAAAGGCAAAAGCACAGTTTGGTCGTGTTAGTGATCTCTTCCAGTCAGAGTAACCCAAGCCTCAAATCTCTGCATCAAATAAGGAACTGTTTGTCGTACAGAAATGCTGTTCTTTTAGGGATTTTTTTCAAAAGTTGGGAGACAATTTGTCCAGTTGGTTTTCTGAAATGGGTCTCCTGACCTTTTGATCGCCCTGTTTTACCTCCCACGTGCCAGATGTAGTAGTGCACTCAACCACAGCCGGCTTGGGAGCTGTTACTTCTTCATTTATTTTTCCTAACTCTGTGATGCTCTGCTGCCATCCTAACACACTTTACTGGAATAAAAATGCAAATGTATTGATTTACACAAAGAGTAGGGAAAACAGTAAGGTAAATATGAACATATACACACTTACTTTAAAATGTGTGCATGAAAATAAAACCTTAGAAGTTTTTATACCTACCACACTACACAAATTACCTTCACCTATTTTTTTAGAGGAGGAAACACTGGTTCCTGTCAAACCCCAATCTTGGCCACTTCTATGTTAATTTATCGTGTATTTTTAAATGCTAACAAAGAAAAGACTGATACATAGGAAGCATGGCACCACTGTGGTCACAGAACAGATTGTGTGGTATATGAGGAATGAGGGCTGAGCAGATGGCTGACTGAGTAAGGCACCTGCCATGCATCATGAGGTTCTGAATTCAGACCGTTAGCATCCACATAGAAGGCCAGGCACAGGTGCTGGAGAAATGACTCACTGGTCAGGAATACCTGTTGCTCTTTCCAGGAACTAAAGCCCAGATCACAGCACTCATGTCTGCCTCACAGACATCTGTAATTCAAACTCCACATGGACCCAACACTTTCTTGCGGTCTCCTTGGGCTCTGTACTCCTCTATTATGGTGCACATATCCACACACATACACATCCACAAAGCTGAAAAGAAAATACATCTTTTATGACAGGCATGGTGGTACATGCCTATAATCCAGGACTAGGAAGATGGAGACAGGAGGCTCCTTAAAAAGCTTGCTGGACAGCCAGTGAAAGACACTGTCTACAAAAAGCAAGGTAGAAAGTGATTGAGAAAGGGACTGCATGCCAAGCCCTGAACTCCACACACACAACCACACATATGCACCTGCACACACATATGCATGCACACATACTCAAAATGAAAAGTCACTTTCCTTAAAAGATTAAATAAAGATTTACATCTTCAAATAGTTAATCATAAATTTCCCCCAAAAACTTTATCGCTCTGTCAAGATTTATTAAAAGAGATTCTATTAATTAATTTACTTTCATTAATATATTAGGCAACTACTATTTTCAAAAATTGAACAAAAGTCACTAAGAGCTAGTAATAAATCATAATAAAGTTAAACTACAAAATGGAAATAGATACAAAATACGACACCACACACCTGTGAACCCAGCATATGAGAGAAACAAACACAAAAGGGTCAGGAACAGTCTAGGTGATCCTCTGCAACACAGTAAGTTTGAGGCTAGCCTATGCTACAAGACATTCCCACCCTATCCCCATTACTCAAAGGGCAGGAGTACAGACGTTATCAAAATAAAGTCTTCAATATAATATGGGTCTATTTTACAGGCTGTTTGATATAAGTAACAATGTACCAGGCAATATACACAACTTCTATAAAATCTGAGCTGTAACAGAAATAGCTACATATTTTCTATTAACACTCAGATTACCAAAAACTTTTCATCAAGTTTTCACCATTTAAGAGACAAAAGAAAAATTTAAATAACAACAGTTTCTGAAACAAAAACAATGCCTGCATTAATCTATATAAAAATATATTAAACAACTATTAATGGTGATTATATTAAAAGAAGGGGTCTTTTATATGGTGTCAAGCGATTATCTAGCTTTTGCTACTGTCCACATATCGGTTGCTTTCTATTATTGCAGTTAGAGATAGTTAATGTTTCTTCTATATACTGAAAGTTCCATTTAAAAATGACTGCAAGCCAGACTTGGTGGTCTGTACCTATAATCCCATCAACAGGGAGGTTAATGGAGAAGTCTGAAATGAGCCTGGCCTATACACTGAGACCATAGCTATAGTATTTTCTCAGCTTAGTGCAGTCTAACATTTATCTTTTTCTCAAACATAGAAATATTTCCAAAGTTATTAGACTAACTTTTGAATATTAAGCTAGATTTTAAATATAAGTCAAATTCATTGAGAGCCTGATTATCAAAATATAAAGTAACATTTAATTGTAAAAGGTATACAAATATATACAAATAAACAAATATACTGATCTGGTTATATTCAGTTTATAGTTTCTGAGGGAAAAAAATAGAGTTCTTAATATTCAGTGATTGACTAATTCAACTCATAACAATTCATTTAATGTTTCCATACTAAAAAGTCATTGAAATTTGTAATACATGTGTTTAATATATGATCAGATAAAATATCCAAACATACCAAGAAAAAAAAACCTTTATACTAAGAAAATTCAACAAACAAATAAGTTGGAGTTTTTTTTATTGATTTTAAGGATTATGGAGGCAGAGATATTTTTAGTCTATTTTATATGTAATGCAGTACATTGGACTAGTAGCCAGGATTTTGATTATAAAAATAAATTACAAACCATTTTTGTAGAATTTGCATTTTTATTTTAAAGTCAACTTTTAAATATAACTATAGTTTACAGCAAACCAATAGCCAACATCAAACTTAACAGTGAGAAACTTGAAGCAATCCCACTAAAATCAGGGACGACAAGACTGCCCACTCTCTCCCTACCTATTCAACATAGTACTGGAAGTTCTGGCCGGAGCAATTAGACAACAAAAGGAAATCAAAGGGATACAAATCAGAAGGGAAGAAGTAAAAATATCACTGTTTGCAGATGACATGATAGTGTACGTAAGTGGCCCCAAAAATTCCACCTGAGAACTCTTATAGCTGATAAACAACTTCAGCAAAGTGGCTGGATATAAAATTAACTCAAACAAATCAGTAGCCTTCCTCTACTCAAAGGACAAACATGCAGAGAAAGAAAATAGGGAAAAGATACCTTTCACAATAGTCACAAACAATATGAAATACCTTGGTGAGACTCTAACTAAGCAAGTGAAGGACCAGTATGACAAGAACTTCAAATCTCTAAAGAAGGAAATTGAAGACGATCTCAGAAGATGGAAAGATCTCCCATGCTCATGGATCAGAAGGAACAACATTGTAAAAATGGCCATCTTACCAAAAGCCATCTACAGATTCAATGCAATCCCCATCAAAATTCCAACTCAATTCTTCATAGAGTTGGAAAGAGCAACTTGCAGATTCATCTAGAATAACAAAAAACCTAGAATAGTAAAATCTATTCCCAACAACAAGAAAACATCTGCACAAATCATCATCCCTGACTTCAAGCTATATTACAAGGCAACTGTGTTTTTAAAAAAAACTGCATGGTACTGGTACAGAGATAAGCAGGTAGATCAATGGAACAGAAGATCCAGAAATGAGCCCTCACACAAATGGTCACTTGATTTTTGACAAAGGAACTGAAAACATTCAATGGAAAAAGGACAGCCTCTTCAACAAATGGTGTTGGCTCAACTGACAGTCAGCATGCAGAAGAATGAAAATAGATCCTTTCTTATCTCCTTGTAAAAAGCTCGAGTGCAAGTGGATCAAAGATCTCCACATTAAACCAGGTACACTGAAACCATTAGAAAAGAAAGTAGGTAAAACCTTAGAACACATAGGCACAGAGGAAATTTTCCTAGAAACCTCAGATCATCATGTACAAATCTGTGTCCACGTAACCTTAGCAGGGCTATGAATTTTTTAATAGAAGCATATGAATTACTGGATTGTCCTGTGTTTGGAACTACTGGATATCTGCTATACTATGCCATCAACAAGTGACTCTTAAAAGATAAATTGTAGGAAACGAGTAGGCATGAAGGTCCAGAGACTAAATAATCTGTTCCCTTTCTCCTTTGTCGTCCTGAAACCTGAGGTTTTAAATCATTCCATCTCTAATCTGCTCTCATTTTGACATGTGTGCAATGTCAAAATAAAGCTGTCAATACATTGTGCTCGGTTATCTTAATTGTCTTGAACACTGAGTGATTCATGAATCAGGCGGCAATCCATCTGCAAAAATAGAAATGTCCCATGCTGAGTAGAGGTGGGGTGGGCTTTATGGGCAGGAAAGGGCTGAAGGAAATGGCAAAGGTTCAGAAAAGCAAATTGATCCTTTCAGTTAATCCAAAGGATTAAAAATGGGGAAGCCTTCTTTACCTCTGATTCTGTCCCGGTTTGTAATTTGTTTCAGTTGACCATGAGGTTTCTGGTGGAGGGACTCTGTTGGCACTGGCCTGGCCTGCAGTTCTATGAACCATGAGTGACACTATTTTCTTTGCTCATAGGATGCCTAAGTCCGAACTTTCTCGTTCTCCTGAGTGCTAATTTACTCTGGTGCAGTTAACTTCCACATATTAAATATTTCACTGACATATTAGTTGTACACTAATAAATGTGTTCCTTAAAAACACATAGTGAACTCTAGTGCTTCTACCACTTAGGATCCCTTTAATCAATTTCACAAACTGCGTAGTGGAAACCTAGCTACCTGTGCAGTACTAGTGAAAGCACAGTTATTAAAAGAGAATCTACAACCACCAACTTGTTGAACCAGCATTATCCCAAACAACAATGTGTAAGCATCTGTCCTTATATCCAGAGATAGGGATGCTCTTCCCTCTCAGCAGTGACTATCACTGCTACAGATGGAGACCACCACAGAAAGCCACAACCAATCAAAATAGAGTCGCAGCCCCCAACCCCAATAGATACATCTACAAAACACCCTCATGCCTAAGGCTCAGTGAATATTCCAGAAGAAAGGACAGAAAGATTGTAAAGCCAAAAAAGATCGAAGAGTTTGCTATGAGATTGTGTCCTTAGCCAGGCAGTGGTGGTTCACACCTTTAATCACAGCTCTAGGGAAGCAAAGGGTGGCAGATCTCTGAATTCAAGGAGATCCTGGTTTACAGAGAAAGTTCCAGAACAGCCAGGACTACACAAAGAAACCCAAAATCAAGGAGACAGACAGAGACAGACATAGATAAACAGAAACTATCTCCTAGTAGCATCAGAAGCTACAGTGCAATGCCAAACTGCCAGGCCTGAAAACATACACACAAGTAACATTTCATGAACCCAGTAGGTTTTCTTTAGAAATATATATATTTATATTCATATTTATATTTTTATATATTCCTAAATATTTGAAGGAGAGTAAGGAGGCATAAATGGGAGAGTTTGGGGAGAGAAATATTTTACTCTAAGTAAAATACAGACTCAAAAATTAACCAAATATATTTACAAATTGGTGTGCAACTACATAAATCCTCTTCATACAATGGCTGTTCTGTCTTAACATCAATACACTCTTTATGTGATACTTAATAAGAAAATAGATAATCTGCCTAGAATTGGTGGATAGTTGAGATAAATTAAACATCTGAGCCTTTAGGTATCTAGCCAATTGACTCTAAAGGGGAACATACAGCTCTCACCAAACCTTAAGGCTACATTCTAATGAGCTGTTTGCATTCCCCATTATCAGAGAAAGACCTCCTGTCCTCCCTCTCCTCCCGAGATCATACTTAAAATATTGTTTAAATGTTTTCTCAGTCTTCTTCAGTCTTCTAAATCTTCAATATTAAGGCAGTAATTCTCAAACTTTAATAAAAAAGAATCCTCAGGAGTCAGATAACCCCCAGGGAGTATCTAAGCTACAAAAAAAAAAAAATCCCTACAACTTTGAGATACTGGTTAAATATTTAAATTGCTTAAATTTAATCACCACTTGTTACTCTAATTTCTTTCCAAAATGTTTTTTAGAAACTGATTTTCCTTTCCCTCTATTATTGTACTTTAAACACTAAGGGTTAGCAACACACACACACACACACACACACACACACACACACACACACACACACACACCATACTCAATGTTCAGGACAATATAAATGATAATGTGCTTTACAAGAAGATAAATTTAAAACTCCTTTTAGGAAGTACACAAGCATGTCTCAAAATTACGCACAGTGGCCAGCAAGATAGTTCAGAGAGAAAAGATGCTTGTCACCAAACCTGATGAACTCGTCCCAGGAGCCATATGTCATATGTTCTCCACACATTCAAAAGTGTATTGTGTACATAAGCATACACAATAAATAGATAAATATTTGTAAAGTACCTAAGGGTAAACACAAAAATGTGAATTCAATAAGCCCAAAGTAACCATTTCTCTGTGTGGGGAGTTAGGGAAAGGCAACAAGATTGGAATGCTACATAAAGGTTACTGTTAACATTAGCGCTCTGGGTGTGGTGTGACCTTTTGCAACAAGTTTTCTTTAGTAGGCCAGACTGACCTCCAATTCAAGATCCTCTTCCCTCAGCTTTCTAAGCACTGGACTTAAAGATAGGTAGACACCATGCTTCTGTTCAAGTAAAATGTATATTCAAATAAAAACTAAACTAAAAACTGTATAAAGAAAACAAAGTGTGTGTGAGAAAGAAAGAACCAATGTTAAGAGTAATGTACTGGGGATGGAGAAATAGCTCAGCAGGTAAGAGCACTGACAGCTCTTCTGGAGGTCCTAAGTTCAAATCCCAGCAACCAGATGGTGGCTCACAGTCATCTGTAATGAGATCTGATGCCCTCTTCCAGTGTGTCTGAAGACAGCTACAGTATACATACATACATAAAATAAATATTTTTTAAAAAGAGTAATGTACCAAGAAATATTGCCTGAAGAAAATAAAAATCTTAATTTAAGAAAACACAGACTTATTTTTACTATGATTTTTCTTGCCTTTTTAAATAATAATATTTTTTCTTGATTATTCTACTATGTTATGTGTCTTAATTATCTATATTCTTTTCCCCTAAATGAGCATTAAAACAGGATTCCCCTAATATTTCTACAAGGTAGCTCAAACTCATTTGATAATCTTTCCCAATGTGTTTAATTCTTCATTCAGTAAGAATATAAAAACCATTGCAGGCCAGTTATACACCAGATAACTGTACTATAAAGAATAAACAGCTGTATACACCTGGGATCCCAGAACTTGGGAGGCTGGGGGAGAGAACTGTTTGAAGCTAGCCTGGGATACCTAAAAGGACCTTAGTCCCTAAAATAGGTAAAGAAACAAAGAATAAATGGCAAAAAAAAAAAAAAAAAAAAAAAAAATGAGTTCATGAACTGGCTCTCAAGCGTTCATCCAGCAGATAAACTAATGGACAGACAACAACAGAAGTAAATGTAAAATGGTTTAGTAAAGGTCAGGGAAAGCTTCCCAAACAGATAATCAAGGCAGCACTTTGATTCTAATGGGACATTCCTACAAAAAGTACCCTGGCTTAAAATAGAACAGTCACCTGTCCACAGAGAGCTGCACAGAGTCAGAGCACAAGACACACAGGAATGTGATAATAGGCAAGACAAAGCAGATAAGGCCAAAAAAGACCAAGCTCAAATGTTTGATTTCAACTTGCTTAAGAAAAACCAAAACAACCAAAAGGACTATCCCAGCCACAGAAGCAACCCCATCACGAGAAGCTTTGTGTCCCACAGATCCTTTTCATAAAGTGCTGAATTTTAATTCATTGTTCTCAGAATGTTTTTACATGCATAAAACAAAATGTGCAGAATTCTAAATAACTGTATAGATAGTCCACACTTCAGTAGTGCAACATAGTATATAGTTAGTATAGAATGGACTCCTTTTGATAGGTCTAGGGCATACTGTCCCAAGACACAGCATCTTGACATGTGAGGAAAAACCCCAACAGGAAAGCCACTTTTACCTTTTTCTTGCCTCAACCCTGAAGCAAAGCAAACAACCTAGGAAAGCCACCCTGATACTTCCCACCCTAACCCCACTCAAACTATACGATCCTCACTGGAGAGGTGTTCTCCCCATGCCCAGAGGAAAGAGACCAATATTATATTCTCACAGATGCCCTGAAACACTGTATCACTACTTTAAAATGACCATAAATAGATCTGCCTATAGAAATGACAAAGTGTGCCTTGCATGGCAGTGCAGACTTGCACAATCAAGAGATCCAAGGAAGAATGTAAACAGATTCACCCTGCTAAGTTCCCTTGCCTGGGTTATTACAAGATTACCCTTCTGTTATCCAATCATACTTCTCCATTTCTATTCCTACTGAACATAACATTTTTAAAAAAGACAAGCTCATCTGTTTCTTTGGGTCATTTATGTGAAACTTAAATGTGTATTTTATAAAACCTGTCTTTTGCCTTAACAGCCTCACTCATGAACCCAGTGATGAGAGGGAAAGAAGCCTGTACTCTTATTTCCAAAGAACAGTTCCAAAGAGGAAGAAGAGTAACTTGACTGGGAAGAAACCTGAAAAGGCCTACACTTCTGCCAGATGATCAAGGCAAACAACAGTGATCATTATTTCAGCTTAACAGACTCTTGACAGAGAACCCAATGAAGCACTCTTCCTTATGACCGTCATGCCAGAAACACTAAAACCAGCCCAACCATGAGAGAAATATCAGATAATCACAACTTACAGAGATGCTACAAAATACCTTATTACTTTTCAAAACTACCAGGATCATTTAAGAGGAAGTTTGGGGACGTTGTTAGAATCAAGTATGCAGAAAAGAGACTTGATTACTAAATGTAGCTTTTTAGAGAGAGAGAGAGAGAGAGAGAGAGAGAGAGAGAGAGAGAGAGAGATTAAGGGATAAAGGAGAAATCCAAATTAAGCAATGGCATTACTAAAAGTACCTGGTAGCATCTGCACATTTGTTGAGATAGACAGACCATACTAATGAAGAATGCTAACAGGTGAAACTGGATAGAGAGTATATAGAAACACTGCACTATCTCTGCTATAATTCTATAAAGTGAAAACTGCTCATTTCAAAGGTAAAATGTGTGCGGTTGAAAAAGAATCAAGTTATAATCATATTACTATTCTTTAAAAGTAATGCTTTGTTGGTATATTACGTTTTTTAAATTATATCTTTAAATTTTTGTGACAGAGTTTTATGTAGCCCAGGCTGGCCTTGGGCTTGCTGTGTAGCTAAAAATGACCTTGAAACTCATCCTCCTGCTGCTGCTACCTCGAACGATAGGAAACAGGTATGCACACCTGGATTGATACATTAAGTAATATCAGCAGGTCTAATTGTGACAAATTCAAAACAATGATAAATACAGTATTTCAAAAAGTCTCAAGTTACTATGATAGATTTCCTTTGGTATCTTTGGGGGTTAGTCCTAGATCCTAATTTGAATACCAAAATCTACAAATGTTCAAATCCCTTATAAAAATGAAAGGCACACTATTTGCACAAAACATATACACATCCTACTATACACTATAAGTCACATCTACATGACTTACATTGAATGTAATAGAAATTGTATGTAAGTAGGTAACAAATTATTGTTTATGGAATAATAAAACAGTGGGCCTGTACACATTCAGAATGCAACTTGTCTGAATTACTTTTTCTTTGCTGTTGGTTGGATCCATAGGTGAAGAATCCAGATTCTGACTCTAAACCTTATAAAATGATCTGTGGTTTCCACAGCAATAGCCAAATGTACTGCTAGCATTTTAGTGGCTTATGGTCTACAGTCAAAAATGAATAAACATGGTTATCCTCACTTCGACTCCATCTACTGTTGCGAGTTTTTCTCACATTCCCTTAATAGATCTGCCTGCTCTGCAGAAAGCAGAAGTGAATAAACAAGACTTTCACTGTTTACACCGCATGCTCAAGGGCCAGAGCTGTGGCTGTCCATGGCCATGTTACCAGTTCACTGTCTGGAGGCAAAGGACATCGAGCACCAAAGAGAAACGGATAACATGTCACAGTCCGACCATCACTGTGGACACTTCTTGTTGCTAACCCTCAGCTGCAATGCCATTCCACACATTTCTCTACATCATGTGCCCAAAGTGGGCTCCAGTGATAAGTGTTTCCAAATGAGGACTGACAAATACTTGTACAAGTTTTCCAAGACTCAAGTGGGGCACTTTTTCAGCACCACTCAATAACTGACCAATGTTTCTACGAAACAATCCGTGTTTACAGAATCTTGGTAAAACAGAACTAATTCCTAAAACCCCACAGGAATCATTATGACCAGCACAGCTAACTCCCGAAAAGGGCAAACCTAAAGGATCCTGATCCTCATAGACATCTACAGAGTGTAACTTAGATTCTGATTTTCAACTGTCAGAACCTTTCCGGGGGTGTATGCTTGTGCCATGTGTATTTTTTAAGTCAACTTGCAAACACACAAAATAAGATGTTAGTCCTTACCTTCTCCAACAAGTATCAATTCTGTTTTTCCTAAGCTTCATTCTCAAACAAAGATATGCAATTGACAGACAAAGAAGACTTTGGAAAAACAGTTACAGTCCTGAATAATTAACTCATAACTATTTTCAGAACTCATTTGTTGATATATGATATATTTGTGTGAGAGCAAAGTCCAAATGATGGCTTTGCCCTTGAATATGCTAGCTGTCCCAGGGGCTATAACTTAAACTCAGCTCTATCCCAGCCCTCCTCTGCTCTTTCCCACCTGTAACCTTTGTAAGCTACTGTAAGCCACTACACTAAGGTTTCATGTTACTAGCAGCTTCATATTACTATTGCAACTGCTAATGTGACCTCTTTTTTAATCACATAAACACGAAAAGAAAACATAGAAGAAAGTACCAAACACTGATGCTTTTGGCTCTACACCATGAGAGGGAATTCTTGCAATAACATAGTCTACACTTTACTTTTACATGGTAAATATGTCCCTAAATAATACTTACAGATGATCTTTGATAAAATATTTTTCAGTTAGTTTTTGCTAACCTTTTAAGCAGCAAGAGATTTGCTCAAGAGAAGGGTTTTGTCTTGCTTTGCAAGAAGGCAAGATCACATCCATTTAAGGACACATGAGCAGCTGCAGTCACACATTTTTCTTACTCACAGGAACAAGACGGAGGCTGCGTTTACTCTGCTATAAGCACTTTAATTACACACAGGTTCTCTAAAACTAAACAGTGAGATGGGAAAATGAGGATCCGCACATGTGCTGATTTACATACATGTGGTATGAAATCAGTGGAGCATGAGAGGACACACTAGGATGTTCTCAGCTCTGCAGCATGACCCAGTTCTACTCAAAGCCAGTCCAGACCTCCAAGTGTCATTCGACTTTCTAAAATTTGTTCTTACATTTCAGACAAAAGACAAAAACATGCCACATTAGATCCAAACTTTTAGAAATACTCCACACTTAAATTTCAACACTTGAAGCCCTGTTCAACAACACCTCATTGCCACACATCTGACAGGAACCTACAGCTATTTCTAGAAAAGCTACTCTTGACACTACATCAGCTTACTAAAAATCTATTCAGTTTTTGTGGTAATGCACTGTAGCTATAAAAAAAAACCTCAAGTCCTTAAATTTATAAGCTGCATCTTTCTGGGGATAATACATACCTAATGAAATATGGAATAACTCATTAAAACATTGGTTAAAATCATAACTGAAGAAAATACAATTTTCTCCTCTAACTATAAATTTTTTTCTTTTTCAAATTTCAAAGCAATTATTAACCTAGTTTTCTCATGCACATTTTCTCACCTATACCTAGACAGCAATACTTAAAGAGATACAAGGCACAAATGTAAAGAAGACAGGGAGCGGCCTCAAAGACCACCTAAGAACACTTGCTGCTCTGACAAGCAAGCTCCTGCAAGGGCGGCTCCATTAACCCTGCCCTTGTTAACCCCGCACCATGCTCCCAAGCTACCTGCATTCCTTCACAACTGGTTTAGCTCCTCCACTCCAAAGCAGTGTGTGCTTACCTCCAAACTGAAGATGTAGAGCTCTTTGAGGAAAGCTACCTGCTCTAAAGCTGCAGCTTCAAACTCTATTCTCAGTGACCTGTTGTGCATATTTTTTAAATTAAAAACTAAAAGTGAAACACAAAGTGTTAATGACATTTCCAAACCTAAAGATAAGTTCTAAGGTTTGGCTGTGATAAGAACATGGCTAACCAATCACAATGTTAGGATTCCGATGTGGTGTCATAAGACCTCCCTAGAATACTTTTTCTCCTCCACCTACTGCAACTGTTCCCATAAGCCTGGGAACAGAAAACTGCCCAGCTAAGCTCCCATAAGACTCCACACAACTTAATATTCTGCACGGTGACAGTCACTGAAGCTAAGGTAAGAAAGACATCCTATCATTGACTTTGGACATTCTTGTTTTCTACCATTCCATTTACTAAACTTCTACAAGAATTCTAACTCAAATTCTAAAAGCTACACAACAAAATAATCTGCTATGACAAAATGCTTAATTTCTAAATAAATTCTTACCATTTACTGACAGTGAAAATTAGACATTAAAAAATTCTATTTATCTTTAAATTTTGGTTACTAATTACTTTGTTTCTCACATATGAACTTCCAAATTAAAACCTCCCCCTTATATTAGCTCATGTGGTGGCAGAGGTAGATGAATTTTCATACAGGTGCTGCTCTGCTGACACACAGCACTGCTGGGGGCGCTGCTTATTTTCAGGTTGTTCCTAATTGTGGGGCATGCACACTGTGAGGACACTTACTTGATGATATCAATGTAGTTCTTAAGGTGACACAAAAAAGATTTTTCAAATGCTCGTGACAACTGTAACTCTAAAAATTCCAGTCAACTTTTAAACACTTCTAGAACTTTTATTTTAATAAAGACAACAACTTGTTTGGGCTTGATGCTATAAAGAACAAGTTAGATATTTTTAAAACAAACCCAAGTCTTTTTAAGTGACAAAAATTATTCAGTATTTTTTTAAAAATAAAAAGGGTACTTTGGCATTCAATCGTTTCTAAAGAAATTTGATAACATCTAAAAACAGAATAAATTTCTCAAGTTTTTATTCTCCAGTGTTCCTAAGTTTTCTGCCATGAATGTACAAGTAAAACAAGATATCCAGAAATGAAGACGTAACAAAAGCTTTATTACTACCATTTGTTACAATTGTTACAAATCTCAATCTACTAAACAAAATGTTTTCTCACTATGGATCTATTAGATCACATAGAAAAAAACTGATTTTCTTTTACTATTTATATTCCAATTATACATAAGTGCTAAATAAAACTTACCTCTATAATTCTCAATTCCTGTAATTCTAACTCTGCTGCTTATGACAAACACAGCATTCTTATCAGGAAAACATTCTAGGTTGTGCTCTAACTCCAAGGAACCCTAACAGCCTCTCAATAAATTTGTAAACCTAAAAATATGTTTCCTTTGATATTATACAAATGACACTTGGTACCAAGTTTACTTAGCATATGGCTGCATTCTTTAGCTTTTTAATTTATCTATCTACTCTGTGTGCGTGGGGGGGGGTGATTGCATGTGTGTGAAGGTCAGAGGATGGTTTGTAGAAGACAGTTCTTTTCTCCCAAGCTCGGGTCATAAGGCCTGGCAGCACGCGCCTTACCCACTGAGCCATCTCCCTGGTGCCTGCATTTTTACTTTAATGCCTATCAAATAATATTCCCAAACTTCAATGGTGTATACAAAAGTATTTCAGTGGAGTAGCGGGTAGATAATGAGTTTCCACCAGAATTTTCTTATATCACAATTGGTTACAGAAAATAAACTTCTAAAAAAATATAAATTCTGCTATTAAAGCATCTTCAGCAGGTTAAGAGGATGGCATAATTAGTGCCTATAGTTAAAATTTTCAATATAAAGCACAGTGACAGATATGTTTGAACCATGTGTTTCTATATAGCTTTATGGTGTCATTGTTGCTTTAAAACCAAGCACAAAAAAAAAAAATCAGATAAAATCAAATGAAGAAATATAAAAATATTTAAAGTATGAACTATAATGTTGTTAACATGGGAAAGAAATGAGATGATTTGCTTTACCAAAAAGAGTCATATCAATGCCATTTCCTAAAGCAAATCAAAATTATTTTAACAAGATTTTTGTAGATGTAAAGGAAAATTATTACATTTGGGTCATATATTCACAAATATTGTTTTTTAATCTCACCATTTTATTAAGACATAATATTTGCATTGGTTACATGATTTAAATTATACATTAAAACATTAAGTGAGAATAATTAAAGTATAGATCACCTCTATAAATTAGATAGCATAAGTGTACTAATTCTAAAGAACAATTTCCTAAGTGTACTTATACACAAAAACTCCCTTATCTTAATTCTTTGTGTGTTTGAAACCGAATCTCTACATCATAATTTGGAAAACAGATTTTACAAGTGAGAGCTGGCTGTGAGGTTCACAGAGGTATAGGTAAATACAAGACCTTTGGGGAGAGGCACATCTGACTCCATCCAGTGATTAGCATGGTTAAGATACACCATCCTGACAAGGTACAATAAAGCAAGTGCTAAATACTGTAAATGCTCATTCTAAGAAAAGATGAGGATGCAAACTACTGCTGACTTCATAGCATTCCTCCGTCTCATTTAAGATCCACCAAGTGTTGTATCTGTTTTGCTCTGTGATGTTCTAAACATTATCTTCAAAGTCAGGATTAAAAAGTTACTGAAGTCTTTAGTTTTCAAGCAGTAAATTTCTAGTCAACAAAGCTCAAATTCATCACACATACATTAACACACCACAATCAATTTAAAACATCCAGTTATTTAGCTTGTGTCACTAATATACCTCCACTCCATTTAAGCTTGTTATCTAAAATTCAGATTAACTTTCCCATAACTTTGCACAAAGCCTTTAAGACTATTTCATCCCTACATTCTAACAATGTCATTTCTTACCATCTACAACTACCCAAGGTCATTGTTTTAAAGGTTCATGGATGAAAGAATCTTGCCTTGTTATTTACACTATGAAAATAATTTTCATCTCATATGGGAACTTACATGTTGATCAGAGCAACAAAAGTGAAAATTCAGAGTTGGGAATGAAGAACATAATCTTTCTAAGTTACAGCAGCATGGCTGCTAAGCAGCAGTCTCTTCGGACATTTCCAAGAATGTGCAGTAATTCAGTTTCCTTACCCAACACAATTCTGAAGCATGCATTACTAAATAAACCCATGAAAATAAGGCCTGCATGTGGATGCTCCCCACCTCAGCAGAGTCCCGGTCAGCTGAGGACCTCTAGTGCTGTAGAGCATGTACTTCATCTTCAGGGCTTTCAACGAGCCGAGTCCATCACTCCACTATATTTAGCAGGGTTTATTTGCTAAGTGCCACTCAGTTTTTCCTTAGTACTTTCCCAATACACTCGTCTACATCCTCTTTCTTAGAAAACACAGACTCTCAAGCTTCAGTCTAAGGCTAAAAGCACTTTCATGGTGGCACACACTTGTAATCCTAGGCTAAAACACTAACCAGTGTGACACACAGACCAGCCTGACTGACTACACAGTCTAAAAACATGGCTGTGTTAATTCAAACACATATATGTTTAATTTCACAAGTAAAAAAATACATCAATAAAAATAAACCTACAGACAAAACAGCAATAGCCATGAGCTAATTTCAGAGGGAAAAATTTAAACAGAATTTTTAATTGGTCCAATTTCATTCTGTTTACACCATTTTTATCAGAACCAGGTAGAAACGGGTTAAGAGGCTCTGAAGCTTCAGTCTGCACAACAAAGCTGGGAACAAAGGAACTTCCCAGTTTACAGTTCAGCAGTCTTAAGGGAACTTTATCTCAGTGAACTTTCATAAGCCAACAGGTATATAACATAGGCTTAAGAAGGCCCACTGCAGACAAAGTTCAGGACTCCTGCAGGGTTTGATACAGATGAACAAAAGATATGACATTTTTTTAAGCTGGGGTCTTACTGTAAAGCCCAGGTTGCCCTGAAACTTGCTCTGTAGACCAGAATGGCTTAAACTCACAGAACTTGGCCTGCCTCTGCTTGCTCTCTGGAGTCACAAGACCTAAGGCCACCATACCTGGCGGTATGACACTTGAAGGATTGCTGTTGCTTGTAGTTTTCTGCTTTTCCTCATTCTATTAGAAAATTATACTTTTGAACTTAATTTCCTAAGATCCAATTTTAGCTTCTTTAAACAGAAAGAGAAGCCCATGAAAGGTCCTACTCAGAAAAGTAAAGAATTAGTGATAGCATTCAATCCTTTCAAAAATGAGAACAGATCCCACACATAGAACACAACACTGGGTCCTCTTCTGCTTCTTATATAACTAAAAGACAGGATCTCATATTTCCCCTAACCAAACACGCATTGTATTTTCAGCACTCTGGTACAAAAGTCAGAAAGATTAAACTTTAAATTAGTCTGTAAGTAAACAGGCTGAGTCTCTAGTAAACACCCAATAAACATATAGTCATCTTTTTAAGGCAGGCACAGAAGACTCACTTTACATTCCAGCACACTATTTCTGAGCACCCTAAAGTTGCTATTTTTCTGCACTATCCACCCAATCTCAGTGTTTTAAGAGTGTTGCCATAAGAAAGGAAGAGACTACAGAATTTCCAAAGTCACAGAGTAGTGGTCAATGCCAAACAGAAAGTGACCAGCTGACCCCAGGTTACAAACTGTGACATCTGTATGAGGTTACAACACAGTTCTGAACTTGGTCCACACTGTTCTTAACTCTTGATGTTTCAATTCTCAGTATGTGAGAGGAAGCCCCATCATGGAGGAATGGAGTTTAAAAAATCCTAACTATACAACTACGGAGTAAAGTGAGAAAAAATTTACATGCATACCATGGACATTTCATTAGATAAAGTAAATATATGCTCAGTTTTAGCCATTAGTTTAACTTGTTACAAATCACTTAATACTATGACAAGTCTCTATACTTGTCAAGAAGCATGTTATTTCAATATCATCACTATGTCCTGTATATCCAGCGTCTCTACAGGACAAATCTCCAATGAAAAGTGCTATTACACAATGTTTTAAGTATATCATATTTTATGTTATTCTAGATTTTAATTTGTGTGTATTTGTATGTTTATATAAAGTGTATGTGTATCTGTGTAAAAGTGTGAAGATACCCAAGGAAGCCAGAAGAGGGTATTTTGTTCCCTGAAGTAGAGTTCTAGGTGGCTATGAGCAAGCTAACATGATGCTGGGGACCAGACCTACCTCCTGTGGGTGGGCAGTAAGTGCCCTTAACCACAGAGCCATCTCACTAGCCCCTGAAAGTCTATTTTCAATAGTTGAAATAGCATATCTCTTTGTATCTCACAGATACATTTGTGAAAGCCTAATTCAGTTTAGTGATGGGTTAACAAGAAATATTAATTTAGGAGAGTCCTTCTAGGCCATATTCTCATATTCTCTTCATCTACGAATAGAAGAGTCTTAAGTGCTGATGAGTTCAATATCAAAGCCTAGGAATCAAATTGGTTAATAAGGTAATTACAGCACGGCCTTTAACAATTTTCTAAAACTTGTAGTCATAAAAATCTTAAGCTTTTTGACTTAGTTAAATCATGCAGAGTTTATGCACAGAGATACAGAATGAACACTGCTTGCTTTACTCACAGACTAGAAGCCCATGTCAGGGACACGGACACATACACTGAAAGCACTGACGGACTGATACCCTGACTTAGCAACACTTAGTACTACTGAAACTCAGGAAAGTTGGCGACTCTGCCTTATTAACTGAAAAGGTCTTATTGGGACATAGTATTTAAACTGGGATTTAAGGATCAACTCATTTTTGTCTGAGAACCAAGATGGAAGGGGGGTGGATATATTCCAGGCAGACGAAGAACAATGTGTGCAAAAGGCACAGTCGCAAAAGACAATACAATGTTTGCAAAAGTAAGCCATGTCTGTGACTGAATCACCAAGTGTCCGCATAGAGAATGGCTCCTGTACTTGCTTTATGGTGAGCTAGTAAGAAGCTTACTCCACTTCCACGTGTGCATGTAATGACAGTTTCACTTTATCTAGGCTGCACTCAAATTTATAATCCCGCCATGGCCTCACATATACTGGAATTACAGGTCTTCTTTACATTTCAAATGTTATTCACTTTCCCAGTTTCCCCTCCATAAACCTGCTCCATCTTCCCTCCCCCTGCTTCTATGAGGGTGCTCCCCCATACACCGACCCACTCCCGCTTCCCAACGCTGGCAGTGCCTTACACTGGGACATTGAGCCTTCCCGGGATCAAGGGACTCTCCTCCCATTGATGTCCAACAATGCCATCCTCTGCTACATATGTGGCTGGAGCCATAGATCCCTCCATGTGTGCACTTTGGTTAGTGGTTTAGTCCCTGGGAGCTCTGGGGGATCTGGTTGATTGATATTATTGTTCTTCCTATGGGGTTGCAAATCCCTTCAGCTCCTTTAGTCCTTTCTGACCCCGCCATTGATGACCCTGTGCTCAGTCCAATGGCTGGCTGGCTGCGAGCATCCACCTCTGTATTTATCAGGCTCCTGTCAGCAAACACTTCTTGGCATCCGTAATAGTGTCTGGGTTTGGTGTCTGTATATGGGATAGATACCCAGGTGGGGTAGTCTCTGGATGACCTTTCCTTCAGTCTGCTCTACACTTTGTCTCTGTATTTCCTCCTGTGAGTATTTTGTTCCCCGTTCTAAGAAAGACTGAATTATCAACTCTTTAGGTTTCCTTCTTCTTGAGCTTCATGTGTTCTGTGAATTGTATCTTGGGTATTCCAGGCTTTTGGGCTAATATCCACTTACCAGTGAGTGCATACCATGTGTGTTCTTTTGTGATTGGGTTACATCACTCAAGATGATATTTTCTAGTTCCATCCATTTGCCTAAGAATTTCATAAGTCGTTGTTTCTAATAGCTGAGTAGTACTCTATTGTGTAAATACACCAAATTTTCTGTATCCATTCCTCTGTTGAAGGATATCTGGGTTCTTTCCAGCTTCTGGCTATTATAAATAAGGCTGCTTTGAACATAGTGGACCATGTGTCCTTATTATATGTTGGAGCATCTTTTAGATATATGCCCAGCAGTGGAATCTGGGTACTCAGGTAGTACTATATCCAATTTTCTTAGGAACTGCCTGACTGATTTCCTGAGTGTTGTACCAAGTTGCAATCCCACCAACAGTGGAGGAGTGTTCCTCTTTCTCCACATCCTCACTAGCATCTGTGGTCACTTGAGTTTTTGATCTTAGCCATTCTGACTGGTGTGAGGTAGAATCTCAAGGTTGTTTTGATTTGCATTTCCGGGATGACTAAGAATGTTGAGCATTTCCTTAGATGCTTCTTTGCTATTCAACATTCTGCAGTTGAAAATTCTTTGCTTACCTCTGTCCCCCATTTTAACCCCCATTTTAAACCCCCATTTTAGGGTTATTTGGTTCTCTAGAGTCTAACTTCTTGAGTTCTTTGTATATACTAGATATTAATCCTTGATTGAATGTTGGTAAAGATCTTTTCCCAATCAGTTGGTTGCCATTTTGTCCTATTGACAATTTCTTTTCCCTTATAAAAGCTTTACAATTTTATGAGGTCCCATTTGTTGATTGTTGATCTTAGAAGATCAGCCATTGGTTTTTATGTTCAGGAATGTTTCCCCTATGCCTATGTGTTCTTCTTGAACTTACAGAGACCTGCTTGCTCTGCCTCTCTAGTGCAGAGATTGAAGCTGTACACCACCAGGCCTCCCTTGGTAGCTCTTTTTGGTTGGTTGGTCTTTTGAAGCTGTTATGAATGGGATAGTTTTCTAGTCTCCTTCTCAGTAAGGTTGTTTATTTATAGACAGGCTACTGCTTTTTGCATGTTGTGTTTGCATCCTATTGCTTTTTTGAAAGGTTTATCAGATCTGAGGGTGTTTGTGGTATCTCCTATTTTCGTCTTTTTTTTTTTTTTCTTTATCTTGCTTTATGTGTTTGAGGCTCTTCTCCCTTTCTCTTCTATTAGTGTTGGTGTATCTGGTTTTATTTGGAGGTCCTTGATCCACTTGGACTTGAGCTTTGTAAAAGAAGATAAAAATTGATTGATTTGCATTCTTCTACATGCTGACCTCCAGTTGAACCAGCACCATTTGTTGAAAATGCTTTTGTCCACTGGATGGTTGGTTAGCTCCCTTGTCAAAGATCAAGTGACCACAGGTGTGTGGGTTCATTTCCTAGTCTTCAATTCTATTCCATTGATCTACCTGCCTGTCTCTGTACCAATACCATGCAGTTTTTTATCACTATTGCTCTGTAATACAGATTGAGGTAAGGGATAATGATTCCCCCAGAAGTTCTTTTATTGTTGAGAATATTTTTCACTATCCTGGGTTTTTGTTATTTTGAATGAATTTGCAAATTGCTTTTTCCAACTCTATGAAGAATTGAGTTGGAATTTTGATGGGGATTGCATTGAATCTGTAGATTGCTTTCAGCAAGATGGCCTTTTTTATTATACTAATCCTGTCAATCCCTAAGCATGGGAGATTTTCCCATATTCTGAGATGTTCTTCAATTTGTTTCTTCAGGGACTTGAAGTCCTTGTCATAGAGATCTTTCACTTGCTTGGTTAGGGTCACACAAAGGTATTTTATATTATTTGTGACTATTGTGAAGAATGTAATTTCTTTCTCAGCCTATTTATCCTTTGAGTAGAGGAAGGCTACTGATTTGCTTGAGTTAATTTTATATCAGCCACTTTGCTGAAGTTGTTGATCAGCTGTAGTTCTCTTGTAGAATTTTTAGGGTCACTTAAATATACTATCATATTATCATCATATTATCTGCAAATAGTGATATTTTGACTTCTTCCTTTCCCACTTGTATTCCTTTGACTTCCTTCTGTTGTCTAATTGCTCTGGCCAGGACTTCCAGTACTATACTGAACAGATAAGGAGAAAGTAGGCATCCTCACCTAGTCCCTGATTTTAGAGGGATTGCTTCAAGTTTCTCTCCATTTAATTTGATGTTGGCTATCGTGAACCACATCTTTTAATAACCACTGAAACATTATTTTAA
Source organism: Micromys minutus (assembly GCF_963924665.1). Taxonomy (NCBI): domain Eukaryota; kingdom Metazoa; phylum Chordata; class Mammalia; order Rodentia; family Muridae; genus Micromys; species Micromys minutus. The sequence goes on along the minus strand of NC_137960.1, from coordinate 29,238,387 downwards.
AAAGTAGGCTCAAGTAGAAATTATCAACATTCCTTTTTATTTCTTTCATATCTATACTTCATTCTATATCTTCCTATTAAAAGACTTGTCAAATATATAAATTCTCCAACACTATAAATTACATAGATTTATAATAAACTAATAGAAAAACACACTACTTGGCTGTACTTTATTTCTATAGCATTTTATCTAAAGAGTTCAAATGAGAGTAATTAAATGTGCCAGGTTTGAGTTCCCATCTGTTAAACTGAAAATCCTACGAATAAATGCAGCCACCTGTCCTAACCAATGTATACGTGCTAGACAAACATTAATTGTTATTAATAACTCCTGAAAACAATCTGATATGCATTGACTCCTTTTGGTTCCTTATCACAGGCATATATACATGAAGGACAGAGATGCATGCCAAATGAACATCCAGTCTATTACATAATTCAAAATATCATAGAGCCAAGTTGAAGAACTAACTGGGAACTACAGCATCAGACTGTCATATAACATTTTTTTTAAATAAATGCCAAGTACTAACTGGTTCTGCCTGTGCCAATCTTCCCCTTTCCAAACTCTCTAGTCCTCAGCATTGTCTCAGGTATGGGGCAACAGGCTGAGCTGAGAGCCTATGGAGAACATCAAACCTGCCAGCTAGAGTACAATGGGACATTCGCTGACAGTGATGTATCAGTAAGTTAGACACTGTCATCTCTAGATAGTAAAGCATTGCATCTTATATTTTATTCTTCTTGTTTTAAAACTGATTGTAAAAAGTTTTCCAATTTAAAAAAAAAAAAAGTATTAGCCCAGGTAATCCCTTCACTCAGTCAGCAAAGGCAGAAGGGAGGCCTGCAGTTTGAAGCCAGTCTGTTCTGTGTAGTAAGTTTTAGACTAGTCAGGATTACATAGCAATACCCTGTCTCCAAACAATAAAAAACTAAAATGTTAGTGACAGAACAAAAATAATCTCAGAGTAAAAGTAGCCTCTGCCTAGAGACAGTTCACTCAGTTTATTTTAAACCTGTAGCTAATTTTCTGTTAATAAGCTTTATTTTGTTGTATTTATTAACTATCAAAGCTTTGAACATTACATATTCAGCAATAGTTTAGGACTTTTGAAAAATGGCCAGACAAAAACCCACCCACCACTGGTTAGCTGAAAACTTGAACTGTCTGTGACCCTGTAGAACAACAATCCTTACTGTGCCTTCTGTGCTTGGCAGTGTTTAGTACTCAACAACATCTTAAAGTGTTGTTTAAAATAATATTCACCAAGAGGCTGTATGTGGGAGGAGTCAGGAGAATGTATATATGACTAAATACACTGGATGATTCTAAAAAAGCATAAGTCATAAAAGAGAATGGCAAGTCGCTAGAATCTGCTTTTTATTTCACACTTAAAGATGTAAATTACAAGATATAAGTTGCTCTATGTATTTCTTTTTATGAGACTAGTTCTGAAACATTTATAATAATAAATGTTCATACTAACTGTGCTTACAGAGAAACAGAGTTTTAAAAAAAGCAAACAAGTAACCAGGAAATAGCCCCCAAAGAAGCACTCCATGAATCAAGTAGTAGCTGCCAGTCCCTTCTGCTCGCCCAGGACAATGAGACACTAACATATGAGGATAGGAGCAGAGAGGCCATGGGAACTGTAGACAGTGAATGGTATAAAATGCAGTGTTGAGGATCATAAGCTGGTACAAAACTGCGTATCTAACCAGAATGAGTTTAAGTATGAACATAATCCTTTTACTATTTTTACATTCCAGGCCTCCTAAAAGAAGACAGCTTACGTTAGGCTGCCTGTTGTCAGCATTTTATCTTTCTCTTGACCACTTAAAAAAACTTGTCTTCCTACTTTTTGCCTGCCTGGCATCATGGAAAAAGTCCAATACCTCACTCGTTCAGCTATCAGGAGAGCCTCAACTATTGAAATGCCTCAGCAAGCTCGTCAGAATCTCCAGAACCTATTTATCAACTTCTGTCTCATCTTGATATGTCTGCTGCTGATCTGCATCATTGTGATGCTTCTGTGAAAAGCTGCCACCACCTCCAGACCTGCAACATGCCAACACAGCTTAAAACCTGGCACTCCATCAAGAGGGGAAGCAATTCCACCACCTTCTTGCTGAAAACATCTTTGTGAAGGTCACGATTAAGAATGAAACTAATTGTTAGCCAGTGCATTCATCTGCTGGATCTTGTAAACAAACTTTACAATGACTAAGTGTGCATAATGTAGTTGCCAATTTCCTCAACATGGCTCATAAATTTCTTCCCTAAATATTTCTGACAATGAAGTATGAGTTTTAATTTTGAAACAGCATTATAAAAAAAGTTCACTTTCTATATCCAGCACTAGAAAGGTCACTTTATAGCTTTGGTTTGGGGAATAAATTAAGTTTGTGCTGCATTGCCTAAGACACAAGAGGGTAGACCTAGATATAATAATACTGTTTAGCCTCTGATTATTTTGAATCTTCTGGCAAAGTAGGAATGCAGTCAGTTACATTAGAAGATCTGGTTATATGCTAATGCTAGATTTTTAATGTCTTGAAAGTACATGATAAATTATACAGAACTAGAGATATAGACAAATCAATTCCTAAAGCATGTATCCACTAGTAGATGTTATTAGCTACCCGCTGTGTCACAAACTGCGACTGCATATGTCATAGTCACCTCTTCAGCACGCAGATTGTCTCAGCTGAAGAGTTAAAGACAAAACAGCATACAAAAATAATGAAACTAAGAAAATTTTCTTTTCAAAGAACAAGCGGGGGGGGAGTTATAAGGAAGGGGAAAGGGGATAACATTTGAAATATAAATACATAAAATATCCAATAAAAATATTAAAAAATAAAATAAAACCTGAGCTACAAGCCAGACTTTTTCATTCACAATTCATTTTGAAGAAAAAAAGTCTTTTATGTTAATCAAAATCATCATTTAAATAACAGAAAAGTCTCTGCTAACATGACTGACAATACCTTAACTGATCAAACCACTTTATGATTTATATACATACAAAATTCCATCTCCATTTTTTAACAACTACAGCCCAGAGAACATGAGAAAATGCAAAGTTATCGATAGAGTTCTCTACTTAGCCACCATGGGGCAGATCCACTGTGAGCATAGAGAATCTAATGGTTGCTGTATGTGTCGAGAAGGACTACATTCTTGAAAACAAGGAATGCAAAGGGAGAATTTAAATTAAACTTTCTCTCCTGATCAAAGTCAAGACACAACCTTACAGAGACAATTTGAGGTATTATGGGTAAGGCAGCAAAACACAAAGAAAACAGCTACAACTAGTGGTGCTTCAGAATATTACATTGCCTACCCTCTCTTGATGGTTTAGAACTGTGATTCTCAACCTCCCTAATGCTACAACCCTGTAATACAGTCTCTCATATTGTGGTGACCCCCCAATCATATAATTGTGCCACTGTTATAAATCATAATGTGTTTTCTCAAAGTCTTAGGGGACCCCTGTGAGACGTTCAACCATCGAAGTGTTTGGGACCCACAGGATGAGAAACATTGCTCTAACTAGTAAGAGATTCCCATTAGTTATGTTCTGCTTCTACTGTGTTTTATAAAATTTCAAAACTGAGCACTTTTCTCCTTAGTGTATACCTTACCAAGAAATTTAACTATTAGCATGTTATTCCTCAGACCTAACAGGGATTATTAATACGCCGTGTTTCTCTGTATGGAGTTATCATAAAGTAGTTCCTTTAAACTAATTCAATAAATCTTGATGTTCCATTCATTTCTTGAAAACTGCAGCTCATTTATAAGCTTAAGTACAAAGAAAGCATTATCAAAATAGTACAAATAACTGTGTTCTACCTTCTTATTTTATAGAAGGCCCAAAGAAATTAAGTGTCAGGTCAAAAGACACCTGAGTTCTCAGCTACACCAGACTAAGTCCCCAGAGAATCTATTAAAACATGAGTGCAAATCCATGTTTACTAGCATTCATAGCAGCTATAAATAAAACCAGCCTAAAAATCCATCAACTATGAGCACGTAAGAAGGTACAGAATACATACACAATGCAACCTCATTTGACTATAGAGGAAAATTAAATCATGACATCTGCAGAAAAACAAATAGGACATGAAATCACTACATTTATCAAAGCATCCCAGACCCAGAAAGACAAATACCACATGCTTCCTGTCATATTTGTAATCTAGATTTTAGTTCTTGTACACGTGAGGGTTAACCATTCTGACTAGGAAGAGCTAAACTAGAGGAAGAATAAAAAGCGGGTATCAGAACAGACCTGGGAGAGCAAAGGGCTTGTGGGGAAACTGAGAGACAGCAGGACGGCACTAGGCTCTGGGAAGCAGAGGACAAGAAAAAGAATGTACGAAAATCCTATAGAGAAATAAACACTCTGCATGCAGCTTGTAAAAGGTAAAAAACTAACTTATTAAGAAAAAGAGAAAATATCCAGGTTCTAAACGTGACATGATCAGAAAAGTCCACGACCTATTTGTTCAAATCAGTCTTCTTTCTATGACACCATGTCAGCTTCTGTTCCTTTCACGTTTCATTAGACTGAATGTATTTAATTTTTATGCCTTCTTAACAAGTGAGAAAGGGCTAAAGTAAGTACAGTATGTAAGGTTATCACGTTTAATTTATCTCAAAGAACTTGTAAGTTTTACTAAACACTGTGTCAATTCTATAGCACTATTATTGTATTAACTTGTGAGAGAGGAGAAAGGAACCTGTGGTGTAGGCAGTCATATACTTACTGCAATAAACAAAACGTCCACTGGAGGGAAGCAAACACTAAGTTTTGAGCCTTACCTGCATTGGTGTCTCACTTCCTTGCTGAAATTCTTCAGTTTGTGGCTGTTGCCAAGGAGATAAACTGTAAGAATCCTCTGTGGTTCTGCCTTCCAACGGGTTTGTCCGTAACTGCTCTGTAAGCCACATCTGAGTCCTCACAGAAGGTTGAATGGGAACTCCACCTACTGCCTGCTGGCCCAGCATTAAATACTTTGGAGACTCAAAAGCCTCTGAGCCTGTCACAATGGGCTTGCTTTCAGGTAAGGCACTGTATGTCATGTCTAAAGTCTGTCTCCTGAGAGCAGAGGAAGAGACTCTGGCATCTTCTTTGTTGCAGTTCTCAAATTTATACTTGCAGTCCAGAGTTGAGGACCGTATTTTATTTATTTCCTTGTCTTCCAGCTTAAGCATCTCCATACTGTCATGTAAGCAACTAGGCCCAAAGGTCCTCAAGTGCGACATGAAAGCCTTGCCCTTCCCTGTCTTCTCCAAACCATTCCTCAACTCCTGTGTGTACACAATGCCACTCTGGTTTCGGTTATCCGCGGCAGTAAGTTTGGACAAAGATGACCATTTCCGCAGGGGCCTGAAGTCCTTCATGTCTAGGGAGGAGTCCCGCTCCCCTCTGCTGTGGTCTCCCAGTGTCTGCATGAGGCTAGTACTCCATTTAGAGCCATCTGATGATAGAGATTCCCTATGCTTGGAAGCTGCAGCACTGGAGTTCGATGGCATCACATGGGCAGTGGGAAGAGTAACCAATGAACGACTAGGCTTAAAAGATAGCGTGCCACTTGAAGTTGAATGATCTGTGACAAGAGAAGATTGCCAAGTCAGTTTCAATCAGATTAGAAATGAGATAAAATACAAAATGCCTAAGTAAACATCTGAGTGTGGCTTCTCGGTGTGTAGTTCTGACATTCTTCCTCAAAATGGGGAAAGTGCTAGTACTATTATGCCCTAAAGATTATCAGAAATAAGGCAACATACTTTCAAACATCATTCTTAGCCCCCCTCCCCCCCAGTTTCTCTCTTCTGTTCCCTATCTGCTCCCACGGGAGCCGTCTTCTATTTATATGCCATGCCTATACCTATCTATTCTTGATGAGCAAGTGTGTTTCCTTCCGGTTGCTGCTAGAGGGTTCTGGGAGAGGATAGTTTACAGAGTGCACACACTCCTCATCACTGCTACCCACTGAAGGAAAGGCCTTTCCCTCCCCTTCCTGGACTTACAGCAATGTGAGCTCAGGGAGCAGTGTTGTCTAAGTGAGCCCTAGTCCCCTAGCGATCGTTATCTGTCTAGAGGGTCTGGGCAGGGGTGTTCCCTGGCTCTTCTTCCTCTTCCTAGCCCCACCCAGGACAGAATGCTGCAGGCACAATGTTGCACAGGCCTTGTGCTAGGAACCACACTGCTGTGGGATCAAGAGTGCAATGGTGATGTCAGAGTCTGAAGAGTGCTCCATTCCTCTGGCTCTCACATCCTTTCCACCCATCTTCTGCACTATTCCCTGGGCCTTGAAGTAGGTGATAAAGAGTTCCTGTTATGGCTGAGCATTTAACAGTTCCTTATTCTCAGCACTCTGAACAATTCTCAGTCTCAGCATTTATTGCTACCGACTGCAAAAACAGGGGCTTCTCCAACCAAAGCTGACAGTAGCATTTAACCTATGGATACATTGGACACATCATGAATACAAACCTATAAATTGATGGACACATCATGTCCACTTTGCAGAAAAAAAGGAACAACTTCCCCTCTAGGGCCCATGACCTCCCAGCCTAAGGTGTTTGACCAAGATGGTAGCAGTGATAAGTGTGGGTTCCCTCCAGTAGGGCAGGCCTACAAACTTGATCAGAGGGCACATGCTCCCCTTTACTGACGAGCCACTACTGCACCAGGAGGCATATTTTTCCTGGCCTGTTGGTCAGGTAGTACTCGGGTCTGCAGCCTGATTAACACTGGAGAGCTGAAGAGTGGGAAGGAGGCTTGCATCCCAGTTCCTGCTTGACTTCTCGGCATCCTGAGACCAACACATATGAAGCCTCTTTAGCTACCCAGTTCCATCAGTGCTGAGGAGTTACCAATAGTAAATGACTGTACCCTTCCAGGGGCCTAAGTGGCCTCCTAGACCACTTGAGCCCAACCCTGGTGATGAGATTTTTGTTGACTATCCAGTGATTTCCAGAGTCACCATTATCTGTTCTCAGTAGCCTTCAAGCTTTTCCATGTCTGAAACCTAGTAGTTGACCCTCCTACCATCCCCTCCAGCCAAGGAAAACCTGGCTTTCACATTTTACTTCCCATGAGGTCTTAATTTCTCTTCAGAGAACATTGTTTTATTACTTGGTCATATTTCTACAAAATGTTTTTATGGTTCTCAAGAGACTGAGCTATCTCCAGAACACAACGAGAGAAGTGTGACTACTACCCCAGGTGGCAGTCTACTTCCATGATACTGAAGACACTGAAACCTAACCACCAGGCTTAGCTGCCTCTTGGGGACTAGCAATGTGCCACTTTCCTATCTGCATTCAGTAGCTTGGAATTTCTCAACTGCATAAAAGATCAACAACCAGGGATAAAACCCAGTTCATCAGATTAAATTTTTAATATCTTTTGTCTATTTGAGAAAGGGTCTCATGTAACCCTAGGAAGCACTGAACTAGTGGTGTAATCTAACGATCCTGAGCGTCTGATCTGCGGTCCTTCTGAGAATCGCGGGTGTGCAGCACTGTGTGTTTTGTGAGATGCTTGGGGGAAGTCAGGGCTCACCTTTCCATCTGGGCCACTTCCTTAGCTCTACTTTTGAATTCACTTTAAATCTGAATACAGCCAACAGATTGTGCCTAGAATATGATCTTGAGGACAAAAGCAACTCCAAGTTCCTTACTGGGAAGTCTCAAGCCTTAGTTACCTGAAATATGCTCTTACAGTAGAATATGGTCAGTCCTGGTAAAATGGGCCTCAGACACAGCACTTAAACAAGCACTCTACAGCTCAATTCATGAGAATACCATTCCCCTGGGTATGACTCCAGTTCTCGAGTCTTCAAGCTTACATATTCCAAGTTCAACCAAAACAAAAATTTACAGATTTAAGATAAGTATATTATCTTAAAACTTACTATGGCTTATTATAACATTTGGAATTCATTACCATGAAAACTAAACATCAGAAGCTGGTCTATTTTATACATGTGCGTACATCCTTAACATGCATATAAAGCACGTGAATAAATAAATAAGGCCTCAAATATCTGACAGCATGAGCATCTGGGGGGGACTATTACTTCTGAGACAAAAGATTCATCTAGAAACTGTTAACCATGCTAACCCTTTAAAAATATTATTTGCCCAGGAAACCTAATTACAGATAAATACAAGGTAATTCCTGGTATGCTTTAAATTAACTGTAGTTACAAATCTCAACTGGGAGTTATTGATGGAATCTAGCCCACCTCTAAATTCCATCAGTGCAATCTGAAACTAGCTGGGAAGCAGTGCTTTTACAAACTAGAGAACAGGGTTTGAATGCTCAGGAAAATGCAAAAGCCAGTGATGGGCCACTAAGACCATTTAAGGACATCCCTATAACCTAGCAATATGAGCGAATTACATTTTAGATAACATTCCTGGCATTTCAACAAAATCTCAACTTTCTGTTTCAAAATTGTGTTATTTATCTGTGAGCACACTGATTCTATCTCCTCTTATATAGAATTGTCCCCTCCTCTGTATCTTTTCTGACATATTCTTTCTATAACAATAAATTAACTGCAAAAACAAAATTCTGTTTTAGATCCAACAACTGATAATAATCATAAGTTCTTAGTTAAAAATAAAATCTCAAACCAAAACATTCTGGTTTAAAATAGTAGCATTAGACAATACGAATTGTAGTAATACTTTAATCACAGGACAATCATTTTTACACACAATTACAGGCTTTATTTTTCTTTAACCTTTTTGCTAATGCCATGGTCATAGGGTACTGTATCATATGAGAAAAACATTTTACACCACAAATAATACCTTCGTTTTTAAAATGATATTTTAAAGTAATCTATTTTTAGGTAAATTTTCTTAAATATTTTATGTGTGCTTTGACCTGCGGGCACTTGCAATTTAAGAACAAACCCAAAGATTATGTTAGCTAACCGAGCATAGAACTCGAAACAGAGTCCTGGGCTGTTTCTCAAAGCATTGTTGCTAGACACCGCTAGACACCGCTAGACACTGCTAGACACCGCTAGACACCGCTCGGCCTTCTTCCCTCCGTGTTCTTTCAAGCACAGGTACATGGGATTCAAAAGAAAGGTCGTAGAGTGAGATGTGGGGAATGTCAGCTCCACCGCTGGAACCTCTGGGCTCTAAATTAAGATGGTTAGGTTTTACCCCAGGATTTCAGTTAAAATTTTAATCATATATCAAGTATATTATATTGCAAAATATATGGCTTTCTGTTCAGTTGGTTTTAAGATAAGGTCTAGCTATTATATAGCTAAGCTTATCTTAAACTTTTTCTGTATCCCTTTCTGATCAGATTTCACAATCCTCCTGCCTCAGGCTTCCAAGTATGACAAAAATGTATGCTACTACACCTGACTTATAGAAGACATTTTCGTTCCTGTTAAGACCACAAGCTCTGTTACATCTCAAAGTCATTAGTACTGATGACCCATGCCTGTAACCCCATGGCCACATATTGTGTTGGAGCCAAGTCTAGGATACATATGACCTTGCCCAAAGCACAGGAGTTGCCATCAACTGCTACTCCAATACACCAACACTCCCTTGACATCAAATTTAGCTTCTCTATGAACCATCGTTCACATTAGCACATAAATCCCAGTACTCTTTTTACTCCCAGATTCTGATCACGCTGATCTCTCCAATACTGCACCTCCCTAAGCCTGCCCAGACAGCACCTACCATCTTCTGACTGCTCATACATCATTCTGTGAGTTTCTCCTGCAAAGCACATCACCAGCTACCTGCAGCTATCTTTCCATGCTTCCCAGCATTGTTTCACTTGCCAGACTCTTTATCTACATTATACTTACCATCTTCTCCACTGGACCATATATACACAACCAGGAGAAATAGCTGCTCCGTTTCTAACAACTGGATAGCACTGGATCTAGTAACGTATCTAAGTAACAGCTAAGCAAATAACTGACTAAGCAAACTCTTACCTCAGAGAGAGCCCTAGATTTTGCTGTAAGATGAAAGCAATATATCAAGTGATCCTCTCATATAAATACACAAAATGAGCTTGGAACACAAAATATTAAATGGTCTATTATCAGTAAAAACAACTAGTAAAGAGGTGATTAACAAGACTTTATTTTTTGGATCTGTTTATTTAAAATAAATGAAATTAATTGGAGAAGCCTATATCCCCAAAAGAAATTAGCATAGAAGACTGGCAAAAACAAAAACTTGACTCTATCTGTACCTTCCTTTACAACAAGTATTCTTGAAAAATAACCCAAAGCTGACTAGTAAAAATAGTACAGAACAGTACAGTAAGGACCAAGTGAGGTTATGTTGTTATGTTGTTTTGTTTTGTTTTACAGACAGATAAACTGCCTGAAAACCCACCTAGCAGGAGTCATGCCATTTGTTTGGGACAGTTCAATGTCTGTTGATTGGCTTTACACATGTACTATTTAAAGCAATGTACCACTGAGTCAAAACAAAAACTAATACATGTAGTTTTATCTATACTCAAAAGTTGAACTGGCATTTAATGTATAGATAATCTTCAAATTCAACTGTCTTATAAAGAGAAATAATGAGTGAAATAAATTAGACCCTAAGTGAATTATAAAAGGTTAAATCTCTGAATTATAAGATATGGTATAGTATTATTTGGACATATCACCAACAAAAGGATGGAAAAAAGTTCATTAAAATTCTTTGTGGAATGTTTTATTTAAAATTTTTAAGTAAATTCAGATTACATTTGATAACACTTAAAATTAATATGACAATATGCCATGGGAGGGACTTCTCAAGAAGGGGCGATAGTAAAAAGCCTTGAATAGAAAAAGAAGCTAAGTACTCTAGAGGTTGTTTTGTACATGTTCAGTAGCATATCTGAACAGAGGTAAATTAGCTGTGGGCACAGCTTAATGGCCAGACATTGCCTAATGTGTGTAATGCAAAGGCCTAGGTCAACCCCCAATACCAAAAAAAAAAAAAAAAAAAAAAAAGAAAAGAAAAGAAAAAAGAAAAACTAGGTAAGCACGCTTAGATGAATTTTACAAATAATAAAAATATAGACTTCTTGTTAATAGATGACAATTTACAGAACCAAGGATTGAGTGTGTAAAGCACATGCATCACTTTCATATGACACTGTTGTGAAGCAGCCCAGCAAACAGTACTTTAAAGGTCACATTATATGATCAGCATCCATGGACCAACTGTGTTCTCACACAAGGCTACTCACAGCATTCAGCAACTCTCCACAGTAGTTATTTTCAGGCCTTACTAAAAAGATATGCCATGAAGCAAATTTAATAATGAAAAGGGACATTTATAAGTCAACCTTTGGATTTCAGGACATCTGCCAAAAAACATGGGGAATCACAACATAGCAACAGCTCTCATGCAACAGAAGTCATGAAATCATAATAACAATTCAGACGAGGGAATATACCCAAGGATAGTGTTACATCAAAAGGAAAGTCGCTTTCCTATTAAGTCAGTACTTTTAGGCAACTTAGAGTTTATCTGGCTTACTGCTCCAGAGGAATGAGTCCAGAATGGCAGAGCAGAGGCAAGAAGACTGCAGCAGAAAGCTGAGAGCTCACATCTTAAACCACAGGCACATGCAGAACATGAACTGGAAATGGCTCCTGGTGTGAGTCATCAAAGCCTACCCTGACATACCTCCTCCAGCAGGGCCACACCTCCTAACCTACCCACGAAGCACCTCCAAGTGTTCAGACACCTGAGCCTATGAGGTCTCTCTCCTTCAGAGCACTATAGTAAAAGTCATCATTCGGGCCACAATTCTGACTCATTTCCACAGAAATGCCAAGCTTCTGCCCTCCATATTCAGTCTTCTACTAGTTCCATCTCATTCTTAGTCACAAGTCTTCATATTCCTTATCCTTCCTAAAATTCCTACCCTGTGTGCCTTGTCTTCACATCTTGACAGTTTTACCCACAGAGAAAGAAAGAAGAAGCAAGTAACACCATCTTCTAGGACAGTGGTTCTCAACTCTAGGTTAGGACCCATTAAGGTATGAAATACTCTGCAAATCAGATATTTACATTACAATTCATTAAAGTAGCAAAGCTACAGTTTTAAAATAGCTTGGGAAATGAAAGCACAAGCTAATAACGGAAGTTCGATAATAATAACAACAACAATGATAACAGTAATAATAATATACAGGAAAATCCAGGAGTTCTGGGAAATTGAGGAAACTAGTCTTCTCAGTGAAGGATGTTAGATGTTCTGGTAGTCACTGTCATGAACACAATAACACCCCAGTCTTCCTAAGTCCTGAGATACACAGAAGAAACTTTTAAGGTTCTCTTAGCTAAACTGAGGAAGGAAACCTACCAGCTGGGGAGGTCTATAGTTCTCTGACTAATATAACAAACATTCTTTTGAGCTTAAGGAATTCACTATGAAATTATTGAGCTTTTATTCAAACCTTCAAAGGCTACATAATTTTTCTCTAGATTTAAAGTCATTATCTGAGAAGGCATTAGACTGGAACCTCTAAAATTAAGGAATAGAATAAGCTGATTAAAACACAGACTTTAAAACAACCTAAAGAAAACAGAGCATTCTCTCTGCAACTTCTAACTCTCTATTCTGTTCTCTTTGCCACATCAATATGTTTGTTAATAACTTTTAAAGTTTACTAATGAGAATGACCAAAAACACTGTTCAAAGTGTCAAGCCCAGTGCCCCTGCTTTATCTTTAAATTCAGCTGAGGTCAAACTATTGTCTAGTGCTTCTCATGCTTCTCTGTCTAACTCATAAGCTGTAGAAATGCCATGGGCTGAGCAGTGTCTGTTAATGTGTCATGTACTTAAGATACACTAACACCGTTTTCTCTCACTTGTGTCTGGTCTACCCCAGCCCCACACCTGTAAATATGAATTCATTTGGAAGTCATTTTTTGAAGATGAAATCAAAATGAAAATATCAGATAGAATTAGGCAGGAACAAATGCCACTGACTGGTATTTTCAAATGCCATTTACCTTATAAGGAAAAGAAAGAGCAAAATTTAAAGACAAAGGGGATATGAAAAAGAGACAAACATCAGGAAAGAACACCATGGGTTGCCAGAAAACGGGATGTCTTTTCCCTGGGCCTTCAGAGGAAAGAGCCTCCCAACATCCTGGTTTTAGACAGTCTCTAAATAAAGGAGATAAAGGTGAATTTTCCCTACTGATTTGCATAGACATAGACTATATACATGGGGATTTCACAACAGCAGCCTTGCAAACCTGGAACTGCAGCACCCAGACCATTCTAAGGACTCTAGGGACCTCCTAGATTGTTCTGATATGATTTAGGGTTTAGCTACTTGGGGCCTTCTAACAAATTTAACAATTCAGGGTAAAGGGGCAAGGTCCTACTATATAGCCCCTGACTACCTAGAATTCACTGGTATCTGCCTGCCTATGTCTCTCATGTCCTGGGATTAAAGATGGCCATCCTGCCCAGATGCTAACAATTGTTTAAGTTACTAAGCTGATAATGCCCAGAATTATCTTTCATGATCTTATCCTCATATACCTGTTTTTCTTTTCTTTTTCTTTTTTTTTTTTAACTGATTCTAGGACCCAGGTCTTCCTACCTCACTTAAACTATACTAAAAACACCCTCAAAGATCTGCCCCCTCAGATATGTATCTCCTAGATAATTCAGACTCTTATGAAGGTACAACAAAAATTAACCATCCAAGTACAATTGTGGTGCATTCAAATGATAATGACCCCCATAGGCTCAAATGTTTGAACACTTGGTGGAACTGTTTGGGAAGGATTAGGAGGTAATGGTCCTGTTAAAGGAGGCTGAGTAAGTCACTGGAGCTGGCTTGTAGTATTAAAAGATCCCAGGACTTCCCAGTGCACTCTCTGCCTCCTATTTAGGTCTCAAGATGTGAGCTCTCAGCTACTGTTCTAGCAGCTTACTGCCCATAACCTCTGCTCCCCCTTCATACATGCTAACCCTCCAGAACTGTAAGGTCTAAATAAACGTCTCTTAGAAATTGCCTCAGTCATGGGGTCCTATCAAAGCAACAGGAAGTAAGCAATACAGAAATAAGTGGCAATAGACGTTCATCTGTTAAGATGAATGTATGATTCTGGTTGAACAGTGACAGTAAGGAAGAATGTGTATGTGTGGGGATTAGGAGTATATGGAAAATCACTTTTGTCTTCAATCAACTTAACTGGTGTTCTGAAAATACACATAAATGAAAATAATCTTTTTAATACAGGGGAAATGAAATATAAACAGAATTTAATTTAATATTTAATATATAGCAATACTGAATATTACCAGCAACCTAAATACTACCTTATAATCTTCAGAACTGTCTCTTGAATAACGACATTCACACCATTCTCCATAAGCTTACCTTCCACACTGTCAGAACAGGAAGTGCCAATGCCAGTATCTCCACTATCAGACGTTATACTGTGTCTTCTGATATGGTTATTTCGATGGTTAGATGGAACAGCTGTGGCTTGCCATAATGATTCATTACCAGGTAACCATGCTGATGAATAATCTGAGCCTGTAAGGAAAAAATACACAATTAAGACACGTGCAACATCTGTCTGAAAAAAAATTCAACAACTAAACTATATATCCCAGGGCTGACGAGGGAATGTAGGCTGTTATTTTGACTGCAAAGCTATTCTCTGTTCTAGTTCCTGAAATGCTAAAGACAGAGTGCTGTCTGACTTAAAATCATAATCTGAGGCTGGGAATGATAGCATATGCCTTGAATCACTGGACTCGGAGGCGGAAACATGCAGATCGTATGAATCTCTGAGTTTGAAGATAGCTTAGTCTACATAGCAAGTTCCAGGACAACCAGGAATACTTAGTGAGGCCCTGTCTCAAAAAAATCAAAAATGAAAATAAACAAATCCACTTTGGCCTTATGTGCTGGAGCACAACCATAATCACAGCTATAATCCCCGCACTCGGGAAATGCAGGCAGGGAGAAAGCAAGCTCAGGGACAGCTTCAACTACACAAGGACAGGGAGCTTCACCTAGATCACTAGATGGAGTCTCAAAACTAGACAAAAGAAGAAAGAAACCAGAAACGCTAAATCGATCTTCAAATGTCAACAGAGTATTCTAGAATATTTCAGGCAGACACCTCTGGTTCTACACAGGCCTGAGCTGTACTTGCACTTTAGGGAAGTCTTGTTGAATGCTATTACATGACCAAAAGAAAATGAAGAATTAATCATGAAAGATTTAAAAATAAACTTGCTACTATAATCTACCCACTTCAAATACAATTTTATTTTTTAATTATTTTGTTTTTTTAATTATCTTTTGCTAATTCATTTACTAAAACTTCATTTAAAAGTTTCAAGTAAAATACAAATTTAAAATGCACACTATTAACCCAACCCAAAGTCTATACATCTCAATGAACATTTATACACTTAGAACAGCCATTCCAAAGCCATAGAGCTTCACACTGGACTTCACACTTTCAATATTGGACATATTTCTATGTACTTACCCACTATCAAAATCAACCAAACACAAACAAAGAAACTCATGAGAGTTGGAACAGAAAACAATTAGCTTTTGCTAAAATTCTAACTATTCTAGTAAAAGAGTCTCAAAGTTCAACTGATTCATAAGAAATGATTCAGCCTGTTCATTCATTCCTTCATTTGGAAGAAAGGATTGCTCATCCTAAAGTACATAACAGCAAGTCAAGGTGATAATGATATAGTAATTCCTAAAGGCCTTACTAAGGGGAATTTTTTTTTAAGGATTAGAAAGACATGTCATTTAAATGTCTGTTTCCACAGTAAAACAGTCTCAGTTTAACTATATGGTAGATAAATCTTGGAAAAGGTCAAATGTGAGTCGTGGTTATTTTGTATTTGAACATGACTGTGTCCTTTGCTTATACATTTAGACATTTTCTAAAACAAATTTTACTACACTTATTTAGAGAAAGAGAAAGATTAGAGTACAAGTGTGCAAGTGCATGTGCCACATACCACAGTATACACGTAGTGGTCAGAGGACAACTAGCAGGGATTGTGTTCTCATATACCATGTGGGTCCTGGAGAACCACACAAAAATCTTCAGGCTTTGGTACAAGTGCCTTTACCTGCTGAGCCATCTCAATGGCCCTGGACAATCATTTCTGTAAGGATATTCTTGGTTCAGGGTAACATTTACATTGGTGGACATGGTGAATGGGGCAGCTGTCCTCAATGTGGGCAGACTTCATCCAATCAGTTAAACGCTTGAATAGACATAAAGTTTAATTGGCAAACTTTTCTTTGTGCCTGCTGACCGCTGAACTAAAACACTGCCTTTTCCTGTGTCTAGACCTGAATTGGAGCATAGGTTCTTCCTGGTGTTGATCCTTCTAGCCAACACTAGAACAACACCCTCAGCAAGTTTAGTCTCCTGCTTGCCAGATCACCAGATCTGGGGGTTTTGTCAGAGTGCACCTAAGCCAGCTTCTAGAATCATCATCCACTGGATCTGTTTCTTTGGAAAACACTAATACAGTACAACTAGGGAAACTTAAAAGGACAATGACCAGAATCTACACTTCCCCTAACTGTACTTCAATACCACCTGTTCACCAGACTCCCAGAGCACAAGACTGCAACCTCAGTACCTGGGATCTAGCATACACTAAAAATACTTAAAATCTACACAAAAGATAATAAGTCTAAAACATTACACCTTCACTTCTAGAAACTCCGACTTGTATCTTGGAATAACAAAAGAATGCAAATGTTCCCATGACTTAAAATGTGTTGTATTCTGATAAGCTTCTCACAAATTTAAATTTTCACAAGTATTCCTGCCAGCATCCACGCTCAGTGGTGCCATACACTGTCCTGCGTAGTCAGCTGACTGAACATGCCACTAGTACAAGGAAAGATGAACTTGGAAGGCAGTCCCTGCTAAGTATCCAGCATTCTTGCAACTGGTCAACTATCACATAATAGGGATTTTCTGTGTAGATTATGCCCTCTCCTTAATTAGTCGCTCAGATACATAGTATCATCATTTCCTTCAGTAGCCTGCAATGCTATAATCTGGACTTCAGACTTGTATTCAAGTACACAAAAATGAGTCATTATGAAATGAGTGAAGTAGTCAACTGTCACCTTAAAGCATTAAAAAGAGTGTAAACATATTTCAATGTTACCTCAAAAAGTAAAAATTAGATAAAGAAAAATACAAACTCAAGAAATACATGGATAAAATATGATTTAAAAAATCCAAGTTCATTGACATACTTAATGTGAAATTCAAAAGACAGCCTACCCAAGATAATGGATAAACCCAACCTACCTACACACACACACACACACACACACACACACACACACACACTCCTAACCATCCACTGTAGACAAAAGACAGTTCTTTAGCAATATTTTCAATGAAATAAGGGGTGAATGGAATGGAACTTTGCCTAGTAACCAGATAGCTTAGCAGGAAAAGGTTCTTGCCATCACACCTCACCACAACCTGGAAGGAGAGAACCAACTCTCAGAAGCCATCATTTGACTTCCACTGAGCTGGGCTGGGTGTACGAACACATACAAATGCACATACAGTAAATAGGGAAATAAAAGCAACGGCCAGTTTTATTAATAAGTATCTAAAATTCGTACAATGTCAGTTTAGGTAGGATGAATTTGACTAAGGAAATTTGCAACCTCATATTTTAAGTCATCTAGAACACCCGTCACCAGTCCCTATATTCCTCTGGGCAGTAAGACTGGCTGGGCAAAGCCTGCTGGCCCCTCCCTATCCTTACTTCAGTCTGGTTTTAGAACAGAATGAAGAAAACGCAAAGGGACCAGAACAAATCCCATCCAACCACTGCAGGGAATTTCTCTAGCTGTCACTATAGCTGGTGACAGCTCTGACTGTCATGCTTTTATGTTAAATTACTACAATTAAGTTTAGTTAATTTGAAAAACATCATATTTCCTTTTAAAATGCTTACCATAAGACCAATAACTTAGTCATTTAAGTTATATAAAGTCTTAGGATATTCTTTCATAGAACCTTACTTACTGGCCTCTTCTGAAATTAATGAATATATTCAAAAGTAATCAAGCTACTGAAAGTCGTTTTTAGAGGTACAGAACTGGTGGACACTGGTTTCCAGACACAGCAGTGGCACTGCACTCATGACTCACAGCAGCTAGAGTTGGCTGCAGAAAACCAAGTCAATCACCAAGTCTAGCACAGGTGGGGAAAAGGCTCATGAGGGTCCACCCCTAGCTGAGAGCTGAGGGGCTATTGGCAGTTGGAGGCTGCTGAAGAATGAGAAGACATATTTCTTTGGGATGTGTCCACTGGTATGTTGCCTATGTGTGGGCAAGTAACACTGAGAACCCAATGGGTTATGAAATTAAAAAAAGATGACAAGAAGGTGGGAAAGGCATATATTAAAGGAGTATTAGATACAAGTGAGAGGGAGAAACTGGAGGTGGAAATTCTCAGATACATTTTAGATGTGTATGACACTGTCAAAATACAAAATTGTACATAATATATACAAAATAACCTGAAAACAAAAATGGATAAAGTTAATAATGTCTGCGGAGATGGCTCAGCCTATATGATGGTTTGAATATGCTTGGCCCAGGGAGAGCACTATTATAAAGTGTGGCCCTGTTGGAAAAAGTGTGTCATTATGGGGGTGGTGAGCTTTGAGAGTTTCCTCCTAGCTGTTTGGAAGCCAGTCTTCTGTTTGCCTTCAAAACAAGATATAGCAGTCTCAGCTCCTCCAGCACCAGGCCTGCCTGGACACTGCCATGCTTCCCTTCATGATAAGAGTGGGCTGAACCTCTGAACCTGGAAGCCAGCCCCAATTAATGTCCTTTATAAGACTTGCCTTGGCTATGGTGTCTTTTCACAACAATGGAAACCCTGACTAAGACAGAAGTTGGTACTTGGACTGGTTCTAGAGGAGCAGAAGCATAAGGATGAATCTTTTAAGTATCTGGAATTGGCTTAATAATTTTCCAGCACCTTCAATCACTGAAACCTCTCCAGGCACTCTCCTTCCTGGGAGCTCAGAGCATATTGAAGGCCAATGGTGGACACTATATTTCAAACTTAAAGACGAGACAGAGGCAACCAGATCTCAGTTCAAGGCCAGCCTGGGACAGAGTAAATTCCAAATCTAGGAGTGGTGGTACACACCCTTAATCTGGGCTACACGTTCTGCTGCAGGCCTATGTAAGGTCAATGGAAGAAGGGAGACCCTCTCTTCTTCACCTGCTTGCACTTACTTACCAGCACATCTGTTGAAACATACTTATTTGGAATTCTGGTTTATACAGAAGACCAGCTGAAACACCCAGCCTTGTGGGACTGAGCAACTACTAGACTTCCAATTCACAGCTGCCCATTGTTGAGCTAGTTAGACTGCAGACTGTAAGTTCTTCCAACAAATTCCCTTAATATAAAGAGACATTCAGTAAGTTCTGTGAATGTCTAGAGAACCCTGATTAGTACAGTTAGGAAAGCCCTTGCTGCACAGCACAAGGACCTGAACTCAGGCCAGTTACAACCCACACCTGTGAGCCACACTAGGGAGACAGAGACAAGAGGATCAGCGGGCCTGCTGACTCCCCTATCACAAGACAGAAGCTCTGCTTTGAGGATACAAAAATCTAGTGACTCTAAACACTGGAATAGAAGAACTTATATTTCATTTTTATCAATACTAATTTCAACTCCTGGAAATTCCTGAGGATAAGAACAAAAACCTATATTTCTCATACTGTATATACAAATATATGAGCATCAGACAAAGAATCACTTACTGTATTTTTTTCTAAAGTTTGAGCACAAATAAATCAAATAAATGCATTAGTACCAAGTCTTCCGTGATGTATGTACCTGTAACTGCACGTGGGATAGCAATGACTTTTCTCAACTGATGACAACACTAAGCCCCAGGAAACAAGCATAGCATATGATAAAGCAAATATACAAGTTAACACTAAAAGCTGGGTGTGCAGCATAAGTCATAAATATAAGTTACAGTCTAAAGGTAGGGGTGCCTCATTAACCCAGACTGACCTGGAACTCACTATGCAGGTGAGAATGGCCTTGAGCTCTTTGAATTCTTAATCCTCCTGCCTCACCTCCACCACAATATTTTTCAAAATACAATCTAAGCTGCATGCCATTAATGGGTCTTAAAATCAACAGACACCAATATTTTTAAACAAAATGGGGGAAAATATCAAAGTACACTGGAACTATAACACATAAGTATAAATATTGTGCATTTTTAACAGCTCTGAATTGCTAAACAAAGTACACTGTCACAAGGTTCAGACAGTGGCCTTCAACTCCCTTAACCCTTCTCATCAAGAGAAATCAATGTAGGGCAAAGTCCCAAGAATCAGCCTCTGGAATAGACCATACAGCCAAGCAATCTGAAACTCTTCATGGCATTTCTGAATAGTAACTATAATACACCGCGTCCAGCCCACCCCTATCACAAATCATACTTTCCAATGGATACCTATAATCAGTCCCAGGCATCTCCACTCCTAATAGAGTAACTAACTGCCAAACCAGCTGCTACTCTCCTATCAAGAACTGGAATCAAGTGTGTCTGTCACAGCCTCCCACTGACACAGCCTATCGGTTCCTGAGACACCGAAAGTAAACTCCTGTTTGGGAATTCTTCACCAACTGGAAATCTCATTCTCTAAGTCTTTGCAGCTCCAGTCTCCCTCGCCATCTAGCTCCTGAACAAACCAGAACAGCGAGGCACACTTACTTACTTCCCTCTTCTCTGCACACAGATGAGTCTCTTCTGTAACTCCAACTCCTTCCCTTCAATTCTTTAAAAGACGAAACTGCTCTTTCTTCATCGTTCTTCCATTAGATTAAATGGCTTTCCTCATTCCCAAAATAAAGTTTAAATTCCAGCACACCATTTTCTAAAGTGTATTAATTCACACATATGACTTTCTTCTGCTTCACCAAACTGGAAAATGAATGACAACCTTTTTATCTAAGTGTCCCCAACTAGCCTGAGACTTGTGCACTCAGGCAAAATGTAAACAAATGAAGTCATTGTAAGCATTGGATATCCAATAAATGTTCACTGAATAAAATTAGAATTTTGGAAGACTCGCAATTACACCTACAAAAATATCCTTCCCTTTAGAAGAAGGATTAAAACAGGAACTTTGTTAGGAAGTTCTGCTTATTTTAAAATCCAAGATATTTTCAACTATTCTTTAACCCAGTATACGTTTACAGATCTATTTTTAAAACCAGTAAATATTTACCAAAAATAGCTTTTAAAACATAATTTTAAAAAGTTAAAGAGCTGATGATGAAAATTCCTAAGAATTATGGGAAGAGGTCAAAAGACATAAAAAGTTTCTCCCACACGACAGAGCATTAAACCATATAGAAAAATATTCTTAATATAGAGGAGGGAAAGTAAGTTTGCCTTAAGGGTGTGGACATTAACAGGTCAACCCTGCGGTAATGGAGAACTCCACACCCATACAGCAGCACAAACAGGACTCTGTGGACTACCTTTAAAAAGAAAAACAAGGACCAAAGACCAGTTGAGAAGAGAGGGAAGGAGAGACTGAGGTGGGGGAAGGGAGACTGTGTATCTGTCTGTCTTTAGGTAGAAGAGTTTGGGATTAGATGTGGGAGGAATTAAGAAAACAAGGCACGAATATGATCAAACTATATATAAAATTCTCAAAAAATTAATATGAAACATATTTTTTAAATATTCATCAGGGCTTAGGAGTTAAAAGCACTTGCTATTCTGGCTGAAGACCCAAGTTTATTTCCCAGCACCCAGGTCAGGTGGCTCATAGTTTCTCTAACTCCAGCTTCAAAGAATCCCATGCCTCCGTCCTCAGATACCTGCACACACATGCATGTGCCTACAAACATACACGCACACACACACACACTTACCTTTAAACTGCCAAAAAAAAAAAGAAAGAAAAAAGAAAAACATGCAAAGAGGAGAGGGTCTTAAAGAGGCTTTGTTCCTCCAATCACAAAGAGATCAAAAGTTCAGTTCAAGGCGTGAGCTGTGACTGAAGGTCAATTCTAAGTCAGAGAAAAGTAAAACTAGGAGCAAAACAAGATCAGCTCCAGAATGGAATTGAAGTAGTCCTTGGAGATGGCTCTTCATTCAGTTAAGATAAATCATGCAACACAGCTAGTCAGAAAGTGCAAAATCTAATTATCTGTAAGCTAATTGGCCTTCTTACATGTAAAGATTTAGGTCAATTTTTGAAGTAATAAGTAACTAGTAGATGTGGCATTCTAAATATGAAAGGGGAAGAGGGCAGAGAAAGGTGACATGCCGATCAAAGGTACGAAATTCCAGATAAACTGAAACAGTAGCGGGAAGACACCCATGCAGGAGGACACAGCAGGCACATGAGCTTCCTGGAGAAGGCACAGCATTATGTGTGGCTGTGATGGAGGAACCCTGCAGAGGCACGACCCCAGGAGCTTTGTCCCAAAGATGCTTCTCACTGCTGCTGTGCCTTCTCATGTATTCCTTGGTTTTCTGACACGGTATGACGGGGCAAAATAAGATCCTTTCTGCCTGTAGTTCATTCGGACTGACTCCTGGCTTTCAGCCCACCTATTGGGTAAATTGTCTGCAGATCAACCTTTCATAAAATAATATTGTTTAGATGAATGGATGATTTTATAGAATTCCTGATTTGATTCAAATTATTTTAGGAGTCTAGAATTAGAGAGTTAAGGAGATGGCATTAGTTGTTTTGCCAGAAAAATGTAATAAAGTTAATTTCAAGAATATAATGTACCCCCTGCTCATAGAATAGTAAGTAAATGCTGCATTAAAAGGAGTACAATGGGCTGGAGAGATGACTCAGCGGTTAAGAGCACTGACTGCACTTCAGAGGTCCTGAGTTCACTTCCCAGCAACCACATGGTAGCTAACAACCATCTACAATGGGATTCAGTACCATCTTCTGGTCTGTCTGAAGACAACTACAGCATACTTGTATTAGATAGATAGATAGATAGATAGATAGATAGATAGATAGATAGATAGATAGATAGATAGATAGATAGACAGACAGACAGATAGACAGATAGAAAAAATTACCTAGTCATGAATAATGAACCTAGAATTTTAAAAAATGTAAAGGAGTACAAGGAGCTTCCATTCACTACAAGCATGTGAACTGCACTAGGAAGAACAACAAATTAATGATCAAAGAAAACATTCATTCTAGGTCAAGTCCAAGGATAAGGACACAGGTGTGCACTATGACAAAGTTAGGCCACAAACTATGAATATATAATTCTATTTTAAAAAAACCTACTGCTTTGAACTTATGAACTTACAAAATAGATAAAACTACCATGAACTTATAATCAATAATCCTGATGTAACTCCCTCTTCTGTAATATCTTACTTGCTTTTGAATGAGGTAATCTTTCTTCTTACATAGAGAGCTTTGTCCTAGAAGATATAAAAAGGCAAAGAAAAAAAAAATAAACGTAGGTTGTTGGAGTTTCTCTCCATCCATCCACCAACTGTGTGTATGTGTGTGTATATGTGTGTGTGTGTGTGTGTGTGTGTGTATGATTATTTTCTCTTTTCCTTTCTTGCCAGCCCCCTAAGAGTTAAGAGTTCAGAGTTTCTCACCAGTCACAGATAAGTTTTTCTCACACTAGCACTGCTAATGCCGACCCTTTAAGACCCTTTAACTGCATGGCCCTGCTATCAGCACCAACTCCAATTGTCGACTCCACACCTCACTGCCTTCCTCAGTTTACCTTTGGTTTCAAAGCTCATCTTCAAAAAGTAGCCTTGGTGAAATTTTGTTCTTCCTGATGACAAGCTAATAATAATACTATATACATCAAAATATACTAAGGATGGATTTTTGACAGCAGCGTCACAAAAAAATGTGAAGAATATTAATCACCATGATTAAATCTTTCTATGGTGTCTACTAAGTCAAAATGCCACAATGTGCTGATGCATTTATACACTGTCCCCATTCTAAAATAAGACTTAAATACTGGAATGATAGGTGACACACTCCTGTATCTTCCACTTAGAAGATGGAGGCAGGGTAAGCTCCATAAAAACCCTGTCTCGTAAAGATGAATAACTCATTGCTTAATTAAAATAAAGTTTACATTAATATCTTATTTAGAGCTGGCACCTATGAGCGGGTGCCGTGACCACAGCTACTTTCAGAAAGGAGAACATTTCATTGTGGCCAGCTCCCAGGTTCAGAGGTTTTATTCCGTTCTCATCATAGCGGAAAGCTATGGTGCTGGAAACGGAGCAGAGAGTTCTACATCTGGATTAGCAGGAAGCGGGAAGAGATAGAGACACTGGCCCTTGTTTGAGCACTTGAAACATCAAAGCGTTTGAAACCCAGTAACACATTTCACCCAACAAAGCCACACCTCCTAATAGTGCTACTTCCTAGAGCCTATTAGAGCCACTTTTATCCAAACCACCAAAATTAATGAAATGTAAATACGAAAAAGCTGAAAGTTTGTTTTCACAACATACTGCAGATAATTTTTTAAAACATTACCAAAACCAGTTCTATAAATAGATTCTTTGAATATGATTATAAATTTAATTTTCAAATCCACTATTAGAGCTGTAATGTTGATATAGTCTGTTTTTAAAGCAGCTCTATCTAAAAATAATCAAATAATAAGTAGTTTACCTTTAGCTGGAGAGCTGGCTCAGCGGTTAAGAGCACTAACTGCTCTTTCAGAGGTCCTGAATTCAAATCCCAGAAACCACATGGTGGCTCACAACCATCTGTAACGGAATCTGATGACCTCTTCTGGTGTGTCTGAAGACAGTGAAAGTGTACTCATATACATTAAATAATTAGTTTTTTTTAAGCCAATGTTTTAACTAGCCCATTTCTATAAAAAAGTTCACCTTTCATAACAAAATTATTAATTCAAATAAATATGTCTTTATCAAGTATTCTTAATAGAAGCAATCAAAAGGTTAGGGGTTAGGGTAGCTACCAACTAGGGTAATACCAAGATTAACTCTTCTATGAAGACATTGCCTGCCTGTTGATATCAGGGTAAGGATGGGAAGACCCTACCCTCTGGTTATGTGAAAACACATGTTCCAACAAGTATTCAGGCAACCACAGAGAGTCAGAATCATGTGCTTTTCTTATTAGCCTCTATTTCTATAAGGAAGTAGAAAGCTGAAGTGACTGGAAACCCTGAGATGCTGTTAATGAAAGCACCCCATGTGCACATGCACACAGCAATGGTGCTTCAAGGGATTGCCCCTGCCTTGGATGGCAATTATTTCACAGCATCATCTCATGAGGAAAGCATTCGTTATGACAGTAGAAGGTCTGTCCACAGAAGAAGATAAACACCAAAATCAAAATCAATTTTCCTAAACAACAAAACTGTTCAAACAAAACAGTACTATGTTCAAATAAAAAAAGCTACCTTTGTTAGCTTTAGCCTATCTTGACAACACAGGCCAGTTTCTCCCAATAGTTCTTAGTTTTCTAATACTTAGAAACATAAGTACCATGAATAATAAATCTAAATGCAAAATTAAAAACTTAAAATATTTCAAAATGAAATTCTGAGAAAACATATCTATAATTCTTCAGTTCCCAATTTAAGCATTTACTCTCTAGTGAAGCTGTCTTTATTCTTCCACTAGGAAGAGAGACTATGCGGTGAGAGAACCTCAGAGAAGCATTACTCGATGTGACTCTTCCAGCAGACAGGCAGTGTTTTCTTCCACAGGACACATAGCCCGCTTCTAAGGATAACTACAAGCTAGCGCTCATTTGCGAGCCCTGACTGTGAACACTAGAAAACGCTAAGTATCAGTATCAACAAGTGTTTGCTCAGTTGATGCCCACGATGGAAATAAGGGTATGTGACAGAGTTTCTGAGTTCATTCTCTTCAAAGAATCTTAAAATCCTGTCAGTTATCTCAATTATAAGTTAAAACTACCTGTAAATTTATAATTAATCACTAGGTGCTATGGTTTGTATATGCTTGGCCCAGGGAGCAGCAGTATTAGAAGGTGTGGTCCTGTTGGTGTGGCACTGTGGGTATGGGCTTTAAGACCCTCATCCTAGCTGCCTGAAAGCTAGTATTCTGCTGGCTACCTTCAAATGAAGGCTCAGCTCTGCCTGCACCTTGCCTGCCTGGATCCTGACATGTTCTCTCCTTGATGATAATGGACTGAACATCTGAAGCTGTAAGCCAGTCCTAATTAAATACTGTCCTTATAAGTAAACAAAAGGCAATACATGGTTGGACAGTGGAAAGGTAGGTGGAGAAAAGGTAGGAAAATGGAAGGGGAACAGAGATGGAGGAGATCAAGATGGAGATCAAGAAGGATGAGCTCGATCCAGGTGGACTTAATTGGCAATAGGTAGCTATGAATATTTTAAGGATCTTATAGGTCTTTTATCGTATATGGAAGGGCAGTTTTGTATCTTTGTCTATTGGATGTAATCTTATTATGTAGAGAGGGTTTGTGAATTGAGAATCTATTATATAAACCCGTTTCAAGTTACTGGGTTTTGAAGTGATGTTTGTGATGGGCAGTGGAGAAAAGAAGACGCCAGGGCACTAATTCCACCTGGGATGGAGGCAGTAGGGCAGGCAGGGTGAACCACCAGGGAAGGGAACCTCATGGAGAGTGTAGCTCGTGAACCAAGTGACAGAGTCTGTGTGTACTGCTCCACACTAGTGCGTCATCCGCAGAGTGAGACCCAGGGGCCTGATAAAGAGATAAAACAGATCATTTTTAATATTTATTGTGACAGATGGCGCACGAAGGTGTTAAGCAAGAATCCACTAAAAAGTTTATGGCTATCAGCCTAGGAGTTAGTTAAAAAGTTTTTAATTTTCTAAGTAAGAAAGGGCCAGTGCCATGTTGAGTCACCACAAGATGTCTCATGAGTGGGAACCTTAAAAGAAAGACAACCTCTGCTGGCAGACTGTGGTGTCTTGTGAAAAAGCAGGTGACCATGTACACACACACATACAGAGAGAGAGAGAGACAGAGACACAGAGAGAGAGAGAGAGACAGAGAGACAGAGAGACAGAGAGAGATTAGTAACTATTTGATTCTTTGACAAAACTGTTTTCACAAATTAAGAAGCTTATTTGTTTGTTTTAAGATGGTATAAAGAATTAATATACAAGTCAAGTTTGTTTTTCTAGTTAGAAGAAGAGAGTATAGTTTATCCAAATCATGTGAGAATTTTCACCCTCAGATTGGAACTAAGATAGAGGTCTGTACTGAATACAGAAATTAAAGATCAGATGCTCCAGACTGAAAGAAGAATAGATCGAAATACTTTGGACTGGTCCTAGTTTTACAGAATTGTGTAGTAAATGCATAAAATGTTAGTTCAAAATTAGATAGAGAAAATTAGCCACTGACTCTGAGAGAGAGTAGTAATTTTTACAGGTTAAAAACTTATCATTGATAGACGTCTTTGCACCAGACAGAGTGAACACAGACATATATTAGGGAAGTTATCAATAAAGATCTAAGGCTCCAGATTGAGAGCTAGACAGATCAAAATACTTTAGACTAAGGTCCTAACTTTACAAATTGCTTTCTTATTGATTTGTAAGTGGTAGTAAGTTTGTTTTGTGAATTACCCCCACTAAGGCCACATGGCTCATCAGATGCCGCTAGTGAGGGTTTGTGATTATCTTAATTGTTTATATTGTTTCAAAATGGGTATGATGTTGAGGTTTGTGTTTATATTATTTCTCTGGGGAGGCTAAAGGACTGAGTGAGAGTCAGTGAGCATGGCTCCATAAAGAGATAAGCTATTTCATTTTTCATATTTACTGCAACAGAGTTGCCTTGGTCATGGTGTCTGATCACTGCCGTAAAACCCTAAGACACTGGGAAAAGGCAAAAGTGGGTATCTGTAGTGAAAATCCTGGAATTTGGATTCTTTTAAAACACAAAAATATTATGTAAAAAGTAGTTTTATTTTAATCCCAGGTGTGCAGATATGGGGCTGCTTTGGACTGTCCACAGGAGCAGACTACGATCTGCCTCCTGTTTTAGCAGGGGCTTGGTTTTGCCAGCTGCGGGTAGTTTCTGCAAATGTGTGACATTTGGAATTCTGGAAAATTCTCAGAGGGCATATAAATAAATGCCCAACAGGCAGACTTGGTGTTGTTGGTCAGTCAAGGGGTTGGTTGCAATTTGTTAATAGTTGTGCTCAAAGAAGAAACAAGAAGAAAGAAATTCGACTCGTTAGATTCAAATCTCTCCACTATCCTTCTTTCCCTCTTATCTAGGAAGGAGATAAAGGGTGGGAAAAAAGCAGAACCCACAAAATAGTAAAAGATTAACTACAAGTGACACCTCAATATGGGGCTTGAAACTTGAGGATAAGAATGAGAAATTTGATTTCAAATGCCATAAAGAAAATGGTATGACACAAAAAAATTTTTTTTCAAGATGCCAGCAAAATATTTATTTTGCTGCTACCATTGGGATATACCCTGCTTTGCTCCCGGAGGAGATTTTCCGGAGTTTTCTTGTGGTTGTTTTGTTTTCTTCTTCTTTTTCAGAATATTGTTTTGAAAAAGGTTGAAAGACTGGCTGAGCAGTTGGTAAAAGTGCATGTAGTAGTAGAAATGGGGTGGTGGGGGCTGAAAAACAAATGGCTGAAATGGGAAAACGAAAGGTGTCACTCTACTCTCTTTTCTGAAAGGGTTGCAGAGTTGGCAGTGTAACAGGACCAGCTGAGGGTAGAGATGGAAGCTCTTGAGAGGCAAGAAGCACTATGAAGAAGGAGAACAAAACAGCTCAGTCCTAGTGACTGAGCAAGAGATTGGAAGTTTCCCTCAGGAGGAAAGAGGTCAAGAAACTGTGCTGGAGGGCATTTGGGTCAGAGAAAAGCTGAAAAGGCAGAAAGGCAATCTGATAACAGCCTGAAAGAAAGAGTGAATCTTAAACCAACGTCACTGCCAGAGTTGAAGTTGAGGCAGCCCTGGGTTATGAGATCATCAGCTTTCCCAGTAATCATACAGCATGCACTAATGGTATGGAAGAAGGTCATGATGACATAGAATAGCATCCTATAGAAATGATAGATCTAAGGCATTTTAAAGAGGCTATGATTTCATATGAAATGCACTCACCATATATGAAACAAATTCTACGTAACTGGGTTACCAAAAATAGAATTAGTCCCAAAGACTACAAGGGATTGGTTAAGAGCTGTACTGCAGGCCAGTCTAAAATTGCAATGGTTAACATGGTGGAGGGAAGAAGCCAAGAATATTGAACAGTAAAATAGAGCAAGGGGAATGGATTTGGTAAAAGATCAGTTGCTGGGTAAAGGGCAGTACTCTGGTATACAAGAACTGATTCAGTTTGATGGTGTTATTATAGAATATTGTCATTTAGCAGCTTTAAAAGCCTGGCACAAAGTTGAGGGACCCAAGAGTTTACCACAGGAGGAAAGAGGGAAAGAATCTGTGCTAGAAGGTGATCAGGTCAGAGAAAAGCTGAACGTCCACCTCTTTTACAAACACTATACAAGGCTCTGGAAAAGCCTGCATTGCTTTTTCACAAAGATTAGCCTCAGCTGTGAACAAAGCCCTTTCCAGTCCTTTCCAGCCCTTTCCAGATGCAAGGCAGGTACTGACAGAAACCTTGGAATTTGAAAATGTGAATATCATATGCTAAAAAAAAAATTATAGATCATTAAAGGCACAAGCAGCACCTATGGACACGTGGTTAGGGATATGTAGGATACCATCAAAATGCCGGGTACTTCAACTGCACAAAACATGGTCATTTGCAAAGAGACTGTGACCAATCTGCCAAAACTATCAGATCCTCAAATGCCCAGTGCTTTAATTGTAGGAAATATGGTCATTTGCAAAAATATTGTAAACAAGACATCTCTAAGGGCAATGTTTTTTTCTAAATGTAAACCAGAAAGAATGCCTAGTCTTCCAAACATGTGTATGCAAAAGCCATCACTGGGTTCAGAAGTGCAGATTCAAAAGATATCCAAGGCCATTGGGAAACAAAATGGGGGCCTACCTCAAGGCCCCTTAGCAAAAATTACAAGCCATTTTCATCAAGGAACAACTTGAAGAACTAAAAACCTCAACACTTGAAGAGTAAAAAGTTGTCAAAGGACACTGATTCCTTGCCCTAGGGCCCTAGCCTCTGCAGGTAATTACTCCCGGAAGTTTCTTGAGATTTGAGTTCCCAAAATAACCACAGAAGGTCCGGATGAGCTCTGTGGAATGTTTCTACGCCCTAGGTGTACCCCGTTGTAAGGCTAAAAAATGTATGATTCTTCCCCTTTGAATTTCCTCATTGCTCCCTTTGAATTTCCTCATTCTCCCCCTGTCCTCCCCTCTTTTGTGGTTTTTGCCTTTATAAGCCCGTTACAAGTTCAGGCCGTTGTCGAACTCCTCTACCCCTGCGTGGTGTATGAGTCTCGACCCCAGCATGCTGGCTTGAGATCTTACTCTATTTCACTTTCAATAAACTTCCTCGTGCGATTGCAGCAAGTCTGGTCTCGGTGCCTCACTGGGTGCGCGCCTCTCCTGAGATTTGAGTGAGGGTCTCCCTTCGGAGGTCTTTCACACTCAGCAAGAGAGTCACCAAGGTTACAGAAGTAAATCACCCTATGTACTATAAGGGTATATTAACATCAGAATGGAAGCCAGTGAAAGTTTTGCATTGGGGACATGAATTTGCTTATAGTCCCACAGGAAATGAAAAGCTATGGATGCCATCAAAGCTGATAACATTTAGAATTGAGCAGAAGAGGTTTCCTGAAAACCTTGGCCACTGACCCAAAAAGCACTTATTTCATTGAAAATGTCTGTTTATAATTTCCTTCTAAACTGGCACAATTAATGGCTAAAATAGAAGGAGAGAAATGTAGTGAGAATTCTGGAATTTCACAGAAATAGTATAAGAAAATATTTTTGGTTTAATCCCAGGTGTGACGATATGGGGATATGGGGCTGCTTTGGACCGTCCTAAGCAGCTGACTATGATCTGCTTGGAGGAGGAGGAGGAGGAGGGGGAGGGGGGGAGGAGGAGGAGGAAGAGGAGAAAAAGAAGAAGAAAGAAGAAAAGAAGGAAGGAAGGAGGGAAGGAAGGAAGGAGGAAAGGAAGGAAGGAAGGAAAGAAAGAGAGAGAGAGAGAAAGAAAGGAAGGAAGGAAGGAAGGAGAGAAGGAAGGAAGAAAAGAAAGAAAGAAAGAAAGAAAGAAAGAAAGAAAGAAAGAAAGAAAGAAAGAAAAGAAAGAAAGGAGAAACAAGAAACAAGAAGAAAGAAATCATAAATTGTCTATCTTGTCTAGTGATAGCGAGTGAAATGGGGGGGTGTGAAAGGTAGGAAAAAGAAGAACCCACAGAATAATAAAAGGCTACAAATATCAGCTAACAAAACAGTTAATAAAGGCGTGAGATAAAAGTACCATCAAAGCCAAGGTGATGGTGCACACTTTTAGACACAACACTTGGCAGAGGCAGGCAGATCTCTGAGTTCCAGGCCAGCATGGTTTACATAGTAATTTCCATGCCAGCAAAGGCTACATATGAAACTCTGTTCTAATAAGGGAGAGTGAGGGAGGGAAGGAGGGACTGTTAACAGCAGGCAGAGACTCTGAGAAATAGCAGTCAGTCAAAGCATCTATCCCAAAAAAAAAAAAAAACCTCTTCAGTCCTAAGGCATACCCTGGACACTTCTCTACTTTGAAACTGGAGGTCACCCAGTATGCCCAGGGAGGTGATGTCTTTAGCTCAAAGACTCCCAACACTCAATCTCTATGCAAGGAAGTGAGCTAATTTCTGCCAGTTTGGTATTTTTAACCACCCCACCCCGACTGACAGTGGTCAATAACATTCAACCATTTCCTTCTGACCTATCTGAAATTACCTTAGACATATGAGACTTTAATAATCAAACACCACATTCTTCATCTACTCCCAATACTTCCCTGGCTTCTCTTGCTTAATCTCTTTAAGCACTCATATCTTCCTCTACCTGGTCAGAAACACTGGTGTCTCAGAGCTCAGTCTTCTGGTCGCTGCCCTGTATTCCCTACTATCTTTTCTATAATCTCTCCATGTGACTCACCTGGCCCCCATAATTGACACCATTTACACACAGGTACTACTAACTCTGCAGATCCAGTGACCTCCCCATTGGCCTATACTTATATACCATCTTCCAACTCAGTGTCTCACCTCAACTCTAAAACAGACTTCACACCTAACTTTCCCCCAGTACTCCTCACCACCTCCAACAGTTCACACTGCAGAAAAATCCAACCACAAGCCACTATACTTACTGAAGCTAAACTAGAAACTCACCTTCGATTCATATCCTTTGTTTGCCATGACACCAAACCATCAGCAAATACTATCAGCTTGATTTCTCACAAATATTCTGAACCTATTCTCTTCTCTCAAAACCTCATCAACTGCCCTAATATATATCTCTTACCTAATAACAAACAACAATGGTATCAAAAACCAGCTTTTTCACTGCTATTCTTGCTTCTTCCTTTTCACACTTTCCCTACACAATCAACATATGATTTATAAACATAACAGAGGATGTCCATTACCTGTCCCTAATACACAAAGCAGTGCCAGCTTCAAGCACTGAGTGAAAGAATGAACAGCAATATCTCCTTTGCCCTAACTCAGATACTGTCCTTTCACAGACAGAGTAAAATCCAACTCAGTGTGGTTGTGTATGCTTTTGATGCCTGGGAAAACAAAGGCCAAGTAGATGTGTGAGGCCAGCCTTGTCTACAGAGCAAGTGGGCCAGCCAAGGATATATCATTAGTGAGACCTTGTCTAAACAACAGAAAATGAAAACACAATTAAGCCCACTCCTTACAAGGCTTTGCATTGTTATCGGGCCCTCCTCACCTCACATACCTGCCCATCCTGCTCAGGACTACTTGGGTTCTGATATCTCGGAAGCTCTCTAAGTCCCACCCTGGAACCCATACAGCTCTCTTCATGTGAAGCGGGCCAGCTCCCTCTCTGACCAGGCTGCTCAGCATTATTCTGCCCATACTTTTTGGCTTCCTTCTCTTCCTAGTAAGCAACACCAGATAAACCAGCTTCTCATGTGTTCCTTACTGCCCATCTCCACCCCAGGAGAATTAAGTTCCACTACAGCAAGGACTTTCACTTTCTGGCTCAATGGTATAGCATCATGGTGTAATACAAAGCCTGTCATATGGTAAATATTTAATAACAAAAACACATATCTATGTGGAAAGCATCATACTAGACAACAATGATATTCTACTTCAAATGTATAAATAGAAGTAAACATAAAAAGCAATCTGATGTTATTATGGTGGGCCTTCCTAGTCTGTGTTTTGTTTGTAGGAGGTGATTGAGTGTGGATTTTTGGTTTGGTCTGGTTTTAGGTTTCTTCAGACAGAGTCTCAAGATGTAGTCCTGACTGGCCTGGAACTCTCTATGTAAACCTAGCTGGGCTGCAATCCTACTGCCTCTACCACTCTGCTGACATTAAAGTACTTCCATTCTTAATCAGTGACCCTCCACAGTAAACTGCTCTCCTCTGAATACTGTTAAAGATGAAAGCAGAAAATATGAAAATTATTAATCAGTAAGAATAGTTAATACGTTGGGGTTTAAATATTACATGGGTGATTACATTCTTATTTAATGCATAATTCACAGGAACTAATTAAGCTATAATTCAGCAAGATAGTATTTAAAGGGACCACAGCTCTTAATTATCTTCTCGGGGTACATATTTCTTACAGACAGAAAATCTGTAACTGACACCTTTCTGTTCACAGCATCCATAAATATTTACAATGGGTGTCATCAGCTCAACTCACCATTTATTTCCTGACCTCAGAGTAATAAACCAGCTTCATTCAATCCAAGAAGTGATTAAGTTCCAATTACTAATCAAGTTCATTTCAGAAAAGTTATCACTCGAGTCGAGACTCACCCCTCACGCCCGATGACTACTATGAGAGAACATGTCCACTTGAGTTTAGTTGGCAGGGCTGTTACCTCTCATTGTTCCCAGAGTGCTCGGAGGTGCATCTAACTCCAAAGCACGGCAGAAGACATCCCTTGTTGTAATCTATGACCACTACCATTATGACATCACCAAGCACCTTACAAGTGGTGCATCAACTCTGAAGATGCAAACCCAAAGCTCAAAGCAATGAACAAGCAACACTGTGCAAGTAAGTGTTAACTGTAACATTTTTAGCATGTTTTAAAAGTATAATATTCTACCCCAAACTATTTTAGCGTTGGATATATTAAGTTTTGAAATATGTCTTGCAAAACTAGGAATGGTGACTCATACCTGTAATCTCAGCTCTTGGAAGCCTGAAACAGGAGGATTACTGTAAGCTTGAGACCAACCGGGGCTACATATTTAGACCCGGTCTCAAACAAAATAAAACTGTGTGTGTATGTGTGTGCTCTATTTTAAGGAACATATTTATTGTAAGTAGAAGCACCCAAAATATCACTGTCTAATTCTAGATTTCTAAAGCCTAAGGAAAATATATCCATCTTTTAATCAACTTTGATATTACTTTACACTCTGAAAAGAAGTGGTTTCAAATATATTCATTCAAGTCAAAATTATTTAAAATTAATTTTTATAAGTTATTCTTTAGATAACTTGTAAAGTCAAAAGATACACCACTTATCCCATTTTAAAGTAGTCATGGAGCTATATTTTAAGTGTAGGGGGAGGACTTTATATGATCTTGCATGGAAATTAAGAAAATATTCATTTTAGCTTTTTTTCTTTTATTCAGAACAAAAGTAGTTATAAACCTGAGAAACTAGATAAAGACAAAACACAGTAAGTCCTGAAAGAAAGAAAGAGAGAAAGAGAGAGAGAGAGAGAGAGAGAGAGAGAGAGAGAGAAAGGAAGAGAGAGAGAGAGAAAGAGAAAGGAAGGAAGAAAGAGAGAAAGAAAGAAAGAGAGAGAACCACTTAGTAGTTTCTAAAGTACACATCCTGCTCCCATTTGTCCCATCCTTGAATGTCCTGCAGCAGCAACTTCCTTCCCCTGCAGAAAGCTGCTTTTCCCTTTAGTCAATTACCTATTTGCATAAACCAGTCTCAGAACACCCAGAATTAGCTTCCTGAATACAAAGAAAGACTCTTTTTTAATATCAGAAAATTATTTACCATTCAGAACCAAACAGACTGCTAATAAACACCATCAGGAGGCTGGGTTGGCAGATGTCACAAGTCTGTGATTCCCCAGCTCTTGAAGAGTTTTTGGCAGGATCAGTAACTGGAGGCCAGTCTTGGCTACATTGCACATTGCAATTTTATGTTAAAGGCCAGCCTGGGCTAAGGTACTCAGAAAAGGGGGTGGGGAGAAAGACTGGTTTTTCTTTGTTATCTTCATATAGACCCTAAAATTGCTTGAATTAGCCAAAGGGTATATTTGTTATACAGTATTTCCAAGACACACATTTTCCTAATATTTGTAAGAAAAAGGTTTCCATCTGAACCAGCCCGTAAGTTATCTTGACTTTCACTCAGATCACTTGTTAGATATGCCACACTTGTTTACCTAAATAACTTATAAAAATTAATTTTAAATAATTTCAGTATTATTGGCTAGAAGAGAAAATAGTTACATAACCATTACTATAAAAATAACCCGGATCTCTGCGGACACTTACTTATCACCCACAATTCCCTCTTCTTTCTCTCTCCTTCAGCCAAGCAAGATTCCCAAAGGAAAGAAGGCCAAGGGGAAGAAGGTGGCCCCGGCCCCTGCCATCATCAAGAAGCAAGAGGCCAAAAAGGTGGTCAATCCTTTGTTTAAGAAAAGGCCCAAGAACTTCCACATTAGGACATCCAGCCCAAAAGAGATCTAACACTCTTCGTCAAATGGCCACGCTACATCAGGCTGCAGAGGAAAAGAGCCATACTCTGTAAGCGGCTCAAAGTACCTCCTGCCATTAACCAGTTCACCCAGTGGACAGGCAAACAGCTACTCAGCTGCTTAAGCTTGCCCACAAGTGCAGGCCAGAGACAAAGTAAGAAAAAAAGCAAAGGCTACTGGCCCGTGCTGAAAAGAAAGCTGCTGGCAAAGGGGATGTCCCAAATAAGAGACCACCTG
This sequence comes from Micromys minutus, assembly GCF_963924665.1. Classification (NCBI taxonomy): domain Eukaryota; kingdom Metazoa; phylum Chordata; class Mammalia; order Rodentia; family Muridae; genus Micromys; species Micromys minutus. The sequence goes on along the minus strand of NC_137960.1, from coordinate 29,202,130 downwards.
TCCTCCGAGCAGGAGTCAATACAGTCACCACCTTGGTGGAGAACAAGAAGGCTCAGCTGGTGGTGATTGCCCATGATGTAGACCCCATTGAGCTGGTGGTTTTCCTGCCTGCCCTGTGTCGAAAGATGGGGGTGCCCTACTGCATCATCAAGGGAAAGGCCAGGCTGGGGTGCCTGGTCCACAGGAAGACATGCACCACTGTTGCCTTCACACAGGTTAACTCAGAAGACAAGGGTGTTCTGGCTAAGCTGGTGGAAGCTATTAGAACCAACTATAATGACAGATACGACGAGATCCACCGCCACTGGGGAGGCAACGTTCTGGGTCCTAAGTCTGTAGCTCGCATTGCCACGCTGGAAAAGGCAAAGGCTAAAGAACTCGCCACTAAACTGGGTCAAATGTACACTAAGTTTTCGGTAGATAAATATAGTTACAAAATTATCTTCCATGTAGTGGCCTTTGGTTATATGGGTTGGTACAAGCATGTGCTCAGATTGGTGCTGTCCCCTATAAAATGTTTTAAGACCAAATAAATAAATAAATAACCCACACTCACTATATAGAAGAAATTTTTCACTTTCATTGAAAAGTATTATGATTTACAATTTACTGCTATCAACACTTAGAACACACAGTTTTGTAAAGAGTTGTCTGAATCCCTTAAATCTAGGAATAGTAAATGTCTAGAAACTGCAGTGTAACATCAAAGCCTTTCAATTATTTAGCTTCTAACTCTAAAATGCTCTCTTCGAAAACAATGGAAACATGGATACAGTGCTTCTGTGATGTTCTATCAAAACAGCCCATTACTAGCAGGAAGATTGTAGAGGTTAGGTTACAAAGCCATCACAGATGGGTTTTGACACATATGGAGAGAAGGAAACCACTCTTTCTGGCCCCCAGGGATAATGAGTACTTTCTCCATCACTAAAGTCATTTCAGGGCCCGCAACAACTGGGTAAGCATCAGAAACCTCTAAATGCCTGTCTACTCTTGAAGCAACCAGTAAATATTTTACAAAGTAATTCCCTGCATAGCTTCTTACTAAATTCACAACTATTCTAATCTCTGTTACTTCTAAAACTATTATGGGAGGGAAATAAAGAGAATAAAGTATAAGAGAATAATTTTGAAGCAGATATATATGTAAATTAGCCAAATATATATACATATATGTACACACACACATATATATACTTACATACACATATAGAGAGAGACAGACATCACACATTTCTAAACCAATGATTCTCAACCTCTGGGTCGCGACCCCCAGGGATCAAATGACCCACTCACAAGAGTAATATATCAGCTATGTACATTACAATTCATAACAGTAGCAAACATTACCGTTATGAAGTGGCAATGAAAATAATTTTATGGTTTGGGGCCATCACAAAATAGGAACTGTATTAAAGTTTGGAGCATTAGGAAGACCACTGTTAGAATTTAAACTACCACAGAATTGCATTGTTTAAAATTTCAGTAGCAATGTGCCTGCCTGGTATCTTCGAAAAGGCAGAGAATATCACAACAGGACTCCTACAAAATGCTTCTTTTTGAACGGTTTTGCAAAATGTACACAACTGCCTCTAAGTTGCACAAGTCAAATTCAAACACTTTGTAGAACAGGGTTACCACCCATGGGTCTCCAAAATACCTAAATTTTTAGGAAAATTCTGTGTACAGATAAGTAGCCCTTTACTTTTGGGGGAGAAGAAGAAAAAAATCTTTCAGCTTTTTAAAGTGCTCATGACTTTAAGATTAAAGTGCCCTTAGGGCTGTCATCATTAGATAACTTGCCATAGCCAACCCTTCTTTTTCTATTCCCCGTTAGGGGAAGATTAATTCTCATTTAGTGGCTCCTACACAACTTCTGGTTGATGCAGGCGTGAGATGGTTGTCTGGTTCTAACAGCCCCTACCACCACCGCCGCAAAGCTGCAGCCCCCTAGTTTCCCTGAGCCCCGCATCTCAAAGGTGGCTGGGTTCCGATGGGACCCAGGAGGCCCCTGGCAGCCACGCGACCTGCTTTCTAAGCGCTGCCGCCCCCCTCGGGGGTCTCAGACGGCGGCCAAGTCCGCAGCAGCATCTCTGGAGCAGCGGCTGCGGGCGACACCGCAGCGACCTTCCCGCCCGCGTCCCGCGTGTGGCAGCCACGCACACCACACGAGGAACAACAAAGCCCGGCCCAGCGGCCCAAAAGGGCCGGGTTGTCACCCCGCGGGGGTCGCGGGCCTGAGGGTGCGGACTCCCGAGAATCCCAGGCGGCCGCCACCCCACCCGCCCGCAGTCGTCCTTACCCGCAGGGAAGCTGCGGGCCCCGCCGGGGCTGTCCCGGCCGTCAGCCTCCGGGGCCAGGAAACGGCCCCACATAGCGGGCGAGCGGGCGAGCCTGGAGCTCGGGGCCCGCGGTCGCCTCGGCTTCTAGGCGGAAACTTGAGCGGAGCCTGGGCCGCAGCGGCGCGGACCGGACCCAGGCGGGCGGCTTAACGGCTGCTCAGCGACGGCCCGGGAGCGCGGCGGCTGCCATGGCCCAGCCGGCTGCGCTGAGGCCCGGGCCGGGGAAGCGAGCGGCTCCCTGATGACGGCGGCGAGATCCCAGGCTCCGGGGCTCTGAGCGAATCTGCAGCGACCGCTTCCCTCAACCCCCTCCGCCCGGCAGAACCTAGGCAGGCGGGCCGGGCACGGAGAGGCGGGGCCTGAAGGGGCTGGGGCGTGGCCTGGAGGGGCTGAGGGCGGAGCTTCGAGGCGGGGCCTGGGACGCTCTTGGCGAGCCAAAGACATTGCCCACAGCTTGCGGGGTGATCAACCCGAGGTTGCTCTGGTGCCTCCCTACTTCTCCATCCTGTTACCTTCAAACTGAGAGGCTGTAATTTAACCACAAACCCTGTCTTCCTACACGTGCTTTCTGGGGGTACAGTTATAGAAAGTGAGAGTAGTCCCTGCAACTGCATTACTTCTAATCAATATTAAGGGGTCAAGTTTAATAGGGGCCGTGGATCAGAATGGAGATTAAAATTAACAATGTCCGTTTGCATTCGACAAGCACCGTTTATGGATCACGGTGGGAATACAAAAGAGGTCGTCCCTGCCTCCCACATCTTGGAGCCCTGTTCCACTTTAGTCTCCACCTTTCCCAGGATCAGACATCCTGAGAAAAGACAAAGGGATACATCATCCTCTTGAAATTACTCTTGTTGGCAATATCATCTTTTGAATATTTAGATACAAACTAAAACACTGTCAACCCCCGTAGCAGGAGGCAGGCTCTCTGCTCAGGATGTCAATCAGAAGTAACCCAGAGGGTAAGTCCCTTAGGCCTCGAGACCAGTGATGCTTTTCCTGTTTGTGGAAACTGCTAACAAAAGCTTAATATCTATGTCTCCCTCAAGAAAAATACTACTTAAAACTTGTGAGGCTTACATTTAGAAATGCTTCAGTAACTCGCCACATTTGCTGAAATGTACTAAACCGTGGCTGTACATCTATTCTCCTTCCTGTAGACCCGCAGTTCTTTCTCCAAATCCTGAGATGTTGTTGGTCAAGTGTCAAATGATTCTGACGCTAGAAGGTGACAGAAATCTGAAAATATAATGAGATGGTTCTTTTTTTAATTATTATTTAAGTATGTAGTCGATTAATTGTGACACTTGAAAAAGATGGCTTAAAAAAACTTATTAAAAATTCCACAAAGAAAAACATTGAAAGTAAAAATACTATATCCACACATACATCTTTTCATTATTTGTAGTTTAACAAAGAGTCCAAATTGGCTGGAAACCTGACCTGTAGCCCAGGCTGCCCTCAAACTCCTGGTTTTCCTGCCTCAGCCTCCCCTGTGCTTTCTAGAAATAAAGAAAACAGAAAAAGAAAAGATAGATAGGTCCAGTAGCTTAGAGATTCTTAAACTTTTTAAACTTGAAAACCCTTCTGTCCAAGAAACTTTTGTGCAATTCTGGATGTATAGATGAAAAAAAGAGCATTCAAGTCAAATGTTTGCTTGTATCATAAAGTTATTTTAATAAATTATTTGCTACATATGACAATTTTATTTGTAGCAATCTGTACGCTAATGAGACAGATACAATTCTATATTTTTATATAAATGACTAAATGTTGGCACAACATAGTACAACCTGTAATGCCAGCACTTGATGAAAACCAATAAACCGGGAGTTCAGTGGAAACCTGGATGACAACATGAAGAGTTTAAGGCTAGCCCAAACTACGTAATGAAGCCTTATCTAAGAGTTTAAGGCTAGCCTGAACTACATAATGAAGCCTTATCTAGGAAAGAAAGGGGGAAAGGGAGATAAGGAAGAAAAAGAAGCCATGGGTAGATAGTAAAAAATATAATTAATACCCAACAAATCTCTTGGTTTAAAAGAAATGTTAAAGACATTATTGTGTGCATCGGTAGGAGTTAGAAGGAAGAGTAGAGGTGAATATAATCAAAGACCATTGTGTAAAATGTTTACAGAAGAAATATTTTATAAGCGCATTATTGTCGCTGGACAGATGGCTCAGCAGTTAAGAGTTCTTGCTGCTCTTCTAGGGAACCTGGGTTCGATTCCTAACACCCTCCCAGGGCGGCTCATAATTACTTGTAACTCCAGTTCTGATGCCTGCTTCTTGCCTCTGCACCATGGGACACATGCACATAAGATAATAGGAGATCTTTTAGTGGAAAGATAAATGGTACATTCATAAAGGTGATACAAATCTCTAGATTGCACATAAAGTTTTCTTTTTTTTTTTTTTTTTTTTTTTTTTTTTTCTTATTCAAACGTACCAGTTTGGACAAGCAGCAAGAAAGCTGAAGAAGGCTATAACAATGGGAAAGGTGATTTTTAATAATATAATAAAATCTCATAGTGTAAATGTCGAGAACAAAACTATAGTCTGTGAAAACAAGATGGATAATGTATAGGAAAACTCAACAAAAATAACTGCAATAAGTCCTCAAAGATAATTACCAATATATTGAAAAGTGCATGGATGAAGTCTAAAATCCTTATAACTAGAAATTTCTGGTGTGTCAAGGTCTTATCAATGACTATAATTTGTAAAATTTCCCAGAAGAGAAATTAAAAGTTATTCAACTTTGTATATGTTGTTATGACTCGAATGATTGTTCAACAATTAAAACTAAGAACACTTTCAAGCTGGGTTTCAAACTTTTACTTGGTTCCTAATATGTAGAATTCATTAATCCAGTAGTAAACAGAAAAGAAGTGGGTTACCCATCTCTAGTACCTTAATTTCTTCACTTATAATTATAACAGAGACTGGTATCTTGAAGATTTGTTGTGGGGATTTCATTGCTTAATATTTTTGGTAATGTCTGTATACAAGCATACACTATAGATACAAACTTGTTATGTCTCACTAAGGAAAAGAAATGAGTCGCTGTAGGGCATACAGACTGTAGATATGTTTTGTGTACACACAAGTCCAAATGGAATAAAGTACCTTTTGGATTCCTTTCTAGCCATGTGTGGTTACTAATTAGCTCAGGAATTGTGGTGAAACACTATTGAGAAATAATTACCCAACTCTCCAGTGCATTCATCTGGGCCATGATTTCCTGAGTTCCCTTGTGGGTATCCTTACCTGTACTAGCAAAGGAGAGGAAGGAAACTGGGAGAGATGGCTGAATAGTCTGCACTGGACAGAGCCAGAATATTTCATTTCAGGTTTCTGGTTCCAGGAAGTATAGAAAGTGAACTCTACCTCCTCAGCTTCTGCCTGGAGTTGGATTGTGGTGTCCACTGTGAAAGCTGTAGAAAACTGGCACAGTTCTCAGACTCCTGAAGGGGACAAAAGGACGGGATTCAGTCAACAGATAGTCTTCAAAAAGGCCATCAGTGTTTACTGGAACTGTTTGTCCTGACAACTTTGTCCCAGGAACTTGGAGTCACCAACTCATGTTACCGAGCTTATGAAAAGCAGAAAGATCACTTACGGTAAAAAGGGGACAGCAGCTCTGATGGTGGGTGTTTAAGGAGTCAAACACTTCCCTTCCTGTCTTCCCTTTCAGATACTGGAGGATACACAGAATGGACAAAACTGTGGGGCTCAAGAAAATAAATAATGCCTTCACTATGCTCACACACACACACACACATAGAACACACATACTACACACTATATACATACTATACACACTTATACACACTATACACATACCACATGCACATATACATACAATACATACATACCACATACACAAAGTACACATATACATACTACACATACACACATACACATATACACATAGTATATATATATGTATATATATACACTACACACTTATATCACATCTAGACACCCCCACACACACATGCACTACAGACATACACTATACATACACCACACACTACACACTATACACATACTATACACATACACACATGATACACACACCACACTCTACACATACACACATAATACATAATATACACACATACATAAACCATATGCATACATATCACATAAATACTACATGCATCTACACTATATACACATTGCACATGCACATACTATACACACTATACATACATGTCACATGACGATACACTATATACACATTGCACACACTATACACAAACATACATGCACACATTGAACACACTACATAGATAGATAGATAGATAGATAGATAGATAGATAGATAGGACATATTCATACACATTGCAAACAAACTACCCATACCACATACACAAACCCACACACTGCACACACTATACATATACACACATTCTACACACACACTATTTGAGCTGACCTGCACTAGTTCACAAGGGAATTGTTTTAAGAATTCAAAATGTTCAAAAGCTTATAGAATTAGGTCAAAATGTTCTGAGTGGTAAATGGGGTTATCTCCTGAGTATAGTTAGTAGCAGTTATTGAAGGAAAAATAATGTTTAATTATAAAATTCAATTATTTGAGACATCTCAATAATATCAACATTATTGTAGACACAGCTCCAGACTTCATATGATCTTCAAAATAATCTGTTGTGAAGAGCAAGTACAGGCCCCATTTTACAGATGAGGTGTGGGAAAAGACCCAGAGATGCTAGCTTTGACCAAATAGACTCAAAAATCTAGCTTTCAAATCTGACCCATACGACTCTAAGGACCAATCTTTTCTGGTCATGCTCCTTAACATGTAAACAAAACTTAGAAGGTTGTTCTTCAGATGACATGTGAAGGGAAGGACCTAATTATAGCGTCCCTGAGTGTTGTGTACTCTTGTGTACTGTTGTGCTAAAATCCCCAGCCGTAACACTAACCCGAGGTACTGTGTGAGGATAGCTGGGTGAGGGGAGGGGTGGGGGCAGGGTGTGGAAGAGAAGGCAAGCTGGGTTTTGCGGTATGGCCACTAAAAGTCTATTGGCTCAAGACTATTGCCTGAAGAATCAAGTAACAGGCTGCAGAACCTCGCTTGTCTGGAAAGAGTGGTGAACTCAAGACAGGGCTGGAAAGCCGGGGAGGTGGAGAGGGGTTTTATACAATCAAAGAATGAACGCAGCAAAAGTAAAGGAGCTCACGCCACAGAGGGCAAAGGAGAACAGTTTCAAGATTTCAGAGGCAAGGCGGTGAAAGAATTAATCCAAGAGACAATATCAAAGTTGCGTCTCTGATTTCCTTCAAGACCTTGATGTCCCAGTGTAGGGAATGCAGTTGGCTGTCAGTCAGTAGCTCCTGCCAGCCACAAGGTTGCCCTCAGCTTCTAAGTGGAGGCTGTGAAATTCTGTGGTACTTCCAGAGTGACTGACCAAGGAACATAGTGAAGGCTCCCACTCTTTTCAAAGTGTAGCCCCGCTGACCAGTCTTTGTCTCTGGGTTGTGCAGTCTGAGCCTTTGGGTTTCCCTCCTGCTTCCTGGCCCTGACATCTTCCACAGGTTATCATCTGCAACCCTTCTCGCTGCCTTTAGCATCAGCTTCCTGGAGTACCCGGGAATGTATACAGTCCAAGAAGAAGATAAGGAGAGAAAGGAATTGGGATTTGCTTCATTTGTTTGAAATAGGTAAACAGCGTTTCTAAAGGATGTGAGGATGTGACAAACGTGTTTCGAGGGGAGTTAGTATACCAAATCACTGTACACATTGTGGTTTAATGTGGAATTGCTCTCCATAGGTATACGTATTTGAACACAAGGTCTCTGGCTGGTGGCGCGATTTCGGAAGTGACTGATCAGTTGGAGGAAGGAAATGGGTCACTGAGGGTGGGCCTTAAGATGCATAGCACGGCGTCACTTCCTGCTCGAGCTCGGCTTCCTGTGGGTGGGTCGGCTATGGGTGGTTCCTTCCGCTGTGCCTTCACCACCTACACAGATTACATCCCCGGAAGAGCTGTAAACCAGATAAGCCTTTCTTCCCTGTGATTTTAAAATCTTGTTCCCTTGACAAAATCTGGAATTATAAAGATGACAGATAGGCCTGGAGCACGCTCTAGGGGATTAAATTATGAAAGGCCCCGCCCAGTGTAGATGTGGATGACACATTCCCTAGGCCCGGAATCCTGGGATGTCGTGTAAGAATGGAGAAAAGCAAACCCAGCACTAGCATGTGTACGCTCATGGCTCTCTTCTTCTGACTGCAGACACAGTGTAAGCATCTGTTCCAGGCTTCTACTGCCTTGACTTCCCCACTGTGAGGGACTTGGAACCCGGAAGCGTAAGCCGGAAGAAATCCCTTATCCCTTACATTGCTTTTGTCCCGTGTCTCATCACAGCAACAGAAAAGACGCTAAGCTGGCAGCTTAGTGGCTTCTTTCTCGGGTACTTTGTCACAGCCACAATAGCAGTGTCTGGGACACCTAGGAGTGTTACAAGAAATGCAGCTGACAGCAACACCAGCATAGTAAGAGACCCTGGGGACAAAAGAGAGTTCCTGAAATTTCCAACAGAAGCAGTCAGACTGACAACAGGACAGGCTTCCAAACTCCACGTGGGTGTCCATGAACCCCTGGGAAGAAGGTTCTGCCTACTTTTAACTGAGTGGGGTCTGGAAGCTGCTGTCCTGTTTTTTTGTTTTTTGTTTTTTGTTGTTGTTTTGTTTTGTTTTTTTTTAAGTTGCTGCTATCTAAAGTACTTCCAGGAGCATTTCATAAACTTGTTAAGTATATCGAATTCATTGATGCCAACATGATTTTAATTAGTCGATTGAGAGTAATTAATTGGTTCTGACTTTACTACTCAATAACAAAACCATTGAGATAGCTTTCATAATAAAAATGTACTTCCAGATAGCAGGAGAGGATTGAATTTATTTTTTTAACTTTGGGAGCCAGGCAATGTTTAGCATGTACCGGAAATCCTTATACTCGGGATCCTGAGACAGGAGGATTGCCAGGAGTTTGAGACAAGCCTGGGCTTCATAGTGAGTTCCAGCCTTGGTTAAGTTACAGAATGAGACTCTGTCTTACACCAACATTATACACTTACATACACACACTAACTTGAGCAAGATTTCTTTTCAAGGAATTTTCAGGGTATTTTTCTGTACAGTGGAGTAGTGTACGGGATCTCTGGTATTTTAAAGAGAGCTAATATCATTGGAACCAGCCCTTGAGGGGCCTGAGCTAATTCAAATGGTAGATCCTTTTCCTGAACAACCAGAGGAGGCCTACAATTTTAACAAGTATAATAACAGACTCAGAAAAGCAAAGCTAAGTCTAGATATAATTATATGTATACGAAGGTATAGGAAGAAAATAATTTCTCTTTTTTTCCCTAATTATATATTTTAAAACACATAAAAAAAGAATGGTCATATAGAAAATACTCATAATTATTCATCTCATTGTAGAGACTCTAAATGGAGTAAACAAAAAGAAAAACATTTAAAACAGGAGACAAGTATGAAAGACAGGTATTGCTGTTTTTAGCTCTGCAACTTGCTTAACAAAGAACATTTTCTAGAAGACAGTTCACTCCATGCTGCAGTCTGCATGGTCTGTCACAGTTTAGGTAACTCTAACTACTTATTTTTGATCAACAAAGGTACTCACTGGGGGAGTCATTTAACCTGAAGTCTGATGTCTATGTTTAAAAATAAGCAAACTTTTAAAAGATCATTTTAAAAACAAGCACAGTAGATCATGTCTATAACTGCAAGGTAATTACAGCGTAATAATGACCCTAAGTCTATGGCTGGAACTTCCAGGGTTCGAAACAAGGTTCTGGTACATAGCGCAAGCTGACCTTAAATACACATCCCTTTACCTCACCCTCCAGAGTGCTAGGATTGAAGGCATGTGCCATGACAACCAGGTTAGCAGATTTATTTGCTTATTTTAATTCATCTATAGATAATCATTGTAAACTGGGAGCCATTTTTTAAGTGTACCTTGACTCATCAATTATAAAACCGTTTAATGGGACTGAAAATGGCCCCTGAATATAGTCTTCATCATAAGGCTTACAGAGACCACACAGAGCAAAGCCTCAAAACCTAACTCACTCTTAGGCTGTGGGTGATAAGACCAAAATCACAAATCATTATGCAAGAGGAATACGAATTCATCAAATAGGACTCTAGTTCAGAAATTCTTAAATGTTTTGCATTGATCCATCATTAGGCAAGATTTTTTTTTTCAAATAAAACATGTTCTATAGCAAACATCCGCCCCAAGAAAGTTGAACGAGGTGATTTTGTCAGAAAGATACCTGAAAAGACATTGTCTGCAGCAGAGACCCAAAACCATGATGATTAGCTCCCCAGTGTTGTAGATGTGTACAATTTAGTAAGATCCTACCAGCAGACTTGGACTCTCCGAGGGCTGTGGGGGCCGTGGAACCTGGGGCGTTTGATTGGCACCGAGGAGGAAGGATTGGAGAGGCAGGCAGAGGGGATTTGCCTGGCAGTTGTTTGGATATCGCTACCTTCTCTGCAGTCCTTTGAAGGTCAGTCTGATTCTGGCCCAGACCCAAGATGTAAGTTTCAGATCATGGCAGGCTTATGAGGACAGTGTAGCCTGGAACATCTAATCCCACCCTGGCCTGCCCTAAAACGGCCTGGAGTTTGTTCAGCACACAAACCCCTGCTGCCGTCCTCACTCCCTGGGGCTGTTTCCAGAAAATTAAAGCATAGAAGAGCAACGCTACATTTGCCTCAGTTTTGATTTGGGGCTATATCACATTAATTTTTTAGAAGACTTTTCGTCTTCCCACATAGCAACTCTGAGAACAGATGGTTTAAAATGTCTCATAGGAAGTGCGCTATAGTCACCAGAGGATGGTACACAGCCATGTTTCCCTGGCAGAGGCTGAGGTTTTTCGCCCCTAAGTACCTACCTAGTAATGTGACACTGCCACCAGGCAATATGCCCTACAGCTGCCTTCTTATCCAGGGGTTAGAGGCCTCCTGACTAGGATTACCGTGTGTACGGGCGTATTCTTTGTTAAGAAGTAAACTTTTATCAGCAGTAAGGTGGCTTTGCTAGGGTGACTGCTAGCATCCCCTGGAAAGGTGTCAGCTAAAGGAGGTAGCGTGGAACTCAATTGCCTGGATTACAGATCCAATACTGACAGAAGGCCAGGCCTGCAGTACAGCCTCCGGCAGTGAGAGAACCTGGCGATTGTCCAGTGAGGGGCCATCAGTGTATTGTGTAACATCCATATTACTCACAACCAACAGGGACTTTCAGGTAAACCCCAGGGGTGTGGAGAGTTAGAGAAAGTCAGGAAACTAAAACTTGAGTTTGTGAGATTTATACTGAATGTCTTTTCATTTAATCTTCTTTTATAGAATGTATTATAATCGTGTTTTCTGTTCTCCTAATTTCCCCCATCCACCCAATGTCTGTCTGTCTGTCTATCTGTCTGTCTCTGTCTCTCTCTCTGTCTCTCTCTCTGTGTGTCTCTCTCTGTCTCTCTTTCTCTTTCTCTGTCTCTCTTTCTCTGTCTCTGTGTCTCTCTCTGTCTCTGTGTCTCTCTCTGTCTCTCTCTGTCTCTCTCTCTCTCTCTCTCTCTCTCTCTCTCTCTCCTTCTCTGTATGGTGTATGTGTGTGTGTGTGCACGCGCACCCATGCATGTGTCTGTGTGTATGTGTGTGTGTGTTTTCTAGTTATATCAGTATAGCCTCAGGTCAACTTTTCCTGAGTTGTGAGATGTTCTCAGCTTGCCCAGTAGCATTAATCTTTATCTTGGGTCATGTTGTAATTGGCAGTTATCTCATATCTTTACATCTAATTTTTTAAAAATATAAGGAAATGTCACTGATGACAAAATATTCAATAAAAATTGAATAAGCTGTGTAAAAATAAAATTACCATACAATGTCATCATTTTTTAAAGATTTATTTATTTTATATATGTTTACACTGTTGCTGTCTTCAGACACACCAGAAGAGCGTATAGGGTCCCCATTAAGATGGTTGTGAGCCACCAGGTGGTTGCTGGGAATTGAACTCAAGATTTCTAGAAGAGCAGCCAGTGCTCTTAACCACTGAGCCATCTCTCCAGCCCACAATGTCATCTTTAATTTTTCTTGTAGCTTGATACTTTATAAACAAAACTGATATGTTTTATTCATGGACGAAAGATTTCATTTTATTTCCAGAGTGCTTTTTGTATGCATTAAAAAACAATTAAAAATTATATTGTAGACTATGTCTTATAAATACATTCTAACAAGGCTTATTGTAACAGTCTTTAAAAATTAAACTTTTTTAAATCATAAAAATGCTAATCCTACTACATAAACTACTAATCAATGTCAAAAAGTATTTAGTGGTTTTAATTGGAATGGTTAGGACTAATACATTAGCCATCTAATATTAGGATGCAGAAATAAATTGCTTATGATTTTCATTTTTCTTATTAAAAAATCAGAAAAAGCTAATACTGGCTATGAGGTTCTAAATCTGATAATGTAAGTACAGTGCATGATTAATGGCAAGACTTTGTGTTACAGAAGAAAGGAAATCTCTGGACATAGAAACTTCAGGTAAAAACAAACAGGGAAAAGAATTACAGGTCAGGGAATAGAGAGTTGGCTCAGCAATTTAAGGGCATTTGCTGTTCCTGCAGAAAGCCTGAGTTCAGCTCCCAGCACCACACAGCTGCCTGTAACTCCAACTGCAGAGCATCCAACAGTCTCTTCTGACTTCCTTGGGCAACTGCATTCAGAGCCACATACCCACACAGACACACACAGGTACACACATTTTAATTTTAATCAGGAATAAGAAGAGATACTAGGTAGGGTCTATCTATAATAATTGTTTAAAGAACAATGCAAAACTACCTCATACATGAGGTGTTATGAACCATGACAGAACACGTTAAACTCCTCATCAATAGGCCTTCAACAAATAAGAGCAAAGTCTGAGGATCTCGAGGTAGCTCTGCTCCCCAAAGCAGAGACCGTGTGCTCTTCCAGCCACCAGGAAGACTAACTATGACCATGTGCAGGGAGGGAAAACAATCATCACATGTTTAAGTAATTCTCTCTTTCGTAGAAGGGCAGCTCTAAGAAGTATTTGACAGAAAAGGTAAAACAGCAATAAATAAATATGTTACGTTCTGCAATCAGTCACCATTTGACCTTCGTTGCAACACCATCAATGTCTTAGTTATGGTTTCATGGCTGTGAAAGGACGATATAACTAACCATTGGAACTCTTATAAAGAAAAGCATTTAATGGAGGCAGGCTGACAGTTCCAGAGTTTCTGTCCGTGCATCATCATGGTGGGAAGCATAGCAGCATTCAGGCAGACATGGTGCTGAAGGAACCGAGAGAGTTCTGTATCTTGATCCACGGGCAGCAGGAGACTCAGATTCCGCACTGGGCAGAGCTTGAGCATAGGAGACCTCACATCCCTCCTACACAGTGATGCATTTCTTCCAACAAGGCCACATCTCCCAAGAGTGCAATGCCCTATATCCAAGCATTCAAGCCCATGAATCTATGGGGGCCAAACCTATTCAAATCAGGTTTGAATATATACTTGGCCCAGGGAGTGGCACTACTAGAAGGTGAGGTTTGTTGGAGTGGGTGTGCCCTTGTTGGAGGAAGTGTGCTACTGTGAAGGTGGGCTTCAAGACCCTCCTCCTAGCTGTCTGGAAGTCATTCTTTTCCTTCGGAACAGGATGTAGAACTCTCTGCTCCTCCAGTGCCATATCTACCTGCACACTGCCATGCTTCCTGGCATGATGATACTGGACTGAACCTCTGAACCTGTAAGCCAGCCTGAATTACATGTTGTCCTTTATAAGAGTTGCCTTGGTCCTGGTGTCTGTTCACAGCAATGGAAACGCTAAGACACCACCACAATAAGGAATAGTTCAGAGCAACATGGGTGGCTCAGGACAGATTAGCAATTCAATAACAGCTGTACCTGACTCAAGAAATTGAGCTCTTTAATATTAATTCTGCTATGAAATGATTGCTAAGCTTTACCGGTAATTAATAACTTGACAATGACCATATATGGAAGCAAGAAAACAAGGAAATGATAACCATCAAATGACTGGGTTGGTTTTTTTTGTTTTGTTTTGTTTTGTTTTTTTTATAAAAGGGGGGAGGGGAGGAACCTGAGAAGGTAACATGCAAAGACTTCAAAATATGTAATATTTTAAAAAACCGATGAAATATGGAAATTTGTTAGGATTTGATGATCAAGTGTCTAGGGTTATCTAGTTTTCCCCACACTTTTCTGTGTGGTTGAAAAATTAAAGAAGCCAGTTAATGCCATCCTATTTCATGTACAACAAAACTTAATAGTTATGGTTGAAGGCTGGAGGAACAGCCTTACACAATACTTCAGGTGATATTAATCAGTCCAACTCTTGTGGGAAGTATTTTGACAATATGTGCCACTTCTGGCCATAAGAATAAATACACTCTGTCATTCAGACATTTTCCTTTGAAGACACAATTCTAAAGAAAACAAGACCAAACTAGGCATGCACATACAGACATAAACATCTTGTGACACAGGCCGCATCATTTGGTTATAAGGTGTCAACTATAATAACAATATAAAACTTTAGCTGTAGAGGAATCATCGATGTTAGGTTGTACAGCAATTTGAAGAAAGATTATGATATCATATCAGTTGGGAAAAAATCAGGTTATGACATTACATGACCACTAGGATTCACTCAATGGGAAAAGTAAAAATTAAAAAAAAAAAAAAAAATGCTCAGGAAGAAACACTGTAGAAAGATGAGTAAACACTTTATGTTAAGGTGATAAGATCAATTCTTTCTTCTTTCATGCAGATCTTTAGCCATATTGATCAGGTATATTATTTTTGTGATATAAATGTATCACAACGAACATTCCTAGGCTTTAGAAATAGCAAGACACTGCTCAAAATAGACTGGAATGTAAGGGATATGGGGGGAGGGGTCCCAAGAAAGAGTGTAGAGGCCAGTGGAAGGGGAGATGTACCAGGCTGGCGTCTTGAGTAATGCTTCCTGCACAGAAGCCATCTGTGAGCTTAGTCCAGAGAGGAGAAGGCACAGTAAGACCTGGATCAAGAAGAGGAGCTGGGAAAGTGGGCAAGCACACTGCAGAGTGGAAAGATGGCCGACACGCTCAGGAAAACAGTACTCTGTGTCACGGAATGCCTTATCTTCAGAGCTCAGTCTCTCAATTGTTGAGAAATTGTGGCGACTTTAGGAGTTTCACAGTTCAATGGATCCCACAGAACGACCGCTGGAGGATTCATAGCGACATAATTAGGAGCTCTGTTTCACAAGCTCCAAATCTTACGTCTAAAAATAATTGCAATGACTGCATCGTGGTAAACAAAGCCATTACCTATTCTGTGCCCGGGCTATCTTGGTAGTCGCTTACTGGAAAATGGATCTCGAGTTAAGTAGCTGTGTTTTCAGAACATCTGCTTGTCACTCTTACCATAATGATAAATCAAATATTTTAAGTCTTCGAGGAGTAAACATGACTTTTAAAAACCCTCTTTACCATCACACAAGCCTGCCTATACATCCAAAGGGACACTCTCAGCTGGGCACTCTTAGAAACCAACACTTTCTGTATGGAGTGTGTTTTTGTATGTTTGTATAGGGACAGACAGGTAGGAAGTGGGGTGGGAAGTGGGGAGGCAGAGTGGGATGCTCCACTGTCCCCGTGTAGACCAGCTGCCATTTCCCAGCTTCCCTGGGTTAGATAAATATTTCTTAAATAATACATGACTCAGCAGGATGATAGCTGCCATTTGTCAAATGGTTGCTTTGTGCCTGGGGTTTACATCCATTAACTTTAATTGTTGTGAGCATCCTGCCAAGTGGCAGGGCGATCGGGTTCTTCAGTTCTCAGCATTCATCCTTTGGTACCCGTGTGAGACGGAACTTCTTGATTGTCATCTTGAGCACTGGCAAGAAATCTTTGGTTCGCCTGCATTGCCACTGCTCTCTTCTGTGTTTTACATTGCATTTTCCCGTGCAAGCCAAATTCCCTCTGTGTCCTTCGAAGGGAGAAAGCAAAGCCCTCAGTGGAGGTTATGATGTTGCCAAGTCAAGGATCCCAAGGCCTCAGCCCTTAGAGAGTGGCAAAGCCTTCCCTGAGTGAGGCTTGGAGGGATGATAAAGTGGTCCTCCGGTCCGAGTACGAATGTCTGACAGTATGTGCAGAAAAGACCCACCATAGCTTTTTCCTCTCCATGGTGAGGACCTGAAGCCTGCTCCCTTCCAGAGACCATTCCTGCTGTGATTAGCCAAACCTGCCTCCTAGTTCAGCTATATATGATAACACTGCACCGTGTTTGTCTATATGCCATAGCCTCGCCTCCATATTTAGTGTGCAGCAAAAAGAGACAGCTTCCTTTCTGTTTCAGCTTTATATAGTAAACATGCTGAACTTCTGGGGTGCTGTGGCTTCTCCGTCAGACTGAACACAACTCAGCACATGCCCGTTGTCTTCTACCTAAGTCCATGTGTATCCTTTCTCCATTTTTCTGCCGTCCCTAGGCAGAATTCTGGGTCCCAACCCATGCAAGGACTCACCCATCCTCTTCCTAGCCCCGTTTGCTCTCTCTGTAGCTGCCTCTCATCACCCAATGGGCATACAAAGTGTCATCCACATGGGGGAGGACACCTATTTAATTTGGGGAGAAGGTAAGGATGCCCCATTGTGGTGCCAAGTAACAAACAACTTAATATTGGACATCTCCGGCTGTAGAGTGCTCAAAATTCTACCCTCTCTCTCTCCTTCCCCTCCCCCTCCGTCTCTTCCTCCCTCCCTGCTTCCCTTCAGGTCCCACCTCTTCCCCTGCACACAGACATCAAACCCATGTGTTATCACACATGCTCAGCCATGATAAGCAGACACTCTACCGCATCACAGCCTCAGGCCATAATCAGTGTTTTGAAGCGAAGGCCCCCCTTCTTTATCCAGGCTGTTCTGAAATTCCAAGGCTCAGGGATCCTCCCTCCCACCCTAACCTCCAAACCAGCAGAGTGACTGGCTCACTCCAGGACACTGCCTGGGGGATTCTTCTTTATTAAATGAAACATTGTATTCTCTACCTACGGCTTCCCCTTCAGAGTCAAAGTGAAGGCATAAAGGCATCTCCCTCGGCTTAAGATGAGGAGAGATCAGAAGAGTAATAGCTTAAACACCATTTGGTTCCTCTGCTGTGTCATTATCCTCATTTTACACAGGACCAAACAAGTTCAGTGAAATTAGAGGCGAAGGACTGAGCTTGAATTAAAAGCCTGGTTTGCCTAACCCAAAACTTAGGTTCCTTCTGTTGTACCCAGACAAGTACCACAGAGCTTGTACTCTTTGACTGCAGCATGCCTGACTCCAGAGCTTAGCATGACTTCATTAAACCTCCACACTAGGGAGCATCTATTGTCTGGACACCGGTGGTATAGCTCAGAACTGCATGGCGAACAGGTGAAGGTCAGGATGAGAGCCCAAATTTGCAGTTACCAGGAGTGGTCCTCTACCGGCCCACAGCCTTAGCTCCCTCACTCCTCTCTGGGCTGGAAGTGAGGACAGCTGCTTGGAGACAGCACAGCCCTCACCCTGAAAACTCCTGTCTTCTGAAAGCCCTCAGCAAGCTGGCTTCGTTCTGTTGACAAACCGAATTATAAACACTGTAATGGCTGCTTTCAAAAAAAAAAAAAAAAAAAAAACGATCATAGGATTCAGTCTTTCCTTGTTTACTGAGCTGGCAGAAAAATCACTCCGTGCATTTGTTCTCTCTGGCACTCACCCGCATGTCTTCTGTATGTCTGGTATTGTGAGACACAGAGCAAAGCCGGGTCAAGGATGACTGCGTTCAGCTCTGTAGCTTGCGGGGACTGTGCAGTCAGACTCAGCAGAGAGCTACTCATGGGATGATATTTGAAAATGGAGTCATGTTTTACATCACGGCATGGGGAGAAGGCATGCGAGTTACTCATTAGAGGAAACAGACAGTTATACCTCCAGCGCTAGCAAAATTCTGCTGTGAGGAGCAGATAGGCTAAACCTGGGTGTGGATGGCTTCCTGGCTAGGGTTCTGAAAGGCCACTTGAACATCTGCTGCCTGGAAGCGGTCCCACCTGATTCTGCTCTCACTGATCAGAGGTGTGTGGAACTCTCTGTGAAGACAGAATAAAAATCAAGTGGCAATCACATGCTTCTTTCAACCCTCGTCTGGGGAAGTTGAAACTGAAATTCTAAATGTTCTAGCCCAGCATTGTTTGTTTATGGCAGGGTCTCACACTGTACCAGAGGCTGTTGGGGAACTTATTATGAAACATGGGCTGTTCTGAATCTAGTGGAATCCTCCTGACTTGGCCTTCCAAGTACTAGCAAAACCATTGAGGATGTAAAAGTTTCATCCTGGTTGACTTTGGACCACACCCCCTGGTTCCCTTGGTAACACTAAAAGACTAAGCCTCTCTTTTAAGATTTAAAATAACAAATGGGAAGGAAGAGTTTTGTTGGGGCCATTAAGAGAAAGCTACTCCCTCATGGGTGAAAGAAATCAACCTCTGACTCTAGATGGATATCTAGTATTTTAAGCTAAAACACTAAATACTAAACATGAAGCCCTCTTACTGACTCCTCCATTTAAAAGTTAACCCCTTCTGCCAATCACGTAGTCAGAACTCCATCCCCAGAAAATCAGATGCACCTGAAGACATGCACCTCCAGGCAAACCCCTCAATGAGATAATGTACCTTTCCCCAGAAGCCCCTTCATCAGGTCAGCAGCCTGCAGAACTTCTGTCTTAGAAGCACTTTTAACCTCTTCTACATTGTCTAAGCCAATGTGTGCTTTGCTAACTCAAAAAAATTTTAAATATAATTTTTCTTTATTTTTTTTTATCCTTCCTATCTTTTTCTTTTGGATGTTGGCTAACCCCATACCCTAACCCCTAAGCATGTTTCCTGGACACTCGGGCTTTCTCGAGTATTCTCTGAATATTGTCTTCTTTCTCCACACAGATCACCTCCATTGCTGAGCCTGCCTACTCTCTTGTAAGCATGACTTTTTGTGTTTTTCTCTCTTGACCAACCTCCTCCTCCCAGCAGATGCCAGAAATTTACAGCCTGCCTGTCTTGTTTGTCTCCCGAACACTAGTAAAATTGTCCCTCAGCATTCTTCTGTGTCCATTTTTTAAATTATGTTATTGACAACAACATTAACATTATTCCCAAAAAGGGAACCCTACATTTTCCCAGTAACACTGGTACACGCCCCCTGCCTAACTCTGACCCCATTCTTTGAAGAAAGTATTAGAAGCATGAAGAAGAAAATTAAATTGAGTCACCATTGTTTGATAGTGTGATTCATTGACGATATAAACTCTGCTCTCTTTTCCATTCAGAATTCTGACTTCAGTTTGGCTTTCTAAGTGAACATTGCATTTAGGGAAAGGTATTTCAGCAGGAATATTCTTCACTGAGAATTAATACCTGGACATGTGTGTGTGTGTGTGTGTGTGTGTGTGTGTGTGTAAATGTGTATGTGTGTGTATGTAAATGTGTGTGAATGTGTGTGTAAATGTGTATGTATGTGAATGTGAGTGTGAATGTGAATGTGTGTGTGTATGTGTGAATGTATTGTGAATGTGTGTGTGTGAATGTGTGTGTAAATGTGTGTGTATGTGAATGTGTGTGTGAATGTGTATGTGTGTGTGTGTGAATGTGTGTGTGTGAATGTGTGTGTGTATGTGAATGTGTGTGTTTGTGTGTGAATGTGTGTGTGAATGTGTGTGTGTGAATGTGTGTGTATGTGAATGTGTGTGTTTGTGTGTGAATGTGTGTGTGTGAATGTGTGTGTATGTGAATGTGTGTGTTTGTGTGTGAATGTATGTGTGTGAATGTGTGTGTATGTGAATGTGTGTGTGAATGTGTGTGTATGTGAATATGTGTGTGAATGTGTGTGTGAATGTGTGTGTGTGAATGTGTGTGTATGTGTGTGTGTGTGTGAATGTGTGTGTATGTGTGTGTGTGAATGTGTGTGTGAATGTGTGTGTATGAATGTGTGTGTGTGTGTGTGTGTGAATGTGTGTATGTGTGTGTAGAGTTGGGTCTTTATCAAGCCCATGGCTAGTAAGCAACCCTAGGACATTATTTGTGCTCCCACTCAACATTTTTGTTGTTGATGATTTATATTTATTTTGCTTTATTTTTTTGCAATGAACACCTTTAGCTGCATATAGAAGCTGTGCTTTAGGGTTACCTCCTTTATAGTGGACATATGCCCTCCAATTTCATTTAAGAAAAAAAAAAAGGAGCCCAACTACAAAATTGCAAACCCTTCTGCAACTTTGTTTCTCTGTTGGCCAAAGGCTGAGGTGCAGAGTTTTTTGTTGGTTCGCACAAATGGCAGGCACAGGTAAGTCTTGCCTCTCTAACCCTGCCACAACCCACAGTGGGTCTCAGAGGATGTGATAATAACCTAGAAATGGGAAGATACTGTGAAACCAGTAGCTGACCAGTATCATTTAATATTGCGTATTAAATGCCGCCTTTTCTAATCTGACCCCCAAAATAAACGGCTGAGTAAGTCCTGGATTCTACCAGCCCGCAGCTTAAGTAATTTTTCCAGAAGGCAAAACATTTCCAATAATACCAAGTTCCTCCAGGAACTGTATTGGTAGATGAGAAATAAATAAGTAAATAATCTTCTAATCTTCTCCCCTTTAAGAAGCCTTTAAGAAGTTGATTATCTCAGGTCCTATCTGAGCCACCTAGCAAGAAATACATTAGCCTGTCAGGAGAGGAGGATGGCAGTGCTCCTAAATACAGCTTCTCAAATTGATAGGTATAGGGACAATGTAGATACCAACCTGTAGGCCTGGGACCTCTAGGGAGCTTTAACATTATTATAAGGGGACCCTCAGTACCCTTAAGCCCATTCATCTGTACCCCGAATCTAGTAGCTTGCACTCATATGTATAACTTAAAGTAAAATGGGTGTATTTGTGTGTGTGTGTGTGTGTGTGTGTGTGTGTGTGTGTGTGTGCATTGTTGTTGTTGTTGTTGTCCAACAGGCTGGCTTTATAAGCATTGCTGAATCATGAGTATGTGTTTTAACATATGTATTTCCTCCGCAAACTCCTACCACAAGTACCATTATCTAGAGATCTGTGAATTTTTGTTGTTACGAAGCAGATCACAGTTGGAAACTAGGGGACCATCTGTTTGAGGCTAAAATAAAAAGAATGCAGTAACGTGAGGGTAGGAAATAATTTTTTAACACATATTTTGCATCAGTTGCTGTTTTTCTGTTTTAATGTTGTATATCTAATCCATGCCTTTTGCGTTGCGTATTGGATGGGCACTAATTAGCTGGCTTATTTTCCCAGAAAAACTACCCCGTTGCTGTTGCACAGTTCTACATCCCTCCTAGATGATGTCATCCTCAGGAGTCAAGTTTCTGGCCAGGGGAGCAGATTTGGAGAAGTAAATAAACTGGAAACATTAAAGGGACGTGCAAATTTACACAGCACATGAGTAACAGATAATCTCTGCTGTGAAGTGTCTCTTAAAAATATAATATCCAGTCAAACTGACCCAGAGAATTAAAACAGTAAACAGCAAAGAGAAAAGCTATCAGCAACACCATCTAGGAACAGAGGTAAGGATACCCTGTCAGCCCCAGAGGAACAGCTGTTCCTGTCTCTCAAAGCAAACCAGGCACAGCACGTCTCTCCTACCAACTCAGATCTGCTTTTGAGGAGTAAGCCAGACACACAGCCGCTGGTGATTACAGGAACTTCAAAAACACAAGTCAACTCCATCAGGGCCTGCTTGAGATCTGCTTTCCATCTCTGGCGAACTTCCATTCCTGGTCAAGTATCCATCCCTTCCCCCACCCAGTCTTCCTACACCACCCCCATCCCCCCATTCCCCCGCCCCCTGGCCCTTCCCCATATTAGATGCTTTGTTAGATGAAACCTGGGGACAATGGAAAGCAATGGGAAAGAAACCTAATGTTTCCGATCGGAAATGTTAGCTACTTAAAAATAATAACCCAGAATTTGTAAACAGTTTCGTTAAAAATCTCTCCCCCACCTCAGCAGTCCCTATGAAAAAAACTATTTTTTGAAATCAGAATTGAAGTCCCTTGTTGGTGAATTACCAAAAAGCTTTGCACCTGCCGCTGCCCCATGCTTTGACTTCCGGAGGCCGACTGTACTCACCACCGGAACCAAACTCACAATTCCACGTAGAGGTTTGGAGGCAGACTAAAGGGAAGAACGTTATAGTTAAATGTGGTTCAGTGCAGTAGAGCCGTACACAGATGTGACCTCAGCCCACATCTCACCTCCCTGCGACACATCAATTTTCTCATCCAGAAAAAATGAAAAGATTACACAGTCCTGACACATCCAACTTCACACACATGAGATACAGTCATGTGTGGTTTAACAGTGTTTCAGCAGATGGAGTGGCTGATTCTGTAACAGTGATTCTGTAAGATGGATGGAATAGTTCTTATGACCAGTCACATCATCGTGCTGGTCACGATATCTTAGTCATAATACAATAATGTTTTGTGTGGTACTGGTGTAAACAAACCGACACTCTGACAACTGTAAGCACATCGCCTAAACAGTTACGTGTGGTACATAATACTTTACAATGAGCAGCTATTCGCTAGTTTGTCTTGCTACCACACCATATGTTTTATCCTTGTCTCACAGCATGTCACACACACATGCACGTGTGCATACACACGCACATTACACATAGTATAGTAACCATGTTATATAATATAAATTATATATACTATGTAATTATATATATTATATACTGCATACTATATATTATATGCTATACTATAAAATATACTACATATTATACATGTTATATAATTATATATAATATAATATATAGCACATATTATATATACTATATATTTATATATTTTAAAGATATATTTTTTCAAGTTTACTGATTATTTCTTATATATAAGTGTGTGTGTGTGTGTGTGTGTGTATGTGTGTGTAAAAGCAATTAAAGAAAAAGAGGCCATGAAATTGAGGAAGAAAAAGGAAAGGAAGAAATGGTATAATTATATTTTAATTTCAAAAAATAAAAAACCTAAAATTCCGCTTAAATCATATTGCTCCGGCAGCAGCCTCACATATCTTGTGCTTACCCCCGTCTCTTCGCTGCATCAAGAGGCCACCGTGAGTGATACACTTGTCCCTTCTGGGTTGTTGTAAGCTTGTACGCTCCACAGTGGTCACTTGAGGATAGAAGGGCCTAATGGTAGATTTGTGGACCACAGCTTTGCTCCTCACTGAACCACAGAGCTGTACTAAGTAGAGAATTAGGAGGAGCGAGTAGCAGCCACTGTAACACTGTGGGTACAGCCACAGGGAACTTCCCTGTTCCTCACTCTCCCTGCTGAGGAGGCATGAAGTCATCAAAGGCTTGGAGGTACCTTCCACCCAGGTAGACAGAATATCTCCCCACCTACTTCATGGAGGGCTTCACCGTGTGGCTTGCTCTTAGCAAACTGAAGCTAGATGTAATACAAGCAGAGGCAGATGTTGTTTGTCTTTATTTCTTGGGAAGAGAGCTAGCTCTGCAGCCTGGGCTGTCCTGGCTGGCCTCTTTCCAGTATACCCATCCTCATGCTGGAGTTACAGCTGTGGGCTCTCATCTCCTGAGGAAGAGACTTTTTCTTTAAAGTGCATTTTCACTTCTTTTGTTTTTTGAAAGCTACTGACTAGCCACTGATTTAAGGATGGGGAGAGAAAATAGAGAACTGACCAAAACCTTGAGATACAAAGAATTGCGTGCTAAGCTTCTAAAACTGGTGCGTGGCTGTTACTCGGTACTGTTACAACCTGACTGTACGGTGAGCTGCCCACGCCTCCTTTTCCATGCATTTTATCCAACAGTACACACGCTGATCTCATCATTGGTCAAGGCTGATGAGCTTTATTGGCACCATCTAAAGGTTTTAGGCTGTCTATGGAGAAAAGCCAGTTGGGAGAATGTTCTCATTCAGCATGGCCAAGAATGCGGCACAACCACGAACAAGTTTAGTAAACTTCCTTGTGGAAAGAACAATGTGCCTGTAGCATGCTCTGTGGGGTGACTCGCAAAACAGTGCTGTGCTAGCCATGAAGACAGTTGTCCTTGTGTTTTCCAGCGAGATCTTCATGTCAGCCTATTAGGGACATTCTTGACTGTTTTCAGTAACTGGGGGAGGGGAGTATCTCTGTCCAGGTCAAATGAGGGGTTTGCATCCTCTAGACACTATCTAGAACTGGAGGGAACCTCTAAAGATGGCTCTGAAAACTCAGCCAAATACTTGGCACCCCAAAAGCAAATGCACCCAGGTTACCTTGCAGCTTGCATTTTATTTACGAATGTTTTTCCTCACGTTTTGTTCCTATGGCTGTCTTTGAGGACAGGGTGGGGAGGGTTGAGGCAGGGTCTTGTCCTGCAGCCCAGGCTGGCCTGAAAATCACTATAAAGCCCAGACTGAGCTCAAACTTGGAGCCAACGCTCATCCTCCTGCCTCAGCATCCCAAGTGCAGTGATTTCAGGCATGAAGCACCATATTTAGATCATAAAATGATTATTATGTAAGTATCCCCTTCAATCTTTTCAACAAGAGACTTAAGAATACATAAAATCCTGTTCAGTAAGATGAAAATTTCTAATGTTAATTAGTACGATGAAGACAAAGGTACAGTTTCACAGCTGATCCACCCACTCTGATTCATATATATATATAATGAAGGCTGTATTTAAACTGTTTGGAAAACAATTTATCTGGGAGTGCTGGTATATGCCTTTAATCCCAGCATTTCGGAAGTAGAGGGCAGTCGGACCTTGTAGTGAGAGCTGGATAGATAGATAGATAGATAGATAGATAGATAGATAGATAGACAGATGTAGAAAATTAAAACTTTTTCTTTACCAAAATTAGATACCTTTTTCCTTAATTATTCAAATAAGGGGGTTTTGTTTTTTATTTAAAAATGTTTTTATTTAATATGAGTACCCTCTAGTCGTCTTCAGACACACCAGAAGACATCAGATCCCATTACAGATGGTTGTGAGCCACCATGTGGTTGCTGGGAATTGAACTCAGGACCTCTGGAAGAGCAGTCAGTGCTCTTAACCACTGAGCAATCTCTCCACCCCTTCCTTTGTTTTTAATATTTACTGAATACCTACTAGGTGAAATGAGCAAGATAAAAATGAGTGACGTGAACTCGTGTCTATAAGGAGCATCTCAATTATGAACGACTTAGTGTCCTCCTTGCCCCATCTGCATCATAGCTGTTGTAATTTGATTGGAAAATGTTCTCCAGAGGCTCATATATTTGAAAACTTGGTCCCTACGTAATGGAATTGTATTGGAAGCTTGTAGAACTTCTAGGAGGTAGAGCCTAGCTAGAGAGAGTGTGTTATGGGAGTGGGAGGGCTTGAGATGTAGCCCGATCTGACCACACTTCCTGTTCTCTCTCTGGGGACACATTGTAACCAGGTGTTGTCAAGTTATTGTCAACCAGACCTTCCATGCACATTTAAGGATTGTATGCTTCAAACTGTAAGCCAGAACCATCCTAACCCTTCCTTCCTTCAACTGTGTCTTGTATTTTGTCATAAAAATGAGAAAAGCAACTAATAAATATCTAATCATAGAATTTCCTTTTGAGGTAAATTATTAAAAAAAAAAAGTTGATACCTTTTATCCTGCACTAGTGCTGGCACCCTTAGGGCCACATGGCGCACAGAGCTGCTACTCTGCCACAGGATCCACAAACTGCTCTCTCCACGTAGTTCCCTCCCCAGGCGGTCCACTCCGCCCACCCTTGTAGCTTTTGATCCGAGTGCTCTATGACTTCCCCAGCCTGTTGTTTTCACTCACTTTCCCCTTGATGAGTTTTTGCCACACCTGGCACACTCGCATTCCAACTCCGAGGTGGATTTTCACATCCCATCACTATAGTCTCTTTTGAGCTCAGTTAAGTCACCACATCAAAGAACACACCAAAATATTCATAACAACCTTATTGGGTGGAGAGATGGCTCAGAGGTTAAGAGCAATGACTGCTCTTCCAGACGTCCTGTGTTCCATTCCCAGCAACCACAGGGCGGCTCACAACCAGGTGTAACAAGATCTGATGTCTTCTTCTGGTGTGTCTGAAGACGGCTAGAGGGTACTCATATGAAGTAAAAATAACCTGTATTTATGTGTAGAGAAGAATATCCACTGCCATGTTGGCTCCCCAGCTCCTTTGCCTTCCTACCTCTTCCGCTGGCTCTCTTAATTCTCCTTCCTTTCTCCTCTCTCCCACCTAACAAAAACTTGTCCCCGCCCCACTCTCTACTGTCCAATCATGTACTGCCTTGACATCAACCTACAATTTCCTTCTTTTCAAAAGCTATTATACTGGCTGGTATTTTCTCAGCTACACACAACCCAGAGTCATTAGAAAGGTGGAAACTTCAATAGAGAAATGCCCCCAGAAGATCTAGCTACAGGCTAGTCTCTAGGGCATTTCCTTCATGATTGCTGGGGAAGGGCCCAGTGCATTGTGCGTGGGGCTATTCCTGGGCAGGAGTCTCTTGTGTTCTATAGGAAAGAAGATTGCAGAGTCTCTTTGTTAATGTGCTTTATTGAAGGAGAACATTAAGCCATGGCACAG
The DNA here is from genome assembly GCF_963924665.1 of Micromys minutus. Lineage (NCBI taxonomy): Eukaryota > Metazoa > Chordata > Mammalia > Rodentia > Muridae > Micromys > Micromys minutus. The sequence goes on along the minus strand of NC_137960.1, from coordinate 29,175,014 downwards.
GAAGTGTGGGTTCCCTTGCCAGGAACATGGCTTTGGACAATTTAGTCTCTTTGAACTCCAAACTCAACTCCTCATCTGTTAAAACTGGGAAATCTTGAGCATGGTGAGAAACTGGCATAGAAAGGGGAAAAATAAAGGAAGAAAAGGTAGATGGGGAAGGGATAAGTAAGACTCCTCCAATTCTTCTTTCTTCTTCTTCTTCTTCTTCTTCTTCTTCTTCTTCTTCTTCTTCTTCTTCTTCTTCTTCTTCTTCTTCTTCTTCTTCTTCCTTCTTTTTCTTCTTTTTCTTCTTCTTCTTCTTCTTGTTCTTCTTCTTCTTCTTCTTCCTTCTTCTTCTTCTTCTTCTTCTTCTTCTTCTTCTTCTTCTTCTTCTTCTTCTTCTTCTTCTTCTTCTTCTTCTTCTTCTTCTCCTTCTCCTCCTCCTCCTCCTCCTCCTCCTCCTCCTCTTCCTCCTCCTCCTCCTCCTCCTCCTACTTCTTTTTTCTTCTTCTTCATGTTTTTTAGCAGAGCTAACATTGGGTACCTAGGGCAGAAGCTACAAGCAACTGTCCACAGTACTGAAGGTCTTTTTTGTCTCAGTCCAGTGGGGAGTTGGGAAGCAGTAGGGTAAGTGGCTTGGGAAACTGGCCTTTGTAAGCCAAAGTAGTGAGCCTCCGATCTCATTGTCACCCATGTGACAACCGAACTCATGTTTGCATTGATGATCTTCCTGACATTTTACATCTGACAAGCATTGCCTGAACTGAGGTGAGTGCAGATGAGAGAACTCATTGCAACCAACGATGACCTGCTTCTCCCCCTCTTCATTGTCTTGACTAGAGTCACCAAAATTTGTTCTTTATGTCAAGCCATAGACTTAGGAGATATAAGTTTTACCGTGCAAACCAACTATACAAATAAGCAATAGTGCCTATAAATAATGCTTCTTGATCTCTTTCTCTCCACTTCCTGTCACCCTACTTACTTAGATTTTATACATCCTTCCATGAAAGTGTATGTGTGTGTGTGTGTGTGTGTGTGTGTGCGTGCATACAGACACACAGGCATGTCAAAGCCAGAGGCCAACCTCAGTGTTGTTCTTCAGAAATCCTATGCTCTTTTTATATTTATATTTTTATTCTTGTCAGGGTCTTTCACTGACCTAGAGCACACTGAGTTGGCTATGCTGCAGGAGTAAGCCCCAGGGATCCTCCTGCCTCTGATGTCCCAGCACTAAGATTACAGACATGTGCCATTACAGTCAGTAGTTTTACATGTCATCAAACTCAATTCTCAATTCTCAGGCTTTCAGGCAAGACTTTACTAACTGAGCCATCCTCCTAGGTCTCGAGATTACAGTATTACATTTGGGGGGGGTCTGTGTATTTTATGGCAGCATGTCACCACAGGGAGATGAAGAGAGATGGGTTTTTCTTTTCCTTCTACCATGTAGATTCTGGAGATTGAACTCAGGCTATCAAACTTGAGAGTAAGCACCCTTAACTACTGAACCATCTCACCAGCCCAAAACTTCTATTGCTTACATGATTATAGCAGCCTCCGAGTTAATCTTACTGTCTTCCATTTTGTACACTGACTTTTACACTTCTTATAACACCTTAGTTTCCTGCTAAAAACCTGGCCTGGCTTGAGCACAAAAATCTAGTTACACGGATCACCACTTGCTTAAGAACACTTCAAACTCTGAACAAAACAAAGACAAACAAACAAACAAACAAACGAAAAACCCAAAACTCTCTAAACTGAAGTATTTGTTAGTGTTCCCTGTGGTCAGTAGCACCTAGAAGTGAATGGAGCTTGGGTGTGGGGGGAGAGGTAGAGTGAAAATCCAAACCCTGACAGATGCCTCTGCACCCACCTGGGGTAGCTCTGGACACTCTACAGGCTACATTGCATGGCCCAGTTTACAGATCGTGGGCTGGAAGTTAGGTGACAGTGACGCTTCACTCTCTGTCTTCTAGGATCACTCCCAGAAGCTGCATGAGGCAGCCTTTCATTTAAGGGAAGAAGTGAGGAGTATGCCAGAAGCTCCCTAGGTGTCTGTCCCCAGCATATACACTCCCTAGGTGCCTGTCCCCAGCATATACACTCCCTAAGTGTCTGTCCCCAGCATATACATGCTCTTCTTGCTTCCTGAAGCCTGTGTGTTTATTTCATCACAGGACTCAGCTGAGTTTAGTTTTTACTTTATTTAATTAAAATCACAGGGTTGTTTGGTTTTGTTTGGTTTTTTGGAAACAATGTCTTGCTATGAATCCAAGGTTACTGGAACTCACTGTGCAGCCCAGGCTGGCCTCAAACTTACAACTGTACATTGCTTCAACCTCCCAAGGACTGGGATTACTGACAGGTACCACCAATGGCCAACCATACTTTATTTTACTGGTTCCTTATTTCTCAGTAATCCTCATTAGACTGTAAATTCTACAACTCGTCCACTGTTGATGGATGCTTATTGCTGGCACTTAACGTCACCAACAACTCATGGAATGAACCATTAAGTGTATGAATGGAGTTTCCTTTCTCCTCATTCCTTAGTCTGTGGTGCACAGTCTAACCCAAACTACTTGCAGGTCCTTAAATTTCTCAAGATGCTTTTGAAGCCACGTGTTGTGACACTCAAGTCTTGGGCTGAAATGTTTTGTCTGACTGACAGTCAACTCCATACCCACTCTTGGGTCAGCCCAGGGTGGGAGACATTGCTCAGCCATTAGGATAACTTGCTGTTTTTGCACAAGGCCCTAGTTTAGTTTCAATGCTCATTCTTGTTGGGTGACTCACAGTTACACATGACTCAACCTTCAGGAAATCTATCTGATTCTCTCACTTTCACAGGCACTCCCACTCCTGTGCACACACACACACACACACACACACACACACACACACACACACAAACTAAAATGAAGTTGGATCTTGGGGGAAAAGAGTCAGCTCATTCATCACCTTTGGAGAACTTTTCCAAAACTCAGCCCCAATCTTTATTCTCTGTTCCCACTCAATTTACTCTTCACTGACTATCAAATTCTATTATCCATTCACACATATGATCTCTTCTAGGGGGTGAGTATGAGCCCTGGGCCTGGACACAAAGTGACCAGACACACAGTACAGAGGGTAAAAATTAAATATGATCAAAGTCGGGCTAAACCAATATTAGCTAGGAAGCAACCATTGGTAGAATAAACTGAGAAGGGCCAAGAAGTTATTAGGTTTTACATGAGATATACGGCTTGGCCTCTGAATTAGCTGGATTCCTTACTCCTGTATTTGACCTTAGTCTGAAAGCCAGAAAGAGACAAGGGTGCTCCAGTCTGAAGATGGTTTTCTTTAAGCAAGTTACAAGGCAGAAGAATGATGTCAACTTAGTTGTTGCCTTGCTGAACATGTCTGTCACATTGTATCCCAACTTAGCATCTTACCCAGAGTATGCATGAGGATGTCAGTGGCCTGGTGACGACTTAAATGTAATGGGCAATGGGCCCACAGAGGACTATGAGTCCACTAGAAAAACGGGCAGTTTTCATATCAGTCTTGTGGTCACCAAACTGAGCACCGATGTGGGCCTTAAGAGATGGACAGCGGCCATCAATTTGCCTTCTCTTCCAAATATTTTGAACCCCCATATTCTGGATTACAATAGAACTCAGTGTTGAGAAATGTGCATGACATTTTAGTCTGGGTGGAAAAGAGGCAATTTTTCCACTTTCAATAAGCAAAGGGTTTTTGGTTTTGGTTTGTTTCTTTTTTTCCAGTTCTATGGTCTGACAAGAAAATGGATCAGAAATTTAACTGGTATTTTTTTTTAAAGCCTTTCCCTGGCATACCTTCTTTTGAAACTCTTTACAGCACTTATTTTATTTTTTAACAGTATTACATGTATGGGGGGAGGTGGCTCACTTGGTAAAATACCCACTGAATAATCACAAGACTGAATTCAAAGCCCTTGCGCAACCCCATAACACTAACTCCAGTACAGAGATGAACCAATTCCTAAAGCTCCCTGGCCAGCCAGTGAGCTCCTGATCCCTGAAAGCCTGACTCTAAACATAAGGCTGAGAACAATGGAGTAAGATGCTTTTTCTTCACCTCTGACCTTCTACATGCATGTACCCACATGTGGATGCACATCTGTATACACATATGCACACACACACACACACACACACACACACACACACTAATATCCACATACACACAGAATATATTATATAAAAATGTCCTTTGGAAACAAATACCACATTTAGTGAACATACACAATGAACATTAAAAATAAATATTCTAAAACTGATAGATACTCTTTATATAAAATTTTCAGTAAAAAAAGCTATGAAAAATTCCTTCAAATCCCACGTCAGTGAGCAAACTTGGCTAGCATTATAGTTCAAGCATCAGCTAGGAGGTTGACTGTAAAACTGAAATCCATGGGGTGGGAGGCAAGCAGGAGAGAAAACATTTCTCTCTGGACAATTGAGTTCCCACAAGAACGTAAGGTCCAATCGAGCTAGTCACGACAGTCTGAGGTGACTCTCAAATGCCAGCCATCCAGATCCCAAAGCTGAGGAGGAGTATACTGCTATGTTGCTCTTGTTGAAACAGAGCTTACATCAGAGTCCACAACAGAACTATTGTGCAAATTGACTTTTGCTTTGAGAGAAAAATACTTGCTTGGCTCTATACAAAAGCTTTTGGGTCTGGCTCACATAGAACTTATTCTGGGTCGCCAGCTTCTTACAATTAACCCAACATAGAAAACACAGTTTCTTTTACCTTAAAACACTGAATGCATTTAATGTGAAAAATTAAATGATGTGAGTTTATATATTTTCAAAGGAAAACACAATTGCGGGAGAGACCTACTTTTTAACTGAGACTGGCGTGTGTTTACTATAAAGCATGCTCTGCCAGGATGTTCACGGGCTCCTCTGTAGAATCATGAGGAGTTGAGAAACAAGAACTCAAACTGGCTAGAATACTAATTATCATGGATCTGGAATAAAAAAGAATTTAGGACACTGGATGTGAACAGCAGTCAGAGTTGCTCAAAAGACAAGCAGGTTCAAAATGCCCAACAGTAGTTTAAAATGGCGGTCATGGCTCTTTGTTCATTTCATCTTTGTAGGTTCCTCTATCTCTGTTTATTTTCTTTCAGTTTTTTTTTTTTTTCCAGCTGACCGCAAACCCAAGCTCTCTTGCTTTGTCTTTCCGAGTGTTGGGATTATAGGCGAGCATCGCCACACACTGCCAAGCTTCCTTTTACAGGACTTTGAAACTCCCAAGAGAGTCTCCTTTAAGAACGTGTTATAGGAAAACCTGCTGTGGCAACCTGTACCTGCAATTCTGGCCCTCAGAGGCTAAGGCAGAAACACTGAAAATATGAGATCAGTCTTGGCTACATTGTGACTACAGAGTAAGTGCTCTTAAAAAAAAAAATACAAGAAAAGTTTAGATGAAGGATTAGGAAAAAATGTAACCTATTATAGTTTTGATACCCAGAACTGTTTTACTTAATCGTTATTTTAATCTCATCTCTAGTTACAAAATTTCCTAACCTCAAGAGTTAATATTGACAGGTTTTAGAATCACATAACAGACAAGCCTCTCTGTATGTCTGTGAGGTGTGTTCTAAATTGGGCTAGTTGAAGTAAGGAGACCCACCATAAGTATGAGTGAAAGGCTTCATAAAATGGGATTGTGGACACAGTGAAAAAGAAAACCCCAAATGAACACAAGTACCCACTGTTCTCTGTCTCCTGGCTGAAATACAGTGTGACCAGCCAGCCACTTCTGCATCTGGCCCTGTACCTTTCATGCCATGACAGACTGTGTCCCAAGGAATTCGGAGCCAAAATAAAGGTTCCCTGGACCAAACGGTTCTGTTTATGTCACAGCATCAAGAAAAGGAATTAACATAAGATCACTCCATTTTTTTTCCCACAGGTAGTTAAATAAAAAATCTTCATTATACTTACATAAAAACATATTGCTTTGGCATGTTTTTAATCCATATTGTTTATTTCAAATATATTAATTTTAATAAAATAATTAAAGAAAAAATACAATGTCTTGGGTTCTTGGGTTCTGTTGTGCAAACCCTAAGTCAGTTCTTCCAAGTTGAATATTATAGACTGATTTTACCAGGAAAGGTTCTCAATAGCCAGTCCTAACTGCCAAGTCTGTTTGCACTGAAAAATGTCTAAGAGATCTGTAAGGCATACCTCTGAAATGTGTTTATAGGGTCTCTGCAGGGACAAAGAGATCATGAGGCCTCTGGCATAATAAGTGAATAAATCTCCTGATGGCTTCCGAATGTGGTAGCGCTGCTGGGATATTTGAATAGTAGAGGAGAGACTAGTGGGCAGAAGTAGATCACTGGGCATATGCCTTGGGGGCTAGGTCTTAACCCTGGCCCTCATCTATATCCCCTCTCTCTTTCTGTCTGTCATGACAACAGCCTCTGCCACACGCTCTCCTACCGTCACATTTTGTCTTATCATTGGCCCAGAAACACACAGCCAAGTAACTAAGAGAAACTACTTCAAGGTCCCAAATTCTTGGTCCCAGAAATTTATAAATCCACACTTCCTAACTTGTGGGTTCCCTTTATTCCTTTGTTCAGTGGTATGCTAGTCATGGTTCTCCAGAGGAACAGAACCCACAGAATGAATACATACCTATGAGATTTATTGGAGTGGCTTGCAGGCTTTGATCCTGCTCCTCCAACCATGGCTGTCAGCTGAAGGCTGAAGAATCCAGTAGTTGTTCAGTCCACGGGGCTGAGTGTCTCAGCTGGTCTTCAGCACATGCCAGAATCCTAAGGAAGTAACTCTCCTTGTAGTCATGGGATGAACCTTCCAGTTGGAGTGAGGGCAAGCAGGCCAAGAACAAGCACTTCCTTCTTCTATGCCTTTATATAGGCAGCAGCTACCAGAAGGCGTGGCCCAAATTTAAACCGGATCATCCCACCTCAAAAGAGCTGGATTAAAAGTAGGTCTTCCTATCTCAAATCAAGAAAAATTTCTCACAGATGTTCCCATCCAATTGGATTTCCGTTAATTCTAGATTTAGTCAAGTTGACAACCAAGGATAACCATCACAATTGACCATGGTCTTTTTGTATTCTCTGAACTCAGTTACATGGATGTTCACAGGCCATCATGTTGAGACATGAGATTCCCCACTGTAAGGCACTGTTTAATTCCATGAAGAAGTTTTAAAGGAGGGATGCTTTACCACGGATAAAGGAAACAGGTGATTTGGCACCCAAACTACATTCAGAAGAGAATAAGCAAATCTTGCATTAATTAGCAAGTATTGCACATTCCCTTGGTTTGTCATTCAGGTAAAGGTGCATAAACCTTCAAGTCTGTAATGGTTAATTCTGACTGTCTACTTTACAGTATTTAAATCACCACAAAACACGTGGGCATTCCTGGGAGAGAACTTTAAGATTAGATTACTTGATGCAAGAAGACCCATCTTAAATATGAATGGCGGCAACCCATGTGCTGGGGTCATAGACTGGACAAAAAGCAGGAAGAAATGACTGAGTGGTAACATTCAAGGTTTTCTACTTGCGGACTGAAGATGCAGTATGGCCAGTTACCATAAGCCTCTGCCTCCATGCCTTCCCCATCATGATCAGCAAGATTGTTATACTGTGGGCCAAAGTAAACCTTCCCTCTCTTCCTCCCTCCGTTCCTCCCTTCTTCCTCCTTTCCTCCATTGCTTTTGTCAGGCATTTCATCAAAGCGAGAACACAAGTAATTAATACAACATCTTAAAGTGCCATTGCACAATACACACTCACACTTTCACACACTTCACTGTTGCCCTAATTTTTTGATTTTATATAACAGGTACTTTGTACCAAAATGTTATTTTTGGCATTCACAGCTCCAATATAGAAATTCGTCCAGAGTCTGGATGCCAATGTTTACATCATTCTTGACATTTCGTAATGGTAATAATAACCACGTTTGGATAAGGACAGTGGAGTAGTCCAGCAGGGAGCTGTGGCTTGAACTTGAAAGAGCACTGGGCTTTATCAGGCAGAAAGGTTAACAAGTGGGAACCGTGTAATATTACTAAGGGTCCCCAAGGAGAATTCTGAAAGTTCCCCAGAAGCAACTGCTTGTAAACTCCAAACTGAATTTTTCTGAAGATTCCTGAAAAAAAAAATGATTTTGAGGGCTCTTATACTATAGTTATACAAATATGGGAACTACATTTTCATAGACTGTGTCTGATTTTGTAGATGGCTTTTTTTTTTTTTGAAATTATAGTTTAATTACATTTCTCTCTTCCCCTCCCTCCCCTTCAAACCTTCCCACACGCCCCTGCTTTCCACTGCTGTCTTATGCTGTCCTAGAACTCACTGTAGCCAGCCTGGCCTCAAACTTGCAGCTCTCCTGACTGCCCTCGTGATGAGGGATCGCTGGAGTGTGCCGCTATGCCTAGTTCGGAGCATCTAATCTTGTCAAGACAGGCTAATAGAGTTCCTTCTCCTCACACCCTTTGAGTTTTTAATACGAAGGGGTATGAACCATACATCTTATTATTTTATTAGTGGTTGGGCTGAGGAGCAGACCCTAAGTTTTGTGCATGCTAGACAAGCACCCCACCACTTAGCTACACTTCTTGGGTGTTTTTGTTGAGATAGTGTCTTGCTGTCCCACTTAGGATAGCCTGGAACGAAGATCCTCCTGCCTCTCTGCCTTCGTAGCCCAATGTGCTTGTACTTTAGCTGCATGCTTATCACACCAGGCTGTTAAGTGTCTTTTGTTTGTTGTTTGAGAGTGTTTCATGTATGTGTAGGTTGCTGCTGGTGAATCAAACCTATCACCTCACACACACTAGGCAAGCACTCCATTACTGAACTACACCGGAATCCTGGGCCATAAAGACATTCACATAAAAATCATATTGACTTTCGTTGGTTGCACTGCAATCCTCTGTAAAGCTAATGTAAAGACAGGACATAAAAATCTCCATCAACCATGAGGCTGCATCTCCTATGAGTGTCAGGAAAGCCATTTCCAGGAAGTCTCACCAACATGGCTGCCTAAACAAGACTTGAGCACAGAGGACACCAATAGGCATGCTAACACAGAGTGGAGAAATTTCAGGTTCCCAACTCAAGACAGAGAACTACAGACAACTACCCAGAAGTCAGCCCTGAAACTGTATTCACACAGGTATCGTTATGTGGACTGGGAAGGCTGGATTTACATATTTAGGAATGCACATCTAAAACAATTAAAGAGAAAGAAGTCCCGAATCTGAAAGGCAGCAAGGCTAGGAGAGGGGGGTGCGTGTGCATGAGAGGGGCTGGAGAGAGGAAGCAGGGTGAGGAAAATGATGTAACTATATTTTGGTTTCAAAACAGAAACAAGAAACACATTCAACTCAGTAAACATCCTGAGATTAATCCGCTGTTCCTTGCAAATATGGCCCTATGGAGTATAGAGAAAGACATTGCTTCCTAGCACTGGAGAAGATCTTTCCAGAGAATAACACATTGTTTATAGGACCTTTTTCTTCAAAATTTAATAATTGATTGAATCTGTTCTTTGACAATTGTTCATACACAGAGACATACACACACAGAGAGAGAGAGAGAGAGAGAGAGAGAGACAGGGACAGAGACAGAGAGACAGAGAGACAGAGACAGAGAGACAGAGACAAAGAGACTGACCACTCTCTCCACACCTTCTTCCATTCCTGTACCACCCCTGTCTAACCATTGCACTTCCTTACAAATCTCTTTCTCACATTTCTATTCATTTTTGTACTGTAACCTACAAAATTTACTCAGGGCCACTATACGTGTGACTGTGTGTTTGGGACTCTCTGTTGGAGCCTGGTAGGCTCACCATTGGGTACCCAAGTGAGATAAAGATAATGATCCCCTCACTTCAAACTTATGGGCAACTGATGGTTCAGCAATAAGAGGAAGGCCTCCTTGCCCATTCACGATTGGCTGATCTCAGGATCAGTCTTGGTAAGGCCCAGGATGAGTAACCACATCTGATATAAATTCATGATTACAATTCTTAGTCAACAATGGTGAATTGAATATAAATTGCCCCAATGGACTCATGTGCTTGATGCTTAGCCAATAGGGAGTGGCACTATTAAGAGGTGTAGCCTCATTGGAGGAAGTGTGTCACCATGTGGACAGGCTTTGAGGTCTCACATCTGCTCAAGCTAGGCCTAGTGTAGCTCAGTCTTTCCCATGTTGCCTTAAGATCAAGATGTAGAACTTTCAGCTCATTTTTCAGCATCATGTCCGCCTGTACAATGCCATTCTTCCCACTATGATGCTAACAGACTGAACCTCTGAACTGTAAGCCAGCCTCAAATAAACATTTTCCTTTTTAAAAGTTGCCATGGTCATGGTGTCTCTTCACAGCAATAAATCCCAAACTAAAACACAATCTTTGTGTGTGGAAAATGGTATTTCCCATCCCTTGTCCCCATCTTCACTCTTTTACATACATCCCACCCTCTCTTCTGCAGTGTTTCCTGGGGCTTAGAGACCGCAGTATACGTGCATTGTTTAGAACTAAGCCTTTGAAACTTACTCACTGATCATTCACTACCAAGAGAGACTTCTATGATTAGGACTGAGAGCATCTTTTCCCACGCCCAGGTGTGAGATGCCCCCATAGTCTTTGGTCAGGAAAGTCCCCAGCTGCTCATAAAATGATACAGACTTTTTTTCAGGTCTCTTGTTTGGCCTCGGAACTAGAAGATATGACTCACTTTGGTGACAGAGAGAAACCAGGCTGGCACTGAGCTGGAGTCTTCCTCCCTACCATCTGGCTTTTAAAGGGCCAGAGAGTGTGGTTCAAGCTGTCAGTGAGCTATAGCGTCAGTCTTTACCAGCTGTGACCCCCTGTTAACCCAAAACTAACCTGCCAGACAGGATACATCCACCTGTGCATAACAGGATGGCTGTTACAGAGGTAACAAACTGCACTCTGATTGGATTGGAGGCCTACTCCATAGGAGGAAATCCGTGCCTGCTTTTAAACCCTGATAACAACTCATGCTTGGGCAGGTCATATGTTCAAGGCAGGAAATTATTACTCATTTCAACTGACATTTGAATATTAATATAAATATAAAATTGAAGTTTAACTATGTTTAATTAGTAAGTCAATGAAAGTTGATATAAGTAGAAATTGGCATTAAATAGTGAGTTGACATAGCATCAACCTGCTTATTAAACATCTGAGTCTACAGCCATGGGCAAAAGTTACAGGCTCTCTTCTAAGGGTGACTAGGACCCAGAGCTGCCTGTGCTGCCAAAGTACTTATTGACTCATTAAAAACCCTGAGTGGAAAGTAATGTTTAATTTTTCATGATAACATTTTCTTTTGTTTGGTTTTCCCCAATGGCTTCATATCTAGACTGAACATCTATTCCAAATGTTTTACACGGGAAGTGGAAACTGGAGCTAAGACAAACTCCACACCCTTTCCTATGGTTCCTCAGCTTACATTGGGAAAGTCTACCTTTTATCCTTTTATTCACGTGCAGTTTTTGCTCCTTATGATCTTGGTTTTTATTATTGTGTCTTAAGAAGTGTGTGTGTGTGAAACTTAGCAATGTTTTGAAGCTGCAGCAAACTCTTGTAGGGCTGAGTGAAATAAAAGTTCAGCTTTGTTTCTTCCTACATGACTCTCCATAGGGCTACCCAGCCTCTTCCTGCCTTGGTGCTGAAGCTTCTCTTTTCCCTGAAGACAGTAACCTGTGACCCCCTGATCTCACAGAGCACAGCAAGAAGCTCTGAGTGCCTCCTTGTTTCCTTTAAGTCGGATTTACTTTGTTAAATAAGAAGCAAATCCTGACCTTGCCAGTACCTCTAAGCTAATTACTTGCAGCATTGTACACTGCCTGGGAAGGCATGTTGTTTCAGTCGTTCTTCTGCACCGAGGAAAAGATGTACATCTTTCTAGTTATCTCCATAATTTTAATTTTCCTCTTGATTTTAGGAATACAGCAGAAAGAAAAGGTAGAGGTGCTCAGTAAGCAAGGCTCTAAGAGACAGGAAACAGGGACAGCAGACAGGCAGGAAAGAAAAAAAGGACAAAAGGGGGGAGGGGAGGGATGAAAGAAGGGGTGAGGAGATGATGGAGGGGGAGAAAAGAGAGGAGAGGGATCAGCAAGCAAGAAAAACAATACAACAGAAACTGCATTTAAACAAAGTAGAAGGCTGACCAATTAAAATATGATTCTTAACTGTACTTAAACCAAACCAAATAATCTGTCTGCAATTAAACCAAAGTAAGCTATTTCTTGAACTTGAGGCTTTTTCTTTGTCTTCTGAGAGAGTCTCACCACGCACAGCTTTGAACTCACTGTGTAGCTGAGGCTGGCCCGTAACTCACACCCTACTACGCCAGCTCCTGAGAGCTAATTGCAAGCGTTTTCTTTCCACCAAACCTGGCTCAGACACCTTTCTCTCAGTAAATACTGCAGCGAGTCATGCTGATTCCATCAGTGAGCTAACAAAATATGTTCATCCGTTCAAGTGAAAGACTTCCTTGATAAAATATTCTTGCTCTCATTCAAACAGAATTTGTAAAATATGTTCAAAGCATAAATGGTACTTGTCTTGCCTATGAACATACCTGGTGAACCGGTTTTGATGACAGCTGTGCATTAGAAGAAACATTTTGAGGATTCTTTTGGCTCTTTGAAGTTTAAAAGCTGACATGACAAAACCTAAAGTTTTTTTTTCTCGTTTTCTAACATGAGCCTGTCCTGTTCTCCAGGACTGTAAATATTCTCGGAGGTCACAAGTCTAAGTCGAAGAAAAACTGGTGGATGACAGTGGAGAAAATAGTCACAAACGGGAAGAAGAGAGAATCAGAACGGTAAAAGGTAACCGTGGAGGGATGTGCCGAAAACAGTTGACAGAGGTTGGAAAAGGTGGAGGGAGAGCAGGTGAAAGTTGGTAAACAGATCTAACCAACCCATGAAACCCGGAGGCACTACAGGGGAACGCTGGGAAAGCGTGCGATCCAGAAAAGACAGACACTGGGAGAGGAACAAAGGGTGAGCCAACCCATTCCCAAGTGGCCACTGGGTGACCCTGGAGGCCAGCCAGAGCAAGGGGAGTAAGATTGGGGAGGGGCACACATAACCACAGGTCACACAGGGTCTGTGGACAGACAGGGTTCACATGTTGAGATTTACGTTCTAAATTTAGAAAATAAGTGTGTCTGGTAGGAAAAACTGAGGTCTGTTTTAAATACTTTAAGCAATTTAAATACTTTTTCTTTTGCTCAGTGTGTGTGTGAGAGTGTGCGTATGCGTGTGTGTGCATGTGTGCGTGTGTGTGTGTGTGTGTGTGTGTGTGTGTGTGTGTGTGTGTGTGTGCGTGTAGGTTCCAGGGATTGAACTTGGGCTGGCAGGCTTGGCAGCAAACACACATACTCATCCCTAACCTGTCCTGCTTTAAGTACTTTCAAAGTTCCAACACTGCGAGCATGTAATTTCAGGAGTTGTGGCGGTTTCTCTGAGTTGTGTAGTCGCTGCTGCAGCCCATGCTGGCCTATTTCCATGGTCCCTGAAAGATCCCCTTGTTTCTTTACAATTCGTCTCTGTCCCGACTCCCAGCCCCAGGCAATCACTACTCCCTTTTCTCCATATATAGATTTCTTTTTCTGGACATTTCACATAAATAGAATCATACAATATCTGTTTCTCCATTTGGATTCTTTCACTCAGCTTTTTTTTTTTTTTTTTTAAGATAGTGCCTTGCTATGTAGCCCTGGCCAACATGGAATTTACAATGGAGACCAGGTTGGCCTCAGACTTGTGAATCTCCAACCTCTGCCTCTAAACTAGTAAACTATGCTGGGCTCTCTTGCTAGGTACGTTTTCTATTACATGAATACATGCTCTAGGCTGGATTTTGCATTTCCATTCATTGGTGATGGGTATTTTGTTGGCTCTGAGGTTGTTCGGCTATTTTGAATAAGGGTGCCAAAAACAGTTGTATGAGGTCTCTGTGTGACATAGACTGGCTTTTAGAGCAAAACTGGGCCTGGAAGGCGTGTTAACTTATATAAAAATGCAAAAATGTACCTGTTGTTTCACAACTCTAGAAACCAAGTTTCCGGGGGCGGGAGGCTTTTGAAAAAGAGAATTCCGTGAATAGTATTCTCTTTGCACACGTCCCAGTGTCTCCCCCTGCTGCAGCCCATAAGGCCAGGCCTGTTGGTATCTTAAGAGATGCTCCCCTGCAGTCCCTCCCACTCCTCTTCCTCAACTTCCCTCATGTTGAGGGTCAGTCATCAAACACTGGTTTATCCTAACCTCAGGGATCTTAGGTTGTTCCAACAGCCAGCATCCCCTTTCCTAATCCTAGCTCAGCTCACTGTTCTGCATTCAGCATTTCCTGAAATGCTGTGAACGTGGTTAAGTCTTTAGACATGAATCTGAAAGAGTGGCCATGTTTCTCTCGCTGTTACCCCACCATATACGTTCGCTGCATTTGTAACAGAAGAATCTGTCTTTGACCGTCTCTAACCAGAATGCAAGATCAAAGACGTAGGCACTTTTATCTTTTTTCTTCCTTTCTGCAGAACTTCACATGTGGGCAAGTACTCATTAAATCTGCCAAACTCATACGTAACTCACTATCAGAATTGTCCTCGAGTATGATTGATTGGTGGCATTCTCAGGGCTGCACTACTGTTCTTTCGGTGGCCTCTGTCACATGCTATCTGCTTCTGTCTCTAGCTCTCACTTCACTGTACTGACAGATGGCTACAAGCTAACTGTGCTCTCTGCCTTGGACCTTTCCTGTGCCCTTGTGTTTCGTGGGTGTGTGTATGTGTGTGTGTGTGTGTGTGTGTGTGTGTGTGTGTGTGTGTGTCTTCAGAGCCATACTCCTAGTCCCCATAACAAACCAGAAACATGGGAGTTAAGGAACATTGGAGTTCTGCTTCATCTGTGTAGAGAAAGCCCTAGATGTTACAACAACAATTAAACCCAGTCCCCTTCTAGCAAACAGCCATTCCCTCTGATTGGCATCTTATCTCCTGATGCACTCTTCCGGTTTCCTACTTCCTCCTCTAAGGAACCACATCTCTAAACATAACCTCCAGCTACATCTCAGCATCTGCTATTGGGGAGCCAGACTAGATCTGTGATTTATGTGTTTTAATTTCATTACAAGTTATTGTCAAACTGAAACATAAAAAAGCATGCAAGATCATGGATCTCCAACTTCATACCAAAACAAAACAGAACATGCATGTAACTTCACAAACTTTTATTATATTTGTGTGTGTGTGTGTGTGTGTGTGTGTGTGTGTGTGTGTGTAAGTTCTGGGGATGGTCATGAGGTTTGGTGGCACTCTTTAAACACTGAGACATCTTGTTGTATGTGGCTCAGAATCTCCTACTGCTGTCTGCCAATCTGGATATAGAGCTTTCAACTCCATTTCTAGCACCACGTCTGTCTTCCTGCATGCTGCCATACTTCCGACCATAACAGTAATGGACTGAACCTCTGAAACTGTAAGCCAGCCCCAGTTAAATGTTTGTCTTTATAAGAGTTGTCCTGGTCTTGGTGTCTCTTCACAGCAATAGAAAACCTAAGACAGTAGCTTACATGCTATGACAATGTGCTTATGACTATCTCTGTTTTATAGTTTATGCTAGGATGTTGTGACAAGAGACTTCCAAAGCAACAGACTATGAGAAGATATATATATATATAGATAGATAGATAGATATAGATGTATGTATGTATGTATGTATGTATGTATGTGTATATATGTGTGTGTATGTATATGTATACATATATAAACATATATATATATATATATATATATATACATATATATATATATATATATATATATATATATATATATATAATGCTTACTATTTATTTACTTGTAGGAGGCTCTTGTATTCCACAGCATGCCTGTAGAGGTCAGAGGACAACCCACCCACAAATTCCAGTAAGTAGGTTCTAGTAATTAAATTCAGTTCATCAGACTTGGCAGCAAAGCCTTTGCCCATTGAGTCAACTCACAGCCCTGTGTGTGGTTCTTGTCCCAGGTATATCTATTTTCTGGTCCTTTCCTACTGCTTTATTTTATTCACTTAAAGCGAGCTCTTCCTCCTTCTCCTCCTCCTCCTCCTCCTCCTCCTTCTCCTCCTCCTCCTCCTCCTCCTCCTTCTCTTCCTCCCTGTCCTTGGAATTTTTAAAGCTGATTCTCGCTGACTCCAGAGCAAGCAGTTCTCAACCTGCGGGACTCAACGCCTTTGGCATCTCTCTATCTCTAAAAATAGTGGCATTATAATTCATAACAGCAAAATTAAAGTTATGAAGTAGCAGTGAAGTGAACTTTATGGTTGGGGTCACCACAACATGAGGAACTATATTAAAATGTTGCAGCACCAGAAAGGTTGAGAAACACTGCCATAGAGGTTGGCCTAGAAATCACTGTGTAGACCAGGCTAGACTGAATTCATGATCCTCCTGTCCAGCCTCCACATTTCTGGGAAGACAGTAGTGAGATGCAACACATAGCTAAAGGCAATATTTATGATACCGTGAACTGCGAGTGTGAAACAATGTCTCATGCTCTGGGTAAATTATTTTCTGTGTCTAACATGTTAATGATGGCAAATGTATCAGGTTTAACTAATTGTGGTGTTTTGCTTGGCTCAGGGAGTGGCACTAGTAAGAGGTTTGGCCTTGTTGGAGTGAGTGTGGCCTTGTTAGAGGAAGTGTGTCACTGTAGGGATGGACTTTGAGAGAGCTTCCTCCTAGTTCTCCAGCACCATGTCTGCCTGGATGCTGCTATGTTTCCTGCTGTGATGATAATGGGCTGAACCCCTGAATCTATCAGCCAACCCCAATTAAATGTTGTCCTTTATAAGAGTTGCTGTGGTCATGGTGTCTCTTCACCACAGTAAAATCCTAACTGAGATACTAATGCCAATATTATACTATTTGTTTTGGTTTTGTTCTCAGGTCTCATGCAGGCTACATCTGATCTGCATCCCCACTCTCTGCTCTTATTCCCTTGTCTGCAAAGGAACCCTGGCAACATCATAAGAAACTGAATCTGCTCTGTCTTATACGTTCTGAGATAGCTTTTGTTCCCTACTGTACAATTAAGCTAAAGGGGACTGGTCCAGGTTGCCACTCTCAGCCAACCACACTCATTTTAAAAAACTGTTTTATTACCATTGGGAATTTTTAGACTACTGTCTCTGGATATAAAAACCCAGATTGTTGGCTTTCTAAGTCAGCTTCTCTAGGGGAGGATCTAGCAACTGTTGATATCATTGATCTTGAGATCACCTTTGGAAAACCACTGGCTTAGCATCTGTGTCATGGTCCATAGTTTCCATTTTGCAATTTGGCTTACAGCTGAATCTGTTTCTTTTGAGGAGGGACTGCTTGAGAGCTTTCCTGCCTATTCACTGTAGACTACATTTTAATCAGAAGTAACCCACACAAGATACCATGACAGGGTCTTATCCAAACTGGGACAGCGTTGAGAGCAACAGAGCTACTAGTTACACCACGGTAGCAGCGGTAAATGGGGACCATCTGGGAGCAACTGGAACAATCCCCTTTTGTTTGAAATGTTTAGTATGTTTAGAACAGTTATGAATATCAGAGAGGAAAATAAAATTCAAATCCGGAAAAACATTTCAATACACAAGGAAAAAATTTTTGGTCTTTTGCATAATTATAGGAAGCCAATAAATTAGTCCACTACTCTGACGGCTGGTCCCTTGGAGTTCAATGCTGCGCTAGAGCATTTTACAACTGGTCACTCAGCAGCGATGATGAGGAATGGGAAGTTCAGACTTTGAGCCTGTGAGTCATCCACATCTAGGTAGCTGTAGAACTTTGTGAGTGGGCCTTGGGGGGATAAGGACATCTGTGCATTGTGCTTACCAGTTTATAGAGCTTTTATCAAGTACTAATGGTCCCCCCCCCCACTCTCCAGAGAAAATGAAACACTTGAATCATTCATTGGAGCAATAGTTTGTGCTGCATAGCACGGAGTCCTCAGGTGGGGTCTCAAGACGCAACTAATTAGATTATTTAAGCTTTTCCCATCTTTTTCTGGTCCTAAACGCATCATGTCATTTTATTTCATAGCTGCAGGAAGGTGCAGCTCCACCTGGCAGCATGTCTTCACACAGGAACACCTAAAGGCTGAGGCGAGCACTTCTTTCACTTTAGTCACTAGTGACACTCACAGAGGCCAGGCTTGATGGTGCACAGCCAGTGACAGCATTTGAGGGGCTGGGGTGAAAGGGTCATAGCACAAGGGCAGCCTGGACTGGAGGGTTAGTCTGTAGTGAGTGTCACCACAGCATGGTCCAGTTTCTGAGATCATAGTTACGGCTTCCGCCACCTCTTGTCTCAAATCCTCTTATTCTCTTGACATTCGTGAGTATGCAGCTGACCATGTGTGACACCTGTCACACCATGTCTCTTTTTAGGAAAAAGCAAAAGACAAGGTGTCACTCCATGTTCTCCCTGCTGGAAGAGTTTCAGTCCTCAGTGGAGCAGAAGAGAACTGAGTCCAACCACTGCGATCTATAAGACTTGCCTTTTATTTTATTTCATTTTATATTATATTGTATTTATTATATTACATTATATTATCTTTGTGGTTCCTGCTTACTGTGCAAAGCTATAAATAAACTATGCTAGGTCTTTCTTTTCCTTCAGTTAACTGACAACGAAGAAGTACTCGTGAGGCAGTTGTGTAAGGGACAAGACTGGCATGCCTAGAAACTTGAGCAAGATGAGCCATCAGCGTGAAACTCGAACTTGCCAGACCAGCTCAGATGCACTTACTCATATACTATTTCCGTTTCAGATGTGCCTGACTTTGCAACCAGGTGGATTAGATAACAATCCATGTATGCCAGGCAGATTGTGTTTCCTAGTCGCCTGGTTTCTATCAGGCCTTATAGTTAGGAGCTACTCCTCCAAAGAGTGACTGCTCGGTGAGGAAGGGATGGTTGTGCTCTGACATACTGATGATTTCCCAAGCAGGAACTTTGGATGCTGTATTTCCACCTTCTCGTTTATCCTTTGAACGCCATGAGTCCTAAGAGCTATATGGGGTGGTTATAGCTTCAACAATCTAAATAGTCTTCCTCTGAGCCCCAAAGCTGTCAGGTCACTGGAGAGAATAGCTGAGGTCATAAAGTCATATGTGTCATTTCCAAAATCCAAAAAGAACATCAACTATAGTTTCTAGATATAGAAACAAACAGTCCTTGACATTGGAAAGGTTCAACTCATGCCATACACCGTAACACCCCAGGAAAATTTACTGTATTTCCATGGGTTTATTTTCCCTTTCTGACTCGCATGGTCTTAATCTAAAAATAACAGCCTCCTCCTGCTGTCTGATCTCATCAGCACATTCTTCTCAGTGCAGCCAGAATAAAGGGACAACCAATTCCTGTGGACCAATTTAGAGCACAGGGCACAGAGAGTGGGCTTAATCTTAAGTTGAAAAACACATCTCTATTCTTGAAAGCAAAAGAAAACTGCTTCTGATGTTTGTTTCTGTTTACAGAAGCAGAGAGAAAGAAAAGAAAAAAAGGGTTGCCCTTCTAAAAGTTGTGATCATTATTCTAGTGTGTGCAAACCACTTTGGATAAAGGATCTTTCTTTGAAGGTCTGTGGTCTTGAAGAACAAACTCCTACTCAACTGGGACCATGGTTGTCCCCTGAAATTTTCTTAAGGCTCACCATTGCCCCTCAGACAATTACGGGGGACAACACCAGAAGTATACCATGACTCTCCTCCAAAATTTCGCAGGGATGTACTGAAAAATACAACAGTGATTTTGTTTGTGTTTGTGTCCATGCATAGGTGTGTGCTTACATACTTCTGTGTGACTGTTCATACACATATGTGTGTGTACATATAGATGCTAGAGAACAACCCTGGGTGTTCAGATGCTCAGTTTGTTTGTTTGGGTTGAGTTTGGTTTGTGTGTGTGTGTGTGTGTGTGTGTGTGTGTGTGTCTGTGCATGTTTGTGCATGTATGTGTGTGTGTATGTGTATGTGTGTGTCTGTGTGTGTGCATGTTTGTTCATGTATGTGTGTGTGTGTGTGTGTATATGTGTGTGTTTGTGTGGGTGTGTTCACGATGATAAGGATCTAAGATAGCTATGGGCAGGTGCACACCTGTGACTCACCAGGAGTCAAAGCAGTGTAGCTAAAACTACAGAAGGATGACAGGATCCCTTTTGATCCACTGCCTTGTCTGTGAAGTTGAGCCTCTGAACCTTCACTGAGTTGTTTTTACCATGATGACTGTGTTAGCCTTCAGTGTATCAGTGACTGAGTCCTGTTATTGACTGAGGTCATTTATCCCAACACTGTGCCCAGATACAAGGGCAAATAATATGGTAATGGCTCAGGGACTTGTTGTAATGTAATCTGGCAATGTAGTTTTTTCATATTATTTGGCTTTTAAGCACCAGCATGTCCCAAGAACAATGTGGAAAATTACAGCCTGGACCAGTGGGACCTTCTTCCTGTTAACCTGGAACACCAGAACAACTGATGGAGTTAAAGTGTCGAGAGTATTAGTATACACAAGTAGGAGTTGCTGCCACATCTTCTATCCATCGCCATGGCTGCCTAGAAGCTGGTGCTGATCAGGCATAGCGAGAGCGCCTGGTACGACAAGGACCTGAGCCTGGAGGACCACAAGGAGGCGAAGCACAGGATGCTGGCTGTGAGTTTGACATCTCCTCCACCTCTTTACAAAAGAGAGCAATCCGAACCCTCTGGACAGTCCTGAATGCCATTGACCAGATGTGGTTGCAGGTGGCCAGGACTTGGCGCCTCAATGAGCGACACTATGGAGGTCTAACAGGTCTCAGTCGAGCAGAAACTGCTGCTAAGCACGGTGAAGCACAGTAAAGATCTGGAGACGATCTTCCGATGTTCCACCGCCTCCAGTGGAGCCTGATCATCCCTTCTACAGCAGCATCTGCAAGGATTTCAGGTATGCAGACCTTACAGAGGACCAGTTGCCCTCCTGGGAGAGCCTGAAGGACACTATTGCCAGAGCGCTGCCCTTCTGGAATGAAGAAATCATCCCCCAGATCAAGGAGGGGGAAAGGGTCTTGATTGCTGCCATGGCAACAGCCTTCGGGGCACCATCAAGCATCTGGAGGGTCTCTCAGAAGTGGCCATCATGGAGCTGAACCTGCCAATGGGCATTCCCATCGTCTATGAATTGGACAAGAACTTGAAGCCCATCAAGTCCATGCAGTTCCTGGGAGATGAGGAGACCTTGCGTAAAGCCATGGAAGCTGTGGCTGCTCAGGGCAAAGTGAAGAAGTGAAGGCGAGGAGGCAGACTCCTACCCGACACCCTCCCTGCCTGTTCCTGCCTCCTGCACCCTCCCCAGCACCTGCCACACTGACTACATCTTTAGGATCTTAGGTTTAAGTTGTAGCTGCAGATGGGGACCTGTGGCTCCCATTTTCATTTCAGTATTTTATCCCCTGCTCCCATTCCCTTCGTAGAATCTAGTCAGAAGAGCACCTTGGGGGTTAAGGTTCTGTGTCCACATCCAGGGACGGCTCCCTGTACCAGGAGAGTGGAGAGATAGTAATTATAGTTTTTCTTAGTTCTCTGTTTGCTCAGGGTCTGCTTAGGAGGAAGTCAGGGAGGAACTGCGCTGTGGTATGACCAATGAGAAGCTGCGGTCCAGTTTGTCCCTGGAACCTGTCCTGCATTCTTCCCACAATTAGGTAACTGGGGGCGTAGTCATTCCAGTGGAGAGTGGAAGTAGCCTCGTGGTGACCTGAAAGACCCTACTTTCTCTCTGACCCTAAAGGAGCTGCTGGCCCTAGAAGGTTGGGATCAATCTTGTCAAGTGTGTGTTACATTTACTTTTATTTTTTTAAAGGTATATATACATATATTAGCACACAGAAGCAACCCTGAGGTTGCTAGTGGCAGTTGAAACAGTACCTCTCCTGGAGTGTTTTTTTATTGTGCAAATAAATTATGCCTATTTTGATTACTATAACTCCATCATTTATAGAAGCCTTCCAGAGAGTTTTGAGGATGGTGTCATTTTGAATATCATGCCAGTTGCTCTACCACAACCATTATCGACAACATGCTGACCTTAACTGGCAATGAGGTGCTGCATTTTTTCCCGCCTTAATACAAGAATTAATACAGGGAGCTGTTCCAACCACAGACTACAGGGAAGGTAACTCCAACCTAGGGAAAGTAACTCTAAGAGACCTTTTTAAAGAAGCCTGGCCTTGCTCACACCAACGCAAGTCACAGGCTTTTGGCATAGAAATTGTTTCCAATGTTTTTTCCTTCTTCAGGCAGAAGAAAATGTGAGGATAAATTTTCACATGTGATAACCTTACCCAGTCTTGCCTTCATCAATTTTTAATTTTTTTATATTATAATAAATGTGTGGTTTCTATGCATATATATGTATATATATATGCATACATATGTATGTATATATATACATATATATACATACATATATATGTATATATATACATATATATACATACATATATATATATATATATGGCACAAATGAACACAGTTCAAGGATTTAAACAATTTCCAATGTAAAGATTTTTAAAAATAATTTAAACAACGTCCAACTGCTTAAAGTAGAACATTAAATCTCTAGGGTCCATCTTGGCTCTACCTGGCCTCTAGCTGTGTTCTTCTTTCCTTGGTCTTATACTCTCAGAATTCATCACCACATGTATTCTTCATGTTTCACCCACATAAATGAGTAATTTTTCAAATTGCTTCTCCTAAGTCATGTGGAGATCTGAATCAGCTGACAGGGGGATCTTCGGAGATGTGCATGTGAGCGGTTGGTGGAACTGGTTTTCCTTATAAACGACTCTCAGGCAAGAGATTTAGAAAGGAACAGCCTCACCAGACACATACGTACAAAGAATTATACTGCAATAATAGGGTGCAGCAGAGGGATGTGAATGTAAAGATTCTGGCTTCTCCCCAACTGCCATGTTTCTTTCTTCTTTACAACTTTCTTCAGGTGAGAACCCAAAATGGACATAGACTTAGCTACCTACCTGAGCATGGTACATCCTTGTTTGTTGATAGAAGAGAGACAATCCATTCCAGGGTCATGGAATCCAAGAACTTCAACTCATAGTGATTTGTTCTCTATCTCTGTCGCTGTGTGTTTATGTGTGTGTGTCCCTTTGTCTGTCTCCTCTGTGTGTTTGGTGTGTCTCTCTGTTCCCTTAGTATGTCTGTCTTTCTTTTCTCTCTCTCTCTCTCTCATAGGCTTATATTTTTCAAAACCTACTTTGATAAGGGTTCTTAAATGTTTTAACCTCCCTTATAGCCCACTGATAAAATGTAGGGAAAGAAGATGTTTAATAGGACAAGGGGGGTGTTGTTCTGTTTAAAAGTATTTCTTTGGGGTGATGCCAATCTCCACTGTCAGCAGCCCCGTCTACTTGAATCAGCAGCAGTGGCTCAATTCAGAAGAAACCACAAGGCTCCACCAATCAGCACGAGTCTGCTGAAGCAGCCAGAACACCTTTATAGGTTCTTTGGTGCATAACAAAAATAAGCGAAGAAAGCAAGGTGAACCAATGCCAGAGCGTTATTCACTGTCCAATAGGTTGTACTTAAACTCTTTCCAAACACCATGTGTCTGAAGTGTCTGCTCCAGCAAAACACACATGCCCTTTCACCAGACAACTTCCAGGAAAATATATGTTTGTTCTAAGCAAAGCATCCTCTCACAAGACAATTTCCAGGAAACGTCACACGATGCAATCTGGCCTCCAATGAAACAAAAAATTACACTTTACTCTTTCTCATGGAGAACAGGTTTCAAGTTAAAGTTCCTTAGCCTTTCTCTTGCAACAGATAAGAAATAGCACCTCTGTACAGGAAGACAGGTTAAATATCTGCATAAAGTTGGTGGTTTCATTAGGAAAGAAGAAAAGAGAATCCCAAATAGTTCAGCCTCTAATGTGGAATTACCTGATATTTAGAAGCTAAAAGCTGTTCTCTTACAACTAGTAGTCAGAAAATACAAACTATATAGTGGTATATATTTAAAAAAGAAAGCCACAAACCCTCACTATGGCCGGCATCGTTGAGCTATATGGCATCTGTGGGATATTTTCATCTCAGCAGCGACCACTCTCCTCCGACACTCTGCTGCTGGCTACTCTCTTGTCCCAGTGGGGACCTCTCCACTTCTGTGACTAGCTTCATCTATCTTGTGGCCCTCTGTTGTGGACCCTGTTCCCATTCCCAACAACCTTGTAAAATAAGATTCTAGAGGTTCCAGCAGTGGCTAGCGCCCTGAGGTTCTGGGACATGCTCTGGTCCCAGCAATCACTGCCCTCTCTTGGGTCCCTGCCTCGGATTCTGCCCACACTCCCGGCAACCACCTTCTGAGGTCACTGTCACCACTCACACCAGCCCAACAAAATCAAAATTCCAGAAACTTGTAATTTAACAATCAGATTTATCTCAGTAAATTCTCACGCCACAAAATGTCCACATAATAAACTCAGAGTCCATTGATATGATACAATCTACCCACCTACACAAAACAAGTTGTCCTATAATAATCCATTCCTTATAAGATATTCATAACCACCTGTGACCATTCAGAGCCACACAGAGATGGGTCATCTTTGCCCTCCTCCATCTTGCTTCTCCCTCTCTCTTGGCTTCTCTACCCTTTCCAAAACTCTGTCTCCACCTTACTTTTTCACTGCCCTATCACAGGCCTTTCCTTATCTTGTTCCTGCCCTCACCTTAATTCCAACTGCAGAACTATAATATGGCATTCCAGAATGTGTGCTCAGTCTTGGAGGCATTAATTAATTTTAATTTTTCATATGGGGTCTCCAATAGCCCAGGATGGTCTCTGTCTCACTATGTAGCTGAAGATGATCTTCCCAACTTCACCTTTCATGTGCTGTGATTCCTGGCATGCTTTCCCAAGTCCAGATAAAATACATTTCTTTGTTTCTCTTGGTATTGACTTTCCACAGATAGCTAAGCTTTGACATAATGCAGTTTTTACTGTCTACTGAAAATGCTCTGCTTTATATCACTTGCTATTTATTCTGAACTGGGTAGTGCCTACCAAGTGGTTTTCTCTTATTTACCTAATTGAACTAAGGAGGGAGAGAGAGAGAGAGAGAGAGAGAGAGAGAGAGAGAGAGAGAGAGAGAGAGAGAGAGGCAGTTTACCATAACTTTAGGTACATACTTTTATATATTTACATTTTCTAGAGCAAGTAAACATTTTGCAACCCTACAGGTTTGAAAATGGTCATGGGATTTCTTCTGATACTTTCGTCAAGAAGCAGGATCTATTTCTTCACTCCCTAAGCTCAAGCTGACCTTGTAACTTGCTTTGACTGCCTGCCTACTGCAGACCTATTTGTGACCTCTCACAAGGCCTTTTCAGCTTTGGTTCAGCCTTTATGGAACTCTTAAGCCTGGGGAAACATCCTATACTGTCTTCTGAACGGGCCATGGAAAGAGCAGACATGCTGTGCCAGCCCCAGTTAACCGGTACCTGGTTGAAACTGAAGCAATCCCTTTTCATACCAGAGGAAACAGACTTGAGTTTCTTGGCTGAGTTCTCCACAGACTGCTGCCCAAGAACCATGAACAGATGGCTGATATTTTAAACACAAAGTTTTGGGGAAATTTTCATGCTGTAATAGATAACTGATATCCTCAGCCCACAGTTGTCATTGTTTATCTCTTTCTCTCTTTTTATTATGGTGTTAGAGCAGTGGTTCTC
Organism: Micromys minutus; assembly: GCF_963924665.1. Taxonomy (NCBI): domain Eukaryota; kingdom Metazoa; phylum Chordata; class Mammalia; order Rodentia; family Muridae; genus Micromys; species Micromys minutus. The sequence goes on along the minus strand of NC_137960.1, from coordinate 29,149,157 downwards.
CACCTTCTTAAATCTGTGACCCTTTAATACAGTTCCTCATGTTGTGATGACCCCTCACCCATAAAATTATTTGTATCACTACTTCACAACTGCAATTTTCCTACTGTTATGAATCAGAGTGTAAATATCTGATCTGCTCTTCCAGAGGTCCTAAGTTCAGCTACCAGCAACCACATGGTGGCTCACAACCATCTGTAGTGGGATCTGATGCCCTCTTCTGTTGTGAATGAAGACAACAACAGTGTACTCATATTAAAAAAAAAAAAAAAAAAAAAAAAAAAAAAAACTGGGGAAATGGGGCCGGAGAGATAGTTTAGTAGTTAGTTAAGAGTGAGTGGGCCCAAGTTCGGTTCCTAGCCCATGCCATGTGGCTCAAACAGTTTATAAGTCTAGTACTAGGAATCCACTGCCTCTGGGTGCCACAGGCACTAAAGTCATGCTCACATATCTACACACACACACACACACACACACACACACACACACACACACACACATTCTCAAAAAAAAAAAAAAAAACAAATTAAATTCATTTAAAAATAAAATGTTTCTAATACTTGGAAGATTATTCTTTTCCTTCCTATAATGTAACACCTAGTCAGCACCTACCCCATGCTCCTGCATTGTGCCAGGCTTAGGGTCACATAGAGCATTGGGAGTAAAGATAGGGAAATGTAGTTTTCATTAACAATAAAACCGTTAATCGATTAATTAATTTTTGTTTTATTTTGAGACCGACTTTTTCTATATAGGTCTTGCAAGATTTGAATTTATGGTCCTTCTACCTCTGTCTCCAAATGCTGGGATCTGGGGTGGGTATCACCAAACCTGGCAAAATGTAAAATATATATTTAATTCATCTTCATTGCATTGTTCTTAAGCTCTATGTCATACCCACCGACCCAGGTTTCTTTAAATATTCCACTTATAGAATGTACTAACCCATGTATAAATGTGTGCAACCAATGCTCAGATTATATTATTGCTATGTATACTAGTGATCAAAAACAATAGAAGGTGGGCAGAAAGCATAGTTTCTATTTTAAGAGACAAATAAAGAAGTAAACTATACTTACTGTGCAATTTGAATGAATGCCCATGCTACTGGGTATCATGGGATTGCCAAGACAAATGCACTGTAGAAATGTTAAGACCTATGTGTCCACAGTAGATACCTCCAGGCCCACTGTGAGCTTTGATTCTTAAAATGTAGGGAGAAAACCAAGATGGGATATGAAGTTTTCATGTCTCAGGCTCATCCCTCTTCCTTCTGGTCAGGGCAGGATCCTCTCAGATCCCACCGTTATTATACAATCGCCCTGAGAACTTATGCCCACTATCAAATGTTATATAAAAAAGTATTTCCAGTTCCACCCAGCCTCCTGGCTCACCCTGAGAATGAGCTAATCAGATTGATGTGGGATTGTCTCTCCAGTTTTCTTCAGCTCCTCCCTGGTATGGTCATGAAAGAGCCAAGAGTGAGGCCCAGAGCTCGCACATAGGCTTTGTACTTCATTTTCCTGACGTCATACACTGCAGATGCTTTCTTATCCTCAGGGCTATTTTTACCTTTATCACTCTCCCCCAACCATTTTCGACTGTAGTCTTCTGCTCTTTAGGTCCACAGCACATCCGCCTTCAAACATTTCCTTTAGTGCTTTACTTCTTGTTCTCTCGTAACCTCTGACTGTCATCACTACTTCCGGTTCCTTTCCTTTCATTTTCTCCCCCACTCAATTACTCCCTGCTGTCCAATTTTCCTCTATTCAATTCTGAACATCAGCTGAAAGCTTCCTTGTTGCTAAGCAACCACATCACCCAGATACACTATATATACACCACTTTCTACTCTCAGCTCCTGAGAGAGAGAGAGAGAGAGAGAGAGAGAGAGAGAGAGAGAGAGAGAGAGAGAGAGAGAGAGAGAGAGAGAGAGAGAACCAGAAAGAATTAAAATAAAAAGCCTTATGGGGTAGAAAAATCTCTAAGAGAACATGCAGGTTTTTGCCTTCCTGTCTTCATGCCTGGCGATCTATACTTCTCACACCTTGCCTTTTCTTAATAGCTATCATTGCTTCCTTTATTCATAATTTGCTCCATGCCTTGAGCTAACACTACAATAAAGCACAAAGCGTCCCTCTGAGCTTACACAAATTATGGATGGGAAAAAGAAATATAATTCTTACCAAGGGAACAATAAAGGAGAAAATATCTAAAGTTTAACTACAAAGTACGTGAAACACATAACTATGAAGCTCTTCTGAATAAACACACTGGATCGAATCCAGCCCTCCCTAGTGGAGTGGCTTCCACTGAAGACCAAGTCAACTAACCTGTACTGGCTGTCAGCCTCAGTCTTGGTGAGCCGTGAGGAAGCTGAGGGTGGTTTGTAGGAAATAAAGGGTAAAAACAATTCCAAGAACTGACTGTGGTTTTCTAAAGCTCTGTCCTTCTGCAGACTTCAATCTGATGTGACATTTATGTGTTGAAGGCATAATGAGGGTGTGACAGCCTTCCTCACAACATGTTCTCAAGGGATTCCAAAGTCTTCTGGCACGTTTAATCATTTAACAGGCATGGTAACTCCATATGTCTAAACACTAGAGCCGCGTAACACATACCAGCATGTTTGAAGAAATCTCCTTTTCACCCTTGCAATACCATAAATAATTTCCCCCATTGGTGTGAATTCTTTCTCTGTCGCTGTGCATTTCTGCAATGCCTGGGAGGCCTTCTTTGTGAAGCCTGCCCCCTGCTCTGTTGTTTTGGCCACAGCTCACACCACACTAATTGGGGAGTGTTGAGAGCTGTCCTGCAGGGTTGGAGCCTGTCCTGTGCACATATGGCCCAGGACTGAGTCTTGGCCTCTGTAAGAGCTCGAAGGTCTTTCATGTAATAAGTGCTTACTAAACTGCTTTACATGTAATAATAGTAATAATGATACAAAGGTGCTCAAGACGACATTTTCTTATTATTATTAATTTGTACATTTGTGTGTGTGAGTGCCTGAGCTACTTTCTCGTGTGTGTGTGTGTGTGTGTGTGTGTGTGTGTGTATATGTGTACTTTCTCCTCTGTGTGTGTGTGTGTGCACTTTCTCATGTATGTGTATGTGTTCACTTTCTCATGAGTGTGTAAGTGTTTGCACTTTCTCCTGTGTGTGTATCTGTCTGGATTTTCCCGTGTGTGTATGTGTGTATACTTTCTCCTGTGTGTGTGTCTGTACTTTCTCGTATGTGTGGGTCTGCACTTTCTTCTGAGTGTGTGTGTCTGCTGAAATTTCTCTTTGTGTGTGTACTTTCTCCTCTCTGTGTGCACTTTCTTCTCTCTCTCTCTTTGTCTCTGTCTCTCTCTGTCTCTCTCTGTCTCTCTGTCTCTCTGTCTCTCTCTGTCTCTGTCTCTCTCTGTCTCTCTCTGTCTCTGTCTCTCTCTGTCTCTCTCTGTCTCTGTCTCTCTCTGTCTCTCTCTGTCTCTGTCTCTCTCTGTCTCTCTCTGTCTCTCTCACTGTCTCTGTCTCTCTCTGTCTCTCTCTGTCTCTCTCTGTTTCTCTGTCTCTCTCTGTCTCTCTCTCTCTCTCTCTCTCTCTCTCTCTCTCTGTGTGTGTGTGTGTGTGTGTGTGTGTGTGTGTGTGTGTGTATACATTGTAGGTCAACCTCAGGAAACACCCACCTTGTTTTTGAAGAAAAGATTTCTCAGTATCACTGTAACCTGGGGCTTTCCAATTAGCTTAAGGTAGCCAGCCAGGGAGGCTCCTGTCTCACCTTGCCAGTACCAGTGTTACACTGCAGGGTACCACACTTGGCATTTAAAAATGGATAATGAGAATTGAACACAGACCCTTTTGTTGTTTTGCTTTGCTTTGTTTTTTACATTGAAGCCCATGTTCACCAATACAACAACCAAAAATAAAACTGCTCTGAACTGCAGCTGCCCATTTCAGGAGAAAATCTTGGTTTGCCTGAAGCCAGATATTCTGAACGTGGAATAGCTGAGAACATAGCATCTTCCACAAGCTATGAGGATGTCTGGTCAGAATTGTGACTCAGAAAACCGCCCTGGCTTTCCTTTCAAAGTCCATCTCCTTAGGTCTTCTGAGTGGTTCAGGAAGTTCTATGGTTTTTTGTCTTAGGGTGAGTTCCCCTATTAAACCTGTATTTGAATTTCCGGTCGTTTTCTATTTGTGTGTGTGTGTGCGTTGCTTTAAACAAAGGAGAATTCTGTCAAGATTTTCAGTAGCCTTCCTGTGCTCACTTCTCTCAGCACCATGTCTTATCACTTTTTCCATTCCTAGGCACTGGGTTCCTTCTTCTTCCATCCTGTTCATCAGACGGTCTACAGTAGTGGTCTTCCTCAGTGCGTGCACTGAGTCTCTTGAGGTCAAAAGACCCTTTCAGAGGGTTCGTATACCAGATTGCCTGCCTATCAGATATTTACATCATGATTCATAGCAGTAGAAAGTTACAGTTACGAAGTAGCAATGAGATCATTGTATGGTTGGGGTGAGCACAGCATGAAGAATGAAAAGGTTGCAGTATTTGGGAGGATGAGAACCACTGGCCCACAGGTTTCCAGTGCTGCCTGTAACTGAGAACTGTGGTGCCTCCCCTAGGAAAGAGATTTGCTTCCCACCGAGAACCAACGCTGTAATAGAACCAGAGCCTTGGAAGCATCTCAGTTTTATCTCCCACAGTGTTGACTCTTCCGTCCATCAGGTGCCTATGGTCTCAGCCTCCCGATGTCATGTAGAGTCATCTCCCCTATGAAGCCTGTAGGTGAAGGTACTGCTTGCCAACCCTTCCTCTTTGAGTTCTCCTCACACCCTCTGAGGAGAGCCAGGAATTCTTGTGTTCTTTCCTCCGACCCTGCCCATCTCTCAATCCCTTTTTACATAGCCAAGTGACTATGACACATCTTTTTCACCTATTCACTTTGCTGTCCCAATTCTCTTGTCCTTCACTGGCCTGGCCAATCCTGAGCCTTGAGTGTGGTCATCTTTCTGACCCAAGCACAGGCTAGTGAGGCTCCTTGAGGGAGACACAACTATGTCCCTGACACCATCCCAGTTTCATAACACTAAACATACTTCCCTCCAGCATGGTCTGCCACCCTACTGTGTCCTACTGTCACCGGCCTCCCTGTCTGCTTTTCACAAAGCATTATTAATTTGTCCCCTACGTTAGCAGCATGTGAGGTTCCATTGATCACTGTGAGCAAGGCAGACAAGATCTCAGTCCTCAAAGGACTGAAGGTGGAGCCCTGAGGATGAAGTTAACATTGTAATTCCAACATTTCCAGTTGTATATTATTTAAAGAAATAGACAAAATCCTACTTTGCTAATATCTAGTCATTCTCGCTCTCTTTTTTCTAACATCACACAAATGTAATAAAAAATAATTCCCATTTTTAACAATTCAGGCACTGCAGAGGTACTAAATCTAATAAAAATACTCGCATTTTTAAAAAATCAGGCACTACAGAAATACTTGGAATAAAATTAAACTCTTCCAACTCTCCTTCCCATCTATAAGACCAGCAGTTCTCAACTAGTGGGCCGTGACTTCTTTGGGGGGTCAAACGACCCTCTCACAGAATCGCACATCAGACATCCTGCATATCAGATATTTACATTATGATTCATAACAATGGGGAAATTGTAATTATGAAGTAGCAACAAAAACTAATTTTATGGTTGGGTATTACAATAACATGAAGCTCTGTATTGAGGAAGGTTCAGAACCATCGAGCCGGAGTCTCTCACCCTGCACATAAGCAGTTACCAGACAGATGTCATTTCTGTGGGCTTAACCTCCTGAAAAGCCTTGCAGGCAAACGCATACACCCTCACATTGTGCACACTGCATAATTAAATAGTCTGAGGGGTGAAAATAAAAACGTTTAAAAAGGTGTTCGTTCCTTTACATTGAAATAAACCTTATTCCCTGTGCAGCAGATCAACTCAACCAAAACCTAAATTTTACATGAAGCTACTTTGCAGTGGCTGATAAAGGAGACAAATGTCAGGGTCTGCCAATGAGCCAGGAGCAAAACAAAGGATGTATTTGCTGACTCAGCAGGTTGGGTGAAAATCTCAAGTAAATCAAACTCTGCTAAGCACCTCAGTCACAAAATTGTATAAAAAGTTGGCAAACCAAACAGAGACGACCTTTAAGGACAGATTAAGACTCTTGAACACTTCTGCTAACTAAAACTGCACTTCCCTGTCCCAAACATTACCTGTTGATACTGTGTTTCACGGGCATTTTAAGTAGCAGGAGCACTGATAGATACCATATGTCAAATGCAGCAACAATGGGTAACAAGTTATGGCTTTTGGTTTCCTCAGAACTGAACCAGAGTTAACTCACCCACTTCCCTCCCTCCTTTCTGTCTTTTGAACCAAAGTCATTTTTATTTCTCACATTTCAACAGATAGGTGTGTGATTTGGGATTTGAGGGACTCTGCAGTTACTGCCTGCTTGTTAAATAGTTATTATTTTAAAGACCGACAGAAACTATTTCAACCACAATGTGGACAGCTACATATAGAATATAGGGTGGCTCTTGGCAATCTGTATTCTCCAATATCTTTCTGATTTCAACAATATGTTGAAATATGTCTATGTGGAACATGTAGATTTAGCTTTTTAAAAAATGTAAATTCTAGTCCTTAGTAAACAGTTACCATAACCTACCAAATGACTTCCTGTTTATCATTATCTTTATTATATGCTTTAATGGGGCACTTATTCATGTTCCTTTTCAAGTATAGGAATTTCTATAGGATGCCTACCTAGACTGAGATTTTTAGATAGAAAGAGATTTATACGTTTTGTCTTATTTGATTGTTTTAATTAAGAGAAAGTATGTTATGAGCTAAAGTTGCTTAAGTGTTTAAATTGCTAATTCACAGATCAGTAAATGTAAGCCTTAAAAATACACAAAGATATTCAACTCATTAATGGTAAGAAATAAAGATTAAACAACTAGCCAAAACATTGTTAATGGCTAGGAGGGGAAGGGAAGGGATATGTGTGGAGATATGTGTGTGTTTGTGTCCCTACATGTCTGTATGTCTATACATGTCTGTATGTCTATGTGTATGGGTGATAATCTATGTGTCTCCCCCTCCCCGTGTGTGTGTGTGTTTGTGTGTGTGTGTGTGTCTGTCTGTCTGTCTGTGTCTCTGTGTGACTCGGAGGGTAAAGGTGCTTGCCTGACAACCCAGGTTCAATCTCCAATCCCCCTGGTGGGAGGAGAGAGTTGTCTCTCTCAAAGCTGTCCTCAAAGCTGTCCTCTGACACCATGCCCCACGCCGAGTGCACACCTACCCACAGTTGTTTGTAATAAAATTTGCCTAGCCATGAAACAAAATTATGTTGATGAAAAAGTCCCAGGCATTCTAGCAGCACCAGCGACAGAACATGGGAGGAGCCACGAAAGGATTGTGTGCCAGAGCAAAAGAAGAGGCTTTTGCCTTCTTTTGTTAATCGCCTGTAAGTCATAAAAGTGTTTTGCTCAAGAAATATACTCTTGGAAGCCTGGCTGAATCAATAGAGATGTGAGAAGGGCTTATAAAAAGGTTTATAAGCTTGGATAATTTAAGACTTCCATAGATAAACCTCTGCTTCATTCTACCCTTCCTTACCCTCCCCCTCCCTCGCTCTTCATTTCCCTCCTTTTCTATTCCCCCTCCCCCTTCACTTCCTAGTCATTTTCAGTAGAGGAAGGACTTCAGTCAAACTGAAGTTCTAAATCCTGTTAACCTCACTTCGACCCCATTATTTCACCATTTAACGATGAGGCAAATGCCATCAGCTCTTAAATCATGAACTTTAAATGCCAAAACACCGTCCTGCGCGTATATTTCAAAGCATGACTGATACACAGAAGAAAGCCAGCCAACATTAAAAAACAAACTTCAGAACAGTCAACCCTTCAGAACCGGGGCTAGCCGGGTGCCTCCCGCTGGGGGTTCCCTGAAAGGTCTCTATCCAGCCCACGGGAGACGTGGGCGCCACTCTTGTAGAAGAGCAGTGCCCTTGTCCCCACTGTTGCCTAAGAAAAACACATTAGTATGGGCCCTCCTGTGGAAAGCTGCGACCTCTATTAAACAATGAAGCTGCTCTCAGAGTCCAAGTAAGACCTGGCATGGTTCGCCAAAACAACTGCAGCGCAAACCTACATCTGCCAGTCCCTTGCCCATAGCTGCCGGCACCCCAAAGACAGCCCTGCATCTTCGCTGTCCAACAGAAGCTCAGTTGATTTGCCAAAGTGTGGGGGGTCGCAAAGAGTGCGGAGTGGGGGTGAGGGGTGGGCACAAGCTGGCACCTCCCAGCAAAGGCTGCTCAGCATGGGGGTTCCTGGAGCTGGGCCTCTTGGCTTTCTGCTGAGCCAGGCCTCCTCGCCCCTCCCCCACTTCCTCCCCACACAGACAACGCCAGGATTAGCTAGAACGCACTGGTGTGTGAGCCCTCAACTGGCCGAGCACCTTTTAGTGCCAGAGATCTGTTTTATGGCTAATAGGTTCATAATAGGAATGAGAGGTTTTCAGCCTGTTCTCTGCTTTCTGAGGAGAGCACGGATCTCACAAGAAGAGCAGAATGACAGTCACTCCTAGCACAAAGAAACCCACTCCGGATGCTTTGTTGCGAAGGCCCTTTGCCATCTGTTCATTTCCTCGAGGCAGAGTGGCTGCGGACCGCAGCAAAAGGCACCCAACAAACCCAGACCAGGGTACCTTCGCGTCCCTCCTAGGAGGCATTGTCCTCAACTTTTCTATCTGCTTCTAGTTAGAGAGTTTTTTTTTTTTTTAAATAAATAAGACTAGCAAATGACTCACTGTGAATAAAAATAAGAGTGTAATTTGTAATCATCTTTTAGGAAACAAGAAGAAAAGAAGTAAGCCCTCCAGAACTGGAGAAGTAACTCACTCTCTGAAACCTCCTCAGGGACGTCTTCAAGTGTTAGACAGGACGCGGGCATTTGGGGGTGAGGCTCAGCTCCGGAGGTAAGGGCGCCCACAGCATCATGCATATTCATAGACGGCAACCTGAGCGGCCCAGCAAACCAGTGTCTATTCCCTGCACACACTTTGCACCCACAAAGGCACCCAGAGGCATCCGCTGGCTGCATCACCTCATTCAGAAGCACTGGCAGCTTCACTCACTCATTGACTGGAATTTCTCCACAGCCGATGGCAGCCCAAGAAGAACCCATCTGTCCCAGCCATTAGTACGGAAGCGTGAATTTCAAGGCTTCAGAGAAATAAAAAGGGGGTGGGGGGAAGCCCAGGGCATTGATTAATAATACTATAATGGAGAAGTGGGTCGGTGGGCAGAGTACAGAAAGGAGATTGATTGCACTCACTACACCAGCTCTTCTCAATAGGTCTTCAAAACAAAGAAACAAACAAGACCTAGAAAGAGCTGGTTGGCGAGCTCAGGAACCTTTCAGAGGGGTTTGGTGAGACACACTGGGATTTTTATCCATTCACTGAACAAGGTGTTTGGCAAGTGTTAAATACAGCCCGGGGCACTTAAAATACAGCAAAGCTCCTCTATCAGGCCAGCAATTGTGGATAATTTAGGAGAGAAGGCTGGAGGATCAGGAAATCAAGATTATCCTCAGCTACATAGCAAGTTCAAAATCAGCCTGGGCTACCTGAGATCCTGTCTCAAAAATTAAACCCACCTCATCATGTAGTTTATGACCACCTGGATGCTTCATTTTTCATGCTTGTCTATGGAGGCAGAGTGTCTTAGGAGTTTTTGTTATTGTTTGTTTGTTTATTGGTTGGTTGGTTGGTTGGTTGGTTGGTTTGGTTTTTATGGCTGTGAAGAGACACAGCTCCTGATAATGCTACTCCCTATGAGCCAAACTTTCAAACACACGAGTTTATGGGAGCTATTTCTATTCGAACCACCACTAAGAGCATCTGCCACTGGAGGGGCTGGACCTTACAATTCACTCAGTGACTCTGAATGAAGAAGTTGGTACATGTGCCCTGATGTGTGCAGTATAAAAGGGGGCGTCGGACAGGAGGAAAAGATCATGGAAAGGGAGACTCCGCTTGGGGTTCTGTGTTCCATCTGGCCGCTGATATGTATGAAGGCCACTTCGTCCAACAAAATGTGAGGGCGCTAGGCTATATTCCATCTTCTCTGTCATCAGGGTGGGGGATGGGGGTTGGCAGAATGCAACCTAAGATAGGGGCCCCAGCTTGGGTGAGAATCTACACAGGCTGGGGCTGAGGAGGCAGGGGTTCCCAAACTCCCGGGCATATAGGGGGGGGTTGGGGTGGGGACTTCAGCTTAGCTCAAGGTGAGTGTCCAGAGGGCAGAGGGGCCTTCTGCCTGAGACTGAGGCGTCGAGGTTCAGAATGACAAAGGCTCCCTCTGACAGTGCTTTTTTATAAGAGACACAGTCCTTGTTTGTCCAAACTGTTTATTTATTGCTTACTGTAGAAAATTCGTGTGTTTGACTTACTCGGGGTGAACCAGGGATTAAATACCTTTTACAGGAAGAACTCTCCAGGAAGGGATGCTTATTGGCTGAACCCTTGGGCCAGCCCATCTAGCCCGGCACTGGCACGGAGAACTCTGTGCTACTTCACTAGTGGTCACATGTTCCAGGACAGGAACTGGGTTAGGAGAAGATGAAATGTCTGTTGTCCGCCGATACAGGAAGTATCGGGGTTTCTGAATCCGCTCACTTGCCCCACATCTGATGCGATGAAGATTATTCAAAAAGTGATAAAAGATCTATCATTGTGATATAGTAAGACCCAAGAGATACAAGTATTGGGAAACACACACACACACACACCTAATCTTGCTGAAAGATTCCTGTGCTCACAGTCCCGACACCAATACCAATTGTTTTTAAGGAGGTCCGTTAAGATCAGTGATGCAGTGAATTCGATGACTGACCCACCTCCCCATTAAAGTATTATTGATGGGAAGTGTCCCAGGCCTTTTGGAGAGTAAATTGCTGTGGATGGAAAAACCTAAGGAAGGCACACAGTATTACCAAGCCAACTGCCTTCATTTGACCTGTAAATCTAATGCAAAACAATGTACCCGATAAGAGTGTTTTGAGCTAGATAAGGTGATTCAAAAGCATGATGCTGGCAAAAGCTAATGGGAATAATATAATGAGGGAAGATTTAACTTTACAAAAGATCACAATATAAAGGTTCAATAATTGGGCTGACAGGGTGGGTGAGGGGTAGAACCCAGATCCATTTGAGAAGGTTGGGAAAATAGCAAGAGAAGCTTCGGTTGCTCAACATGGTACTTTCTGACAGAGCTTTCAAATGGTTGCTGGTAGAACTTATCCTCCCTGTAAGGACCGGAAGCCTGGATACGGTGTCCAAACAGAGACGTCCCCCTCATGCAGAAGAAAATTGAATAGCTTATTATAAGGCTAGAAATATAAACAAAATTGGATGTAAAAATTTAATCACAGTTTAATACACCCCTGGTGGTAAATCAGCACCCAAGAGACAGAAGAATGCTGAAGGAAGTTGTTAACTCTGAGGAAACCACTTGACAGAAATGATCTTGAACGAAGTGTTACTGCATGGCTGAAAATGGATAGAGTGGAGGGCCATCAGAGAAGGCACAAGACACATTTTAACAATTGCAGTCAGTACGTGTGACAATGAGAAGTGTGATAAAATATTTGCTCAGTGGCCCTGACATACCTTTCATGAAAGCAATCCAAAGAATGAAAATGGTTCTGTCTCCAGATTCTAGATGCTTCCTCGTTTCTGGCCAGTGAACTGGGTACCAGAATTCATGTGAATGGAAACAGAACATGGTTTTGAACAGTGCCACAGAGCTTGGAATTGTGGGATTTGTGACTCTTTGGATGAAAGGCTTGAACACAGGGAGATGGTCAAATGTGATGCTGGTAACAGCAGGCTCCGAATTTGCTCAGCATTTATAAACAGGACAAGAGCAGGTAATTCACAGGATTTCAGATCCATGTAACTGTAGGTGACAGTCAACTGACCCAAACTCCACCAGAGATAGAAGACAGGATTTAGCTACAATAAATTTGGGTCTTCATAGGAAAGGCGTTTGTGCTGTTTTTCATCATGGAGCTAAGTTTTCCCCATGTGTTAAAGAACTTACAGTTTACTACTGATGGCCATTCCTAGCCCCAGCCTGCGTGTTCTGTGGGGAAAGCATGTGCACAGACAGTGACCGAATGCTCTTTCCTCCCTCTCTCACCTCAACAGGGAAGAGCTGAGGCGCATCTTTGACAGTCTTGCTAACACAGGGAAACACTTCATGCTGCATTGTCAGCTCCACCATCTGTCTGATACAAAGTTCACCAGCTGATAAAGTAATAAGCTGACTTTAGGACCTCTTCTTTGGACATTGGTCATTAAAAGGGTGAGATGTCACTGGGTTGTTGAGCGAACTACCAGATGGGTGTCAGAGATGGGAATGAAAGTGGTCATAAATGTAGGTTGCACACAGACAGTGACTATGTCAGAATGCTGCCCAAGGAGGCATCATTGTCTCATTGTCCACACCTTGCCTATTGATAATCATATCAATGATTCAACCCACCAGGACCAACTTTGAATATCCTTGCATTCCCTGTTCCGTACTCCCAAGGCAAATGTGTCCTTGAAATGTTTTCCCCCAAAATGTTGGAGAGTTTTCAAAAGAATGCATTACGTCTTCTATCTTTCATGAACCAGAGTCTATACTTTCTTAATCAGAGCCACAGCATGCACACTGAGCAGGGGAGAGTTATGAGTCTTTCTCCTGCCATAAAAAGTTTCAGGAATTAATGGAAACATGTTGCTCCTCGTAAATCTCTGAACTGTCTGTGGCCAGGGAAGGAAATCCCTGTACCTTTTAAATGCTAAGAAAAGGGTGCAATTTGCTGATAAGACTGTTAGGAAAGCACAATTTTATATGGTGCGATGCTCTTTTAAAGCATTAGGCTCACCTTGTGGTAGCTAGAACCACAGGCTTTAAAGTTAGACAGAACTGGGTGTGAGTTCTGCTAAACAGCCTCTGGATGGTTGCTCAGTCTCCCCAGGGCTGTTTAAGCATCTGGGAGCTCAAGTACAAGGGATATTACTAAGGCAAAAGGTGAAAAGAAAGGAATACTGGACAATGTGGATTAGAAGCTAGTATGGTACCGTGTGATTATTTTATGCTATGACAAATATCTAATTTCAAAAAACCATATTGAGTGAGGGATAGTTTATTTTGGCTTGATCAGGAACTGTGGCAAAACAGTGTGTGGTGGTGGAAAGTTATGTGGGACAAAGACACCCATCTGGGGACTAGGGAGCAGAGAAAGACAGAGCACCTGCACTGGAGGCCTGCACCCTGCTCCATACGGATGCATTCCTCCTGCAATCCTAGCACACTGCTGTCATAAAACACCCTGACCAAAAGCAACCGGGGGAAGGAAAAGCTTATTTCACGTAACACTTTGAGGTAACAATCCATCGCTGATGGAAGTCAGGACAGGAGTTCACACAGAGAGGAAATGTGTAGGCTAGACCTGGAGCAGAAGCCATGGAGGGGTGCTGCTTACTAGCTTGCTCACTCCTCATGGCTTGCTTAGACAACTCTGAACCATTGGCCTAGATTTGACAAAACCTACAGTGGGGTGGGTCCTTCCACATAAATCATTATTCACAAAAATGCCCCACAGTCTTACACATAGACCAATCTGGTGGGAGTGTTTTTTCAGTCAATATTCTCTTTTCTAAAACGACTGTAGCTTGTGTCAAGTGGACAAACAAACAAACAAACAAACACCCTCACTAGGACATGTCCTCCTTTAGGGCATGTCTCCCTACCTTAGCTATTTGTCTCTTGAAAACCCCTCATAGACATACCTAAAAATATACTTGACAAATCGGTGGGGTATTTGTGATGGTGCATACTGATTATCAGGTTGACAGAATCTGGAATCACCTAGGAGCAGGTTTGTTGGATTCACCTGTTGTTAGCCTCTGAGCATCCGTAGGAGGGACTGATTAAGTAATTGAGGTGGGAAGACCTGCCCACTGTAGGCGGTACCATTCCATAGGCTAGCATCTTAGAGTATATAGAAAGGAAAGAGCAGGCTGAGAATGAGCACTCATCTCCGTCTACTTCCTGACAGTAGATGAACTGTGATCAGCTGCTTCAAGTTTCTAATTTTCTGATGTCTCCACCATGGGGGACTATACTTTAAAACTGTGAGCCAAAATAAATGCTTCCTGCATGAAGTTTGCTGTTATTAGGGTATGTTTTTAAATATTTATTACATTTATTTAGTGGAGGGCAGGGGATTCATACAAAGTTCAGAGGACAACTTTCTCCGTTCTCTCCTTCTATCACATAGGTCTTGGGAATTAAACTCAGGTCAGCAGACTTGAACAGGTTCCATTACCCATCCTGCTGGCCCTGGTCAGGGTATATTTTCACATCAAGGAGACAAGAAACTAATCTAACAGAGCATTTCTCCTTAGACAAATTCATAATGGAGGTTAGTCATCAACATTCTGACAATCATGAGGGATGAAAAGGATGCACAGTTGCCTTTGTCTTCACTGCGACACAAACCCTGATGGGACTCACTTAGAGAGCAGTTTTGTTCCCAGTTCCAGTTTCCAAGGGTTCATGTTGTTGTTTCCTTCCTGTACTTGAGCAGAATATAACAATGATGGCAGGAGTCCATGGCAGGGGCTGTTCAGCTTGCAGTAGACAAGAAGAATCGATGAAGAATAGGACAAGACAGCCCGAGGAAACACCACACCCAGGGACCAGTTTCCTCTAGTGAGGTCTCATCTACTAAAGTTTGCAGAACTTCAGAGAATAGGGCCACCAGCTAGGTCAGTCTCTCGATTATTTCATAATCTTCCACCGAACTTTCTTTGAGGGAAAAAGATACTTCCCATGTGTCCCATAACAGTAAGAGTAAATGCCTTGCTTCATAGGTTACACCGTGAATAACGAGGTCACACCTGGCAAACTTGGCCTAAGATGGAATTCCTAACATAAATTCCAGAAGTAAGACACTAAGAGCATCAAGAAGCTACGTGGGTATAAAGATCACAAGCTGGTACTTCTAACTTCAGTTAGGAAAACTTGATAGCAAATTCCTGTGTCAGGATCCTAGAATTTGGATGAATATTATAAGATATTTAGTCGTCATCTTATTTTAAGAGTCTCTGGGGAAGCAGAGCCTAGTTGTTAGTTTATGTGTGTGCACATGTGGGGACACACTTGTTATGGCATTCTTGTGGGGTGATTGGATAACCTTGTAGAGCTGGTTCTCTCCTTTTACCTTTTCATGGGTCTCAGAGATCAGACCCAGGTTAGTTTGTCTTCATGTCAAGTGACTTTACCTGCTGAGCCATCTTGCTGGCCTCCACAACTTCTCTAAATAACATATTTCAGTATTTAGGAATAGTGTCCTGGTAAATCTACAGATTTCATCTGAATCATTTGTGCTGTAGCTTTAGCTCAAGACCAGTCATGTAAAGTTGAACTCAAATTTTATTAATATCTATATTGGTTGTGAACCAAATACCAGCCAGAAATCTAAACAAATATGCTATCCTTTAATAAGAGTGTATAAACCTAGCACTCCATGACCAGTTACAGCCAGTGTCTTAGTCAGGGTTTCTATTCCTGCACAAACATCATGACCAAGAAGCAAGTTGGGGAGGAAAGGGTTTATTCAGCTTACACTTCCACATTGCCGTTTATCGCCGAAGGAAGTCAGGACTGGAACTCAAGCAGGTCAGGAAGCAGGAGCTGATGCAGAGGCAATGGAGGGATGTTACTTACTGGCTTGCTCCCCCTGGCTTGTTTAGCCTGCTTTCTTATAGAACCCAGGTCTAGCAGCCCAGGGATGGCTCCACCCACAATGGGCTGGGCTCTCACCCCTTGATCAATAGTAGAGAAAATGCCTTACAGCTGGATCTCATGGAGGCATTTCCTCTGACGCTCCTTTCTCTGAGATAACTCCAGCTGTGTCAAGTTGACAGAAAACCAGCCTGTACACCATGCCAACAAGAATAGCATCATTAATGCAGGTGGAGACATGCTAGCAGTGTTTACTTAAAGATGCAACCCATGTTCATTTTAGACAATTGTCAGATTTGTGTGAACTATGTGGCCTGAATCAGAAATGAGCAATATTTTACAAGCCAGCAAAATGAAAAAAAAAAGAAAAGAAAGAAAGAAAGAGAGAAAGAAAGAAAGAGAGAGAGAGAAAGAAAAAGAAAGAAAGAAAGAAAGAAAGAAAGAAAGAAAGAAAGAAAGAAAGAAAGAAAGAAAATGTCATGGGAGCTGTTCTGCCTCTTAGGCCTGCTACACTCTGGAGATTTGATTATAGCAGTCATTGACTCTCTCTTTAGAAGGTTCTGCCTCCCCATTCACCCTCTTTGAAGTCACAGCCACTGTGTGAGTAGGATTAATCAGGGAAGAGACACTAAATCCTCTGAAGCCAGTGCTGGGTATGGGAGTTTGGGGGGATGGGCAGGCAGCCTTCCTCTTCCTCTTCTGCATTAGATGAGCGTGATGGTTATTCCTGGTTGTCAACCTCCCACTTGTCATTGAAACAGATCCTGACATGTTTACTTTTTCCTTTCTGATTAACACAGTCCATGGCAGCTGGAGGTTAGTGCCTCACTTGATACCAGGAAGCCTCTGATGTCCAGCCAATGTTCAGTCAGTGTTCTTAATCACTGAGCCATCTCTACAGTCCCCAAACCCTTTCTTAACACAGGGTGTCTTGTTGCCCTGGAACTCAACAAGTAGGCTAGGCTAGCTAGTAAGCTTGTGGTACCCAGCTGTGAGGGTTGAATAAGGCCTCCACAGTCTCAGATGTTTAAATGCTTAGTCACTAGTGTGTGGAACTATTTGATAGGGATCAGAGGACTTAGGAGGTGTGGCATTGTTGGAATAAGTGTTGCCTTGTTAGAGGAAGTGTGTCATGTGTCACTAGGAGGTGGGCTTTAAGGCTTCAAAAGTCCACACTAGGCCCAGTCTCCCTCCCTCTATCTCCCTCCCTCCCTCTCTCTCTCCCCCACCCCCCTCTCTCTTTTTCTCTCTCTCTTTCCACCTGCAGATCAAGATGTAGCTCCCAGTTACAGCTCCAGTGTGATGCATGTTGCCATACTCCCTCCATGATGACAATGGACCAACACTCTGAAACTGTAAGCAAGCTTCAGTTATATGCTTTCTTTTTATGAGTGTTGCTTTGGTCATGGTGTCTCTTCCCAGGAATAGAGCAGTGACTGAGTCACACCACCTGTCACAGGTCCTGTGGCTCAAACTCTGGTTCTTATTCTTGCAAGCCAAATACTTTGCTGACAGCCATCTCCTTAGCCCATGATTAAGGACCTTTCACATCCTTTCACTTCCTCTTTTTCCCTCGAACTCTCCCCGCCCCATCTCCTTTCTCAACAGCTCTCACCCTGTCTTCCTTCTCAGTTCAGTCTTTTGGAAAGTCTCTTAACACACAAACAGCTTTACCTTCCTTAGTGCCAATTAGGGCTGGCTCCTCTGCTAAGGGAACCACCCTCTCAAGGCAACTGTGTCTGCACTGCAGGCAGAAGTATCCAGGAAAAGGTAGGCACACCCCACAGAGGCGCCTCTTCCACCATAGGCGGGAGTTCATTTGCACATAAAACCACAACATACAGCCTTATAACTGTAACTTGCTACTTATTTATCAGTTGTAGCTTACTGTTCATAGATCTATCTTTTTCAATCCCTTCTTCCCATCCATCTTCAGTTCTCCAACCACCACTGTTTTCCTCGAACTCTGTAAGGACCACACTACGTGTTTCCACGTGTCTTAGTCAGCTTGTTATTAATGTAACAATGTAACAGAATGCTTTTCTTAAGTGCTACTATCTATTTGGAAAGAGGAAGAGGTGTCTTCCTGCTCTAGTTAAGGCCGTAGTTACGCAAGGGTCTGGGTTTGGTACTCAGCATAGCAAGAAATGAAGCAAAATTTAAAAACTAAATAAAAATAATTAGTTAATTAACTAAAGGAAGAGATTTTGACTTGTGGATTTGAAAGGTTTGGGCCATATCATTGTTGCTGCTATTTTGGGCTTGTAGCAAGGCATGCATCACGGTAAAGGCGCAGAGCAAAAGTACTTGCTCATCTCATGACCCCAGGGAGCAATGGGAAGAAGAGGGTCAAGGTTCCTAATGTATCTAATGAGCACAGCCTTATACTACCAAAGACTTGCAACCCGGCCCCAGCTTTTAAAACTTTCATTACCTCCTCAATGCTATAGGCTGGAATCCAAGACTGTATTTTATGGACTTCTATGAGATAAGCATGTAAACCACAGTATTGTATATTAGTAAGATCATGTGACACTTAACTCCCTATGCCTGGCTTTCTTCACTGAATAAAATTCTCTATAGTTCCATCCACATATTGCACGTGAAGGGGAAGGGGGTACGGGGGATAATCTGTGTGAGGGGTCACTAGGAGGAGGTGGAGGCTGATATTGGGATACAAAATGAATAAATAAATTTTTTTAAAAAATGAAAAAGTTGAGGAGAAACAAATGATTTAAGATAAAATTGAAACTTTCAATAGATATTTTATTTTTAATTAAAAATGTTTTAAAAATCCAGACTGCAGGTTTTCTTTGGCAGTGATCATAAAAAGGACTGCCCATCACATAATGTTTCCGCCTGTCTGGATTATAAGTTAGGTCACCTGCTACTTGCAATGACCCATCCCAGTGGTCACTGCCACCCTGTATCTGCCAGCCACGTTTTCTCTTGGAAGCTGTCCCCTGAGCCTGTTTTCCACCAGGCCCTCCAGGCTGCCTATCCCACTGTAGGTATCCGAGTTATATCTGGCCAGATCCCAGGACATGTCAACAGATGAAGGATCAACATTTGAGAAGACAGAGAATCTTATTAGAATGAAATGCTAATTAGGATAGGAATTTTTGGAACGCAGCACAGAGCAGAGATGCCATGTTTGCACAGTGGGGAATGTGTAAGCATTATATTAAGGAATTACTCTGTGAGCAAAATACAGAATTAGATGCTTCAATCTGAAAAGAAAACAATAGCGGCTGTTTTTACAAGGCCTGGAAGATTTGTGGCTTCTTTTTGTTGTTGATTTTACATTTTAACGTGATCAGATACACGCAGCATAGAATTTACCATGCTAACCATTTTTAAGTGTATGGTTGAGCGGGATTAAATACCGTCACATCCCTGTGAACCAACAACCATCTTTAGAATTGTTTTCATCTTGTACAACTGAAAGTCAAAACCTATTAAATTATTAGCTTGGCTCTTTCTCTTCCTTCATTTCCTGGATCCCATTATCCTACTTTCTATCACTATGGATACGACTGTTTCGTGCGAGCATACTGATACACCATTGTCCTTTCCTGGCTGCTTTATTTCACTTAACTGCTTGTCTTTAAGGTTTGCCCATGTTGTAGTAGATCCTTACATTTTGAGTATACATAACACTCCATCCAGTCCAAACCACAATTTCCATATCTGTTAGTCTGTCAACAGACACTCGGGTGGCCTCTTAGATACTGTGATATAAACTAATGACCTGGTACAAACTCAGGTGCTATGACTATTCTTGGTGTCAACTTGACTGTATCTGGAATTAATTACAACCCAAACACCTGTGAGAGACTGTTTCCTTAATTTGAAGTGGGAAGATCTACTTCCGATCTGGATATCTGAGGTGGGAATACAAACATTTAATTCAGGTCTTTTAAGGTGGGAAGACACACCTTTAATCTGGACAGCACCTTCTACTGACAGCCTATGTAAAGTCATGGAGAAGGAAGTTGTTGCTCTTTACCTGCTTGCTTTTGCTTCACTAGCAAGTGCATTTCTTTATTAGCATTCCAGTCTACTTCTTTGGGATTCTTTCTTATACTGAACTAGCTGAAGCATTCAGCCTTGTGGATTGAACAACTACTGAATACTTAGACCTTCCATTCAGAGTTAACCATTGTTGGATTAGCTGGACCACGACTTGTATGTCATTCTAATAAATCACCTTTCTATATAGCGATAGGTTTATTCTATGAGTTCTCCTATTCTAGAAAGTCCTGACTAATACAAGTATACAACTATCTATTTTATTTATTTATTTATTTTGGGCTTATACCCAGACATGGTATTAATGGCCTATTTGATTTTGTTTTTAATTTTTTTTTATTTTAGAAAAATCTCATACTAGTTTTCAAAACAATGGCAACATTTTGCATTTCTACCAACAGCACATATGAGAACTTGTTGACCCGTCTCCACATGGAATATCATTGGACTTCACCCATTCTGTATTGTTGACTCTCCATAGTCATTAATTTGTGACCAGGTGTTTGTAAGAACAAATTATCCATCTACAGAGTAATGAGAGCCTTAGTAACAGGTAGTGGGTATGGGGGTAGCTTTTGTTGTTGTTGATAGTAGAAGCATTGAGCTTATTTATTTTGATAATGTGTTTATGTGCATGCAGAAGACCAACCATGGGGCCTCCTGCACACTAAGCGCTCAGTCTAGCTACTTAACCATTTCTGAACACAATGCTTACATGAAAATAGTTACAACTTCTTTGTTATTCTGTCTTCCTTCAGAATTACAGAAAACTTGTGTTCAAGTGTGATGATGGCATAGTTGATCAGGATACAAAAAAAAAAAAAAGTAAGATTTTAAAAGATGATTTAGAATAAGGAAGTCTTTAGAAATGTGAGGAAAGCATAATTTTTCACAATAAGTATAATGGAAATTATTCTACTGGTAATGTACTTTGGATAATAAAGATGCATTTTAAAAAAATCTAAAAACATGTAGTTCAGTGATAGAGCTCTTCCCTGGGATTCATGAGTTCCTTTGGTTTGAGCCCCATGACCCAGGACTTTAAAAGGGGGAGTGAAATGCCTACAGCTGGCTTATTTGGACATTCCACATGATCTATAAGAGCACCAGATACACGAAGTCTTGATTAGACATGCACAGAGTATAAAAGAGTCACTTTGGCTTTAGTAGTCTTGATTGTAAAAAAAAATATATATATATGTATATATGTATATATGTATATGTATGTGTGTGTGTGTATATATATATATATCCTGGAGCCACAGTGCATGTGTGATCCCAGAACTGCAGAAACAGAGCAGGAGGACTGCTGTAAGTTCAAGTCCAGCCTGGCCAGCCACAGTGAGACTCCATCTCAAAAGAAAAAAAAAAAAAAAAAAACCAACAAATCTAGACATGAACACAAGAAAGAAAAGTTGTGATTTCTAAATTCATAAAAAGTCCACTTTATCATATACTGTCTGTACCCCCCAGAAGTCTCCCAGATAGAATTAGTATGTACGGCAGGGGAGAGGGCTCTGCGGGTCTAAAATCTCTTCTACACAATCCTGGCTGTGTAGGATCCTGAGTTTGGATTCCAGGACACACAATAAGACAGCAGATGCGGAAATGCAGGTATCTGTAGTGCCAGCCTACCCTACAGGAAAATGGGAGGACGAGAGAGGAGACTCAAATAGCTCCTGGGCCAGCTAGTGCATGTAGGCATGAAAGAGAGTGACCCTGTCTCAAGCCAAGTAAAAGGCAACACCCGAGGTTCTCCTGTGTCCACAAGTGTACTATGAAACACACACACACACACACACACACACCTTCTCAAACACACTATCTCACATACACAAAGAAATCTGTGTAAATATTCCCAAGAGTGTTAGTTGAAGGGACTCAAGCAAACACGGTTTTCTGGTAGGCCTTGCCCTTCTCCCCCCCTTTCCCTCAGCTTTGCTAAAACCCATTATATTACATTCCTGACGGTAGCCACTAAGACCTATTCCCTTATTTGGCCACGTCCTCCTCTTGAGGCTGACTACTAAGGTCTAGCTACCAAAGTATTGAAGTTCAGCAATCAAAAGCCCCCTTTGTCTCATCTAATTAACATCCCCAATTAAAAATTAATTTCATCCTAATGGGGGTTTTCCCCCTTTACCTTCATAAACCAGAATTTTCCTATGGGCCATGTCTGTCTCCTCTCTATCCAGAGGGAGTTCTTCGTCCCCACCAGAACAAATACACCTTCCCCCCTCCCTGATTCCCTTCCCCTTCCTCCGCTTATCTGCTGCCTTTTCTCTCATTCCCTGCCCTTTCCTTCTGGGGCAAATAAACCTCCTCTATGCTGAGAACTTGTTCTTGAGTTCTTTAGGGTCCTGAAGTGATACTGGTTGTATCAGCATTCGTGTTGAATGTGATCATAAGAGGTAGTTCCTCTTCGATGACTCTAAGAATGCAGTATTCGATTAAATGTGCATTTGACCTGTTGCTCACCCAATTTGAAACGTGCGCTTCTCTGCCTGTCTCTACCCTGTCTAGTGTAGCAGTGATTCATTTTTTTGCAGTCTCTGAGGTGACTTCAAAACGATCCCTGCTCTAATTTCAATCAATACCATCTACAAAGCAGTCCTTTAGCATACAAAACCTCCCACACATCCCTCAAGTTTGGCTTTGGGTCACCCTAGATGGCTTGAGACTGCCATAATTCTTTTTTCTCCTTCTACAAATTAAAAAAAAGGGTTTCTCATGCAAATCATTTGTATGAACTTGAGCAGGGACTATGGTAACATTCTCCGTACTTTCTGTGCCAGTAAGATTCTTTCTGTCAACGGGACGACACAATCTAGAATCATTTGAGAAGGAAAAAAAAATGCCTTTGTAAGACTGGCCCGTAGGCAATGCTGGTGGAAATTTTGATTAATGATGAATGTAAGAGGGCCCGGCCCACTGTGGGTATCAGCAGCCCTACATGAGTGGTTCTGGTTGTATAAGAAAGTAGGCGGAGCTAGCCATGGATACCAAGCCAGTAAGAAGCAGTCTTCCACGGTCTCTGCTTCAGCTCCAGTTTCCAGGTTTCTCCCTGGAGCTCCTGCAGTAGCTTCTCTTAGTGATACATTGTAACACAGGAATGTAAGAGGAACAAACCCTCCCTCTCCTTCCAGGTTATGTTTGGTCGTGTTCTTTATCCCAGCAATAGAACCCCAACTAGAACGACACTTCTGTATAAGAGCAACCTGGACAACATCAGCTAATCTTATTTATAACTGTGTCTTTAGCTCTGTTGATAATGCCTCCTGGGGTCTATTTCACCCTGGCAAGTCACAGAACACAAAATGAACGTACCATGTAAGGATAATGGAGACACAAGGTCTGTCTTTCCGCTTGCCCTTGCTCAATGCCCAAGGTTAGTCTTTCTGCCCGCCCTCGCCCAGCGCGCAGCTGCACTGCGATGCCTTATCTCCACTGCCTCCCCTTGAAGCTCCGCTTTCACGTTTGAGGTCAGGCGTAGGTCTTCAAGGTTTCCTCCCGCCATCCTGTCTCCAATTACAGCTCACATCTCCAACATCAATTCCATGTCCCACTTCTCATTCTCTTTCCCTGAGTGCTTTTAAGAGAAGACCGTTGAAACCCATCCCTGGGAGATCACTACCGACAGTTGTCGATAAGCATGGCCCCAGATGACCAATGGGCAAAGTGATGGTCAATGTAAAGATAGGGGAGTGTATTGCTGGGTCAAATAGAGAAGATTGGGGGCTGAATTCATTCTGCCATTTGATTAATGGCAGCTGAGATAAAATTACGTATTCTCCTACAAAGAGGGAGTCACATGCAGCTTAGGACAAAGAAAAATATAAGACCTTCTTTATATACACAGCCTTCAAAATTCCACATATGATTCTTGTTATCCTGACAATGTCTTTTCCTTTTGTGCTCTTCACTGATATTTCATATAAAATATCAGGCCAGCTGAGCCTTTCTACTTTAAAAACATACTTTGGAAAACTATTATTCCTCCTCCCTTTATCAAAATAGCCAGAATCTCTTGCCTGGGCTACTTTGCCAGGTTCCAAACAATTCACTTCTGTCTCTTTGTTCAGTTTCCATCACAGCAGCCTTTTCTTCTGACCAGAGAAATCAGATAAACACTCCTTTGCTCCAGTGGATGGTCCATTCACTCCTTTGGGAATAAAGTCCCAAGTTCTAAAAGAGGCTCTGGGCTGGAGAGATGGCTCAGTGGTTAAGAGCACCGACTGCTCTTCCAGAGGTCCTGAGTTCAAATCCCAGCAACCACATGGTGCCTCACAACCATCTGTAATGAGATCTGATGCCCTCGTCTGGTGAGTCTGAAGACAGCTACAATGACATTAAATAAACAAATCTTTAAAAAAAAGAAAGAAAGAAAAAGAGGCTCCGAGGTTTCCATGCTCTACTGACCTCATGTCTTTAAACTTTCTGGGCAATTTCCTACATGAAGCCTTTGCAGCTTATCTAGCTGTCAGCCAGCTTCTTCTGCAAGTTATCATAATAAAATAGTCTCTTAATTAAGAATAGAGCCCATTTTTCTCGAGAAAATGTATGTTCATGGTAAATCAGCCCTGCCAGAGTCTATACATGGTACTCAGGCTCGCTTTGGGAGGTGACCGTTTCCCAGTTTGGAGGAAAAGTTTCCTGTCTTGACGGAGATGACCTAGAAGCTGTACACACTGCTTCTGCTCAGACTTCACGTGTAGCACATGGAATTTCCTCCCAGAGAGCTGCACAGATAAACAGGAGCTGTCCGCAGTCAACTGGGAAGGCTCCATCTACAAACGCTGTAGAAGGATCACAGGTACTGAGGACAAGTTAACAATCTCTGAGACAACACTTCCTTGGATTAGGATTTGCTTAAGAAAGAAGAAAGTCTTTCTTTCCAGATTTCTGAAACTCTCCTCTCTCCAAAACTCTTTATCCCCCTCCTTCCTTTCCAAATCACTCTCAGCAAATCTTATCGGCTGGCACGGTGCCATTTGCCCATGAACGGCTTCTCTTGAGAATACAGACAGCAAATATAAGAGATGTGCAACTCAGAAGAGAGAGTGGTACTTTCTTACCCCACTGCCTCATCTTCAGTGCCTAGAATAGTCCTTGGCACACAGTCGGCATTGCACAATACTTCTTGAATGGCTGTGCACAATGACGTCTGCAGTAATCCTTATACCCAGGAGGTTAGAGCAGGAGCGTCATACATTTGAGGCCAACCTGTGATACATGGAGGCATCATGGAAGACTGGGATACAGCGCAGTGAGGGAGTATTTACTTGGCACATGCTGTGCTCTGGGCCCAATCCACCCATTTCTGAGCAAAATTCAACCTGTTAAATGAGTAAATAAGTGGGAAATTGTATTTGGGATGTAGACAATAACTACAGTGGTGTGTGGCAGGAATGGAACTTTACCCAAGAGCCAGAAGAAGCTAATGGAAGCTTTCTCCAACACATTTCCTTCCCTTGGAAACAACTGTTAGCATAACTATTTACTGTGAATGTGGAAGGGAAATGGGAATGTTGTTTTGGAAAAAAAAGTAAAATAATAATTTAGCTGATGGCGTGTCATTTGGAACTGCTCAGTGTTCTGCATCCCAATGAAAGCTAACTCACGGGACATTCCGTGAGCGTGGCCCCTCCAAGTTAAACAAGGGCTCCAGGAAACCTGGGGATCCAATGGGACAGTGTTGAAGATCCCTGTTGTCTTTTAAAGTTATCCATGTGTCTTGATTCCAAATGTATGTGTGTGTATGTGGAGGGGAGGGAGGTAACCCTGCTCCTCTGTGTGGGAGCCTTCTGTTAATCCCCCCCTCCCGTTCTGACACTTGATGGGGCATGAGTCTATATAAAATGAGTCTAAGACACCCTCTTCTAGCTATAGTATCTGTTGTTGTCCAGGCTGGGGTGGGGTTGGTACCCCCCCCCCCGGACACACACACACACACACACAGACTTCTCTCATAATGCCAGACGGTCATTGGACTAGAGGATTTCAGGAGCTCCTAAATTCTGGGACTCCACAGACCCCTTGCTTTCTTTGGGACACTCAGGATCCAACCAGAAAAGGGGTTTACAGGTATTGTGAGAACTGGAGGAAGGATGTCATAAGCTGCTGAGATCTGGAATCTTTCAGCCACATCCAACTGATGCTATCGAAAGACTCACATCTTCCTGGCATTTCTTTAGTGCCTCTAGCAGGGTCCCAGCTCTCCCAGCCATGTCTCAGAGAAAAAATGTTCTCAAAAAATTCATACTCTACAATATCTCCTAGAAGAAATCTGACTCTAGCATGCTAGAGGACACTGATGCCCTCTAACTGAAGCGGTTCCCAAGGACAAAGAGACCACCATTTCCATCCTTGGGGCTGCGTTCTCCATTCCTGAACAACAAGGAGCTCATATCCCATGGCTTCACTTTCTTTACCAAAAGAGCTTCTGTTATTATTATTATTGTTGTTATTACTATTATTATTATTATTTTATTGGATATTCTCTGTATTTACATTTCTAATATTATCTCCTCCCCCTGTTCCTCTCCCCCTTCCCCATCCCATTTCCTTCATGTAGGTGCTCCCTCTCCCAACCTCCCTTTCCTACCTCAACGACTTGTCATTCCCCTACACTGGGGAAACACGCCTTCACTGGACCAAAGGCCTCGTCTCCCACTGACGCCAGACACTGTTATCCTCTGCTGCATATGCACCTGGAGCCATGGGTCTCTCCTTGTGTGTTCATTGATTGGTGTTTTAGTCTCTGGGAGTTCTGGAGGGTTTGCTTGATTGATAATGTTGTTCTTCCCATGAGGATGCAAACCCTTTCAGTCATTCTCTTACAATGGTAAAATTTCTTTAAGACATCTCTTGGACTGAATAAAGACATGCAGGGCCACATTCCTTGTAAAGGTTCTGTTGAGAATCATTTCTTCCTTCATGGAAGAGATTTCTTAGCCTGGGGCCTTGTTATCTCTTGACTTTGTGTTAAGTCTACCATCCCCGGTCTCCCATAAGGATGCACATGGTTGGATTTCGAGCCTTCCTGCATAATCTAGGCATTCAGTTGGGGCTGGTCTGGCTCTGCTATGTATTCAAATGCTCAATGCTGCATCCCAAGACCTAGTTGCCCCAAGCAGAGTGAATCTCACTTGTACAAACCTTGTCCCCCCCCAAAAAAAGTTTATTCCTAATAAGTTAATAACGATGCCTACAGCCTGGACTCTGAGCAAAAGAGAGGGGATGAGCAAACATTCCTAGGCTTGTGGTCTTGGGGAGGGAACATGAAGGAAGAGGGAGAAAAGGAAGAAAAGAAGGAAGAAGTCATCTTGTAGTATCATGCATCTTGAGTATGTGGTCCTGAGGGCCGGACTGGTGGAGTAGAAACATTACAGTTGATGTCTCAGGATCACAAGAAGGAAGTAGACAAAACAGCACAGAAAGTTGATATCTGCCCAGCTCTAGTGCTTCTAAACTTGTATAAATCAAAAGGTTTCTGGGTCTTTTATCTGGGATCTAAATGATGTAATGTAGGGTAGAAACCCTAATAAATGTTTAAAGGGAACAAGGGGGTATAACAGCAACACCCAGAAGAATAATAATTACCACAACAGTTCCCATCTCAAAATTTATGACCACAGGCTGGAGCGACGACTCAGTCAATAACATGCCTATCTGGTGCAGGTGTTCTAAGTAACATGGGACTACCAAAGAAAGAGGGTCGCTCTGGAATGTAATCAGGTTCTTCGGCAAAAGGGAAGTCCAGCATGGATGAACTGAACCTCAAACAGCTGTGCAACAGTGTGTTTATTGATTGTTACATACAAACATACACACACATACACACACACAATTTTTTTTTTATAAAACAAGATCCTCACTTCTCTACTGTTGGTGGGATTGTAAACTGGTACAACCACTCTGGAAATCAGTCTGGTGGTTTTTCAGGAAATTGATCATAGTACTACCTGAGGACCCAGCTTTACCACTCCTGGGCATATACCTAAAACATGTTCCAGCATACAACAAGGACACATGCTCCACTATGTTCATAGCAGCCTCATTTATAATAGCCAGAAGGTGGAAAGAACCCAGATGTCCTTCAACAGAGGAATGGGTACAGAAGTTATGGTACATTTACACAATGAAGTACTACTCAGCTATTAAAAGCAACGAGTTCATGAAATTCTTAGGCAAATGAATGGAACTAGAAAATATCATCCTGAGTGAGGTAACCTAATCTCTCTCTCTCTCACACACACACACACACATACACATAAACAAAAAACTCCACATGGTATGCACTCACTGATAGCTGGATGGATATTAGCCCAAAAGCTCCGATTATCCAAGATACAATTCACAAACCACACGAAGCTCAAGAACAAGGAAGACTGAAGTGCAGGTACATCTGTCCTTCTCAGATGTGGGAACAAAAATATCCACAGGAGGAAATACGGAGACAGTTTGAAGCAGAGACTGAAGCAAAGACCATTCAGAGACTGCCTCACCTGGGGATCCAGCAATATACGATCACCAAACTGAGACAATATTGATGAGGCCAAGAAGTACATGCTGACAGGAGTCTGATATAGCTGTCTCCTGAGAGGTTCTGCCAGATCATGACAAATACAGAGGCAGATGCTCACAGCCAACTATTGAAGTGAGAACAAGGTCTCCAATGGAGAAGTTAGAGAAAGGATTGAAGGCACTGAAGAGGTTTGCAACCCCAGAAGAACAACAGTTCCAACCAACCAGAGCTCCCAGAGATTAAACCACTATCCAAAGAGTAGAAATGTATGGACCCATGACTCCAGCTGCATATGTAGCAGAGGATGGCCTTGTTGGGCATCAATGGAAAGAGAAGCCCTTGGTCCTGCCAAGGCTCAATGCCCCAGTGTAGGGGAATGTCAAGGCAGGGAGGGGAAGGGAGTGGCAGGGGGCACCCTCATAGAAGCAGGGAGAGAAAGGATGGGATGAGGGGTTATGGAGGGGAAACCGGGAAAGGAGATAACATTTGAAATGTAATAAAATATATCCAATAAAAGCAAAATGAAGACAAAAAACCAAAAACAGAAAACAACAGCAACATAACAAGGTCCTCATGCCAAAGACTCTAATCTGTATGCTTCATGGCTAAATGTCTGCAATTTATTCCTTGTTATACCATCCACATGCATGCACACATATGTATACATACAGTTTCAACTTCTCTACAGGCCAAAGTTTTACTGATAATAAACACAACAAACTAGACATGGTGGGGCACACCTAAAATCGCAGCACTCCAGAAGGTGAAGGGAAGGATGGGTTTGGCATTAGTTTGACTCGATGCATAGTGAGATCCTGTCCAAAAAAAAATTACCACCAAAGGATTACAGGTAAAATCAAGGCATGAGGTTGAGACTATGGAAATAACAGAAGAAATATTTGAACTTGCGTGGAGGAGGATGTTTTGTACTCAAGAGTTTCGAAGCCTCCTTGGAAAGAGATAGTTTTGGAGGTAAATGCAGGATAACAATTATGTGAACCAGTAAGTAGCCAGAAAGAGAAAACATAATTGAATTTGCTGATGTTTATGACAATTTCATAATCTATTCCACAGGTTTCTTCTACATCACAGGAGACACTGAAAAGCAACGTGGATTATAGTTATGATACCTCGTTTTTACAATGATTTATGGTTTACAAATTCAGTACATACTTCATTTGGTTCCCATCATTATCCAGTATCGCAGGCAGCGGGTTTGTTCTCAGATGAATCTCACCGACTTTATCACTCGGTGCAAACAAACTTCCTCCACCCCAAAACTGTCCGATTTAACAGTGATAGGGAATCTCTAGATCTCAGTGCCTTATGCTTTAGGTACAGCAATAGTAAATGCAACCCAGTGACAATGGATTGGGTTTTAATTAAGAAATGCTTAATTGGCATCTGTGAGGAAGAGACTGTTGGCTGATGGGATGTTTGCCCTGCTGGGGCCCTGGCAGTTGGTCCTGTTCCCAATCTGGCTTGTTTGTCTGGGTCTACCTCTAAGCTGGACCCAGATTTACGTCAAATACGGAAGTGTTTGTAACATGAAAATACTGGCAGCAAGTTCAACAATCTGGTTTTTATTTTGGTTCTGTAGCTTAGTCTAATGAACATATCTTGGAACCTAACTTTAGGTTAATGAAACGATATAATTGATCGTAAAATATATTTAAGGAATTGCATTAGGACCATAGGGAATTCTAGAAAGGCATTTATTATCCACCCACCCCACTCGTATATCCGGGCTCTAGAGTCACAGGTGTTGTAAGCATGGGTTTCTGCTATGAAGTTGCTCATAAGCCCACGAGGGACAGGGACACAGGCACACATTAGTAACAATAACTTTAACATGGCTGTTCTGTGTAAAGTAGTCCTAGTTTCAGGAACAAACTCTGAGAAGAACCCATGAAAGGCAACTTCTAAGAGTCAATGACGTTAGGGGATGGGGAGATAAGAGAGGGGATTAGAGGAATCATTAAAAAGAAAAAGAAAAAGAAAAAGACAGAGACAAAATACAAAGGTATGTGCCAAGCATGCTCCTTGTCACCAGAACCAAAAAAGATACCTAAAACCTGAAACCACATCTGTCGTCTTCCACAACGTCTGCTACATACTCTCAAAGGAGCACTGCTGTGACTGGAGGGCTGGCAAGGCTGTTTGCCCACAGCAGAGGCCACTGCAGTTTTAGGCTGAGTATACCACGTGCTTGAATGTGAAACCCCTTTATGAGGAAAAAAAGGAAGTGGATATCTGGTTTCTATGACCTTCACAAGATCCAACGGTACAGACAAACATCCAAGGGACAATAAAAATCAAAGGGAATACTCAGAAAAATCCCTTAGTTGGGGAGCATGCATCATACTGAGGTCCAACATGTTTATTCTCTAACCCTGCACTGGGGAGGGGTTGGGGATGTCCTGGACATTTCTCTGTACTCTTTTCTACTTCCTGTTGGGGAAGAGCCTGACTCCTAGTGGTTGGGGTATGGTATTTACAGATCTTTTGAGTCAGCTTCAGAAAACAGAACCAGAGAGAGAGAGAGAGAGAGAGAGAGAGAGACAGACAGACAGACAGACAGACAGACAGACAGACAGACAGAGAGATTGCATGCTTGCATGCACACATGCATGTGCTTTATTGTTTATAGCACCCAAAATGAAAACAATAGAATCACTGTAGAGACTAGAGTCTGGTAGGTATAACAATGGAATGCATTAGGACAGTGAGTCTCAACCTTCCTAACGCTACAACCCTTTAATACAGTTTCTCATGTCATAGTAAACCCTAACCATAAAATTATTTCATTGCTACTTCATAACTGTTATTTTGATAATGTTATGAATTATAATATAAATATCTGATATGCAGGATATCTGATATGTGACCCACAGCTTAAGAACTGCCGTAGTAGGACAATTCCTGTATGCCATGAAAGTAGTGGCCAACAGTGCTGTCCTAGGGAGACAGTGAGCCACCAATAGCCACATTTCTTAAAAGTAAAAGAGAAAAACAAATACTAAACTAATCAAACAAACAAAAAACAGCAAAAAAAAGGAGCAGAAAAATTGTTTTTCTGAGGATGTTTTATTAAACACCAGAAGTCTAAGTGCTTTTCCTTTCAATATCTAATTTGCACTTAAAAGAATTATACAATCTGCTCAAAACACCACTCACTGAGCATTTTACCATCCATGGCAAATTCTCGGTAATCACAGGACTAAAGCCACCCTGAGAGATCTGCCACTTCCTCTTCAGGACCTATGGAAGGGCAGTGGCAAGGTGAGACTCGCATTCAAAAGACAAGCTTTTATTTAATTTTTAAAAATGATTGCATTATTTACTTGGGCGTGCGGCTGGCACCTGCATGCTACAGGATGGGAGGTCTGAGGACAACTTGCTGGAGTCAGTCCTCTATTATTATCTGGTTCCCAGGGATCCAACTCGGGTCACCAGGCTTGGTGGCAAGTGATAAGCATCCTTACCTGCTGAGCCTCTCACTGTCCTGGATGCCTGTTCTTGAGTTTGAGGGAGGAGAGAAGATCGCAGGCTGGACAGTGAGGCCAGAACCAATGGCAAGGTAGCACATGCAGGGGAATTCTGGCTTAAAATATGGAGCTGCAAAGCTGACTGTGTGTAGGTAGAAAGGAGATGTTAGAATCAAGTCAAAAAGGACAGAAACTGGTGGGCTGGAAAGATGGCTCAGTGATTAAGTGCACTGACTGCTCTTCCAGAGGCTCTGAGTTCAATTCCCAGCAGCTACACGATGGCTCACAACTATCTGGGGTCTGATGTCCTCTTCTGGTGTGTCTGACAGCTACAATGTACTCATATAAATAAATCTTAAAAAAAAAAAAAAAGACAGGAACCTCCTTCCATGATATAAGACAGCCTGAAAACCAAGTCCCTCTGCCCAGGAGTGGACATGTTAGAGTCTTAGAAAGAACCTTCCAGACCTATGGAGTGTCTGTCCCATGCCAGGCTTTGTTCCAGATGTTGTGGAAACAGCAATGAGCAAAAGACACGCGGATGCCTGCCATGCAATGACTGACCTGCCAGTGTTACTACTCAAAGTGGTCCAGAGAGACAAGGCGCTATGAGGGGGCGCTGAATTGCAAACAGCTTTGGTGAAACAGTAGAGCAATTCCAGCATCAGAAAGCTCAGGAGAGAGATGACAAAAGCTGAGAAAACTCGAGGTAAGGGAGATAGGGTGGGCACGAACTAACTGTGAGAAGCTGCGTCTCAAAGGCGCTCTTGTGCACCGAGAAGACTGAGTGCAGACTGAGAGCCTCGTGTGCATTCTTGCCTGCGTGGAGATGGAGATGGTCAGTATTAGAAAACTCTAGAGCCAGGTTGGGAAGCAGAAGAAAAAGGACCATGAGCCTTGGAGCCAAAACTGAAGAACCACTTGCTGCTATTCCAAAGCAACCTTTTAAAAATAAGTATTTTCTAATGATAGTTACTACAAAAATAGCATCTGAGGTCAGAATCAGCCTGAGGGTGGCCATATATCTATCTCCCTCGGGGTATTCTGTAGGGGGATGGGAAAAGCATTTTTTTTTTATTCCTCCAGTTCCTTTGTCCTTTCCACCTGTTCCTCCCTCCTAGTATCTTAGTAGCTAACACAGAACCCACAATGACTTCTCCAGCTTTGGATGACTGCTCATGTAACTTTCTCCCTGATTAGACTATATTCAGGAAGCTTGGTGTGCAAACGTTCCCAGCCATCAGGCTTGTCTGAGATTCTGCGAGCAGCTAGCCCTGGGATGCCTAATGAGCAGTTGAGGGTGCAGAGACCAGACAGCATCCTGTCAGTACTGATGGGTAGACATGTTTGTGCAGGTTTCCCCACCTGGACTGCTCCTAGACAGACACAGGACAGTCCCCAGCCTCTAGAACAATAAGAGACCCACGAAGAAGACTGCAGACTGACACTCCCCTCCCGGTCCTGTGACCATTCCTCTTCAGTGGTTTCATAATTTGTTAATAAAGATGGAACTAGCTTTAAAGAATTTATAGGAAACATATCACCAACAGCCAGACACACACAAAAAAGAGGCATTTGGCTCATTCCACAAGTCTCTGCACACACCCCTCTCTGTCAGCTCACCACTTCGAGGGCAGGGAAGTTGGTGAGGGTACTTCACTTCTCGGCTTCCGTAAGACCAACACTCTGGTTTGTACTCCATGCAAACTCAATGACGTGTACCCATCAAGTTTTCCGGGACATACTTACGCAACTGTTTCCTTCCTGATTATCCTCAAAACAAACCCCGGCTTTGGCTTTCCATGAGGTCAACCTCTTCCCATGCACCATATGTTAATGGTCCAAGCTCTAAAACCGGGACAGCATCAAAGAACATCTGGGCTGGACATGACGGCACAGGCCTGCAATCTCAGCACTCAGGACGCAGAAGCAGGCAGATCCCTGAGTTCGAGGGCAGCCTGGTCTAGACATAGAGTTTCAAGATGGCCAGAGATACACAGTGAAACCCTGTCTCGAAAAAACAAACGGAGAAGTACAGAGATAACCGCAGGTCTCAGAAAAGCCAAGCAAGGAGAAAAGCTAGAGCTGCATGCATGGTACATACATGTGGACTGGCGACATGCTGACATATCCACAGACACATGAACATATAACTGAAGATGCTGCAGAAGAGTCTGCAGCAGGAAATGCACGCCAGTGACCATCTCATTCAGAAATCGTTTCGAAGTAACTTCATTCAGAGGCTCACCTACATAAAATAGAATAGGAAATGAGAGTTGATGCTTTTTCTAAAAAAAAAAAAAAAAAAAAAAATGCTTGTGATACAGCTTGTTTGTGATTATATATCAGCCAGATGGAAAGCAATCTGGAAGGAGATCTGTTTCAAACACATGGAGAGGCTGGGGGGGGGGACCAAAAAGCCTCACTCAGGAAGCTGACCAAAAGCAAGACTACTGTCCTTTGACAATCAGATAGGGCAGCCTCTTGACCTAACATCGGCTGCAGGCAGACGGCAGGAGGGCTGGCCAACTTCAAGTCAAGCCTTAAATATACATTTTATTTCCAGTCTGATTAAGTTTCACAAATTCTAGTCTATCATCTTCCAGGTGGAGTGGTTGCTCCTCTTTCCCCTCCCCCATCCCATCCTCTCCCCTCCCCGTTTCTTCTTTTTTTTTTCTTTTTGAACAAAATGTCGTCAAATGCTTTGAAAATCCAGAAACTAGACCCAAAAAGCAAATCTCTGTGTTCCTGCTGTGTCTAAGCCCCAACTGTGGCCACCAAACAGCCATGTTTCCACCTGAGAACAGGGACAATGCTCAGGAGACAGACATTCCATGAAGAACTTAGCACATGACGTCTGTCAGCACTGGGAGAAAATGCTTCTAAAGCAAAGAGGAAGGCTGTATCGGGTGACTCTGCCTTTCTCCCCTTCCAGCTACCACCTAAGATTTATAAACACTTTTTTAACTGATCATAATTGTGTTATCAAATTCAACTTTAATAGTTTCATTTAAAAGTGGAAAATATCTACTGTTTGACGTGTCCATCTAACCCTATTGAGTGTTTTGTGGTTTTTTTTTACATTCATTTTACATTAGCATGGGTTCCTACTAACACTAATAAATATTATTCTCCTTTTTATATTCTGTGCATTTCAGACAGCTTTCTTATGTAGCTGTAATAAATCCTTACTAATCATTCTAAACGGCCGTACCATGCTACTGATATGTGTGTGCTCAGAATGGAATACTTTTTCCACATTACAGGTTAATTTCTTTGTGTAGATCCCCTGAATTAGAATCACGGAGCTAAAATGAAGGAACTGTGATTGACAAAGCTTTTGTTTCAACACAAGAAGGTTGTGATGCGCCTTGTGGTGACAATGAGTGTCATGATTCAATGATAATGGATCTACAATATACACTGGACAAGGTACCCTTGAGCAGAAACATGGGGTAACGCATCAAGTCAGGCTTGGTGGAAACTGATCAGATGCATACAACAGCCTCACACAACAGAAAGGATTCAGTATTTGCTGATGCAGAATTCCACAGAACATCACTACAAACTGCAAGAATTGGCTACATCTGCAGGTTTTATCTGAAAGCTTTTAATTCTGTTTATTAAAGTTTAGACCTGTGAGTCTGTCATTTAAGGCCCATGCCTTTGTGCCCTAAACTGTCTTCAGTCTTCCCCGTGAAGGGTTGCTACAGAGGAAGAACCTTTGCTCTTGCAGCAGGAGCCCGGAGAAAGGTCTGAGCTGAAAGGGTGAAGTTGGGGATTGGGGTGGGAAACATATTTGCCCTTTAACTTTTCTTGGCAGTGAGCTCTCTGAGTCCATTGTTTCTAGAAAACTGTTTTGCGGTTGCCACAGTAGTGACTTCATACATAGTCTCATTGCCAAGTCAGGCTGTGTTTACTTCCATCCTTGCTCCTGGATCGGGGAGGGGGTTTTCAGATTGCACTAGCCTCAGCTCTGAGATTTTCCTAAAGCATAAGACTGTTTCAGAAGCAAACCCACACAGGGACATATCAGATCAGTGCCTGGGTGGAAGGGTGCAAACCTCTTAACCAGTGTGCAGATACTGGGGAGGGGCACTAAGAGCTGCAGATCAGCCAGGCACATGGTACAGTCCTGTAAACCCAGCACTCTGGATGGAAGCTGATGCAGGAGGATTGCTATGAGTTCTAGGCCAGCATTGGCAGTATAGTAAGTACCAAGCTAGACAGAGATATAATGCTAAGAGCTTTTCTCAAAACTTCAGAAAGGAAGGGCAATGAAAACAAAAGAACTGTAGATAGGGGGATTTGAACCCCTATTTAAATCTAGGTAGATCCCTTTCTATAGCTTGAGCCTTTCCCATCATCTCAAGTCATCTACAGCTGGACTTGTCTTTACGGCCTAAGTAATCAAGACTTAGGTAACCTCACACTCGTCACTCCATTGATTTTGATGCAGAGACGCCACTGTCACATTGAGTAGCTCAGTGGTCCAGAGGTACTAGGGAGAGACAAATGGCAGTCCAGCAGGAGCCCTGTGAGGACTGTGAGTGCCATGAGATGCAGCTGTCTCACGGACAGGCTCCGAAAGCAAGTGTTTTCCACATAGCCTTCCCAGGGAGGTGACGATCTTGGGCCA
Organism: Micromys minutus; assembly: GCF_963924665.1. Classification (NCBI taxonomy): domain Eukaryota; kingdom Metazoa; phylum Chordata; class Mammalia; order Rodentia; family Muridae; genus Micromys; species Micromys minutus. The sequence continues at coordinate 29,112,638 of NC_137960.1, read as the reverse complement.
CACAGCCCGTGTGAGCATGTAGCTCCAGTAGAGCCCCTGCAACCCACGTGATTGATTGCAAATCCTTGGGTCTCTGACTCAACTACTGTAGATCCCCTTACTGTATCATCTACGCCACCATCATGTGACTGTTCTTTAAACATATCACTTCCTTCCCGGGGCAACTCACTGTAGCCATGGAAATGCTCTTCTCTTTATCTGCATGGCTAATTCCCTCTGGCTCTTCTGAGCCAACTCTCTGCTCCCTTGGCAGTTTCTCCATCTATCTTTGAGAACAGCACCACTTTGACCTTCAGGCTAGCTCAGCTACCGTCTCATGACGATTCCTTTCCAGAGTGGCCCCCTTAGCTAGGCTGTGACACCTACTGAGAGCAGGAACTGAGTCTTCGTCCTTGTGTCTTAGAGGCCACCCCAGTACCTTCCTTCAGGGCCTGAGGGTTGAATGAGTGACCATGGAAACACACCTGTGAGCTGTCAATGCACCTTGGTTCTAAAGCTGCTCTAGTTTCAGGTTGTCCTGCTAACAGCTAAGGTGGAGTTTCTTCCAAAGTTAGAAGCTAGGGTAGCAGGACTTGATGTTCTTGATAAAAGAAACAGGATATACATGGAAACCAGACACTAAGTAGAAATAGATGCTCCAGCCACTACCTATATAGTCAAAGAAAGAAGAAAAAGGCCAGAAGTTAAGGCAGCAAAATGTGAATACATCCTTACTTCTCATCAGAACAAATGCCAAAAAAGTAAGGGTTTTCTTTTTTTCCTTGGGAAATGACTAACATTGGAAACACAAATCAGACAAAGATTCTGTTCTGGTCTCATGGACCCTGTAGCCCAGTGGAGAAAGCAGATATAGAAAGACTGATTTAAATCCAGTAGGAACAGCTCTAGCATGGGGAATAAGAAGACACGCACATTTGCACACACACACACATGCAGGAGCACAAGTGTGCACAAGCACATGCCCATAGGAAGGAGTGGGCAGTATAGTGTTGCCTGAGAAGCAGGGAAGGCTGACGAGGTAGACAATGGGCAGGAAGGAATGAAATACAGAAGCATGTGTGTGGGTAGGTGAAGGGAATCTGGATACGTAGGAACACAAGCCAAGCTTTCTCGTTGAAACTCTAGAAGGAGAAACACAAGTGACCCCAAGCAAATGTGGCACATAAGCTAAGATACTCTGATCTGCACTCTGTGTTTCTCTCTTCCGTATCGTGAGCTGGGATCCTGGCACTCTTGCCAGCCCCATGGGGATGCAGCCAGCAGCTGAAAGTTTAACTGCAGTGGTGGCCAAATATATGACCAGGACAAGAAAAAATATCTGTGAGGGCTAAAAAGCCCAGGATATCTCTGTAGGTCTGAGGCCTCTACAGCCTCATTCCTGCTCATAGTGACTGAGGAAGAGCTAGACTGGGGACTAAGTCTAACACATGTAGTACATGTATGTAATAGGACAGCTTAGGTCACAAGAAGCTACGATAGACAGATACCTGGCCAGTTAGAGTTTGCTGCCTTTATCTGTCTACAGAGAGAAGACCATGAAAAAAAAATGTGCCTTAGTGGGAAAAGTCTGTGTGCCCGTATGCATTCATGTGCAGACAGACAGACAAACAGCCTGCTGGGGTTATAAGTTGCCATACGTTACATTTTCACTGTACTATAGAGGGAAAAGTAAAAAGGGAATCAGATTGGTAGATATTTGATCGAGACAAGAGAACAAAAACCATTCCTGGCAGGGAAACAGCGGTCCTGCCCTGGGGACTACTATGCCATTTTGCCCAGAAATCTGTCCCCTGCCTGTGCGTTCAGACTTTCCTCTGTCCCATAGATATGTGCTTCCTTAAACCCAGGCAGATGACACACTGAGCCCCACAAATCCAACTCTGGCTCCAGAAGTCAGCTGTTGCTCCAGCTGCTGCTGTTCTTGGCAGATAGAATGTGCTTCTTGGCTGCCCTTGCTGAAATGGGCAGAGGTTGACGCTGTGTGTGTGTGTGTGTGTGTGTGTGTGTGTGTGTGTGTGTGTGTGTGTGCATATGTGTGTGTGCACATGCATGTGTGTATGTCTATATGTATGTGCATATGTGTGTATATCTGTGTGTATGTGCATATGTGTGTATGTCTGTGTGTATGTGCATATGTGAGTGTGTGTTTATGCATGTGTGTGTATATCTGTGTGTATGTGTGTATGTGCATATGTATGTGTTTGTGTGTGTATATGTGTATGCATGCATGTGTATGTCTGTGTGTCTGTGTGCCTGTGCATATGTGTGTGTGATCTCTCAGCAGAGGGGCCTTAGTGAATCATATTCCAACACTGATGCTTTATGGATGAAGACTCGGCCTTGGTCACCCACACTAAGTGGTGATCAGGGACAAGTCTCCTGACAAGACAGCATGTACTTTTGCGTGTAGTCCACCATCACTGATCCTTCTATGTAAACATTCAGGACTTGTGCAAAAACTCTTTAATTCATTCAGTTTCCTACTCGGTATGGTTTCTCCGATCAGAGTTTGAAGTTTGAGTTTGGCTCCTCTGTTTCAGCCTCTGGTGTAGTTGAGATTTCAGAAGGGTTGCACTGCGCCAGTTTCTGCCTCTTAAAGACCTTGAAGTCTCTCTTAGGAGCTCCGGTACCCCTCCCTATGGTGTGGAAGAACATGTCCCGCTTCCTCCAAGCCTTTCCAGATGCTCACCTACTGACTGGAAACTTCTCTTCTCTACTCTTACCCAACCCCACCTAAGTCCACTGTTTCTTCTGCAACTTCCTGGCTTGCCTGGCTCTCAGACAGTTTGCACAACTGCTTCAAACAGGCTGAGAGCAACAGAGCAGTGAGCAGTTGCACTACACTGGACATGGATAATTTGCATGTTTGTTACTAATAATCTTATATAGGCGTGCCAGAGACACTGGAAGGTAGAGATTGTCAGGAAGGGTGTGTTTGCTCCAGAACAGTCAGTTTTGCTTAGTATAAAGTCTTTTGTGTTTTTTAATTGATATTCTAAATACAACATTTTATTTTATGAATATATTAAAAACATTTTCCATACTCCTGTAGAGGCTTCAGATACAAAGATTCAAGTTATGAAGAAGCATTTTCCCCTTAAGAATTAATGGAATGTAAGCAACTGGTTCTTCTGGTCTCTTTAAGAAGGATGTGTCAGAGGAAAGAATTTTACAACCAGGTGCTATTCCCACAAAGGATTCATCTCCTAAAACTCCAGCTCTTACCTTTAATGCCTGTCAATCTTGCTGTGGATGTCAATCACAGGACACTACAAGACAGGAAGTCTTGAAGCTTGCTTTAAATATTTTGACTAGAAATGTGACTTTGCTTTAACAGAGTGTTCTAACTTGAAACACATGTTTACCAAAACTCTTTCCAAAGAAGGATATGGTTCTTTCTCTAAAAAATCAAACAGTTTCATCCTTCTCCAAACACCTGCTTCCTGTCTTGAGATTTGGGGTGAAAAGAAAGTTTATAATCCATACCCACCCAGGTGCCATATGTTCCTCCAAGCCCATCTGGTCTCTTGGAGGAAGCAAGAGATAAGAATTCAAGTTAGGTATGTTGTACACCTGGAATCTAGCTTTCAGTAGGTACAAGGACAAAGCTTTCAAACTTTGATCTAGCCTGGGCTGTATAACAAGAATGTAAATAAAAAAAATTAAATTAAAATCTCAATACGAGTAAGTGGTTTATTGTGACTCAGGAATTTCCTCAAGTGGGCCAGGGAAGGAACAGAGCAGTTGGCCACTAATAAAGGCCTCGTAATTGAGGCACTCTCTCAACATATAAATAAAGCTTAATCTCACAGGGAAATGTAGTGGTATAAAAAGAAAACCCAGGCCACCCCCAAAAGGGCAATGGCACTGAGATGGTATTTTTATATTGATGCCTAGAAGCCATTCAATGGAGATGTTAATATGCCCTCGGATCCTCCAGCTTTCTGTGAGTTCTAGAAATAAAGTCTGTGGATTCAGAAACAGATAAAGCCACTGAAAGGCTGGGGGAATGACAGGCAGTAAGCACAAAGCAGATATAGATGTGGGAACTGTTTCCTTCCTCCTGCAGCCAAAGGCAGCTGGTTTGCCAGTGCACATCACTGGTGTGGATCAGGTACCATCTTCACAACAACTTTCTAGCTTCTCCTCTAGACTCCGTTCTGTGGTTCCTGTTTCTAATCTCAGAAAAAGATAGAATTCAGTTGATAAACTTTTTCATCCTGATCCTCATTGGTCAGGGCTTATTACTTTGGGTGAGTTCATTAATTTCCAGCCAGCCTCTAGACTGGTCACCCTAGGATCAGGTATGAAGCTCTTGATCCTATCCCTCCATGTAAATAAGCTATTAGATAGAAATCATGATGTCATAGCCAACAGGCTACCCAGGCAGGGAAGATGCCACACTCAGTATTTCCACAAAGGCACTTGTACCTTGATATGTTTTGGCCGCAGAAAACAAAGGTGAGATGTCATCAGAAAACCTAACCTGAAACTAATTCTTCTGTATTTTTCCCCTTTTCAAGTTGGCTTGAATTTAAAATACACTATATTTCACTCTTACATTATTCCCATCTTTGCATTTCCCTGTATCTGTGAAAGAAAATCTGAAATGTATGCAGTAGGGTTTTCTCAGACAAGGAATTGCTCCATTCTAACTTTCCAGAATATGTGTTGTACTTAAGCACAGGGAAGCTAACTGGACCCCACCCATCATCCTCATGTTTTCTGAGAGAACTACCACCATCACATTCCCTTTCCTTGCCACACTTCCTTTGTAGTATCCAACATTAGTTACAGTTCACCTTTATTGATTGCTTATTGTTGACTTCCTGACTGATAGGTTAGCTTCTCTGAGCATCTGACAGAATGAGGCAATCAAATAAATATTGCAGAATGAATAAGCCACGTAAGCTAAGGACTTTGCAGACCTTTTCCAGAAGGGGAAATGAGTTTGGATTAATCCAGCCATGTCTGCCGCTTGGTCCACGTTGTGGTAAAGTTCTGGGATGGTGTCTAGCCAAAGAAGCATGGAGTTACCAAATAAAACTGAAGTCAGTGCAAGCCTCAGCACTGTGTGAATCAGATCAAAATGGTCTCAAGTGGGAACAGAAAGCTTGTCAGCATCCAGAACAAAAGCATCTAGCAATGGATGCCCATCAAACCAATGGTGGGGGATAGTTTTCACAGGGTTAAGACGTCCCTTGTGTATAAATAAGTGTCCTGGTTAGTTTCGTGTCCGTTTGACACAAACTAAAGTTATAGAGAAGCGGGAGTGTCAATTGAGAAAATGCCTCTATAAGATTGGACTGTAGGAAAGCCTATGGGGTATTTTTCTTAATTTGTGATTGATGTGAGAGGGCCCAGCCTACTGTGATGGGGGCAACTCCTAGGATGATAGTTCTGGCTTCTGTGAAAAAGCAGGCTGAGCAAGCCAGTAAGCATGCCTCCATGGCCTCTGCATCAGCCCCTGCCTCCAGGTTCCTGCCCTGTTTGAGTTCCTGGTCCAACTTCCTTTGATGAGGAATAGCGATGTGGAAGTGTAAGCGAAAATAACCCTTTCCTCTCCAAGTTTTTTCTTGGTCTTGGTGTTTCATTGTTGCAACTCTAGTGGAGGGGGGGAATTCTCAGAAGCCACAGTTCTGATGATAGCCACCCTGATATGGTTCATACTCAGTACAATGGGTCTTTCTCAAAGCCAAAGGAAACATTGGGGAGCATGATTTTCCAGGCCATCTGGAACCCAGTGTTTCACTCTTTCCTCCCCAACCTTGTCAAAGCAATAGAAACTCTTAAGACACCACCTACCTCGCTTAGGATCACCCCATCTTTAGTAATACTCCTCCCCTCGGCAAAAACACTCCAAGGCCTGTGCTACCTCCTCTGAGAGTTTGAACTAATCACTCACTCTTTTGCTTTTGTTTCCCTCAAAGCCTATACACTCACAAAAGTATAAATAGATCTATGTTTCAAACAATGCAGTATTTGGTTACATCATACTTACTTTAAACTGAAGTCCTGCCTGAGGGCTTTGGGTAAAGCCTAAACTTAGCTGAGTGGAGAGAAAACAATGCTGTCATTACCAGGAGAAAATAACCCCAATACATCATTAGATTAAGGCCTCAGCACAAAGCTCAGAATGTTGTGCGTGTGTTCCAGAGTCTTGAGGTTGGAACCTCAGGAAAATGGTGGAGGCTGCTGGGCTGCTGTGTGCTTCTTCGGCTGAGTTCCCCTGCCTTGTCTCCAAGGCTGCAGAAGCTCTGAGTGTTTCACCACCTTTACTTCTTCCCATGCCCTCAGCCCAAATTCCGAATGATGTGCACGTGGATAAAGATGGGAATCACCTTTCATTCCTATTCCCTTATGTCCTGCAGGGAGGTAAGCTATTGTAACCGTACTGAGGAGGCTTTGCAGATAGAGAGCAGATGGAGATCTCTCCCAAGGGTTTCCAAGATCTCATGTCCACCCAAGAAAGAATGAAAAAACAGGACAAAGGAAGGGTTGGAAAGAAGTTTACCATAAGTGTAGGCCCAGGGCTAAGTCTTCATTTACCAAGTGTGAGAGGAACTGGTGGGATTATTATTTTCTCAATCACTATTTAATTATAGGCAAATTTATAATGAACAGGGAGATTATTTGTGATTTAAGGTGGGAAACTCCAAGAATGCATTAGGATTTCCTGGGCTTTACTCTTCGTTTTTGTTTTTTAAAAAACAAAATTTATTTATTCACATATTTATTTCTTTAGTGAGTGGTTGGGGAGGGGCATTCATGCCTCCGTGCTGGTATGGAGGTCAGAGAACAGCAGAACAGATGTTGGCTCTTTCCTTCCACCATGTGGGTCCCGGGATCAATCTCTGGCTGTCAAGATTGTCAGCATTTTACCCACAGAGCCATCTCTCCTGCCCTGTCCCTCCCCATTTCTGTTCTTATATGGATTTGTTGGGTGTGGTATGATATTGATGTATGATTACAACAGGCAGTTTGTCATTATAATTTGTCATTATAATGTAGCAATGGGCATTCAAAAGTCATGTAGGCTCTTGTGGCCTGTCTGGGGTAGACTGATTAAAGTTCGACTCTGTAGGGTTGTATCAACTAACTTCAGTTACCACCTTTTCCTATCTAGCCTACTTTATAATCATGCTAAACAAGCACAACTCAGGGGCACAACTGGAAGAAGTTGTTGTTATTGTTGTTGTTTGTTTGTTTGTTTGTTTGTTTTTGCCATTCACAGACCTTTCAACCCTGTTCTCAGTCCCTTCTTATCCTCAGTGAAGATTTGGGCAAGTCACACAACACATCTGCTCATGCATTAAAAACAAAAGTACTCTACCCAAGAAACATCTTAAGACCCAGCTCATTTTTGTAAGTAAAGTATCAGTCAGTCTTGGCAAACCTCCTGGACAAGCTGGCTCACTCTTAGTGGTTATATCTGGCCCTGGAAAAGATTCTCAAGCATGTGCTGTGTCAACAAGCTTCATCCTCACCATAACTATCCACTCATACCTATTCCACCCAATCTTCCTTTAGCTGCCTTTTGTCCCCACATAATACAGATGCCTGAGAGATGCCCTTAAAACACATGAACACACACACAGCATGTGCACATACATGCATATATACACACATATACACACACAGAGACAGAGTGAGCAAGCAAATATGTGTGTATATATGAGTGTGAGAGGGTACGTATATCCTACAATTGGGTATAAGTGCCTGTTGCAGTAAATAAAAAAATGGGTCTGTGGCTACCAGTCCCAAGGTCTGCAGATCCAAGGGAGCCGCCCCAGCAGGGAGCCACAGACCACCAAGCTGGACCTGCTCAGCCTGGCTGTTTCTCTACCACAACGTCTGTGAGCCACCCCCTCCCAGCTGTCTCCCTGCCAGCCGGGAACTTTGCTCATTTTCTCCACAGCCCAGTAAAATCATGACTCAACAATCAATAACTTATCAACAACTTTATATGTTAAATACTCAATCCACAATACATCTATACAATAAGCTTATAACCAGTTGACAAAGATATAAACTGCCCACCCAGATAAACCTATTGAAAGTCATCCCTTAGAAAGTACACAAAACTACCTATGGCTACTCAGAGACGAGAGAACAGAAATAGGTCATCTTTGTCTTCCATCTTGATTCCCTGCTTCTCCTCTCCCTGCCTTACAAAAACTTTGTTCCTGCCCCCACTCTCTACTGTCCAATCACTTATCATCTTGAAATATCCTACAAGTGCCAACTACTGCAAAAGTTGTTTTTGCCATTTTCCTTGCAAGTTCTATGAAGGTGGGCTAGAACTTCTCTTTGCACAAATAAGTACTTGTTAGGACTTTGATTCTTTCCAGGGCTGCCACTAAACCCAGACAGAATACCTTATATGACACTGACACAGTTTTGTGCAGACAGACCTCTGGGCTTTTCATGTTTCTTTCTCTTCATTGCATCCCTCCTCCTAAAAATAAGTTCTACTATTCCCTACCTACATCCAAGATTGCTTAACTATCAACAAGGGGATGCTTCTTTTCCTGTGCCCTCTCTGAAGTGATGGCTAGACACATTGACCACTGCATTTTAAGTATTTCTGTGTGTGCTTTGCCCCGTATTAAATGTAAGCTCCTGATATGGTAAACATGCTTACATAGGTGTGCTAGAACTGTTATTACAAGAGCCACACACCAAGTCGCCTAAGCATAGTTCTGGAAGCTAGCCATCTAAGCCTGTGGCCTGCTACATTGGTTTCTTCTGCCTGCCTGCATTTTTAGCTTGGAATTAGTTACCTTTTTCCTCTGTGGTCTTTCATCACTTTCTCTTTATGTATTCTGTGTCCTAATATCTTGTTTAGAGAGCACAAGTCAATTGGATGAGGTTCACTGTATTGGTTCAGTTAACCTTCACCACCTTTTAAAATCCCTGTTTCCAAATACAGTCACAGTCCAAGGCACTGAGAACAAGAAAGCATCAAAACAAGACACAAGTTGTCACACAGTAATACCTTGTTTACTAGAGTATGACCTCCTGTTTCCTACATAATACAGAGCATAAGCCAGTGGTTCTCAACCTGTGGGTTGAGATCCTACTACACTTAAACTACCAGTTCACAAGTATCACCTCCCCAAGGGCACGTGTACTATGGTATGGCACTGTTTTAAAGCACCAAGACCTCTTTGACTTGGTCCAGTCATCATGCATGGAGACAGCTCATTTGAACTACAAACTTCTGATACCTGTATTTAGTGAAAAACAATAGAGCAGGCCCAAGGCATTCAAGATGCTAAAGGAAATTTCTTAAGGCATCACAGTATGGAGAGGAGCCTGGCTTCTATTCAGTGATGGTTATCAACTGGGGTTCAGGGCTCACAGGATCATTTCTCCCGGCAGTTTGCTTCCTCTCATTAGCATTTATTTTCAAAGATACTTTGTAGAGTTTTAATATCAGAAAGAACCTGGTTTCAAAAGGACAAATTTCCTCCAGTTCAGAAATGATGGCCAATATCAAGCTTCAAGGGAGTTCAAGCTTGCTGAGAGGCCAAAAGAGGTGGTAGGTGGTGCCTGATTTGAGCAGCCATGGCTACCTCTCCTCTGCATTGTGGGCCATAGAGATATCAACTATAAGTAATATTCTACTTTTTCTGTGAAAGTCTGATATAGACTCATAGTGAAAACTGAAATTCCCTTCAGGTCTCCACACTAAAAAAATAAATTGAAAAGAATTGTTCTCCCCCCACCCCCCCTTTTTAAGGAGTATATTATTTGAGTCTTAATTAACAGGGGTTTGTGAGTTTCCCTCAGGGAAATGGCACATGCAAATCAAAAAGAAAAGAAGCAATGTAAGGCAAGTGACAAGCCCAGGCCTCCTCCAATGGGGCGTTAATTACGGGAACACTCTTACAAGGGAGCTATATTTTAGGCAACATTTAAGCTGAAATAAAAACGTTTCCAAACAATACAGCTGGCCATGGTATCTTAGTCAGGGTTTCTATTCCTGCACAAAACATAATGACCTAGAAGCAAGTTGGGGAGGAAAGGCTTTATTCAGCCTACACTTCCATGTTGCTGTTCATCAGCAAAGGAAGTCAGGACTGGAACTCACACAGAGCAAGAACCTGGAGGCAGGAGCTGATGCAGAGGACATGGAGCATGCTGCTTACAGGCTTGCTTCTCCTGGCTTGCTCAGCTTGCTTTTTTATAGAACCCAGAACTACCAGCCCAGAAATGGCACCACCCACAACAGGCTGCCCCCCCTCCTTTAATCACTAATTGGGAAAATACCATACAGCTGAATCTCATGAAGGCATCTCCTCATATGAGGCTCCTTTTCCTGTAATAACTCAGGCTGTGCCAACTTCACACACAAAACCAGCCAATATATATTGTGTGCCTGAAATCCTATCTCCCTGGAGATAGAGACAGGGAGATTAGGGTTTTAAGGCTAGCCTGTGGCACAGACTAAGTTTGAGAACAGCATGGGCTATGTGAGGTCTCACCCTGCATCCTCCTTTTCTGCCTGCCTTCTCTGAATCTCTGAGGGGTAGATTTAATCTGCCTAACAGTTACATCCTAGACACTGAATATCCCAACATAGTGATCTCCTTTATCCACACATTCACTCTTAGTAGTTTTAGTGAACAACAGTTAACCTGACTTTAAACTAGCACATGAAAATTTCTAGCACCATACAATTAATAGAATTTCAACTGCATGCTATTCTAGCTACTGTCATTAAATCTTGTTCTGTCCCTCTCTAGCCTGCTCTTCCCTAACCAAGACATGAATTCTGTCTTTATCTAGAACATTCACACTGTGTACAATTTATGTATATCCTCCCATTCATCACTCAGTAGCCATCCTGGATATCAGTTCAACAGTCATGTTATCAAAGCACTCCTGTTAGGAAATAGTGATTTATTTACTTATTGGCCACAAAGTACAAGCCTCAATATCAAATACTGAGGTTATCAATTCAGACATGTCAACTCTCTGAAGCCATCAACTGACTTCCTTAAGTAAAAAATGTAAAAACACAAGGTGTTTTGAGAGAGCAGGTCCACAGTCACCAACTATCAACTGCATTATTGCATCACGGTAACCAAACACCAGTGACAGGAACCAGTGACAGGAACACTTTAAGAGAGAAAAACCTTACTTTGGCCCACAGTTTCAGAGGGCTCATCCTGTGGTTTTTCTGTCTGATCAAAGATTGGTGAGGAAAATGGCCATCATACCAAAAGCAATCTACAAATTCAACTCAATCACCATCAAAATTCAAACAGAATTTGAAAGGACAATACTCAACTTCAGATGGAAAAACAAAAGACCCAGGATAGTTAGAACAATCCTGTACAAGAACATCCAGAGGTATCACCATCCCTGATTTCTAGCTGTTCTACAGAACAGTGGCAATACATACTACATGGTATTGGCATAAAAACGGGTTTTGATCAATGAAATTGAATCAAAATTAAATAGTATTATAAAAGTTAGTTTTTTTTTTAATATTCCGGAGCAGGAATGTCTTCTGAATGGGGTATAGATTTTTATTCCTTTATTAGACTTTTTCTTCTGGATAGCCAAAACTAGGTGTATCAATCATGGCTTGAAGTGATCTTTACATCTTTTAAAGCCCTCCCCTTTGTTTTAGGGCATGATATGTAAAGTTCTGTTCTCAGACACATTGATTCTGGAATTCCCAAAAAACAAAACAAAACAAAAACAAAAAAATCAAAAAACTTAGACCTGGAAATACTTCTGAAAATAATCCAAGGCATTTCTGTTAAAGATTTTAGTTGGAAATAAGTGGAAACACTAAGTTGAAAGAAATGACAGTGATTATAAATCGGTTCTGATCATCCACCGTCATGGAAAACGCCGGCAGCCTGTCCATGGAAGATTACAGCTTCCAGCCTGTGTAGAGGATTTGTGGTGATGTCATTTCCTGTGGGAAGACAGAAGAAAGAGCAGACTGGGAATGTAACAACAACACAGTCATCCCAGGTTCTGAAATGGCTGAAGAATCCGAGATAACCTTACAGCCTCCTGCAGGCTAGCAGCTGGAGTACACAGAGAGAAATCTGGGGACTTGGTTTACATTCAGAAACATACCTGTTTCCCAGGCATAGGGCATCACACTTGCTTTTGTGTTCCTGTAGTTTTGTTTGTTTGGTGTATTCGTTGGTCTCTGTTGTAGCACATTTTCCTTTCCCAGCTCTATATATACTATTTGCTTCCTATCACTACTGGAACGAACAAACAAAACAAAAAAAAGCCAGAGAAATGACAGGGTAGGCCATGGCTCTTTCAGCGGCATTGGGACATACTGAATAAGAAAAACAGAAACTCTCCAAGAGCAAACAGGTAGGAGAAAGGTTAGGATGGGGAGGAATAATCATGGAGGAACAGTGGTCAAAAGGAGGGATGAGATGGTAATTACTGTACCACCATGTAAAAAAATCTACGGGAAATGCTCACTCTGGGGAGTTATGACTGGCTGGTGTACCCTGCTCAGCAGGACCCCGGTAAATTCTTCAAGAGAGGCCGGTATCCAGAACACTGACCTCTCACCTCAAAGCCCCTTGGCTCTATGAGCCGTGGTTGAGGGGCTCCCTGCTTCTCTGCTCAGCCCCGCTCCAGTGCTTAGCTGCTGGAACAAGGTACCTGGTCTTCCGAGCGCCTTTGCTTAGGGAACTGAGGCCACCCAGTGCCTGTGTGGTCCCTAGTGGGCCTCTCTTTCTCCCCTGCTGCCAACTTTCGATTTGGTGTTCCCAGCTTCCCAATTCCAGCAACGGGCCTTTTAGGCCTAATTGTCTGTATTCTCCCCCATCGGTCAGCTTTTGGCTTTCTCCCCCATTTTGGGGGAGTTTCTGGGCAGATGCTTGGAGTCCTCCCAGCACTGCGGAAGTCAACTGTGGGTAGTGCGATCACACAGTGCAAAAGATCTCAGAGGACAAGAAACAGAATGTGTCAGGAGAGATGTTTGTGGCACGGTTTCCAGGCTTCAGAGCCGGAACAGGAACACAGGACAAAGTAGGGAACCAGAGCCTTACCACAACAGCCAATTTGAGGGCAGCCTTGGTGTTCTGACCCAGACCTGGCTCTCCCATTTGCCTGCACAACAAAAGCCGTTTTCAGGAGATGGCAAGTAGAAGAAGCTGGCAGCCAGTATAGGTGACAAGTGATAAGGTATTTCCTCTCCGCAGTTCCTGATAACACACTTTCAAAGCTCCTGCAGCCCCCTGGGCTGGAAGCGCCCACTGTGGTGTCTGACTTTTATTTCCCCTTTAAAACACACACACACACACACACACACACACACACACACACACACACACACATACACACACACACACACGAGAGAGAGAGAGAGAGAGAGAGAGAGAGAGAGAGAGAGAGAGAGAGAGAGAGAGAGAGAGAAAGAGAGAGAGAGAGAGAGAGAGAGAGAGAAGGAAGGCTCAGGGGCCCTGATCCTATGCATTCCTCCAGTTTACTCCATTCCTCTTCTTGGGCTCATTTAAATCTCTTTGAAATAAACACCGACTGCTTAGGGTTTTTTTTTTTTTTTTTTTTTTCTACCCTAAATATGTTTTGAAGAATTTTCATCTTAATCATAGCCTTTATTTAGGAAGGTTCCCAAACTACAAATAAATTAGCACTGACTGTTCATATTACCCAAGTACTGACTTGTATAACATCAGTGCTGGGGCAAAGTGGTGTGCACCTTTAATCCCAGTGCTAGGGAGGCTGAGGCAGGAGACGGCCTAAATAAAATTTAAAAATAGATAAATAAATAACCAACAAGCAACACCTCTGTTGTAGAATATTTTAAATGCAGAATAAAGGTTTGGACTCTGAGAATGTCAGCTTTGAGACAATTATCACCAATGTTTTCTTCTAATAGTCAAATGGCTACTCATCCTAAGAGGACATTAAGTGTATACTGTTAGACTGGAAAGGCAACGTGGGAAGAAGAGATTGGAAATGAAAGAAAAAATAAGCCGACCTGAATAAAAGCAGAATGTCCTTTAGTCAGCACGGTGAAGGGTATCACCCCCTTCTCGGGAATGGAGCCTGTGCCCATGGTGGGGGGGTAGAGATGGGGATGGGGAGTTTATAGAGCAGGAAGGGGGACTTAGGCTGGATTGTTCTCCTGCAGTCTCTGGGCTGTGATTTCCAATGGAGGTTGGTGTGCTGGCCTTATCATAATCTTCTGCTTAGTTTAAGAGATTACAGTATCCTCTGGACTCCCTTATAAAGAGCTCCATGGACCCTGTGTTAGGATTCTTCCAAACTCCACCCCACAGTTACCTGGCAACAGCCAGGTATGCTCTGCCTCACAGTTATCGGCACTATAAAAGGGGCAGCCTGCCCCCTCCTCTCTCTCTTGCTCTCTTGCTGTTACCCCTTTGTTTCTCCTCTTCCCATTCCCTTTACACCTCTCTCTCCACGTGCTCATGGCCTCTACACTGCTCCCCGAGAGAGGATTGGCTGTAACTCTGTCCTTGCAAGAACTTCATCAAGTTTGGACACAGTGCCCATCCAAGATGATAGAAATGAGAGAAAAAACAAACTCTTAGGGTTAATAGTTCTCAAGCCCAAAGAAAACACTGGCAATTTTAGAATATAATCATCCTTATTCTTTTATCTTGGGCATTCCTAAAACCTCACAGTGTGTGTTACATATTTTCATCCCTCTCAGAAAAAGAAATCTCCGTTATATAGTTTGTGTCCAGTACCATCCCAGAGATTTGCAGGGGAGGGGCAAAGAAGAGGTTGACAGGGGTGATCAACCGCCATTAAACTGCTCCTGCTGAACATCAATTCAGTTCCCCTTACTGTTTTGAAAGTGGCCTCGGGGAGGAGGAACACTAATACATCATGTGTTTAATGGGAAGAACGTGGCTTGAGGGCCCAATAATACCAGGTCTGATTCTCAACTGCATTACATCATAGCTGCAACCTTGGGTCAATTAACTAGTCGAAACCAGCTTTCTGGTCTACAAAACATAAGAAACACATGGAGAAGTTTTGCATGAATTAAATAAGAATAGTTTAAGCCAGTGAGACTCTTAATGTCACACTGACCTGGATTTAAATTCTGCCTCAGACACTTACTTGCTATATGATCAGGGCAAGCTGCTTGATGCTTTTAAGTCCTGGGGTCCTTACTATAAATAATAATTGTGATTCTTGTTTTATTGGGTAGTTGGGGCAAACAAATGGGTTTATTCATAGAATTTAACGTAGCACTTGGCTGAATGGTGAGGTGGCAGCTTGATGCTGCCACTGAAAACAGGTCACACAGTATTTCCTGCCCTCTTAGCCACACTGCAGAATGATATGGGAAACTCATGCTAGACATGACCAGAGGCAAATTTTTCCCTTCACAAAAACCCTCTTTCTCTTTCCTTTTTTTTTTTTGTCCTCTCAGAATTATTCTGGTAGACATTTGTAAACCGCATGGTGGGTGGGGCAGAAAGCCTTTAAGTGTGCTATTTCCTTTACAACCCAAACATCTGCTTTATTTTGGGGGAGGGGAGAGGGGACAAACCAGGTCCTGGAAAGGGGCCAGTTAGAAGAGCCTAGGACTGTAAATCCACTCTGTGAGTCCAAATGAAAGACAGGCCACTGCTGACCATTAGTGCCTTCATTAAGAGTGTTCATCCACATATGCAGCCAATTATGATCTTGTCAAAGACTAAATTTTATCCAAAGAGTAATTGTTTAGATGTTTCCAATTGTGGAATAATGTCCCTTTCTTTCATGGTAGTGGATTGGTCTATTTTTGTTTCAGCAACAAAAGTTCTTTTAAAAAGTGTTCAAAAGAAAATGAGAGAGAGAGAGAGAGAAAAAAAAGAAGAAAAATGAGAGGCTTTGTTTTTAAAACGAAAAGAAAATGGAGTTTCTTCTTTGCACTAAAAAAAATTGCAAAGATGGAAGAGAGAAGCTAGTCTACATAGAATAACTTCCTAGGGAGGTTCTCACGCCTGCTGTTTATGCAAATGTAGCACTATCTAACCCAGTCAGAGGTGTCTAATATTTACATATATTTACATCAAACCGTAGTCCCTTGTGCACATTCCAGGCAATAAGATTCAAACCCCAGAATTCAAGGCCCATAAAGTCTAGTCTGTGTCTTCCAAGGACATGGTACCTGTGTAATCACAGTTCTGGCAACCATCAGGGCACAGACTTCATTCTTACAGAGAACCCAATAGCTATGGAGTTCCTACTCTTCCTGCTGTTCATTCCCAGTGGCTGTAGCACAGTATTCAAGACCTTAATCATCTCATCCTGGAGGGCTCTGGTGTATTTATGACCCAAAGGTCTCACTGTGCCCCTCCATCCAACGCTGCCCCACTAAAGAATTAAGGTCCCAATATGAAAATTTTCTGGTGGCTGTGTGGGGAGGACCCATTCAGACCATTAGTGATGGTCATTAAGGTCTGAATGTTTGTAGTTTAGATTTTGATCATCATGAAGAATATGGTTGGTAGTCTGGTCCTGCCCTTGTCCCTGCCCTTCAGCCGACTCTACACCTGCCATCTTTTCTTGCCTTCCTTCTGGGTCTGAGAAGATCCCAAACTTCGGCACTGCGCCCCTCATCAGATGCTCAGCTAATGCACGTAGAGCTAGGTGTCATTCTCGCCAGGCATGGGAAAATGGCATGGCCATTCCAAATTGCCAGACAACCCATGAAGTCACTGTCTCAGGACAAGAAACCTGGAGGTGGCTAGAACAACCATGGGTGAAGCAGCCTTGCACGCCTTTGAACAAAGGCAGGGAGGACCACAGGACCACAGGACCACACCAGTGCAACAGAGGCTCCTCCTCTCCCTCTTCTGGTTCTCTTCCTCCTCTCCATTGCCCTGTCTTTGGGTCTTTGCCTCTTTCCCCCTTTGTACTTCAATACTTCACGAATGTCTATCCTTCTTCTTCTTGTATTTGATAGGGGATGGTGAGGGGCAATATGGTTAGTGGCACCACTGTCTACATTAAAAGAAGCAAGACCCAGAATGCTACACAGCACCTCGCAGGTGCAGAGGGAGCAGGTTCTAAAGCCCCTCCTGTGACTCAGGCTAAGTGTTGATTCTAATGAAACAGCCAGGATTCTGGGAACCCGTGCAGTTCATGAATAGACACAGCACCACTGGACATATGTATGGTCCCACGGTGCACTGCTTGCACAATTTATCATTAAATTCCCCTAAAATCACTCCCATGAGCTGCTACCCTGGCTGGTAGGCAAACCCCATGCATCCATCTAGCCATCCGTTGATCTGATGTATCCTGAGTGGAGGTTGGTGAAGGAGGCATTCGGTTAGAAGAAACCAAGCAATATATCTGCCCTCCAGACCCAAGAGACCACGACGGTAAGTCCCTCTTAGAGTCAAAGTCACGACTGAACTAGTCACGTTCAGTCCAGGTCACTGGAAGTTTATCACAATGAAAGTATTCCTTAAAAGACACTCTCAGTTGTCGGGATTGAATGCGTTACTCGGTTTTCTGTAACTGTAACAAGAATCCAAGATTAATCGACTGAAAAAGAGGACAGGTTTGTCTGCTTCACAGTTTAGGGGTTTAGGTGCATACTTGATTGGTCCTACTATCCGGGAGCCTGTGGAAAGTGAAGCTAAAAGCTATTCTCTTCATGGAAAGTAGTGTTACAGGGTGTTCACCAGAGAAGACAACTTGGGTGTGGGCTTAAACCAATAAAAAGCCTTTCTTAGCTAGCCAGTGACTAAACTGGACTTTAGAAATCCCAGAGAAACACGAGGCCTTTCTCAGGGTAAGTTTTTAAGCACAAAAACCATGTTCTGGATTGACATACTTCAGTTACAAAGGACAGTGAGCCAGAAACAGAACCACACAGGCCGAAGAGCAACATTACTACTGTAAGAACTTCCTGGACCTATGGACTTTGGTGGATTAGGCCTTTGCTTTCCTGTTGGCAGGTGGTGGTGCTTACTCGCTGAGGTTTACAGCCTGAATGGTCCCCCTATCATGGAGTCAGTGGTGCTAAGGTCTCAGGGCCTACTAAGGTCTGAGGCCCGATTTCACTAGGAAATACAAGAGAAAGGAAGGGACCAGCACGGCCAGTCTCCACCGCCTCTCAGTGGAGCCAGGATAGGGACCAGACCTTTAACCCATGACCCTCTGAGAGCATTCCATATGCAAACCTGAACACTGAACTGTCGGTAGCCACAGCTAAGCAAATACTGAACTTGGCTAAGAACGTGAGAACAGGGCCAAGGACATGAAGTGCTTGCTGTGCTTAAGAACCTGAGTCTGGAGTCTCAGAATCTGAATAAAACCCCAGCCGTGGTGCAGGAGTCTGTAATCCCGGAGCTACAATGGCAAGATGGGAGACAGACAGAAGCATTCCCAGAAGCAAATGGAAAAAGCCCTGTCTTCAACAACATGGAAAGGTGGAAGGCACAGACACACACTGTCCTCTTACCTCTATAGTGGCTCTGTGGCACATGCATGTCTGGCTCGCACATGAACATGCATACACACACACACATACACAGACATACATGCACCCATGCATACACACGCATACATACATACACACACACATAC
This sequence comes from Micromys minutus, assembly GCF_963924665.1. Taxonomy (NCBI): domain Eukaryota; kingdom Metazoa; phylum Chordata; class Mammalia; order Rodentia; family Muridae; genus Micromys; species Micromys minutus. The sequence goes on along the minus strand of NC_137960.1, from coordinate 29,094,056 downwards.
ACACACACATACACGCACCCATGCATACACACACATACATACATACACACACACATACATGCACCCATGCATACACACACATACATATCCCATGCATGTCTGACTCGCACATGAACACACACACACACACACACATACACACACAGTATGCATGGGTATGGTGGGCATGTTTCCATTTCCACTTTATTGGGTTAAAATGTAAATTATTATCCAGATCACCTTAACATTTTGATTACTTTCTATCTGTTATATCAAATTGTCATACTGAATAACTCCAATTTTTAAATAAGCTTTCCTTCTACTGTATTAAAAGAAAAGAAGGAAGGAAAAGAGGGAGGAGGAAGGAGAGGAGGAGTGAGAATGCTCTGCCCGAGAAGCCTGAGACAGACTTGCAGCGTTCACTGTAACAGTTTTCAGCTTTTACTCCATTGCTGTTTGCAATTGTCCGAGTGGGAAAGTACTGTGGAAACTCCCAGGGTGCAGTTAAATGGCTTCGCTCTCCTTGGGCTGCTCCAATCCTCCAAGCAATTCAGAGACTGATCACTGCGGCACCCTCTGGTGGATGGTGAAAGCAAAACAAAATCAAACATCCTGGAAACCTGAGGTGGCGAGAAGTGATCTTTGTAGCTTTCTTCTAAATGGCTACCACTAAAATGTTCATGCAGCATCGGAACTGTGCCCAGGTCAGGAGAGTGGACGGGTGGGAGGAACTTCAGGGCTGATACGTGGACCTGAGTTGGAGCTGTGTCATTTGCCAGCTTCTGTGCCTGTCTGGTGTGTCTGGGTCTGGGAGGAGTGGTGTGAAAATTGTGGGCCATTTACAAGGTATGTCCAGACCAGACAATGCTGCAGACACAGCACATACATCGGTGGGTGTCTGGGATCGATACGGGAATGGAGAGGAAGTATAAGGCAAATGTTCCCAAATCAGAATGTAATTTCCTAAAAATTATCACACTGAACATTGAAATGGGTGAATTCTATGTCATATTAATTTGATGTAGATGAAGTAATTTTAAAAATGCCACCAGGGGCTGGTGAGATGGCTCAGTGGTAAGTATGAGCCTAGCAACCTGGTTCGATACCCAGAACTCACGTAAAAGTGGAAGGAGAGAATTGACTCCACACAGTTGTCCTCTGATCCTCATACACACACACACACACACACACACACACACACACACACATTGTGACATACTTGTGTTCATATACACATTTCACACACACACACACACACACACTGTGACATGTTTGTGTCCATATACACATTATACACACACATACACACACCACACAGGACCACGACTAACTAAACCCCAGAGATCTAAGTAGGTTCATAGCCAGGGAGCCTGGGCCTTGTGGGCAGAAGGGAAAGAGATTGTGGCTTAGGGCATGGGTTGAACGGAAAGAAATGGTAGAACTGGTGTAATTTAGAGCTCTACTGTCCCTTCACATTGTCCTAGTCATTCCCTAGGCTCATCCGAGGCCGGAAGACGAGCAGCACCCCACTCACTGCTTACATATAACTTCCTGTATTCACTCACATAAGAAGTGCTGTAGACCCGAGGTCCTTTCTGATAGAGCAGGTGTAACTTTAATGCTTTCAAACCTTCTTTTTAATGATGATTCTTGAAAGCTTTATAACCTTCCTTCTAGCTCATCACCCGCCAGAGGTATCGGGAAACAAAGGATATGGGGGGAGGGGGGGGGAATGGACCTGTTTAGAAATGGTTCCTTGGAGCAACTTCCATCTGTGTGTGGAAACCGGCAGTTCAGTCCACAGGTCAGCAGCGGCAGACCCACTGGCGAACACTTCATGGATACGCCAGCCGTCCAGTTCAGTAGACTTTCTACTTCAAGCAGGACTAGAAAGTCACATTTTCACCATTATTATCCTCGGTAACAAGGAAGTCAGTGGGATTTGAGAATCAGATGGGACTTAAAAGTGGCTTGGGGGTGAGGGTAATGTTGGGGGCCATGGAGATGGCTTGGTTGGTAAAGTACTTGTTATACAAGCCTGAGTTTGACCCCCAGATTAGAGCTTGGCATGCATGGTGCTGTGTGTCTCTCTTCACAGAAGGGTGTGAGAGACTCCTGTGATTTCAGCCCAGCGTGGAGCTGGGCTGATGGGTTACTTCCATCGCAGAGTTCCCACAGGGACAGCCAAGGATGCTCCTTCACTTCTGACAGCCCAATTTCTCTCTCTACCCAATTCTGTTTTCTTCTCTTTACTGTTGGACATCCTTACAAGCTGTCTTACACCTAGATGGCGTCCTCAGGCTCTTTACCTCAGCCTTGAGCCATTGGCTAAAATGGCTTCTGGTTTTCCTAGATATAAACTGCATGCTATGGGGACATTCCAGAGATATAAGGAAACTGTGGGGCTAAATAGCCATTGTGACTGAGAACAAAATTTGGATTTTTTTTTTTCAGCATGCTCTTAGCAAACAGTGAATTAGTTGTCAATTGTAAAGAAGACTTAAAAAATATGTCCTGAAATCTATCCTTTCCTCTTCATTAATAAACACATAAGTCAGCCTTTGTTGGCACAGGGCTGCACAGAACAAGATTGTACTCCCAGAATGCCTTGCCCAGAGAAGTGAAATAATGAGTCATTTCAGGGAGGAAAAACAATAAAATTTCAGGTTAGCCCATTGGTGGATAAATGTCTCCTTTTCCCACAGCCTGGAATGTGACCCCAAAGATCTGATGATGCATTGCCAGTACAATGGTGTAGAGAGGCAACCAGACTGAAGAAGTTTGGACGCCTGCCTGTTGCATGAGCCATCCTCATCCCTGACTTGATTGCTTGCAGCCGGAAGTTGGAAACAACCTCTTATTCAAACCACTGACTTTTGGAATGGGGAAAAGGAGGCAAAGGGGAAAAAATCATTTTCACGTTACACTCATGTCTTAGTTACTTGCCTTTCTATGAAGACACACCATGAGCAAGACAGCTTATGAAAGAAAGCATTGAGTCAGGGGCTTGCTTATAGTTCTCAGACATGCATATGGAAAATTATTATTATTTTTATTATTATTTATTATTATTACTAGTGGTGGTGGTGGTAGTAGTAGTAGTACTTGTGACAGGGTCTTACTGTGTAACTCTGGTTGGCCTGGAACAAACAACAGAGTTTGCCACACGTGAGCTGTGGTGCTTCTGGTTGGCCTGGACTTTTTGACTGCATCCTCAGATGACTGACCAACTAACCCACTTAGTGAGGCCCCAGTCTCTTCATGCACAGGCTGCAGATGTAGCTGAGGGCTATTTATCAGCTTTATTGATTGAACATCAGTCATTTATGGAAATGATCTAGAAACCTACAGCTGGTTCATTGGGTTTTGAATATTTAGGGCATTGAGTTGATTTATCAACAAAACTACTGCGTTCTTGTAATCTGTACTTTGTTCTTGTAGTTTGGTGAACACAAATTTGCTTCAGTTGTTTAATAAACGGCAGCTCTTTGCAGCTGGTAAGGACACACACTGTTGTGACTGTAGGCAGAGAGACATTCATCTCACTTGAGACCTTAGGGCAATAGGCAGATAGGTCCTATCTGCCAACAAATAAGACCCTTGTGGGAAAGAAGTTTGTGCAATCAGAGAGAATTAAGAAGTATTTATTAGGTGGGGTTTCTGTATGTGTTTTTATTAGCCAAATTCCAGAGGCTGAAAAGCCACAAACCTGGTCATTCAGTCAGGAAATCCTGTGTGAAGCCATGCACCAAGAACTTTGAGTAAAATATTTAAACACAGCAAATGCATCTGTTCAATAAAGACCCAAGGCACATCTGAAAGGAGGAAGAGGGAATTTAGAATAATTAGCCTAGTATATGGTTATCTCTGTGGAACAGAGAGAGGTCTGCAACTGCCTACATACCTGTCAGTATTGCAAAAATCCTAGCAAAAATTTGAAATGGCACACACACACACATGCACACACACACACACATGTGCACACACATGCACACATACACACTTGCATGTGCATGCACAGGCACAGCACATACAGATACACAAACTGTCTTCTAAGGAAGAGAAAAGAAGCTAGAATTTGCTTTCCAACTAAGGTAGACACATTTTTGCCTTTTATCAGTGAAAAACTTGAAGAGATCTATAAAGTGATTGCATGGCCACCCCCAGGCCACAGAAGATCTTAGATGTGGCGATTTGAATGTCATTTCTTTCTGCTCTCTTCTGCACAGAGGACCCCATTGTCTGTTCTCTCCCCGGCTCAACTGCCAGATCCCAGGTGCAGTATAGATGCCATTCTCCTTTGCTAGAAATGGGAGGACTGGAGGAGGAGAAATCTCCTCTAGTGGTTAGCTCACTTCCCAGGGCTCCAGGACAAGATGCTGACAAGATTGAAGGTGAGATCCCAGAGGGGCCACCCCTTTCTGGAATGGAAACCTTTGACCCACCCTGCTGATATATGGAAGAACTGAGTATGATGAATCTCAGGTTCTGTTCTGCTCAGCCTCCCAAAGAATTCCAAACCCATCTTCAAAACCCCCGGGAAAGCCAGAAAGGAACAACACTGTTGACTGATTTCCTTTCTCTTAAGAAAGGTCTCAGCGAGCTAACGTTCTACTCTCAGGCTGATCACAAACTCCATGAAGCAAGTATTTCATTCGCTAGGCTTTCTCTTCCCAGCTAAAGACTCTGCACTCTGGGCACCTGAGCTGCTTCTCTATGTGACCCCTTGCCTGCAACTTCACAGCCACTCTCAGCACCCCCTCGCTAGCAACGTCTAAATGCAGAGATATTAATAGCAGTTTTTCATAACTGATTGGAAGTCTGTCTGAGTGAGGAAATGGGATAAGAGCCATTTGTTACACGTGCTGTAAGATAATTTCAACAGGGAGCAATAAATGATGTGACATTTGGTAGAAATGAGAAAGTCATCCATGACCTCAGCTTCCAGTCTGTGGGCTGAATACTCGTCCACCGGAAACCTGAGTCGGGCGCTCACATCTCCAGGCCCTCTCCAAGGGGGCTGCATTTAAGTTGGCTGTCATCCAAACTCTGGTTTCAGGAAATGAAGCTTCAGCGTCTTGTAGTGGAAACATTTAGAGAAAACACTTGGTGAATCCTGAAAGGAAAAGGGGCTTTGAAGAAAAGTCAGAAAGTCAAATGAGAATTGAAAATCCTAACTCCTTTCAGTTCGGTTGTGTAGACATTGCTTCTACAACACTGTAGGCTGGGAAGCTTGTTGGCCTTGTGAGAAGGCAGCAGGAATTCCTTTAAGTGAGCAACTGAGTTACTCTTGTGCAAGCTCCTCCCTGGTCCCAGGGGTCATAGGCTCCTCAGCTGGGAAGGCCTAGGGGCAAGGAAGATTTGAAAAACAAGACTGTGTTTACCAATTCCCCTTTACGGTCACATGAAATAATTCTGTATTTTCTCAGCAGAGACTAAATAAATAACCAAATAAACAAATGGATACCTTCCAAGCCAACTATTAGTTCATTGCTTGCTGCCTTTAGGATAATGCTAAGAGGAAACATGGCAAATCAAGTCAGAGTTCAAAGGCTTACTGTTCATTTTAAACCATCATTAGAATTGAAGCTACCTTGTTTCATTCTTAGGGAGGCAGCTGCAAGGGCCA